>NC_082738.1:10638795-11351295 GCF_030144855.1 Hypanus sabinus | reverse complement strand
CAGCATCTGTAGAATCTCCTGTGTCCTTGGGCTACTGGGCTTCGGCCCTCTCTCCCCCCCATTCCTGATGAAGGGTCTCAGCCTGAAATGTTGGCTACTCTTTTCTCACGGATGCTGCCTGACCTGCTGAGTTCTTCCAGCATTGTGTATGTATTCTTGTGTCCCTGCCTGATGAATTTGATTTTCTTTGAAATAGTAACAAATGCACTCAGTGGCTACTTTAATGGGCACCTCCTGTATCTAATGAAGTGAGCACTGAGTGCATGTTTGTGGTCTTCTGCTGTAGCCCATCCACCTCAAGGTTCGCCATGTTGTGCGTTCAGAGATGCTGTAGCACGTGGTTATTTGAGTTCCTGTCAGATTGAACCAGTCTGGCCATTCTCCTCTGACCTCTCTCATTAACAAGGCATTTTCACCCACAGAATTGCCGCTCTCTGGATGTTTTTTGTGCCTTGCACCATTCTCTGCAAACTCTCGAGTCTGTTGTGAGTGAAAACCCCATAAGATCAGCAGTTTTTGAGATACTAAAACCACCCCATTAGGCACCAACAATCATTCCATGGTCAATGTCACTTAGATCACATTTCTTCCCCATTCTGATGTTTGTTTGAACAACTGAATGTCTTGACCATGTTTGCATACTTTTTGCATTGCCACATGATTGACTGGTAAGATATTTGCATGAACTAGTAGCTGTACAGGTGTATCCAATAAAGTAAATGTATATTGATGAGGGTAGTGTAGTTAATGTCATCAACACACACTTCAGTGATGACTTTGACAAGGTCCCACATGAAAAACTGATCCAAAAGATGAGAGCTAACTCTCCACTAAACTCAGTAAATCCTGATAACACATACACTAAAGACATGAGCCCAAATTAAGACACTCTGCTAACACCCACATTGAGTTAATGCTCTCTATGGGCAGGCTCCTCCAGATGGCTATCAATCCTGAGTCCTGGCTGTTACTAACACTCCTGAATCTTAGAAGATCAACTCATTGCTTATATTGGAAATCAGCAATAAAACCAGAAAATGCTGAAAATATTCAGCAGGCTAGTGTCAGTACCTCCAGTTGAACTCTGTCTTTTTGTGTGTTTTCCCCCTAGCTGTCGGTCTGTGGTTTTGTATTGCTGTCCCCAGTCCTGTCCCCACTCCGGCCCCCTGTATCACTGTTGTCAGCGGACGTGGAGGTGCACTCGCTCTGCCCTGCTCCGTGCCTCTGCTAGGATTAAGCATCAAGCTGATCGCCATTGCTCCAAGGCCCCGCATTACCGCCAGGGACAGCGTGTGTGGCTTTCAACCCGAGACCTGCCCCTCAGGGTGGATTCCCACAAGCTTGCCCCCCCCCCACCGGCTTCATTGGCCCCTTTCCATTGCTAAAGTCATCAGCCCTGCTGCCGTCCGTCTCTAGCTCCCCTCCACTCTCCGTCGCATTCATCCCACCTTCCACGTGTCCTGCATCAAGCCTTTCATGAGCCGCCCCGTGTCCTGTCCCCAAACCCCCCCCCCTTCCCCACGGCTCATCGACGGGCCTTCTCAGTGTATCGACTGCTGGACATTCGTCGCAAGGGCCGCGGCCGCCAGTACCTTGTGAACGGGAGGGCCACGGTCCTGAGGAGAGGTGCTGGGTCCCACCCGTAATATCCTGGATCCCTCTCTCATCAGGGACTTTCATCACCAGCAGCCAGCTCTACCTGCCGTGGTGCCAGGAGGCGTCCATGGGGGTGGGGGGGTGGGTGGGTACTGTCAGTATCTCCAGTTGAACTCTGTCTTTTTGTGTGTTTCCCCCAGCTGTCAGTCTGTGGTTTTGTGTTGCCATGTGCTCCTGTCCCCACTCCTGCTCTACTCCGGCCCCTGTATCACTGAGTCTCCGTCTCTCACCTGTTTCTCATTATTACCTGTGTTGCTGCCACTTCTGTCTCATTGTGCTCCACCTATCATCTGCCTCTCTGTTTATTGCTCAGTGTATTTCAGTCCTTGTTTTCACCTATTTGTTGCCAGATAATTTTCCTGAGCCTGGGCAGCATTTGTATCTGTAATTTGTCTGTCTGCATAGTGACTCTGCCTGATTTTGCATTCTTCTGGATGTTTTGATCTCTGCCTGAACTTTGATGCCGACTGTGTTTGCACCTTGGGGATTTGTTACTCAATTAATATCACTGTGTGCACAGTACTGGGTCTGTGAATGGATCCCTGCTCCAGTGCCCTGACAGCTGGACAGTATCTGCAGAAAGGGAAGGAGGGTTGACATTTCGGCTCCACTCTGAGAACAGAGATAATGACCCTAAGATTTTAACATTATAACTTTCTCCACAGACTCTGCTCAACAAGTTGAGTTTTTTCAGCACTTTCTGCTTTCAGTCCTGAGTTGTGTTACTCCACATTTCCCTTTCTGGTTGACCTTCCTAACATGTCACTTTACTGTTTACATTCCACTTTACCTGTATTCGCTAAATACTTCACAGAGCTGGCAGTGGCCTGCACCCTGGCTCAGGGTCATCACCTTGATTCTTCAATTAAACAAAGCCAGAGTCCATTGTGCCACATGGACCACACCATACAGCTTACTCCTTCATGGCAATGAGAGGATTCACGTTACAAAGAGTAACATGTGAAGCAGTTTAAGGCACTGATTAAATAGGGCAGCATTGTACTGTTGTTTCTTTCTGCTGAGCTTTCAGTAATTGCCATGTAAAGTACAAGGAGGTAAAGCATCTCAGACTTCTAAATGAAATAGAACATGTCTTGTTAAATGACCTTGTTTTATATTTGGTGTGCTAATTTGTCCTGTCAGAGTGCACAGTATCAGATTCTGAGCACAGACAATAAATATTTAGCAGCTGTGAGCTGACATCTTGGATCGATTCCTGTTTGGAGAGGCTGCATCACAAAGTCAAATCAGTATCTGAGAAATGGGGAGGTAGTTTTGCTGCTTCTATCTAGCTTGACCTCTGTACACAGTAGTTTTATTTGCACATGTATCTAAACCGCAGTGCCAGGTATCAAACTCGTTTGATAAAGATTTGGCAGGAAGTCTGAGCGCTGAGGCAGACTTTAATGCTCTGTGCTCTCCAAGAGCTGGAAACACTCCTATCTGCTGGCAGAAAGCTGAAAAATGAGATATTGGTCCAAACATTAATCACATCTGTACTGACTCAATGGGCGTTTCTTACCAAGGGAACTCAAAAACCAATACAAAGATTAATAGCAAAAGATGAACAAACAGCCCATTTCAATTATTGGCTGAGGCAGGAGCCTCACAGATCCATCCACAATTCTGTCATTGTCTTTCCAGGCGCATGTGACTCATAACACATATATTATGATATACTTTGTGCCGAGAATGTAACGGCATTAGAAGCTCGCAGGAGGCCTGTTGGGTTCAGGATGAAATGAACACCCATGGAAAAGGAACGGGCAAAGAAGTAGATAATGTACCAGTGTGCTAGAAGTACCAATCTGCTGTGCTAACCTATTTTTCCACATAATGCCATCACACTCTGTCATAAACACAGAGATATAGACTACAAAAACATTCCCTTTGGTCCCTCAGTCCAGGCTACCACCTACCCATTTACACTAATCCTACATCAATCCCACTTTTTATTTTCCCCACATTCTCGTCAACTCCCCTAAATTTCACAGTGGCGTAGTGGTTAGCACAACGCTTTACAGTCTCAGCGACCCAGGTTCAATTCCCGCCTCTGTAAAGAGTTTGTACGTTCTCCCCATGACCACGCGGTTTTCTCCGGGAGCTTCAGTTTCCTCCCACAGGCCAAAGATGTACCAGCTGGCAGTTTGAATGATCATTGTCAATTTTCTCATGGTTAGGCTGGAGACTGCTGGGCAGCGTGGCTCGAGTGGCCAGAAGGACCTACACTGCACTGTATCTCAGTAAACAAATTTTAATATTTACTTACACACTAGGGATAATTTACAGCGGCCAATTCACTATTGATATTGATTTATTATTGTGACATGTAACAAGATACAGTGAAAAGCTTGTCTTACATACTGTTCACACAGATCAGATTATTGAGGTAGAATAAGGTAAAACAATAACAATGCAGAATAAAGTGTAAAAGCTACCAAAAAGTGCAGTCAGGTAAATAATAAACTGCATGATCATAACGAGGTAGATTATGATGTCAAGAGTCCATCTTATCATACAAGAGAACACGTACAAACAAGCTGGAGGAACTCAGCAGGTCGGGCAGCATCCGTTGAAAGGAGCAGTCAACGTTTCGAGCCGAGACCCTTCGTCAGGACTGAAGAAGGAGGGGGCAGGGGCCCCATAAGGAAGGTGGGGGGAGGGTGGAAAACCAATCAGAGGAAAGATCAAGGGGTGGGGGAGGGGAAGCAGGGATAGGCAGGAAAGGTGAAGAAGGAGTGTTAGGGGAAAGCACTATGGGTAGTAGAAGAGGACAGAATCATGAGAGAGGTGATAGGCAGCTAGAAGAGGAGGCAGAGTGAAAGTGGGATGGAGGAAGGGAGAGGGAGGAAATTACCGAAAGTTGGAGAATTCAGTGTTCATACCAAGGGGCTGGAGACTACCCAGACAGTATATGAGGTGTTGCTCCTCCAACCGGAGTTTGGCCTCATTATGGCAGTAGAGGAATGTGAAGCAGAGTTGAAGTGAGTGGCAACCGGGAGATCCCGTCTGTTGTGGTGGACGGAGAGGAGGTGCTCGACGAAGCGATCCCCCAATCTGCGTCAGGTCTCGCTGATGTAGAGTAGACCGCACCGAGAGCACCGGATGCAATAGATTACCCCAACAGACTCACAAGTGAAGTGTTACCTCACCTGGAAGGACTGTTTGGGGCCCTGAATGGTGGTAAGAGAGGAGGTGTAGGGACAGGTGTATGAGGTGTAGGTGATTTTCTTGTGCTCTGGGATGATTGTGGTCTTCTTAAAGCAGGAGGAAACTACAGCCAGAAGCAGAGAGAGGTTAAGAATGTCTGCAAATACCTCTGTTAGCTGATCCACACAGGATGTAAGAAGATCTGGGCCTGATCCTCACCCTCCAGAATACTGATCCTACATCCACAATGGTTATTGTAGCTTCAGATACACTAGAGACTTTCAGGGTGGGTGGTACCATATCCATTCCCTTCTGTTCAAAATGTGCATGAAATATGTTAAGTTCAGTGGGAAGGGATGTGCTGCCAAACTTTGTTTTGTAACCCACTAGAATATGCAACCCCTGTCACAGCTGACGGCTGCACTGAGACTCAAGTGTGGACTGGGACTGTGTCTTAGCATCTCTGATAGCTTTGTGGAGGTCTTATCTACCAACCCAATGTACAATTCATCACCTCCCCCTCTCCCTTCCTTCCATGGTCTTCTGTCCTCTCCTTTCGGATCCCCCTTCTCCAGCCCTTTATCTTTACCAATCAACTTCTCAGCTCTTTACTTCACCCCTCCCCCCATTTCACCTATCACCTGCCACCTTGCACTTGTTCGTCTCCTCCCCCCATCTTCTTACTCTGACTTCTCCCCTTCCTTTCGCCTGAAACATCGACTGTTGACTCTTTTCCATAGATGCTGCCTGGCCTGCTGAGTTCCTCCAGCATTTTGTGTGTGTTGCTTTGGATTTCCAGCATCTTCAGATTTTTCTCGTGTTGAAGACATGTAAAGTACCACCATATGAACAATGATATGATCATGCTGTCATTCAGCACCATCACAGCCACGGGGACAGTGCATCATGCCATGTGGCATGCATATTATAGCAAGACATTGTATAATATCATGCTCATGAACTATAGCATACAGTATTATATAATACTACATAATAACATCTCATTATGCCTTCATGTTGTGTTATATCCATCATTTTAGAGAGAAATATCTTAGCAATGGGAGCTGCCTCTTGCTCCACATATCACTGGTTGGTTAGTTTGACACATGAGCCTGCTACACCCTGGAAAAATCCTGACTTATAAATATAAAGGAATCGTTATTACCACCACTGGGTTTTAAGAGAAAGCCTGGAAATTATGTTGGCTATGTTGAGCCTCCAATATTTTCCCCTAGTATCCACAATTTCATTTGAGTTTCTTGCCAGTGTAGAATGGAGGTAACTTGCTGTAAAGAGCAAAAGGTTAATGCGGGCATTTGGACCTTAATAGAAACAAGGCGCAGCAGTACAATACTTCTGCTTTCTGTTCTTAGAAGTCTGTAGGATTTTTTTTACATTTTCCTATGTTGTAGCCCATGCCTTCTCCTCCATGGATGATGTTCTGGTTACAGCACCTACAGTAACAGAATATCAGGACAAGGTCATGCCCAGATTACAGTGATACAGAACTGCAGTGAAGCGGAGAAAATGCCAGCTCCTGCCGAGATCAGTAAAAGGCTGGACAATTGAATAGATGCCCATGGCTTGCATTGACTCAAGAGCAGAACTAACCAGAAACAATCAACTTGGCAGAGCTCAGTTCTCTTGACTTATTAAGGGTGATTCCATATCAATCTACCAATGTGCTGTAACTACCATGAGTTATTACAAGCAAAGACTAGCTGAAACTGGTCTCCAAAATGCACTGACTTTTGAATGGCACCATGATTCAGAGAAACCTCTGAATCCTCATTTTTATGCACCCCACATGAAGTCCGTCACCTTACATATATTACCTTCAGGTCATGAACACCTAATCACTTTTGCTTCCAAAACACTGACACCAAGAATGTAAAATTATACTTAAATTGAAACAGAAGCACTGAGCATGAAGAAATTCCACAATCATTTATGTGGTTGAAAATTCAGCTTGCTGACAGATTACAAAAATCTCTCGATCACAATAGGGTTTACACATTCCTAGGACCACGAAAATACTACCATGCTGTCTCAACTGTCATACAGAAACCACACAGGATGTGACAATGATGAAGGTGTATCACACATTGGGTATTTACTGTGTACATACCAAAGCAAAGCAGTGTGGCAGTGCTATGAAAAAAAAAATGGGACGTTGGTCTTTCAATAATTTTGAATTTAACTCTGCTAGACTGACTTATCTTCCTGAGACACACTCAACGTTGTGGACAAATCATTCTCTTATCTGTGGAGTTTCAGAGAAATAACCTCTCTGAAGATCAGGAAATATATTTCAGTTGTGCAATTGTGTCTGGTGTTATGGGTTTCTATAGTGTGGGCTTACCAATATTTAACCTGTGTGGTAAACTCTGACTGAACCCACCCCCAGCCTTCTTTCTCCTCTCCTTCCCTCCCAGTCCCAATGAGGTCTCTGGCTGAAATATTCATTTCCTTCGATAGATGCTGCCTAATCTGCTGAATTCCCCCAGCATTTTGCGTGTGCTGCTCAATATCCTAGCGGGCACATTTAATAGAGCTGTTCAGAAGGGCTTAAACTAACTTGGCAGTGGGGATGGGAACTGGAGTGATAGGGCTGAGGAAGGGAAAACAGAAATAAGTCAAAGATAGTGTGCAACAGAGACTATAGAAAGAACAGGCAGGAGATGAGGCTTAATCACAGCCAGTGGGATGAGTTACAGGGCAATAGAGGCATGGTGCAGTTAAAACAGAAAGCAACAAATACTGGACTGAAAGTGTTGAATTTGAATGCACACAGCATAAGAAATAAAACGGACAATCTAAAAATTCAGCTACAGGTTTTGCGAATATGACGTTGTGGCCATCTCTGAAACTTGGCAAAAGGATGGCTGCCATTTGGAGCCAAATTTCCAAGTAAATACAGTGTATCGGAAAGATAGGTTAATAGGCAGAGGGGGTGATGTGGTTCTGTGTATAAGAAATAATATTAAATCACTGGAAAGAGATGACACAGGATCGGAAGGTGTAGAGTCTCTATGGGTTGAGTTAAGAAATGGCAAGGGTAAAAGGACCCTAATGGCAGTTGTATACAGGCCTCCAAACAGCAGCCGGGATGTGGATTACAAATTACAGCAAAAGGTAGAAAAACAATGTCTTGATAATTGTTGGGGATTTTAACATGAAAGTGGTTTGAAAAAACCAGATCAGTACTGGACCTCAAGAGAAAGAATTTGTAGAATGTCTAACAAATGGCTTTTTACAACAGCTTGTTGTTGAGCCCACTAGGGGATCGGCTGTGCTGGATTGGGTGTTGTGCAATGATCTGGAGGTGATAAGAGCGCTTAAAGTTAAGGAACCTTTAGGGAACAGTGATCACAATATAATCGAGATCACATTGAAATTTGAGAGGGAAAAAATAAAATCCAATGTGTCGGTATTTCAGTGGAATAAAGGAAATTACAATGGCATGAGAGGGAAACTGGCTGAATTTGACTGGAAAGGGACATTTGCAGGAAGAACAGCAGAGTAGCAATGGCTGGAGTTTCTGCGAAAAATGAGGGAAGTGCAAGACAGATATATTCCAAATATGAAGAAATTTTTGAATGGAAAAAGGACACTACCATGGTTGACAAGTGAAGTCAGAGCCAAAGTAAAAGCAAAAGAGAGGACAAAAGAGAAGCCAATGCTAATGGGAAGACAGGGGATTGGGAAGCTTTTAAAAATTTGCAGAAGGAAGCCAAGAAGGAAAAGATGAATTATGACAAGCAACTGGCAACTAATATCAAAGAAGATACTAAAAGCTTTAAGTATATAAAGGGCAAAGAAGAGTCAAGGGTGGATATAGGACTAATACAAAATGATGCTGGTGATATTGTAATGAGAGATGTAGAGATGGCAGAGGAAATGAATGCATATTTTGCATCAGTATTCACAGTGGAAGACATCTGCAGTATACCAGACATTCAAGAGTGTCAGGGAAGTGAAGTTTGTGCAGTGAAAATTACAACTGAGAAGGTGCTCAGGAAGCTTAATGGTCTGAGGGTGGATAAATCTCCTGGACCTGATGGAATGCAACCTCGAGTTCTGAAGGAAGTAGCTGGAGAGCTTGCGGAGGCACTAACGATGATCTTTCAAGAATCGATAGATTCTGGCATTGTACTGAATGACTGGAAAATTGCAAATGTTACTCCGTTATTTAAGAAGGATGGGAGGTAGTAGAAAGGAAACTATAGACCTGTTAGCCTGACATCAGTGGTTGGAAAGTTGTTGGAATCGATTGTTACGGATGAGATTACGGAGTACCTGGAGGCACATGACAAGGTATTCCAAAGCCAACATGGTTTCCTGAAAGGAAAATCCTGCCTGACTAACCTACTGGAATTTTTTGAGGAAATTACAAGCAGGGTAGACAAAGAAGTAGTCGTGGTGTACTTGGATTTTCAGAAGGTCTTTGACAAGGTGCCACATATGAGGCTGCTTAGCAAGATAGGAGCCCATGAAATTACAGCAGAAAACAGTGAGAATAATTCATAATTTCCGTGTGGAATGAGCTTCCTGTAGAAGTAGTAGAGGCCAGTTCAGTTGTGTCATTTAAGGTAAAATTGGATAGGTATATGGACAGGAAAGGAGTGGAGGGTTATGGGCTGAGTGCGGGTAGGTGGGACTAGGTGAGATTAAGAGTTCGGCACGGACTAGGAGGGCCTGTTTCCGTGCTGTGATTGTTATATGGTTATAAAGGGATCCTATTCTGTCTGGCTTCCAGTTACCAGTGGAGTTCCACGGGGGTCAGTGTTGGGACCGCTGCTTTTTACGATGTATGTCAATGGTTTGGATTATGGTATTAATGGATTGGTGGCTAAACTTGCCGATGATACAAAGCTGGGTGGAGGAGTGAGTCGTGTTTTAGGAAACAGAGAGGCTTAGTTTAGAGGAATGGGCAAAGAAGTGGCAAATGAAATACAATGTTGGAAAGTGTATGATCACTCACTTTGGTGGAAGAAATAAATGGGCAGGCTATTATTTAGATGGGGAGAGAATTCAAAATGCAGAGATGCAAAGGGACTTGGGAGTCCTTGTGCAGGATACCCTAACGGTTAACCTCCAGGTTGAGTCGGTTGTGAATGCAATGTTGGCATTCATTTCTAGAGGTATAGAATACAAGAGCAGGGATGTGATGCTGAGGCTCTATAAGGCATTCATGAGACCACACTTGTAGAGTATTGTGGGCAGTTTTGAGCTCCTTACTTTAGAAAGGATATACTGACATTGGAGAGAGTTCAGAGAAGATTCATGAAAATAATTCCAGGAATGATAGGGTTACCATATGAGGAACATCTGGCAGCTCTTGGGCTGTATTCCCTGGAATTCAGGGGAATGAGGGGGGATCTCATAGAAACATTACAAATGTTAAAAGGCCTGAACAGATTAAATATGGCAAAGTTATTTCCCATGGTAGGGGGGTCCAGGACAAGAGGGCACAACTTCAGGATTGAAGGACATCCATTTAGAACTGAGATGCGGAGAAATTTCTTTAGTCAGAGGGTGGAAAATTTGTAGAATTTGTTGCCACAAGAGGCTGTGGAGACCAAGTCATTGGGTGTATTTAAAGCAGAGATAGATGGGTTCTTGATTAGCCAGGGCATCAAAGGGTTGGGGTGAAAGCAGGGGAGTGGGGATGACTGGAAGAATTGCATCAGCCCATGATTGAATGGCAGAGCAGACTCGATGGACCAAATGGCCTGCTTCTGCTCCTATATCTTATGGTCTTAAGATTTCCAGCATCTGCAGAATCTCGCATCCGCGTGCAAGATCACAATGAGATAGATTGTGAGGTCTGTCCATGAAAGATAATAGCTATACTTTAGATTTGCCAAAATATGGTAAACAAATAAGCTAAGAATGAAGCCAGACCATACTTATTGACATTTTTTATTTCATTTTTGCTTGGAAAATATAACTGCTCTACATACAGTAATAAGATTCTGAAGAATCAGGCAATGCCTTACTGACACACCAAATGACAGAAAATGTCATATGTTATTAGTCTCACACTTTTTGAAGATTATCCTCATACTGACACAAAATGTGGAAGACAGGTTCTTAAAGATTAGTGCTGGCAGAACTATCAGTTCAGCAAAGTAGAAAATAATTTCAACAGAACAATCAACCTTAACTAACATTGTTTTCAAACTAATTCAAAGCCAATGTTGTTTTATTTATACCTGTTAGACACATTTACAAAGTTCAAGGAAAGCAACTCAATTACAAGCTTCCTATTTGAACAATTACACAGAATGCACATGTGGGAGTCTTATCCGCATCTCAATATGCTCGGGGCATCTTGAGGCTTAAATTAGATGGACACAAAGTGAACCTTCATGGCACCAATGTTTGATTTTAATTTCTGTCATTTACCCTGAACTGAGAATGCAGCCAAAACTGAGGTGGCAAGGGCATTTACCTTCCCTGGCAGAGAGATTTCATTTGACTGTATTGCAACACAGGACACTCACTTTGGCCCCCAAATGAATTCTTATCTCATCTTCTCATGAACATTGAAACAAATTAGTACAATCTTATTATTCTGGAGCTACAAAATATTCTCAGAAAAAGTTGAGCATGCAAGTATGCAGCAATTTAGGCAATTTCACTTGCCAGTAAAATAGTAACAACTGTGCCAAACCCCTTAGATTGATAGTGGGATGCGGAGGAGGAAACAATTCTGTATTGAGTAATTTCCATTGCTGGCAGGAAAATACAATGAGTGCCTAAAGTGTATAGCAGCCTTCTCATCACCCCCACCCAATAGAATCTAGTCTGCACTCTATCACTGTTAAGGCTCAGCATGAGAATGGTTACTTGGTTAGGTGCATGACTGGAAAGCCATGACAATAGAAACTCAGTACTGTTTAAATGATGTCTGCTCCTTTTGCAAATGTCCATAGAAGTATCTGGTCTTTGATGAGTGTAGACAATAGCATACTTGCAAACCACTTAACACTTCATCCAATCTTGATGGCAAAAAAAACAGCAGTTTGGCAGCCTGTTTTGCACTTGCTCCATTATCACCATTGTTCAATTTTGCATCATATGTGTTTTCTTTGATGCAAGAAAGTTAGGTGGCAAAATCCATATCATTGAATTGAATAAGAAATCAAAAAAAAGTCTTCAAGATGATCTCACATGGTAATTAGACTGCAAGTGGATGCTGCTACATTATGCAATGAAACCAATGGAATTGAACAAACTACTGGTCCCATATGTTTAAGTCACATTACTCTCCTTGATCAGGATGCCAAATCTGTCCCAGTGCCTAAGCCACGAAGAATATATTAACTACCACCATGCACACTGACCCACCTCACCTGCTCAAATAAAGTGATTCCAACATGCAGGACATTATTAAAAGAACAACGGTGGGGTTCCAACTGTCCCAAGTCACAGCACTGAGCAATAGATACACCCTATCCTCATTATATGCATCTTCAGACTATGTGGATTCACAGTTATGCAAGGAACCTATTTCTACCAATGTTTCCTTATATGCATCCAAAACTCAGAGTTATGCGAGGAGCACTGCCTTCCCGCCAACACAAGTCACTTGCGCACGCCTCACATTCTCACTGTTGGGATGAGAAGCACTGCTTTCCCACCAATACAAGTCAGGTGTGCACGCCTCACAATCTCACTCCCACCAGTCTCGCATTGGTTTTGGCAAGGTGTGGATGTGCGATCTTGCGCTTTTAAACTTTTGTTGGTTTTACCTATGGTGCAGTGATTTTTGTGCTTGAAATATTTAACTATGCCTCCTAAGCTTATGATGTCATGCCAAGGGCCATCAGTCGAGCGGCAGAGGACCACTTTAATACTTGAAAAAAAGTTGGAAATTATGAATGAACAATGCGGCATCAGGTAAAGGTAACACAGCTCTGGGATGCTACTGCCAGGAACAGAATCTTGCCTTTAAAGTTCTTTTGTTGCTTGACAATGTGCCAGCCCATCCTGAACATTTGGACAGCATTCATCCTAACATAACAGTGCGTTTCCTGCCACCTAAGACAACATCGCTGATTCGACCACTCCACCAAGGTGTGATCCACATTCAAGGCGTAGTTTGCAGCATCTCTCAGATGCTGCAAGCAACAGATGATTTTGAAAATCCCAGGAGGTTACTAACAGTGAGGGAATGGTGGAAGTCGAAACACTTGGCACAAATGGTGATGGACGTGGACCCAAGTTTAGAATGGAGTCAGCATTTCAGTCGTTCCCTGCCATCAACCCTTCTTCCCTACAAGCAAATTTATGCTGAAAGACAAAACGCTGCCAAGCAAACAACCGTCACCACTTTCTTCAAACCGGTGTCATCTCCTGCTGCCGGCAGTTCTAAGTTCTGTGAGTCTTCCTTCACCCCTTGCTGTGCTTGATGATCCTGACGACTCACAACCATCCACCTCATCCATGGAAAGCTGCCCGACACCGCAACAACCACTCATCTCCCGGAACGAACACACCTGTCACTGTTGATGAGTACTGTACACCCTAGTATGTTAACTTTCTATGATTTATTATGTTGAATATTACCTTAAGTTGATTAAATATAATATGAATTTTGCATTGTGGTACTGCTTTTGTGTCGTATTGGAATGAAAATGGGAATAAATTAGATAAAACATATTTAGGAAGCCCTCTGGAATGCATCCCTATTTTCTCCATTTAAATAATTATTCACATTACATGTCGACTACGAGGAACGTATCCCCCACAAATAACGAGGATAGGGTGTATGCTGATGTCACAACCCACACACCATATCACCTTAACTGCACCACATATTACTGAGGAAGAAACAGGTAATAGGACATCAGCTTTGTATAATGGCATTGGCCTAGTTTGGATTTACCTGTGACTCTTTACAGAAATATCAACAGTTTTGGGTATCTGCAGGGCACAGAGGACAACTTTCACAAACATTTCTCATGTGCTCACTCTGATTAAACATTGAAGTAAAGTGTATCCATGAATGAGTCCCTGATATTCAAATAAAGGCTATATACTTGGTTTAATGCTGTGGCCATCTCAATGCTCTGGAAATGTCATCACGAATGCTACAATTTAGTTCTGAGAAGTTGACAAAGCAGAAGACTGACTATTGATAATTTGCACGAGATCTCTTCAATCTCATATCAATGAAAGAGGAAGGAAGATAATGAAGAGAAATGTTTAAACAAAGATTGCTCACTAGCAGTACATCCATACCCTGTTTAATATTCCCACTTACATTGGGCCCATTTTGTGGTAAGACAAAATGTCTGTCCTGATTTGATCGTTCACAGCAGACCTTAAAAAATAAATTTTTTAATGAACATGTACAAAAGGCCGCCAAAAGCAGTAAGGGTGACCACAGCAAACAATCTTACTGCTAAAAAATCCATGGAGTCTTCAAGCTGAGAGTGCAGTTTGCAAACCTGCCGGTATGTACTGGCAGGATCCCCAGAGTTATCGATCACATGGTTTGCCAGCTTGCACTTCTGTTCCAATGGCATCTGAACACTAATGCGTTGCTCTGCTTCAGCCTGGATCAGGTTATTTCTCTTCATCAATCTGGTCAACTGGGCCTGAGGGTCACTATGGGAGAAAAAAAACAATCATTTCTGTATATACAGCCAACTATACACTCTTATGAGACTCCTCTAATGAAAAGTTAAATGAGAAGACTAAAATTTTTTATGCAACAACCTGGAGGATGAAGATTTGTTGAAAAGTAATTTTCAGAAAATAATCCTGAAATTATTTTCAGAATTCAGAAAAGAATTCAGGGGCTGCACATTAGTGTAACAGTTAGCATAACATTTTATAACGTCAGTGATCAGTGTTCAATTCCTGCAACTGTCTGTAAGGAGTTTGTACATTCTCCCTGCGACCGTGTGGGTTTACTCCGGGTGCTCCAGTTTCCTCCCGCATTCCAGAGATGTAGGGGTTAAGGTTAGTGAGTTGAGAGGGTGGGTGTGAAACACCTATTCCAACCTGATACCATGACATCAATTTTTCCTTCTGCTAAAATTTCACCCCCCCTTCTCTCTTCTTCTATTCAACACTCTGGCCTCTTACCTATTCTCACCTGCCTAACACCTCCCCTGGGTCCCCTCCTTCCCTTTCGCCTATGGACCACTCTCCTCTATCAAATTCCTTCTTCTCCAGCCTTTTCTTTCCTACCCACCTGGCTTCACCTATCACCTTCTAGCCATCCTCCTTCCCCTCTCCGTTCCTTTCCAGTCCCGAAACGTTTATTAATTTCCACAGACACTACCTGATTTGCTTAGTCCGTCCAACACTGTGTTGCCAGAGAAATATTAATTTTTTTTTTAAAAAATCACACCCATTTCTTTTGGTTTCACACATACATGGCCATGCTTATCTTTGAGGGAACCTATTCTCTTTCTAGCTGCCCTTTTACTCTTGATCTACCTAGAGAATCTTTTGGGAGTTTTCCCTCACCTTCCCTGCCACATCTTTCTCATGTCCTCCTCCTCTCCACCAAGCTTCCCTCTGGCAAACGTGGCAGCCTTTCCCTTCACCCTAACAGGAACATGCAGGCCCTAAACTCTTGACACTATGCTTTCCTTGCAAGCAATCCTGCCTAATCAACTACTGAAAGCTTGCACCTAATGGCTCCAAAATTTGCTCTGCTCCAGGTCAGAACCTTAGCTTGTGAACAGGATACACCCTTCTCCATAACTATTTTATGAAGAATTATGGTCACTAATTTAAAACAGAATTGTGGTACCCTGTCTCACAAGTCCCTCTATATATTGATAAAGCAAACTTCCTTGGGATACATTTCACAAATTAGTTATAGAGGGAAACATATACCAAGCAAAGCAACTTCCTCTGCTGCAGGTTCCTAGGTCTCACTCTTAGCTGATTCATTTGATCTCTTCCATGAGGAGAATACCCAGAAAATTTGCACGGAAAATGGTGCATCTGACACAATACTGGAATACTGATAATTCTCACAGTATTACAAGAGTCAGTCCACAAACAATGTAATAAGTCAGGAGCAAAACAGAAAAAGCAATCCCCCCCCCCCCACCCCTTTCAGACAAGATTTGTTTCTGAACCAACAATTGCCCTCAATTTCTTTTTCTCCCAAAGTGCAAAGGAGATGCAAGAGAGTGGTTGTCAGTTGCCTATGTAGTACTATACCTGAGGAAACTTTGTTTGAAACAGCTAAAATCTCTCCAACATCAGGATAACATGCCAATCCCATCAGCTCCCTTTCACTCAGCTTCCACCCAGAATAAAACTCTTGTTCTCAGTTACAGGAACTACCAGACCAAGACTGAGGAACAGCAAGGTAATTTATCCAAGTAGTTAAATGAAGTTGGGGATCATAAGGAATTCAACATTCTTCAAATCTATGATCAATGAACAAAGTTGCATTTTACCAGGTGTTTCTATTATACTAAAGGCAGAAAATGCTGGAAAAATTCAGGAGGTCAGAAAACAAACAGTATTAACGTTTTAGGTCAGAGTGTCCTCAGTCCTGATTAGGGGTCTTTGACCTGAAACTCAACAGCTTCTTTTTCTGTACATATTATCCAGCCTGCAGAACTTTTCCAGCACTCTACTTTTATTGCAGGTATCCAGCAACTGCAATTTTGTTTGGTCCCCAATTCCTTCTGGACCCCTTGCCTCTATACCAAATGAATCAGAGAACTTCACAAAGTACAAACAATGCAGATAGCTGTCAATATCAAGACACTTGGCTTTGTAGCTTTACATAAACTTACCAGTAAACAACTATAGTATGCTTCATAAATTTAGCCACCTTATTTGTTTCAAACAAGAGTGGGACATCAAGAATAACATATCGATACCCTGCAGAGATTTAAAAAAAAAGTTATACTCATGTATTGCACTAATTAAAATGAACCAATTTGTCAATTGAATGTCATCAGATAAGTATCGCTTACTCTGCAGATTACATTTCTATGACGTGGGTAATCATATTCTCATGACCATGATTGTTCTTGACAAATTTTTCCTGCAGAAGTGGTTTGCCATTGCCTTCTTCAAGGCAGTGTCTTTGCAAGACAGGGAACCCAGCCATTATCAATACTCTTCAGAGATTGTCTGCCTGGTGTCAGTGGTTATATAACCAGCACTTGTGATCTGCACCAGTTGCTCATATGACCATCCACCACCTACTCCCATGGCTTCATGGAATTTCATTTGCACTCTGAAGTATATTACAATAAACTAATCCAAATCTAAAATCAAAATTGGCTGGTGAATGGAAACTGGTTAAAATATGGCCTTTTCCACATTAGAACTATAGGTTCAAAACTGACTGTAATTCATAGGTTACAAGTATCTACTAGCTCTCTCTCTGCTACCAATTCTTATTGCCCATAATCTCCAATAACATTTAATTCTTTGGAATTCTCCTGCCACTGAATCACCCCGTTTGGAGAAGTTAGAGAGTACCCCAGAAATAAGGTAATATCTATTGAAGTGGATAACAGAATGCATGTCCTTTGGAACCGGATTGCTGAATGGTAGTGAGTACACGTTGAGTAAATGTGATGACTTGCAATTGCTTCTGACAATGCAGCACTTTTTCACTCAGAGCATCAAGCTATTCTCAGATCTCTGGAGTAAGACTTGAAGCCACAACCTTTTGAGTTGAAGATGACAGTGCTATGAACTTAGCTACAGCTGATAATGTGGACATTTGCTGACACTGTCCAAGTCTATATAATCTAGTTTGTAGCATTATACAACACTTAGGAGCAAGTTGTGTAACTGAATACATTGGTGAGATCCAGAAGTCAAACTGACAAGTTATGCTAGGGCAGATCTAGTAGTTTGAATTATAGCAGGTTTCCCCACCACTGCCACAGTAGATAAACTCATGCCAGTCACACCTCCACTTATCATAGTGAAAGACCAAACTGATTTCTAGTGGTGTTTAATACATACAAGTTTTAAACTTGCAGCATATGTTGTGATCACATTGTGATTGTGATCTCCTGCAGTTGTTATGATGTCCAAAAGGTATACAATAATTTTCCAAACAACACATTCTCCTTAATTGCCCCTGGCTTTTGTCATCACTTCTTTGAGATCACATGGTTACAGGTGTGGGGGAGGGGGTGGGGAAGAAGAGGGTTAGAGAATAACATAATGATGAAAAAGAATTGTGGCTGAAGCAGAGATGCCAGATATTGTCTATTTTACTGACTGGCATTTTCTAGCTCTCAAAGGAAGAAACAAAATATAGATACTTATTCTTATGTATTTTACAGTACAAACTTAATACAAAGTTAAAATGTTGTTAACAGCTCACCACTTACCTTGAATAAAATATATAAAAACTTGTTTGAACAAGGCTCTGTGGATTGCCGGATGAGTGATGGAATTCAGGAGCAGCCGTTTCTCCCTGCTGGAGAAAATGATGCTGCCCAGTTTCTCCCTGTTGATGGTTCTGTCCTCCAGCAGGATCTCCTCACCAAAGGAACGCACTATTGCCCAGTACACAGGGGAGTCCAACTCAACAACTTACAGAAAATAAACACAGAGAACAAATCCATCACCTCAGAGGGACATGCATTTATACATACAAATAAATCAACAGCTATTGCCAGTGTTTGAAATCTGCACTAGGCTCCTATAATTCATCTTAATCAGATTCCAAGAATACATTTTTTTTTATTTCTTTCGCTCTTGAAGTGTTTATCCAATTTCAACTTTAACACATTTTTTCACCTTGGATTTTTTTTTACTCCTTCAGACTCTTGCATTCTAACCAGTCTATGCAGAAAAGCATTTCTCCTAAATTGCCTATCAGATTTTCTAGTGACAGTTTTGTACTTCTGTACCCCTCATACTGGTCTCACTCTCAAGTTTCTATGTTTACCATACAAATCCTTCCATAACATACAGGCCTCTTTCAGCTATCCCTTTGAGAATAGCAGCTCAGCTTGTTAACCTTTCCTAAGACGTTAAACTTATTGGTTCCATAAAACCTAATTTTGCATCTACCCTTGCCACTCTATTCTCTGCATAGTAATATGGGAATTAGAAATATATACAGTAGTCCATTTAATCTAAACAATGTTTCTAAACATTTAAAACAAAATCTCAGCTTCACAGTTCTCACTTGGCAAATAAGCTAAAGTGTTCTGCTTGTATACTTCTTGTCAATCTGCTTTGCTATATATAGTGGCTTGGACAGCAATGCATTCATAAATTTCTGGTCTACCCTTGTTTCTCAGGGGGGCCTCCTTCTTCCAACTAAAACTGATTTAAAACATTATATTTCTCAATCACTCACTCTTCAAAATTACCTATGCAAACTTAAATATAGCCCAGAAATCAGTGTGCCAATTTAGATTTACAGGCCTTACATACATCAGTAGTAAAAATAGGTGCATTTAACTCTATTTGTCTTCCCTGATCCTCCCTCAAATGTGGAATATCACCATAACACGTAGCAGCAGAATTAGGCCTTTTGGCCCATCGAGACTGCTCCACCATTCAATCACGGCTTATATATTTCCTCTCTCTCAGCCCCATATTCCCGCTTTCTCTTCATGATCTTTGACATCCTTATTAAAACCTATTAACTTCCGCTTTAAGTATACCGAATGATTTAGCCAGATTCACCACCTTCTAGCTAAAGAAATTCCACCTCGTCAATTTGAAAGGGGATGCCTCTCTATTGTGAGGTTGTGCTCTCTGGTCCTAGACTCTTCTACTAATGGAAGCATCCTCTCCACATCCACTTTATCTAGGCCAGGGGTCGGCAACGTTTACCACTGAAAGAGCCATTTGGACCCGTTTCCCACAGAAAAGAAAACACTGGGAGCCACAAAACCCGTTTGACATTTAAAATGAAATAACACTGCATACAATGTTTTTTTTTTGCCTTTATGCTATGTATAAACAAACTATAATGTGTTGCATTTATGAAATCGATGAACTCCTGCAGAGAAAACGAAATTACATTTCTGCATGCAACAAAAACATTTTGAACTCCGAAAAAAAGACGTTGGGTTGAAGGTTACTTTTAAGTAAAATACTCAGTGTCTATTTGAGTCTTTCTTGTATTTATGAAAAACGCCGAACTTAAATTTTCCGCCAGCAGCAAACCAAAAATAACGTCAGCCAGCTGTCAACCTGAAAAATAAAAGGACTATTTCACTGAACAATGAAAAAATATGAATATACGTAAAATAATAGGCTATTAAAATATTTATCATACTTGGTTAATGGGATTTCTGCTCCTGGACCTCAGCGCACAGCGTCTGCACATCAGGGCTGTATGACGTCACCTTCATCTTTACACAGGATCACAAGCCGTCATCTGTGAGGCGTGCGCGATGTTTGTTTTTAATAAAGTTCATGTTGGAGAACACCTGCTCACATACATATGTGGATCCAAAGATCGACAGGACTCCAAGCGCATACTTTTTAATGTTTACATAAATGTCGGGGATAGCATTCCATGTTTCGAACACAAGTTTGTCTGGTTTTGGGAGGTTTACAATATAACTCCATTTGTGACTCTGAGCAAGAACAGTCTTCTGACGGGCAACATCTTCAAGGTCTGCTGTCAAGCGTCTAAACTTGGACACCCATATGTCTTTGTCGGCCAGTTTCATCTCAAGATCAGGTTGACTCACACCTGCCAATGCAGTTGTATTCAGTAGGGATGGATCGATGCTTAGGGGAGTGACCAGGAAGGATAATGTGTGTTTTTCCTCTCTGAACTCACAGAAGCGTCTCCCAAACGATGTTTGCATTGCGATGATTGCAGAATGTAAATACTCCGAATTTATCATGTCGTGACCTTGTTTGAACTCTCTCAAATTGGGGAAGTGAGACAATGTGCCTTTCTGTAAATCTCTGGCAAGCACTGTCAACTTGCGCTCGAATTCCAAAACATCCTCCAACATGTGTAGGGTTGTACGTCCTTTCCCCTGAAGAGCTGTGTTCAGCGTGTTCAGGTGCGCTGTCATGTCTACCATGAAGTGTAGCTTTTCCAGCCACTCTGGCTGTTCCAGCTCAGGAAAGGTGAGCCCTTTGCTGCCCAGGAAAGTTTTCATTTCTTCCAGACACGCGACAAAGCGTTTCAGTACCTCCCCTCTGGACAGCCTCCGGACTTTGTAGTGCAGCAGGAGATCAGAATATGCGCTTTCCAGCTCGTCCAGTAAAAACGGAATTGACGGTGATTTAAACTTTTTGCCATTATTTTATTGACAATCTGAATGACAACATCCATTACTTCTGTGCATTCCGGAGGAAATGTTTGAGCGCACAGTGCCTCTTGGTGCAAGATGCAGTGAAAAGTCAGCAGCTTTCTGTCCAGCGACTTCTGCAGTAAAGCCACAGGGAGCCACAGCACAGAGATGAAAGAGCCACATGCGGCTCCGGAGCCGCGGGTTGCCGACCCCCGATCTAGGCGATTCAATCTTTGATAGGTTTCACTGAGATTAAGATCATTCTTTAAGATCCAGTGAGTACAGGCCCAGAGCCATCAAATGCTCCGTTAATCCTTTCATTCTCAGGGTCACTCTCATAAATCCCCTCTGCCAGCACATCCTTTCTTAGATACCCCCAGGTCCAAAACTGTTCACAATACAAGTGTGGTCTGACCAATGCCTTATAAAGTCTCAGCATTACATCCTTGCTTTTATATTCTAATCCTCTCGAAATGAATGCAAACATTGTATTTCCCTTCCTCACCACACACTCAATCTGCAAATTAACCTTTAGGGAATTCTGCACAAGGACTCTTGAGTCCCTTTGCACCTCAGAATTCTCAGTTCAATCCCTGTTTAGAAAATAGACTATGTCTTTATTCCTTCCATCAAAGTGTATGATCATATACTTCCTGACACTATATTCCATCTGCCACTTCTTTGCTCACTCTCCTAATTTGTCTAAGTCCTCTACAGACTCTCAGCTTCCTCAATACTACCTGCCCCTCCACCTACCTTTGTATCATAAACCTGGCCGCAAAGCCATCAATCTCATTGTCCAGATTATTAACATATAACATGAAAAGTTGGGGAACCCTGCAACACACCACTAGTCACCAGCAGCCAACCCAAAAAGGCCCTCTTTATTCCCACTCTTTGCCTTCTGCCAGAGAGCCAATCTTCTGTCATAATGTATTTCCTTTAATAGCATGAGCTCACATCTACTTTAGCAGACACATGTGGAACCTTTTCAAAAGCCTTCTGAAAAATCCAAATAGACAACATCTACTGGCTCTCCTTTGTCTATCATGCCTGTTATTTCCTCAAAGAATTCCAACAGATTTGTCAGACAAGATTTTCCCTAATGAAACCGTGCTGACTTTGGCTGTCTATCATGTACCTCCAAGTACTCCAAAACCTCATCCTTAATAATGGACTCCAACCACTGAAGTCAGGCTAAATGGCCTATGATTTCCTGTCTTTTGCCTCTCTCTCTTCTTAAGGAATGGAGTGACATTTGTGACTGTCCAGATGTCTGGAACCATTCCAGAACCTAGGTGTTTCTTTATTTAAAGCTACAGCACAGTAACAGGCTCTTCCAGCCCAATGAGCCCCCACCACCCAATTATACTCATGAATTTCATTCATAAATTAGAGTATTGAGTAGAAGAGTTGGGGTGTTATGTTAAAATTATATAAGACATGAGTATTGCATGCAGTTCTGGTCACCTACCTATAGGAATGATGGAAATAAGATTGAAAGAGTACAGATAAAATTTACAAGGATGTTGTCAGGACTTGAGGTCCTGTGATATAGGAGAAGGTTAATTAGGTTACGACATTATTCTCTGAATCATAGGAAATTGAGGAGAGATTTGAAAAAGGTACACAAAATTATGAGGGGTGTACATAGGGCAAGTACAAGCAGTCCCCCCGCCCCTCAATGAGGTTGGAAGAGAATTTAACTGGATATCATACAGTAAGAAAGGGTAAAAGGTAAATATTTAAGGGGAACCTAAGGGGGGACATCTTCAGAAGGTGATGTAAGTGTGACATGAGCTGCCAGTGGAACTGGTGGATGCTGTTTCGATTTCAACATTTAAGAGAAATTTGTATAAGTACATGGATGGGAGGGGTATGGAGGGAGATGGTCCAGGTGTACGCTAATGAGACTAGGCAAAATAATAGTTTGGCATGAACTAAATGGGTCGAAGGGCCTGTTTCTGTGCTGTAGTATTTTACAACTATGACTCCACTGTTGGCAGTTCATTATTTGCAATGAAATGCGGCTGTGAATTCCCAATTAAGTCAAAACATGCTGTCGTTACAGGGACTACTTCAATTTTCATTGCTGTACTAGTTAATAGCAAATTCAAAGCATTAAATTCCTTCAACCAATTCAATACTGCACTAAACCAGAAAATAGAACAGTTATAAAATAACTATAAAAGAGAAACCATAATGTGTACATTTTGTACCAATATTGTAGAAACTGCGATTTTTAAATATACCATCACGAAGTAGGATCTCGAGATGTCCAAAACTTACCCTGTCTTGCTATCTGATCGGAATCTATAACAGGGCATCCAAGTTCACGAAACAAAGTAGCAACCGTGCTTTTCCCGGAGGCAATCCCTCCAGTCAGGCCAACCAGGAACATTCTTCTGAAATAAAAGCATGGGAAGGATGAGGTACTATTCTAAAAAAAAGAGTACAAGGATGGGTTAGCTACATACTCTACAGGGTTGAAAACTTCCATAAACTGTGCATTAAGAATAAAATTATGGACCATGGCTGATGCTGGCAAGGGCAACATTTATTGCCATTGAGAAGATAACGCTTTGGGCACAGTACTTGTGGTGAAAGTACTTCTATGGTCCTACTGGGGAAAGAGTTCCAGGATTTAGACTTGGCAATGATTTTTAAAAAAACTCTTCTCCAAGTTGGGATTCTGTGTGCCTTGCAAGGATTTGTGCAGGTACTTCTGTTACATTCTCATGTATTGATTGTCCTCTCACGAGGTTGAAGGTTTAGGAGCATCTGCGAAAGCCTTGGCAAATACCTTTTGTAAATTGTAATACTGGAGCCATTACTACTTCCACGGTTAACAACTAAATAGATGTGATTCTCAATTACTGTTGGAGTTGTTCTCATCTAGGCAGTGTTCAGTATTCCAATATCCTGTAGAAGACCCATATTTCCTTGGAGCACAGATTCAACCTATCAACTCTATGCAAGCTCTTAGAATAAGTGTTTCCAACCTTTTTTATGCCAAGAACCAATACCACTAAGCAAGGGGGTCCATGGACCCAAGATTGGGAACCATTGTCTCAGAGCATTCCCATTAGTCCAATGCCCCTACCTTTTGCCACAAAAACTTATTTTCTCTTCTATGTCCATCAATTTCCCTTTGATTCTCCTATTAACCATCCCAGCTAGTTAATTCATAGATGTCAATTAATGAACCATCATGACTTTGGGATGTGAGAGGAAACCAGAGCACCCAATAGAAACTCACACAGTCCATACTTACTTTATGTGACAACTCCACATAGACACCACCCAAGGTCAGGACTGAACCTAGGTCACAGACCTATGCCAATATGCTACCTCTATAACTTGCACCTGGAAAATTGCTGTTGATTTACTACTGATGCAATGTTAATAACAGTGTTAGAGTTATCTGTGGGTTTACCACATTTACATTTAGTAAATTACTTTGGCCATCAGTCTTCGGGTCGAAGTATAAATTGCAGATTTACTTTCGAGTGTAGCTCTGAACAATGGGTTCTTAAAAGCCATGAACCCCAGAACAGACAATGGTGTTTAAAATTCATGTGGATGTCTCTGGTGTGGGTGCGAATTGGGAAGTGTGAAGTTTGTGCGTAGTTTCAAAGAAAGCATTGTAGATACATCGTAAATATACAGTTGTCCTTTGATGTTTGGCACATATCGAATCCCACACTGGGCCAGGCAGACCTTTCGACCAAAATCATCTCTATATGATGCCTGCTGCACCTCGTTTTATTGAATAAAGAAGCTGCTTCATATCTACCAGCACTTTTCTCTGGTGATTTCATTCATGCAAGAACATCTGGGGTCAGAAGTGGGATACCTTCGTGCAACCCATTGTCAGTACATACTCTGCAGTTTTAAGTATATGCTGTTTAACTGGTACCCGTCATTTATATGTTGCATGGTGTAGGAATTTATGTAGAGATATTTCAGATTCTGAGTTTTACACATATATATCTGTTGGAATGGCACCTATTGAGGTCAGACAATATCAGGTTGAGAACCCTGATGATCCAAGGCAGCCCTTAACTCTGATTATGACCATTCATAAGCCCTTCACCCCAAGGGAGAAACAGGGTATTTTAAACAGAGTTGCCCTCACTTAAAGTCATATGTGGGAATTTGGAATTCTGGTGCAAGCTCGAGAAAATGGTCGAAATTCACCAGATGCACCCTAAAAATGTACATCTGTTGGTAAAAGCGAAATGCCAGAGAAATATGTGGGATAGTATAGCCCAGGGGGTGCGGGATGGTACATGGGCAACTACCGGGAGTGCTAGTAATGAAGAAAGATATTGCTCTTTTAAAGGGGAAGTGAGGAAGCGATTTGGGGGAGGCGAGAGTAGCTGGGAACAACAATGGCAGTGATTCAAAGATGAGACAGGGCTGTAGAGACAAGCATTGATTATGCAGAACGTAAATATTGAGCATTTGAAGAGTAGACAATTCAGGGAGGGACGACCCAGTCTTTCTGAAAATGCTGAAGGAAAGCCCGAGCTCAGCCCACCAGGAATTTTAGATTTAGGGAGAGCGGTGGGGTCAATCTACTCTGCGATAGTTTTGTGGGCCAGTGAGATAGACCAAAGAAACTGCAAGAGAAATCGTAAAGTGGCTATAGTGGGTGCAGCTGCTGTGATGTTTGTTGTGTGCTGGCAGCCAGGGCACGAAGTAAGGAACTGCTGAAATTGATGTGGGAGGGTAAAGGAATTGATATGCTACAGCTGTGGTCTATCAGGACACGGTTGGAGGCAGTGTCCAAAAAAGTGGAAAGAAAAACAGGTGAAAGTCACAGCAGACATGCACTCTCTCACCCCATCAGCACCCAGTCTGACCAATCTGACTGTCAATCGGATCATAGAGCTGGTGAAGACAGCTTTTAGGACAGAAAAGATGTGGCAGCGGCCCCCACTGCCAGTGCTGGTGATCTACAGCTGTACACAACAGTATTGTTATGGGGGCAGTAATGCAATACATTAGCTGACAGGGGCATTGGTATCATTAACTGACCCACTCTTGCCAACAACCGGACAGGATATTTATATTACAGGTGTAAGAGAAAGAACAGTGAAAGCAGAAAGAAGCGAATCAAAAAGACACAAAATCGGCAGAGTGCAGCTTCCAGTGTATTTCTGGGTCTGTCCAAAAAAAAAAGGTACAATCCTTGGACTAGACATCCTAAGGGAAGCAGGGGTCATTATAGATTCAGGAAAGGGAGAAATAATATGGACAAGTTTTCTGCCCCTGACAAGTACAATGAACAGAGAATGTGACATGGCCAGTGTAGCCACACTGACAGCTGTTCAGGGGATCCTCAGAGAAACTGCGTCAACTACCAACTCACCTGCCTATATGGCCTGTAAAGAAGCCCGACGGATCATATCGATTAACAACAGACTATGCCACCCTTAATAACACACCGAGACTGCATCTCATTATGGTGAGCCCTGCAACAATCCTGAATGGCCTGTCTTTAGAACAAAGTTTTTTTCAGTCCTGGATATCGCCAATGGATTTTGGGGTCTCTCTTTAGCACCTTGCCTTCACCCTAAGTGGGCAGCAGTATACATTGGCCAGATTCCCTCAATAGCCCAGCCATTTTTCATAAGGTATGGGAACTGTACCTCCCTTAATCGCAGGACTCTGCAGAGAGTGGTGCAGACAGCCCAGCACATCTGTAGTTGTGAGCTTCCCCACTATTCAGGACATCTACAAGGACAGGTGTGTAAAAAGGACCTGTAGGATCATTGGGGACCCGAGTCACCCCAACTACAATCTATTCCAGCTGCTACCATCCGGGAAGCGGTACCACAGCATAAAAGCCAGGACCAACAGGCTGCGGGACAGCTTCTTCCACCAGGCCATCAGACTGATTAACTCATGCCGATTTGAGTGTATTTCTATGTTACAGTGACTGTTTTATTTATTATAAATTACTATGATTGCACATTTAGACTGAGACATAACATAAAGATTTTTACTCCTCATGTATGTGAAGGATGTAAGAAATAAAGTCAATTCTAATTCAATGCCAGTAATCCTCCAGCACACTAGGAATTTGGCAACCCAAACTGGGGTTGTCATGTCCAATTACTATGTAGGAATAGTTGTTAGAAAATTACATTTGAGGGGGGACAGGATAAGGATGGGGAGGGGTGTACCTCCTGGTTAAATAGCTCTACAAAACTGTGTATGCTCAAGGTTCAGAACCAAAACCTTAGGAGAGCAAGGGAAAAACATTTGTAGGAGGAAGAAATATTCTTAAATACAAGATCCACTGTGGAGGTGTTGTGTTACAAAGCAGCAATTCAATGAAATTCCTATCAAATTATAATAATCATTACAGGAAACAAAAAGCAAGTTTTGTTTCTGCAAAAGGTACATGTCCTTGGAGTACTGTAGTTAGAACGGTTCACTGAACTATAAGATTACCAAGTGAGATCATCTGAGTTTGATGTTGGTTGTGCTGTTACAACCAAGATCAACCAATTGCTAGATTGTGTGAGTTGGAGGGAGGGAAAATAAGAAATTACATCAGTCCGGGTCTCAGCTGTTGGTGACAGCTCGCAAGGCAGTCCTTAAGAGTTCTGCTCTGTTAGAGGTGAAGACTTTCAAATAATGCATTCAGCAATACATGGCCCACACTCAGATGTACTTAAAAACAGAAAAAAACCTCTCCACAAATCTCTTAACCAACATCACTAAATCAGATTACTTTGTTATCATCATTACTGGCTGCAGCACCACAGTATGCACAAGTAGGCTATTGCTTTTCTAATAATACAACAGCTAAATACATTTAAAAAAAAACTTTTTTTTATTGTAAAACACACTAAAACATCAATAAAATGTGAAAGATTTCCATAAATGCAAGTTTTTCCTTTTGCTCTCATAGTCCAGCAGCATGTATTTATTGGGGCAATAAAGAACAGCAAGTAGAGAAAAAAAAGACACTAAATGCTTTGCCTGGATTGATCAAGATTGATGAAACAGATGCTACCAGAATTATGCTTTCATTATCATTAGACAATCCCCTCATGGTCCATTACCATAACAGTCTTGATTAGTCTCCTCAAGAATTACACCAAATACAACGCACGACTCATTAGGATCATCAGGAAAGGCTGCAAACATGATTAACAGATCAGGCTATATGCAGAAAATAATTTAAAAATTGATGAATAAATCAGCTGCAAAATCCATAGAGATGTTCAGTTAATACGCTAACAAGTTTGCTGGGAGAATGTCACAAGAAGATAATAAATTCATATCTGAGCTGTGGTGTCTGATCTTAGGAAATGCTGGAGCTGGGAAGTACGTAGGGAACATCCAGAAACACAGTGTGCTTTGTGAGCAGTAGAGTCCTTTCACAAAATGCATCTGTGTAACTTAACAAGATGGTCTATTACCCCAGAGTATGGGACAATACCATCTTTTAATCAAAGTTACCTTATAACTTTATCTTTAAGTAGGGTCTCGCCCAAATCTTCAACTGTTCATTCACTTCCATAGATCTGCTGACCTGCTGAATTCCTCCAGCAATTTGGGTTTTGCTCTGGGTTTCCAGATCTACATAATGTCTCGAGTTTATAAAGTTATTTTAAATAAAAATGGCATTATCTTGATGACCGTATCACTGTCATCAGGAGCAGCAAAGCAGGTTTGGCAAGACAAACCAAATTCTTAACAGTCAGAGCTCTTCCAGTCACAAAGCTGAGCTGAAGTCACGTAATGCACACCTGATTCTGATTCAGTTGTATTTACCTTTTCTTTGATGACACTTATACAACACAGCAGTGTTGTGTAGTGTTCAACTCTGTCCTTTGTAATTGCTATCATGAATGCTGCAAGCCTTCACGTAAGCAAGTCTGTGTGCCTTTCCTCACACTTCCTTTGCAGCTCTCAATTTGCTCTAGTAATTGTATGGTAGATCTTTTATTCAATCATTTTCCCCCAGTTTTTGTAGAAAGGGCCAATAGTAATTCTCCATACTTAATAGCCTGTTGAGTAGTATTCCAGAATTTAGATCCAGTGATCATGATGGAACAGCAAGCCAGGATGGCATGGGACATGGATGTGAACTACTATGGTAGTGTTTCTTGACACATTTTGCAAATCCCGACCAGCTCAGTACACCATATTAACCAAAAGCCTAATCCAGGGGACCCCTACCATTAACCAAAGGGTCTGTGGATCCCAGGTTGAGAACCCCTGGCCTAATTCAGGCCCTACACCAAGTTGTTGAGAGTTGACACTAATACATGAATGTACACCAATTAATCTCAGCCCTCCAAGTATGGGTGAAATGGTTTCACTGCCTTCAAAGTAAGCTTCTAAGTAAAAGTTAAGGTGATAGAATATTACGTATATAAATAACATTTGACACCCCTGTGATTATATCTCAATGATACTGACAAGAGCTGTGCCTACACTGACCAATATACTTGTCAATTTTTATAGTGTATTTGCATATGTCTTTCACACAAATATTCTTTACATCTGCTAATCTCCCATGAGTTCAGGACAATATTGCACCATAGCTTACAGCCTACTGCATCAAAACCTCAGGTTTCTTTCAGTTTTTTTTAAAACCTTCTCAGTGTTCATCAGGGTAGAGGAGAGCAACCTTCAGTTTCCCCAAGTGATAGAGTCATTTAGATCAAAGTAAAGCTCCTGTTTTGCACAATACTCTAAGAAAACTGCTAGACTCCTAACATCTAGCAATTTTCAGCTGCCCAAAATGAGCCATAACCTGGAAATTACATGAACAATTAGATTTATCAGATCCAAGTGATGCTAAAACAAAAGGCCAGGATTATAATATTAAACAACTGCTGACAGCTAACATAGAAGTCAGCTTTCCCATGATTCTCCCTGCCCAAATACACATCTGCAAATGTTCTTTTTTTCTATATAAAAAATTGCCTTAGTTTATAATGTGTCAATAAAATGTTAGTATTTATGGTATTTTACCATTTTTGTGCATTTACCTTCATATAGGTGGTCTCTGACTCTTCCCTTTTCTGCATCTCTCCATCTCGAGTTAACCAGCCACCAACAGCCACTAAAGTCCATGGACTGCCACACTCTGATTACCATTCCTCCCACCCAACCTCATGGAAGGATTTCATTCCATTCTCTCAGATCCTTAGATGAAATATTCTGCACAGACACTTTTGAAATGTTTTCTGTACCTTTGGATGCCTGTCTATCATAGTGAATAGAACATTTAACTGCACTTCCCACACCTCTGCCCTCCCCCTTCTACTGGGCAGCAAGAAGAGTTCCACAATCCTTACCTTTCACCATTAGTCTCTGACTTCAACAGATGATAGGACTTTCAAGTCAAGCCACACAGCAATCCTCCAATTTAACCCTAGCCTAATCATAGGACAATTTACAATGGCCAATTAACCTACTAACACACAGTATGTCTTTGAACTGTGGGAGGAAACTGGAGCACCCGGAGGAAACCCATGAATTCCACAGAGAGGATGTACAGTATCCTTATAGATGACATCGGCATTGAACTCCGACACCAAGCCGTAATAGCGTCAAATTCACCTCTACACTGCTGTGGCACCCTATATCCCATAATTTCCACCAGTAGACACATATTCCCATCTACTCCCCTTTCAGTATTTCAAAGGGATCACTTCTTTTGCTACTCCCTAGACCAGTCTGTCACTCCCACCTACTAAAAACTGTCATATGGTACTTTCCCCTGCAACTGCAGGGGGTGCAAGCCCCCATCATTCCATCTCTTCCCACTATCCAGGGATCCAAATTGACTTTGCAGTTCATTTGCACTTTGAATCATTTGGTACTCACAATTGTGTGATCAACCTACACTCAATCCAAAGGAGTGACTCTGCTACCAACACAGTCTCACTCTGTGGTCTCCTGTAGTGCTACAAGGCCCAATGCAAAGTTGAGAAACAATCACCTGCTTTTTCCATCTAGGTATGTTATAGGTGCAGGACTCAAAATTGAATTCACAAACTTTCATAAACTCTTTGTATACATCAAGGCTGGCAATTTTGGTCCTAATAAAGGGTCTTGACTCAACCATCAAGTGTCCATTCCCTCCGAAGTCACTGCCTGACCTGCTGAGTTCCTCCAGCATTTTGCGTGTTGCTCCAGACTTCCATCATTTGCAGAATCTCTTGTGTCAGTGGCAATCTTTGTCCGCCATCCTATTTTTCCACGTTGATTTGTACATTTTGCCAATAGGCCAGACTATACAACCTTACAGACTTCACAAAATCAGCAACATACAGACTTCCACATCATCTTACTTTGGAGAATTTCCCTTTGTTCCACTGTTGCCCTCCCACACCTTCTGGCTATCCAGACTAACTTGGTTCTCTCTTTGAGGGTCTCAGACCTGAAATATTAGCTACTTCTCTTCAAAGTAGAAAGTAAATTTATTATCAAAGTACGTATATATCACCACATACAATCTTGAGATTCATTTTCTTACAGACATTTACAGGGTAAAGAGAACTACAATATATGCAAAAGTATAAAGGCTGAAACTGCTGATGTCTAAAAGAGAACCTGCAAAAAAATTGATGTTACCCTGACAGTACCTGAGCTGAGTTTTCCCCAATATACTGTGCTTGTTTTTTTTATTTCAAGTTGCCTGCATCTACATTTTTTGAGATTTTCCATTAATCGTGGTATAGTCCAAAAATCCAGATAATGGATTATCACTGCAGACGTAAATGACAAATGAAAACCTATTGCTAAAATCGATAAAGCTAACTGCAAGTGCCTAGAATGTTTGATCCCCGATTTTTTGCTATGTCAGGGTGGAAACCTTTGTACTTAGTCTTGTGCCTACGTCAAACGGCCTATGGTTCCTATCACTGAATGCTGTCGAGTAAAAAATTAAGCTCAACGATAATGCCTCCATGGCATGGCCTTAGCCAGTCATTGCACTGAGTGGCAGTTTCCATTTATGCAACACTTTTTATATATGTCCCACTGTACTTCAGAAGAGTGTTAAAAAAAACTGACGCCAATCCAAGCAAGGTAATATCAATGTACATAAGCAAAGGTTTTATCAAGAGAATCGAAGTTTAGAGAGGACAATTGAAGAATTTATTGCCCAAGCAGCTGAAAGCATGGCCACCAATAATGCAGTGATTAAATTCGCCGATGAGCAAGAGACGAGAACTACAGGAGCGCAATCAATTTGCCATTGGAGAAAATGCGAAGACGGAAGAGTCCCGGGGCAGCCACCCTCGGTGTGGTCTGATAATACACGCACTTGCCCATTCTGGGTGAACTCTACACACTCAGTAAGCCCGATCGTCACTACTCACTTTCATTGGGTTCCGGCCCACCTTCCCCAGACAAAACTCTATTCACCGTAAGTTGCACCATCGCGCACTGCAAACGGGCAGCCAATCACTGCGGGTGTTATTCAGTTCCTGGCAGCCGGTTACCAAGTAGGATTCGAGGCCCGCAACGATCACATGAATATAAATGTTCCGCGTCTGCTAAGCCTAACAACACGTTAATGACAATGTATTACACCACATATTTAAAAGAGGTCATAATTAATTTATCCCGCAAATGACCGCATCCAGCCTACATTTTAGTGTATGTTGTTCTTGGAGGACAAACCGAACTACAATCCCAGCACACCCTCTACCGATTACCAATCACATTTTGCACGGCTGCGTAACTTCTAACCAATCCGCGTACTGATTACTCTGCAGTAAGGAGAAAGTGGTTTCAACCAATAGAGACCGACTTTGTTGCGTGATTCGCTTTCCTCCTGAATCATGGCAGACGATGATGAGACAGCAACAAAAGAAGCTGAAGAGCACGATGTATGCGGCAGCGATTGTGAGAATGAAGAGGACGATGCACATAGCAAAGAGTATGTTACATCCCCACTAACTGCTTGGAACTGAGGTAGACGCCAGTTTAATCGCAACCGGCGAAACGGCGTTCGCACGCCTCACATTTTAACACGGCAGCGCGGGTCCCACCTCCGGACACCGGCAATTGGATAATTCGTCCGATTGGCACCTCTTGTGGGCGGAAACTCGTAGTACGTTCAGTGCCTGTTGGCTGGTTGTCACGTCTATCATGGCGTTAAGCTTCCGCTATTGAGGGTTCCAAGGAAAGGCGTGGGTTTTAGGGTGTAGTTCTTTAATATCTAACCTAACGAGAATAAGTCAGTGGTAGGGTTTCACTAATTTAGACATTTTAATTGAAATTGACTTCAACAGAGTTTCATTTAAAAGTAAAATTACATATTTGTGTTCTGATCAATCATTTAGAAGGGAAGAAAAACGTGCGTTTTCCGCAGCCCCAGAATGTACCACAAAGTCCTTCAGAGTTAATTAAGTACTTCCAAACTGTGGGCCTGAGTGTAACGGTTATCGAGTTTTGAATTGCGGATGTCATCCTTTTAATATCTTTTAATGATTTTGTTTGAGAAATTAAGTGACTCAGATGCTGAGGAAATTTGTCATGTCTTTTAGGTAGAGGTGTCTTTCTATATGTAGATCGTTAGAGGGCTGCTTATTGCAAAAGAGAACCAAGGCATGGATAAGGAAAATCAAAGGAGTATTTTAGCAAGAAGCATGTAAAAATTAAAACGTCTAAAACAATGTGACGAAGATTAACAAAACTTAATGTGGTTCCTTCAGAGTTTAGACTGACACGAAAGAAAAAAATATTGAAAATTGAGAAATTGGCAGGAAAGTTAAAAGTTCAAAGTAAATTTATTGTCAAAGTACATATTATGTCACCTTGTGGGCATTCATTGTAAATACAAAGAAACAATAGAATCAATGAAAGACTGCAGACACCGAAAGATGGACAGCCAGCCAATTTGCACAAGACAATGAATTGTACAAATACAGAAAGAACAATGATAATAAATAAATGAGACATAAAGTGCTTGAAAGTGAGTCCATAGGTTGAAGTGAGTGAAGGAGCCTGATGGCTGAGGGGTAATAACTTCCTGTACCTGGTGGTGTGGCGTACAACTATTTTGTCTGCCTTCGCTCAATGAGTTGCATGAAATAGTGAAGAAATACAGTCTGAAGTGAACAAGGAGCTCAGAGAAATTAACAATAACAAAAAAGTAGTGAAGAAATTAAATTGAACCAGAAAACTTAAAAGAAAATCCCCAAGGCCTAAATGACCTGCATCCTAGACCTTTTTTTTTGGGGGGGGGGTAGAGAGAGAGGTTGCAGTGGGAGATGGTTATAATCTCCCAAGTTTCCATGCATTGTATAGATTTGTCAATGTTGTCAATGCTACATGCAGCCCACTATCTAAGAAAAGATAAATTAATGCATTCTAGATCAATAGGAGAAATTATAGAATCCATTGTTGGAAAAAAGTAGTAACATTAGGATTGGTTAGAGTTAGTGTATTTTTGAAGAACGATAATGTTGAACTGGTCTGTTGGAACTAGCAATGTGGTATATATGGATTTTCATAAGGCCTTTATTAAGTCATTAAATTTAACCACATACTATTATGTTTATTTTTGTCAGATGTACTGTAATACAGTGTCAAGGTTGTACAAAGGAAAAACAATAACATGGGAATGGAGGTTGTGCATTGGTGTAATTGAGGAATGGCTAATTTAAAAAAAAGTGAGATTAGGGTAAGTTTTGAGTTGTGACACAGTGATGGTGCTCAGATCCAAGTTGTTCCTATTCTATATCAATAATTTGGTTAAGGTGATCTTGTATCCTGATTATTAAAAAAGCACTATGTGGCCTATGAGGAGGATGCAAAGTGGCTTTATAGAGAGATGAAACTGAAGTGAATCAGCAAGGATATGGCAGATAGAATATATGTAGAAAAATGCAACGTCATTAACTTTATAGAGACAAAAAAAAAACAAAGGTGGATTATTTTTTTTAAATGATGTACGATTGAAAGTTGTTGTCTGCAGGATCTTTGGACAGTAGTTGAAAATTAACTTGTAAGAACAGCATGCAAGTTAGGAAATTGAACTTAATTGCAATAAGGCTTGAGTACAAAAGTTAAGATCTCTTTCAGAAATTACTAAGGGGCCTAGTAGACTGCATCTGGAATATAGCACACAGGACTAGTCCCCCTACCTGAGGAAGGATATATTTGCAAAAGGGAGAGTGACTTAAAAAGTTCTTCAGATTGGCTGCTGTAATGGTAAGAGTGTTGGATGAGGGAAATTAAGCAGGCTGAGCTGTTAATAGTGTTGTAAGTAATTTGTACAAAATTCTTTAAGGAGCTTGAAATAATAGATTTGGAGCTGAGGTTTTGCCTACTAGGTGTCTAGAACCATCAGTCGCATATCAAGATAAAGAGTTGGACATTCAGGACTGAGAAGAAACTTCACTCAAAAGGTAGTGAATCTTTGGAGTTTTTTGTCCATGCAGAAAATACAAGTCCAAGATTGATAGAATGTGATCTGGAAGTGCACCTTCATGTAGTAGTAGTAGTAGTGCTGAACTCTTGATGGAAGAAGTGGTGGGTCTGGGAAATTGGTAGATACCAGGGAATGAATGGAAATGAATCCAGAAGTAAAGGTATTGAGGTAGGTATAATTACAGTCTTTAAATGGCAGTTAGACAGGTACTTGGCTAGGAAAGGAGAGCTATGTGACTAATTTCTAAAATGTGAGCACTTGGGGGAAACCCAGATGGTGATAGATAACATGCAGATTTCACAGACAGCATCAGCAGTGAGGAATGAATGCAGGTTATGAGAGTACTGAAACAGCAGCTTAGCTAGTTGCATCATTGTGCTGCCCTCTTTATTGAACTTGCCCTATTAGCTGCTGATATTGGGTGTTGTTGGGTTTTCTGTGTAATCTACCGAAGAAATTTTTAACAAACAACATTCTGAAAGTGGGTAAGTAATGGAGGGTGACAGGTGTTGGTTATTTTTTCCTTAAAGACTTGCCCAGTGCTTGCCCCAAGACTTCAGTAGAGAGCAGCTGTGTGTGTATTTGTATACACTACAAAAAAAATTATCATCTATTTGAACAGAATAAACCAGCAGTGCGATTTAAACATGTTCCATGTAAAGCCCAAATTTGGAATAGAGCATGTGATCTGCTTAATATAGGGCAGAAGTTCCTCATGAGGACAGGGTGGTTTGCAGTTTTGGAATACTGGTGTGTGGAATGTATTTGTTTAAAACCTTAATGGTAAAAATCAGTGGTAATATACTGTCATGCATATAATTAACTTAGGAAGATCAAGTTGCACTTAATAATCTTAAATTGCACTTAAGTGATTGTTATGTAGACAAGCATATTTTTGCAAGCCATATGCAAATAATGGAAATCTAAAACAAAATTAAGAGAAGTTGAGAAGTTGCTGGGCATGCTCAGCAGATCAGGTGTTGTCTGGAGAGGGAGCACAATTTTAGACAAATATCTTTCAATAGAACTGCGAAATATGAGAGACAAAACAAGTTTTGAAAGCCAAGAAAGAGGAGAGAACAAAAGGCCATTAAAGGTGCAGGAGAAGTAAATAGTTAACTGGTGGAAAAAGCTTGGAGAATGTTCCATCCAAAACAGTGTCAATGCTGAAGCATTTTCAGCCATGTTTATCCAGAGTGAAGGTGCATCCTGAAATCCCCATTGTCACTAAAACCAGCCAATTCAATTCACTCAAACATTGCATATAACAAAGACTGAAGGATCATACTTCAAAGTTACGGTGTTGAAGGTATGAATCTTCACAAACTGATACAGTAAAGCAACAGCTTCTGCAACCATATGACAGTGTGGAAAATTACTGGTGACAAAAAACAAGCCACATCCAATTTACCCAGTTCTTTCATGCCTTATTTCAGTCATCCTTGGCATGGAAATGATGTCATTGCCAATGCCACCACATGGCACTTGCTCACTGATACTTTGCTAGGTTTCACCAGGATCACTTGTACAAATTCAACATAGATTAATGAAAGGGAAATGGAAATCAAATTTTTTTTTAAAAACTTCTGGCGCTCTTTGAGGGTGTAATGTGGAATTTATAAGGGAGAAGAGGTAGATTTGAATTTAGTAAAGCCCTACATGGGGATTAAAGGTATGCATTGAAAATTCATTAAAAAGTGGAAACAGCATAAATAAATTGGTGCTTTAAAGAGTGACAGGTGACTAGTGCAGTAGGAGGGAGCATCTGATTTGATTGAAGGAACCAAATGTGTGTTTTTTAAATTGTTGACTACTGGCACAGAACAGGGTAGTATTGAGGAAGCTGCAAAGGAGCTTCAAAGCAATTTAGATCAGATGACTAGGCAAGTGCATGGCAGATGCAGTATAACAGGGAAAGAAGTGAATTTATCTACTTTGTTATGGTAAACAGAAAGGCAAAACATTATTTACATTTTGATTTTATTGGGAAATGTTTATATACAAAGAAACTTGGGTGTCCTTGTACATCATTCACTGAAAGCAGACATGCAGGTGCATCAAGTGGTTGGGAAGCAAAATGGTCCTTGGGCCTTCATTGCAAGATGTTGAGTACTGGAGGAAAAATGCCTTGCTGCAATTATACAGGGTCCTGCTGAGACTACACCTGCAATATAGTGTAAATTTTAGTCTCTTTGCCAAAGGGGCAATGCAGCAAAACTTCACTATCTGATTCCTGGGATGGCAGGACAATGATGGATTGGGTCAACCAGGCCTATATTAAGAACAAGAAGGATTTTGTAGAAATGTACAGAGTTTTGACAGGGCTAGAGACTGGATGCAAAGGACACGTTCCTCCAGCTGAAAGGGGTGTCTTAGGTCATAAACTCAGAATATGAGGTAAGACATTCAGGACTATGATGAGGAAAAATTTCTTCAGTCTTGTGTATCTGTGAAGTTCTCTACCACAGGTGCAGGTGGGAACCCAGTTATTCGATATATTTAAGGACTAGGTAGGTAGAATTTTAGAAGCGAGACATCAAGGGATACAGAGATGGAGCACAAGCATTATTGTATTGAATGATGATGCAAGCTTGAAGAATCATATAGCCTACTCCAATTTTATATTTTTGTGACCTCATTGCAGCCTTATTCTAAACATGGACAAATGAGCTGAAGATTGGAAGCAAAGTGAGAGTTAACTGCCCTTGACACTAAGTCAGTGTTTGACTGAATGTACCATTGTGAAAATGGTGTGAATTAAGATGACTCATACCTTTCAAAAAGGAGGATAGTTGTGCATATTGATGATTAGTTGACTCACCCCAAAGCACCACCACTGGAGTTCCCCAGAATAGAGTCCTAGACTATTTACAGCTCTTTGATGAACTTTTCATCAACTTGTTTGCCTATGATTGCACAATATTCAATTCGAATTGCAGAAAATCTGAATTATTCACGCCCAAGTGAAGCAAGACCTAGAGGATTTTGAAACACAGGCTGACCTGATATTCACAAATAATTTTCACAAGTCAATCACCAAAATCGACCTCCCCTCCATTGACACTGTCTACACTTCCTGCTGCTTAGGAAAGTAAGCAACATAATCAAGGATGCATCCCACCTTGATCATTCTCTCTCCTCCCGTTTCTGTTGGGCAGAAAATACAAAAGCTTGAAGTCATACCACTAGGCTCAAGGACAACTTATTTCCTGCTGTTATAAGACTCTTGAATGGACCTCTTAAATAATAAAGATGAACTCTTGATCTCTCAGTCTATATTGCCATAACCCTTGCACTTTGTCTACTTGCACTGGACTTTCTCTGTAACTGTAAACTATTCTGCATTGTGTTGTTTGGGTGGTATGAAAACAAGAAGCTTTTCACTGTATCTCAGTACATGTGACAACAATAAACCAATTACCATCGCAAGTCCCAGTCTATGAACATAGTATAGCACAGTTCAGGCCCTTTGGTCCATGATGATATGCTGACCTTTTTTCCTACTCTTAAGATCAATCTTACTCTTCCCTCCCACATAGTCCATTTTTCTATCAACCATGTGCCTATCTGAGTGTCTTAGCTGTCCCTAATGTATCTGCCTCTTCCACCATCCCTGGTAGTATGTTCTACACACCCACCACTCTCTGTGGGGGGGGGGGGGAGACACAAAAAACCTACCTCTGATGTCCCCCTTGTAGTTTCCTGCAATTAGCTTAAAGTTATGCCCCCTGATATTAGCAGTTTCCATCTTGGAAATCATCTCTCTCTCTTCACTTTATCAATGCCTCTTATACACTGCTATTAAATCACCTCTCATCCTCCTTTACTCCAAAGAGGAAAGTCTGAGCTTGCTTAACCTATCTTCATAGGACATGTTCTCTAATCCAGGCAACGTCATGGTAAATCTCCTTTGCGCTCTCTCTAAAGCTTCCACGTCCTTCCTATAATGAGGCAACCAGAACTGAACATAATACTCCACATGTGGTGTAGCCAGGGTTTTATAGAGTTGCAACATTACTTTACAGCTCTTGAACGCTATCCCCCAACTACTGAATGCCTGCACACCATCCGCTGCCTTAACCAGTCTATCAACTTGAGCAACAAGTTTCAAGGATGAATGGATGTGGACCCCAAGGTCCCTCTGTTCCCCCATTCTGCTAAGAATCCTGCCATTCACCCTGTTTTCTGCCTTCTCGGACCAGCTCTGCATCCTATCAATGCCCTGGTGTAACCTATGATAAGCTACCTTTGTGTCATATGCAAACTTACTAACCCATCCTTCCACTTGCTCATCCAACATTTATAAAATTCACAAAAAACAGGTCCCAGAACAGATCCAACAGAACAGCACTAGTCACTGACCTTTGGGCAGAAAATGGTCCAATTATTACCACCATCTGCCTTCTGTGGGCCAGCCATTTCTGAATCCACACAGCCAAGTTCTTAGCCCCCATGTGTTCTGACATTATGAATGAGCCTCTCATGGGGAACCTAGTCAAAACACCTTGCTAAAATTAATATATATCACATCCTCTGCTTTACATTAATAAATTAGTCTTGTCACTTCAAAGAAGTTTATCAGACTCGTGAGGCATGGCTTACCCCTTACAAAGCCATGTTGGCTATTTCTAATCAGACCATGCTTCACCCAATGTTCATAAATTCTGTCTCTTAAGAATTCTCTCCAATAGTTTGCTCACCACTGGTGTATGACTCAATGGTCTTTAATTCCCAGGATATTTATCCCCATTACCTTTCTTGAACAAAGGAATAACATTTACCACTCTCCAATTTTTTTTAGTACTACTATGGTCAGTGAGGATACAAAGATCATCGCCGAAGGCGCAGTAGTCTGTTCCCTCATTTTTTTTGTAGTAACCTGGAATATATCATGTTCCAGCATATCAGCGGTCCTCACATTCATCAAATCCCTCTCACTGGTGAATACTGAAGCAAAGTATTCATTAAAGACCTTGCATATCTCCTCCAAGTCTAGGCAGTTTTTCTCTTTTATCCCTGATTGGTCCTACTCTAGTCGTCCTCCTGTTCTTCACATATGTGTAGGATGCCTTGGGGTTTTCCTTAATCTGACTCACCATGTCCTTCTACCCTTCCTAAATCCATTCTTCAACTTTTTCTGGACTACCTTGTATCTATCAAGAGCCCTGTCTGATCTTTGCTTCCTTCTTCCTCCTGACTAAATATTCCACTTCTCTTGTCAACCATGATTCCTTTCCCTGTCTCAATAGAACAAACACAGAACCCTATGGAAGTGCTCCCTAAACAACCTCCATATTTCCATTGTGCATTTCCCTGAGTACATCCATTCCCAAGTTACATACTCAAGTTCCTGCCTGATAACATCATAATTAGCCCTCCCCCAACAAATATTTTGGCATAGTATTTGCTCACATCTCTGCCCAAGACTATGATAAAGGTCAGAGATTTGTGGTCACTGTTTCCGAGTTCTGTCACGACCAGGTTCGTTGCCTAGTACCAAATCCAGTATGACCTCTGCTCTAGTCAGCCTTTGTACATATTGGGCCAGGAATCCTTCCTGGACACAGCTAACAAATTCCACCCCATCTAAACCTTTTCAACTAAGGAGGTGCCAAACGATATTAGGGAAGTTGAAGTCATCCATGACACCAGCACTGTTTATTGTGCACCTTTTTCAAAATCAGCCTTCCGATCTGTTCCTCGGTGCCCCTGTTATGGGGGTGAATTGGGGGGAGAAGGTCTATAGAATTCTCCTGATACAGTGATTGCTGTCTTGCTGTTTCTGACTTCCCCATCACTGACTCAGTAGACAATCCCTCCATGACAGTCTTCCTTTCTGCAACTATGATACTATCCATGGCGAGCAATGCTACTCCCCCACCTCTTTTACATCCTTCCCTGTCCCCTTTGAAACAGCTAAACCCTTGAACATCCAACAGCCATTCCTGCCTTTGACAGCCAAGTCTCTGTAGTGGCCACAATGTTGTAGTTCCATTTTCTCAGTCCATCACTCTTGTTCCTCATATATTTTGCATTAAAATTGACATGTCAACCCATCCAACTGACTGCAGTATTGCCCTATCCACTGCTTCCTCACACTCTAAATGCTATCTAGCTTTACAGCAATTGCTCTATCCTGTGTCCAGTCACTGGTTCCCATCCCACTGCCAATCTAGTTTAAACCCTCCCCAACAGCTCCTTCATGTCCAGGTGTAACTTGAACCATTTCTACAGGTCATACCTTCCCCTGAAGAGATCCCAATGATCCACGTCTGAAACTCTTCAGCCACACATTCAACTGCTATATCAACCTATTCTTGCCCTCACTGATGCATAGCACAAGTAGCAATCCAGAAATTGCTATCTTTGAAGTCCTGCTTTTCAATTTCCTTCCTAGCTCCTTATATTCTCTCTTCAGGACCTCATCCCTCTTCCTACCTATAGTATGTAGTTGGCCTTCTGGTTGTTCACCCTCCCTCTTAAATACGCTGTGGGCCTGATCTGAGATGTCCCAGACCCCGGCAACTTGGAGGCAACATGCCATCCAAGAGTCTCTATCACATCCACAAAATCTCCTGTCTGTTTCAACTATTGAATCACCTGTCACCACTGCTCTCTTCTTCTCCCCACCTCCGTTTCCCTTCTGAGCCACAGAGCCAGAGTCAGTGCCAGAGACCTGGTGGCTTTCCTCCGAGAGATTCTTGCCACTTACCTTTAGCATTTAGTGACATTATCATCAGCATCCTTGGGACCACAAATGACAAGGAGCATAAGAAGTTAGGGGACAAGTCGGCCATTTGTCATTCATCACTGCTCTGCTATTCACTAAGATCATAGCTGATGATTTAGCTCAGCACCACCTTCTTGATTCTATTGGCATCCAAGTATCATAATCTCTACATTGGATCTCTCTACTCCAGTAAATGAATCTCTACAGATCTCTTGGGTGGAGAATTCCAAAGATTCAGTATTCCCCAGATGAAGAAATGTGTTTTCAACTCATACCTAAATAAATTACTCCTTATTTTTGTGAATGTAATTCCCAGCCAGAAAAATCGATTGTGTTGCTTCAATTCTGTCAAAAAACGTATGGATATGTATGCTTTCAAATTTTGAGAGTAGCTGAACCAGGCAAATAAATGTGGCTTTAAGCAGTTGAGAGGCTTGATTATCCAGCAGACATTTGGCTGCCTGACTCCCCAAAGTGACTTGCAACTTACAATTCACATAATGCAGGAGAGTAATGAAATGTTCTCCAGTATCCCTCACATTAGTGAGCTGTTTGGGTCCTGGCCACTTGAGTCATACTCATTAAAACTTTCTTAGCTTGGCTTTTGACCACCTGTCCCAGCATCTATTATGTAATTCTCTTTAAAGGTTTGACAGCTAATGCTCCGAAAAAATGCATCAAAATGTTTTGCCATATTAAAGGCTCTATTTTATGTAAGTAGCTGTTGTTGCAGTGTATGTTAAATATTTTGACTAGGAGTTTGTGACTTGTGTTGAACATTAGCCAAGGTACTTCATGGACTACCTACAGAAAAATGATTGTGAGTACAACTTCCTTGATCTAAGGGCACTCGTCATGAATAGTGCAAGGCCTTATAACTTTGTTCTAATCCACAGTTTGAGATCTTGGAACAGAGCATGAAGTAAATTGGATGTTGTAACAAGTGAATAATAATGAGCCTTTAAAGAACGTTGGGGAATTCAGCTGATTGATTTTAGAAAGCCAATAGTGGGAATTTGTTGGCTCGATGATGTAATTATGCATTCTCCAAAAGAATTAAAATTCTTACAGGTTTTGGCTGTCACAAACTGTGCTAATTTGTATTCCTTTCTACTGGTGGATACACAACCAGCTGATTTATTTAACGTATATCTTCCTGTGAGTGAGTTTCATTTTCCATCTTTTCCAAAATTACCAGTATTTCGTCGTTTGAAATTTTTCAGCTTTTGGCAGCTCAAAGAAACATTTCTTCTACCTCTTGCAATGCCCCAGGCTGCTCAAATGAATGTTGCTTGATCTGCCTTTTGTCTATGTGATATAACTGATCCTGAGCAGAATGTTGACTGGAGTGGCACTTGTTATAAAAGCAAAAATACTGTTCAGTGTAGTTATGTACTGTCTGGAGACAGAGGGAACCAAGCTAATTCTTGTATAATTAATTAGCCTGTCAGCACTTGTGCCTGATCTTTTATGAATGCACAAGGAAGGTGGGCACCACCTGCACATTAAGGAAAAAATGCTGAAGACAAGTGAGTCGAAAATCTGCTACTTTTACTCATTGGTAAAGTGGCTTTGATTGCCAAATTAGTCAGTGGAGGTTTATGAACAGGAACTAATGAAGAAACTGCCGTGCAAGGACTCAGTATATTGACTGATTACAACATTGATAACATTTTAGTGAAATGCCTTTTCTAGCAGAATTCCTGATGAAGCTATCTAATATTTTGCGTCTGATGGCTGCTCTCAGATGGATCCCACTTCTTTGATAAAGCTAAGTAGTGCCTTAGAAGAAAGGGAAGCAAGGGGAATTCCTTACCTCAGAATTTTCACACCTAATCACGCTGATGTCAATGCTGGACCTATTAAATTTGGGTTTTTATCAAAAGATTAAAATTGGAGGATTAGGGCATCTAGTGAGTTGATGTAGTAGTCAATAGGTCGTGATTTGAAAATAAAATGGAGACACTTAATATTAAAGCATTACTTAAAAGCAGCTAATTTGGATAAGCGAGCAGGTTGAAGAGTGAATGAGGCTTAGTTCAAGTTGTGACTTCGGTAACGGTGTTATGAATGATCTTAAGTTTATGCAATATAAAATGAGACAGGCCAACCTGAAGTGGTTGGAAATGCAGTGGCTTCTGGTTAATTGGGGCATATCAGAACCAGCACATTTTGGCCCAATTAAAGCAGCTGCCCCAGTTGGCCAAAGTTTCATGGAAATACAGTACTGTGCAAAAGTCTCCGGCACATATAAAAAGATTCTGTAAAGTGAAGATGCTTTAAAAAATGAATTCTGAAGTTTCTAAATATCAAAAAAATTACTACAGAGCAATAAGCAGTTTTTTTTAAAAAATCTTTGGTGTGACCACCCTTTGCCTTTAAAACTGCATCAATTCTCTGAGGATTGAGGGACAACTGCACAAGTGTGCGGATGTCAGCAAGTTGGACCGGTGGGAAGAGTTTAAAAACTTTACAGAGTGGGCGATGGAGTAGAGGTAGACAGAGAAGAAGGGCTTTGGCTCAACAGGTCGAGGCCAGGTTTCTATTCTTTACATGTTAGGAACAGAAACAGGAAATATGTCTGTGAGGCCGATGTTCTGTACTGGGTGGAAGAAGTCGGAAGTCTGGGATGGCCTTCCGGATGGCCACATCTGCACCAGGTACATCGAGCTGCAGCTCCTTAGGGACTGCGTTAGGGAACTGGAGCTGCAACTCAGTGACCTTCATCTGGTCAGGGAGAGTGAGGAGGTGGTAGAGAGGAGCTATAGGCAAGTTGTCACTCTGGGGTCTCAAGGGACAGATAAGTGGGTAATAGTCAGGAGAGGAAAAGGCAAGGGTCATATACTAGAGAGTACCCCTGTGGCTGTCCCCCTTAATAATGTACTCTTGTTTGAGTACTGTTGGGGGGGGGGGGGGGGAGGGAGGGGGTAAGCACCATTGGCAGCGCCTCAGGCAGGGAGTCTGCCCCTGTGGCTCAGAAGCATATAGAAAGGAAGAGGATGGCAGCAATGATAGGGGACTCTATAGATAGGGGGTCAGACAGACAATTCTGTGGACACAGGAAAGAAACTCAGATGGTAGTTTGCCTCCCAGGTGCCAGGGTCTGGAATGTTTCTGATCGTGTCCATGATATCCTGAAGTGGGAAGGAGGTTGTGGTACACATTGGTACCAACGACATAGGTAAGAAAAGGGAGGAGGTCTTGAAAGCAGACTACAATGAGTTGGGAAGGGAGTTGAGAAGCAGGACCTCAAAGGTAGTAATCTTGGGATTACTGCCTGTGCCATGTGACAGTGAATACAGGAATAGAGTGAGGTGGAGATAAATGCGTGGCTGAGGGATTGAAGTGGGGGGCAGGGATTCAGATTTCTGGATCATTGAGACCTCTTTTAGGGCAGGCGTGATCTGTACAAAAAGGATGGGTTCCACTTGAATCCAAGGGGGACCAATATCATGGCAAGGAGGTTTGCTAAGGCTATCAGAGAGAGTTTAAACTAGAATTGCTGGGGGGTGGGAACCAAACTGAAGAGACGGAGGAAGGAGCGGTTGGCTCACAAATAGAGAAAGCTTGTAGACAGTGCGAGAGGGAGGACAGGCAGGTGATGGAGAAGGGATGTGCTCAGACCGAAGGTTTGAGATGTGTCTATTTTAATGCAAGAAGCATCATGAACAAAGGAGGTGAGCTTAGACCATGGATCAGTACTTGGAGCTATGATATGGTAGCCATTACAGAGACTTGGATGGCTCAGAGACAGGGTTGGTTACTTAACAGTGTCAGGTTTTAGATGTTTCAGAAAGGACAGGGAGGGGGCAAAAGAAGTGGGGGCTTGGCACTGTTGATCAGAGATAGTGTCACGGCTGCAGAAAAGGAGGAAGTCATGGAGGGATTGTCTACGGAGTCTCTGTGGGTGGAAGTTAGAAACAGGAATGGGTCAATAACTCTACTGGGTGTTTCTTATAGACTGCCCAGTAGTAACAGGGACATCAAGGAACAGATAGGGAGACAGATTCTGGAAAGGTGTAATAATAACAGGGTTGTTGTGGTGGGAGATTTTAGTTTCCCAAATATTGATTGTCATCTCCCTAGAGTGAGGGGTTTAGATGGGGTGGAGTTTGTTAGGTGTGTTCAGGAAGGTTTCCTGACACAATATGTAGATAAGCCTACAAGAGGAGAGGCTGTACTTGATTTGGTATTGGGAAATGAACCTGGTCAGGTGTCAGGTCTCTCAGTGGGAGAGCATTTTGGCGATAATGATAGTAATTCTATCTCCTTTAGCTATGCATTGGAGAGGGATAGGAACAGACAAGTTAGGAAGGTGTTTAATTGGAGTAAGGGGAAATATGAAGCCATCAGGCAAGGACTTGGAAGCATAAATTGGGAACAGATGTTCTTAGGGAAACGTACAGCTGAAATGTGGCAAATGTTAGAAACATAGAAAACTTACAGCACAACACAGGCCCTTCAGCCTACACAGTTGTGCCAAACATGCCCCTACCTTAGAAATTACTAGGCTTACCTATAGCCCTCTGTTTTACTAAGCTCCATGTACCTATCTAAAAGTCTCTTAAAAGGCCTTATTGTATCCGCCTCCACCACCATTGCTGGCAGCCCATTCCACACACTCACCACTCTCTGAGTTAAAAAACTTACCCCTGACATCTCCTCTGTACCTAATCCTCAGCACCTTAAACCTGCGTCCTCTTGTGGCAACCATTTCAGCCCTGGGAAAATGCCTCTGACTATCCACACGATCAACGCCTCTCATCATCTTCTATCAGGTCACCTCTCATCCTCCGTCACTCCAAGGAGAAAAGGCCAAGTTCACTCAACCTATTCTCATAAGGCATGCTCCCCAATCCAGGCAACATCCTTATAAATCTCCTCTGCACCCTTTCTATGACTTCCACATCCTTCCTGTACTAAGGTGACCAGAACTGAACACAGTACTCCAAGTGGGGTCTGACCAGGGTCCTATACAGCTGCAACATTACCTCTCAGCTCCTAAATTCAATTCCGCGATTGATGAAGGTCAATGTACCATATGCCTTCTTAACCACAGAGTCAACCTGACACTGTGTTGAGTGTGTAACTTTGTATTTGGCTTAAATTTTTCTTAGCAAGATTCACCCTGAACCACCACCCCCCCCCCCCACCTTTTCCGGTTGGATGGTGGCGCAGTGAGATTAGCGCCGGTCGTGAGAACGGAGGTTCCCGAGTTCGATCCAGTGACAGACCGCTCCTGAGCGCACTCTCCATCCGTGCCGGGTTGATGTCAAGCTCACAACACAACCTCGTAAAAAAAAACCTGCCACCTCCAGTTTAAATTCCCACGCGGAATATTGTGGAGGATCAAATACCCAAACCCAGCAGAGCCCCCGCTTGTCCCATTTAACCTGTCTCTGCGGTGGACTTTAGGACCAGGGGAATTTAGTGCGATGGTCCTTAGGACCCGGCGGAGCTTGGGATCCGCCGCCTGCAGTGTTTCTGTTCCATTGACGGGAAGCGATCGCGATTGGAAAATAAAGTGGAAATAATAAAGCGTATGGAAAGAGGTGAAACGTCATCGGTCATTGGAAAAGCGTTAGACTACAGTCGGTCAACAATCAGAACAATTTTAAAGAATGAAGTGAGAATAATGGAGCATGTGAAAGGCCCTGCCCCGATGAAAGCTACAATTATTACTAAACAACGCGGTGGTTTAATTATTGGAATACATAATTGTGTTTCATATGCATAGAAAGGTAAAATATGTACTAAGACAAACATTTGACTAACTGATACTAAATAATACCGGGTGTACTTGTTCCGACTTACATACAAATCTGACTTAAAGATGGACTCAGGAATGGAACTCATTCGTAACCCGGGGACTGCCTGTAGTGAAATTGTTTCATTTTCACTTCAGGCCATTTCTGACATCTCCGATGCTGAATAGCATCAGTTGTGTGTGTTTGTATACAAAAAGCAGTGGTTTCTGTCACTGATAATTAGCGAGAGATAAGCATTAAGACAATTCAGGAGTGACAAAAGTCACTACTTTTTGTACACAAATTCAGTATTTAAAATACGTTCACTCTAAACGAGGTATTGTGTCTAACGGCCACACAAGTGCATGCGACTGACACAGCTGGAAACAATTTGGTCACATTCTCCTATACCAATTATGTGGCATAGTGTTCCAAATAAACAAAGGGAATCCCGGGTATGTTTGCAATTTAGTTTTGTTCGAGTTGTCCCAAATTAACAGCTGCCCCGATTAACCAATGGCCCAAATTAGCTGGAATCCACTGTATTCAAATCTAGAGATACAAGTAAGGATTTCACCAACTGACATCCTTTTGTGACCTTGGGACACTAGTGTGTCAAAACCAATTAAGTAGTTTTGAAATTTCACAGCTGTGGGGAAATGTGTAAGCCATTTTATATATCAAACTTTCCAAAATGGTGATGTTATAACAACCAGATAATTTACTTTGCCTGTCTGACTATCCAGTCACCATTAGTATCAGGCTGAGTTTAAAGCTGTATTATTGTTAGGCAGCTTGGTCAAAACCACGCATCTGTGTATTTCCATCTTGGTATCCCAAAGTTACCATTATCTGGAGGATTTGCTAGAGATGTGTTGGCTGTTTTGCGAACTCCTACAATACAGCACTTTTCGGTAAGTCATTTATTGGAAAGAGCTGAAGGCTGAAGGTACAGCTATTCATGCTTTTCTGCTGCTAAATCAATTAAGGCTTCTCTAACTTGGTCTAAATCCTGTTTAAGAACAAAAATAGATTGGATCTAAGTACTTTTAAACTAGGTCACATTTTTGAATTAAAGTCTGATCTGATGAAGAGGTTTTGACCTGAAAAGTTAAGTCTGTTTCTCTTTCCATAAATGCTTGTTGATTTGAGTATTTTCAGAATGTTCTGTTTCAGATTACCTATGTTTGCACCTTTTTTAATTGTCAGTTCCTGCAGAATGCAGCAAATGACTGTCACAACACTGATGCTTCAAGTTAGATCATGTGCTGCTTATAATTTAATTTCTTACCTTAATTCCAGAAGTTTAATACTGATAGTGTTCTCTTCAGTTGTGGGAAAATATCTATGCCATTTAAGTCTTTGGCTTAGAAACCTGTTTTTACCAGTGAAAACATTTCCAGTTGTAAGGCTCTGATGGTAAGGCTGTTGCTGTATAACCAGTATAGAAATGATCTGTCACTGTAAAAGTACTGTGGTAGGTTGAGATCTGCATCATGTAATTCTGTTATGCAGTGCCAGAGGTCTGGGTCTGTAATTAACCCTGGATCCACGGGTGTGAGCAATTTGATGTACAGCAGTGAGCCTGCACTCTTGAAAGCAGGGCTTTCACTGAACAATTCTGGTGTGAAGTATTTCGGAGCCCAGTTTCTCACTCTAACTCTGGGGTAGGTTTCTAGTAAATTCTACAGAACACCACTACTAGTGGATGCATGTCCTTTGGATTCTGAGAGAAATGTGAGTTGAAGAAAAACAATCACATTAACACAAGAACTGCAGATTAACTGATTGACCACTCCAAAATAAAATATATCAGTCCTGAAAGAGGCTGAGAAAGAGAAGAGAAAGAAAATTTGTGCCTTAAGTGTCCACTACTTCGTGAAGAGAAGAGAATTCCAGATATCTGCCTCTTCCATATGTGGCATTGCTTCGCGATTTCTCTCCTTGGCCTAGCTCCAACTTCAAGATGGTTTCCTTATTCTCAAAGCCCCCACCAGCCCAAAACACAGATTTTCATGGCACTTCTACCCTGGTACCTTGGGTATGTATACCCATGACAATAACTTGAAAGTTTATCTTTCCACCCTTTTCAAACACTCTGACATTTTTAATGTTCTGGACCTCAGCCTTTCTTGCTCAATGGTATACAAGCTAACTCAGTGCATTGTGTCCTTCTGGTTTAATCGTGCAAACCCTAGTGCTCTAGACTGCTCCTCCACCAAGGCAAAGATATCATGCTTGGGTTACAGAGTCCAGAACTGAATTTATCTTTTATTTTTTTTTTAATTCGAGTGCTGGAAATGTGAAATAAATTGCTAGAAGAACTAAGAATGCCTGCCAGCACCTGCAGAAAGAGAAAATAAATAAACGCTTTACTTCTGATATTTTTGGATCTGAGGTCGTTTTATCGGAACTGGGAAAAGGAAAAACAAGTTAGTTTTCAGTAGCAGAAGAGATAGTGAAGAATGGGTGAAATAAGAAAAATGTCAGAGATGTGAGTGAGGGCCTCCATCGGTCAGAGTTGACCATGGATATTGTGTCCTAACAGTCTGTGATACACAAACCTAGGCAGTCCTATATGGAGAGCAAACTGTTGCCCATGTAGCAACCCCCCCACCCCCAATGCATCTGATGAGCCCAAAGGAACGGCAGAGGCCGATACAGCATCACTGGAGTTGCCAGTCAGCTTTGAACTCAATGTAGGACTGCCTGAGGGATGCCAGCTCTGGAATTTTCACTTGGGGTTTACTCCTGAAGCCTTCCCCATGAGTGGGTATAGCTGCATGGTAGGGGAGGTTTGAGATCAGAGTTTTCCTTCTCCTAGATGAGCTGCCAACCATTGCTAATGAACCCCATCTGCCCAAAGCGACTGGCTTTAAGATGCCAGTAACCACCTTTGTCCCTTCTCCTGTCAATAGAAATGGTTCAGCTGGGCTTAATAGCTCAGCCGTATGTGATACTAAATGGGTTAATATGGCACTTAAAGCATATTCTGTTTCTTGTGCTGGGCAGTGAAGCATGCCCAGCAGACAAGGAAAGAGAAAAACAGCCAAAATTATGGATGAATAACTGGCAGAAATGGTCAGTTTTAGTAGGGACAGGAAGAAAGAGCAAGTTACCCGGAGTTGAAGAAGTTATTGAGCCAGATATCATCCTGATGAAATAGTCCCATGGCGCTGGGTCTGTGTACAGAACTCTGAACTCCATAACCGTGTCCAAGAACATCAATACATTTTCAAGTCAGGGTGACATTTGATTTGTAGGAGATTCTACAGATATGTCGTTCTATTTTTTTTGTTTCCCTTATATTTCTGTTAAGTAGAAGTCAGGGTTTGAGATAAGTGGTAGATGTATTATTGGGTAGGTCAAATATGATGGTAGAATATAGCATTAATGGTAAGACTCATGTGGAGGATCAGAGGGATCTTGGGGTCTGAGTCCATAGGACACTCAAAGCAGCTGCGCAGATTGACTCTGGTTAAGAAGGCAATCAGTGCATTGGCCTTCATCAACCATGGGATTGAGTTTAAGAGCCAAGAGGTATTGTTGCAGCTATATTGGACCCTGGTCAGACCCCACTTGGAGTACTGTGCTCAATTCTGGTTGCCTCACTACAGGAAGGACGTGGAATCCATAGAATGGGTGCAGAGGAGATTTACAAGGATGTTGCCCAGATTGGGGAGCATGCCTTATGAGAATAGGTTGAGTGAACTCGGCCTTTTCTCCTTGGAGCGATGGAGGATGAGAGGTGACCTGATAGAGGTATACGAGATAATGAGAGGTACTGATCGTGTGGATAGTCAGAAGCTTTTTCCCAGAGCTGAAATGGCTAGCACGAGAGGACATAGTTTTAAGGTGCTTGGAGGGAGTTGAGGAGGAGATGTCAGGGGTAAGTTTTTTACGCAGAGAGTGGTGAGTGTGTGGAATGGGCTGCCGGCAGCGGTGGTGGAGGCGGAAACAATAGGATCTTGTAAGAGACTCCTGGATAGGTACATGGAGCTTAGAAAAATATAGAGGACTGTGGGTAAGCCTGGGTAGTTCAAAGGTAAGGACACATTCGGCATAGCTTTATGGGTCGAAAGGCCTGTATTGTGCTGTAGGATTTCTTTGTTTCTATAATTGTAGTAGATAGGGCATAGTGCAGACCCAGTCAGTGGTGGGAGAAGGAAATATTTAGAGGTGGATATAAGGCTTGTCTTGGGTGGTATTGAATGCCATCAGACCTGCACTCCTCTGGGCTAGCAAACAGTCTTGCAACAGATTTGTGTAGATGGAGGAAAGGCTTGGGAGAGTTAAAATGTGAGTCATACAGTGTGAGCCCAGCCTTTGGTTTGTAGCCACAGTACTTGCTTAGTCAAGTTTCTAATCAATGGTAATCCCTGCTTATTGATGATGGATAATGATGTTAGCATCTTCAAATTGGTAACATCACTATAAATTCCCACTTATTGGCCTACGCTTTAATGTCCTCACAGCAACTATCCATGTCTCTGAGCTTATAATGGCAGCAAGATTTGAATTTTTTTTTACTTATGACACTATCTTGAGGAATTCCTGAAACTGATCAACTTTGTTAACAAGTTATCTTTGCAAAGTGTGATCCCAAACATTGGAAAAATTTCTCTAGATTATCTCCTTTGATCATTTTACCATGACTGCTTGATCCTATATCTGAGTTAAATTTTGCCTTGATGTCACGGGCAAGCAGTCTTGTATCTCCTCTGGAATTCAGCTGTTTTGTTTTGTGCAAAGGCTGAAGTCATCTCTAAAGCTATGGTGTTCTAGTAAAATCCTAAATTAATATTAGTTTAGCTAGAGATACAGTGAGTTCTGGAGTACAGACTTTCAGTAGTGCACCCAGGATGTTTGCTTATTCATGTCCCTAGCCATTTGCTGATTCTGCATAGAGTGAACAGAATTGACCAAAGTCTGACTTATGATAATTAGGACATAGGATCTCTTGCATTGGGGGAGGGGGTGACAACTCTTTTATAACTGTACCTTGTTTTGTCACCACTTTTGTGATCAATAGAGTTGGAAAAGACCCTGAATATGAATTGCTGGTTGCTACATTTAAGGAAGAATTTAGATGCTTTGACAAAGCTGCAGAGGAGGTTCATCAGGATGGTGCCTAGAAATGAAAGTATTAAGAGAGGTTGAGCAAAATTGGATTGTTTTCTGTAGTGTATTGGACGCTGAGGAGTGACCTGATAAAGTATATAAAATTTATGAAAGGCATAGATAATGTAGATGGTCTTTTTCCCAGGGTAAAGTGTCAAATACTAGAAGACAGAGCTTTAAGATGAGAAGGAGAACGTTTAAAGGAAATATTTGAAGCAAGTTTCTTGTACAGAGTGGCAGCTGCCTGGATGGCCCTGCCAGAGGAGGCAGTAGAAACAGATATAATGAGAACATTTAAGAGGCATTTAGATAGATAAGTGTACAGACAGTGAATGCAAGGATATAAACCATTTGCAGGCAGATAGAATTAGTTTAAATTCGCATCATGGTCAACACTGACATTGTAGGTCAAAATGCCTGTTCCTGTGTTGGACTGTTCTATGTTCTCATTGGCTGTGATTTCAGTAAATGAGGGCATACTTGAAGGTTTGAGTAGCCGCCTTCTCTTCATTTGTATGTTCATCTACACCCAGGAATTGTATTGAACATGGCTGAAGATATGTATTTACTACGGCTGCCAAAACTTTGCTTAACTAGTTAGGGGGGAGAATGTTCCCAGTTTGGACAGTAGTTCTTGGTGAGAATAGTGTTACCAAATTCTAAGAAAGGACAAACTGAGTGACTCAGTCCAGTGCCTAGGTTAGTAATAAATGATTCATCCAGTTTTATTCTGGTTTACATTTAGTAATCTGATGTAACTGAGGATGAAGTGCATGAAAGTTCTGAACCGAAGCTTAAACTGTCTCTTTTATAGTTAAGTCCCCTCAAGGTCCAAAGTTTCATTTCTCTTTTGTGTTTTGTATGGTTCATTACTTGTTTTGACTAATTGTATATGAACACAAGGACAATACCTAGCTTCACATGACTTGAAAAAAGCTCCAATTTAACTTTTTGGTTCCGGAGTTGTTGATTATCCACTTGGGCTAGATCCAGCCCACTGCTTGGACTTTATGCCTGCAGCTCACACCCAACTGCACTTTTTTTCCTTGTACAGAGGACAAGCAAGCTCACCCTTCACAGCTGACAAGTATGCGGCATTGTTAAGCTCTGCCCTAAAACACCCTGGCTGGCTGACTTTTGACGTGTTTTAAATGTGATTAATGGTCAGGGATAACTTAAATGTTCAAATAAATTTTAAGTTAAAAATAAAAGTTACAAAAAAATTAAAATGTTAAAATAATGTAAACTAAATGAAACACTGTCCAACATTAATTTTCCACAGGATTGACGGTCCATTCCTTTGCATCACCCCGCTTGACGTCAGTAGTGAGCCAGTGGCAGAGTAGACAGACTAAAATGTGAACGAGCAATAGGCAGCCCACGCATTCACAATGTGATGAGCACACAAATCAGCCTTAACGCTTTAGTGCAGTCATCATCATCATTATGTGTCATGTCATAAGATGTAGATCCCAGCCATTATCAAAACTCTTCAGAGATTGTCTGCCCTAGTGTCAGTGGTCACATAACCAGGACTCGTGATATGCACCAGCTGCTCATATGACCACCCACCACCTGCTCCCATGGCTTCAAATGACCCTGATCAGTTTGGGGGGGGGGGGGGGGGTTGCTAAGCAGGTGCTGCAACTTGCCCAAGGTTGACCTGCAGGGTAGTAGAGGGAAGGAGCACCTTACACCTCCTTTGGGAGAGACACATCTCCACCCTGCCACCCAATGCAGTGCAGAGAGAATTCTGCTCCTTTGGAGGTGCCATGATAAGTTGTTGCCCACAGAAGGTGACCTGAGAGATGTATAAAATCATGAGGGGTATAGATAAGGTGGATTGTCACAGTCTTTTTCCCAGAATAATGTGTATAAAACCAGAGGGTGAGAGGGAAAGGATTTAAAAGGGATCTGGTCACAAACGAGAAAATCTGCAGATGCTGGAAATCTAAGCAACACACACAAGATGCAAAACCCTTTGGCAGAACAGAAGGGTCTCGATCCGAAATGTTGACTGTACTTTTTCCCACAGATGCTGCCTGGTGTGCTGAGTTCCACCAGCATTTTCTGTGATTTGGTCAAAAGGGATCTGGGGTGGGTTTATGGAATGAGCAGCCTGAGGAAGCTGTACAGGTGGGTACAATTTAAAAGACATTTAGATGGGTACATAGAAATGATTTAAAGGGATGTGGGTCAAATGAAGGCAAACAGGACTAGCTCAGATGAGCATTTCAGTCAGCAAAGTCTTGTTTCTATGCTTATAACTCTACGACCACAGTAAAATGCTGATAATCTGCACCCTTGGGACTTTTGGTGCCAGACTAGAGTATTTTCTGGACTGTTGGGTGTTGCTTTTACCATACTTTTATTCCCACTTCACTTTGTGTGCTACGTGGTAGTATAATTTTTCTAGTGAACTTGTTGAGTTCAGTGTGGGATGGGGAAGGGGGTAGATGCATTTCTAGAAAGCAGTCTTCATTGTGATTTTTGTTTTGGTAATGCAGATCTGTGTCATCTGCAAGTCCGTCAAGAAATGTGAGCTGAAAAGTACATCTTTTATTTACCATTCCTCTTCCCACTCCCCCAAGATAAATTCTGTGAGTGAAATTTATTCTGTGTGTCAAATATTTCGGTAGTAATGTGTGACTTCTATATGGCAAACTTCCATAACCCAAATGACCGTAACACAAGGTTTGCATGTGATATTCATATTTCTTGTCATATTCACACCAGTCTTTTTAACATTGAATTCCACATGTAGCCCTATGAGGTCCAACTCTGTTTATATCTTTTCACCACTCCTTAATTTGTTGAAGTGCACGACATTGAAAGTTCAAAATAAATTCATTGTCAAATTACACTCTGTATCTCAATAAGTAAAAATAAATAATGTCACCATATACTACCTTGAGATTCAGTTGCATCATTCACATTCAATACAATGTGAATAGAAATTTTACCCAAATGAATATTGGGAATGTTAAAGTCATTGCTTTGAACCCTATCAGACTCTATTTCCTCACCTGCTCCATCCTTACTCCATGGCATCTCTCTGAAGCTGAGCCAAACTAGACTGTTTAAAACTATATTTGACCTCCAAAAAGTGCCTTGGGATGCATATTATACTGTCACTAATTCTCCCTTTATCGTTCTGAATAATATGCTTGCCCTGGCTTTTTTTATGCTGAACCTCTCATCCAGATATTTATCATATCTGGATCTGATCATTTGAATACAATTCCAGTTGCTCTTTCTTGCTTCTTTCTTTCTTTCTTTCATTCATTCCAATCCACCCCATAAACCAGCTATTAACATCAAATCCTGTTTAAACTACCAGCTTTGTGCTTCCAGTTGTATTGGCTCCTAGTAAAGCTCTAGTTAGATTCCAAATCCTTCCATTGTCTCAAGTTTTCAGACCTAGAACTCAACCACGTCCTTGTTAACATTCCAAATTTTAATTTGATGGCCATAGTTTTCAACTGCTTGGTCAGAGGTCAATTTTAAAGACAACAGTTTTTATAATAAAAAGCACTTTTTATGATATGTCATTTGAAATGATCCTAGAAAATACAATGAAATGTTTTGCTGATTAAATGTACTACAAGCTGCTGTGGTTGTTTGTGCTTTGACAGAGACAGCAGAATGATTGAGATGTAGATTTGCAGGAAGAATGGATTTGAAGAGGCTTTACAGGCAAACTGTTTAAAAGGATGGATCTTTAGAGACATACAATGCACTATGTAAAGACAAGAGATTCTGCAGGATGAGCAACACACAAAATGCTGGAGAAACTCAGCAAATGAGGCAGCATCTATGAAGGGAATAAATGGTCAACGTTTTGGGCCGAGGCCCTTCATCTGGACTGGAAAAGAAGAGGGTAAATCTCTCTTTCTTCCCCCTCCTCCCAATCTGAACTGCATTTGATGTAATTTTGCCTTCTGTTCTGCTTACTAATATTTGTAACTTGGTGTCATCTGCAAATTTGGATAAACAATTTAATTTGGTGAAGGTTTGTGCTGCAGAAGCAATCTCTGGATAACACACATTGTCATGACCATAACATTGATGCTGTTTGTTTTTACCCCACCCAACCCCAGCTGTTTCTAGCTTTCCAACCCGAATCAAAAGGCTACCATTATTTATTTGTGAGCTGTACTGTCAATCTGTTATTTGGAACTACTATTGATTGATTTCTGGGATTTTAACCCCAGACTATCCTGTTAATAAGTGCTAGGATATTCAGCTGGATTGATTGCATAGGGCTTGCCTGTGATAAAACTGTAGGGACTTTTGATTAAAATGATTTGTTCAGGTTCTCAATTACCTGATTGATTTATTTTCCTGATATATTAAGCAAATATATCATTGTCTACCATTATATACCATTGTCTACAGCGAAGTTTTTGAGTTGTAAGATGAAGTACTGGTGACAACTGTGGAAGCAATTTAACATGAAATAAGTTGGCTAACCAGTTAGTTGCTTGTCAGATATGTCAGGTTATGGTATTGGCATTTGTGAAATACCAGTCAGTAGACAAGATGGGTAGCAGCAATGTTGGGAGTGAAGAAAGGCTGTAGGATTAAATTGCATTTATTTCAGTGCTAGAGGCCTTACAGGTAAAGGTGAGGAGGATGAACTTGAGCATGGATAGCTGTCTTCAGGCTGGGATATTATAGCCATTAAAAAAACTTGGATAAGGGGGGAAGAGGGCCAGCAGCTAAATGTTCCATGGTGCAGGTCTTATCGGCGGAGGCAAGAGAGGGGTGCAGGTGCTATCAGTGGAAGCATTTCTGATTGAGAAAAACATCACAGCAGCAGTCCGAAATGAAATCTGAGGCTTTATGGGTGGAACTGAGAATAAGAAAGTGATGGTCACCTTGTTGAGATTGTACTGAAGACCCCCTACTAGTCAACAGAAATCAGGGGAGGAAATATGCAAGGAGACTAGATACAGGTGTGCGCATCTTAACGTCGATTCGGACAGTCCAATCGCATATATGTCTGTAGTCCCAATCGGAGAACATGACATAGCGGACGTAACCAATCTCGTGTATCGCACATCTCTTGAGTGTAGTAGCGTTATCTCTGTTTAATTTTCTTTCGAAAATATTACTGTAAAATGCATCATGGGTTCCAAACGCAGCAAAACCATTCCTAGTGATAGCAACAGCAAGAGGCAAAGGAAAAGTATTGATTTGGAAGTGAAACAAAAGGTTATTAAACAATATGAAGGTGGAAAACCAGTGAATGTTATTGCTCGGGATTTAGGCATGTCGCACTCGACAATCACGACAATCCTGAAACACAAAGAAAAAATTCTCAAAGCTATTAAAAGATCATCTTCACTGAAAACTACAAGGCTCACGGAAATGTGAGAGGGACCTATATCAGATGTGGAGAAATTGCTAAATATATGTAACACTTACCCAACAGGCTGGTATATGTCTAGGGGAAAAGGAGTTCCAGCCACACACCAACCCCACCTCCCGTACACACAGGTGCTGTGAGAATCAAGTTTATACTGCGCGTACACACACAATATCAAACTCACACCAAATACTGTTATGGAATACACCTTAAAGATTTTATTAAAACTAAAAGAGTACTATGCAATACAGTATATATGAAGGAAAAGAAAATAAAGCAAAAAGTGCCAACTTATCAAAGTTCAGTCAGTTTAGTGGACATAGTTGGAGCTCAACCATCGAACCATTCGACCCCTCGTCACTTTCCTCAGATCTCCACGTCCTCGCACCTGGGACCACCCCCAGTGGTTGACCGAGCAGTGCAGTGCACGTCCACCTTCCTTGGCGTCTCCTTCCCGCCTCCCCCAAAAACCCCCAAGCTCCCAGCCTCTCAAAGACAAAATAACATTCCCCATTTGTTAAAAAATAAATACAATCCCCATATCAGCAAGTCCAAAGCTTAAACAACTACGAGAGAAAACACTTATCAAACATAAAAGCATTCCTACTCTAGCAAACCAAAGAAGCCATTTTGATTAACCTACACAGTACATTGTACATATATGGTGTTCGCACAACGTCCAAATCACATAATGTCCAATTTCACAGAACGTATCATGGACGTTAAGCAACGCATTCGTGTAGTTGCAAGAATAATAGGGTTGTCATGGTGGGAATTTTAACTTTCCTAATATAGACTGAACTGTCATAGTCTTAGATGGGGTAGAATTTGTAGGGTCTTGCAATCAGGTGCCTTGCGTTTCCCATATCAGACGGTGATGCAGCTGGGCAGGATGCTCTCAGTAATTAGTGCTCCTGTATAAATTGGCTAAAATGTGGGGGATTGAGGAAAGAGCCTTAGTCACCTCAGGGAGTGGAGACCTGCTGTGCTTTCTTGACTAAGGAGGTGGTGGTGTGGGACTAGGTGAGATTGTCCATTATGTGCACCAATGTTCCCTCTAAGGTGTGTGCGTGCACACATCTTTTGCTAATAACACACAAAGGAATTTAAACTGCGCACAAAAGGTTGTCACCCTCTACCTCATCAGCATATTAAGTATATCTCACGATCGTATACAATCAATTTCCTTTTCCAGTTTCTGATGTGGACTATGTTGACAATGTGGAGTTTGTGATGATTTGTCTGCAGATTTTAGAACCGGCTTGTTTATACTGTTTCTGTTGAAGGAATTAATCCATGTGCACATGTTGCCACAGGGCAATAAATTGCACAGCACAAGATTTTGCACATACTGGTTATTAACAAATTAGAGGGAACATTGATGTTTATTATCAGAAACATGAGTCTTATCTCTCTGAACTTCTTATCATCTTTTTAAATTAAATGATTGTGGTCTTGATTTAATCTCTCATATCAAATTTAACAGCACTTGGTCCCATAGTCTACTATGCCCTGCTGATTCAAGTGTTCATCCATATGTTCAGTAAATATGAGTCTTTGCCTTCTCGGGAAGTGCATTCTAGATTTCAACGAGCCCTCTGGTTGTAAAGAAAAGTTCCTTCTATCTCCTCTAACCCTTTTTACTCCTCACCTTAAACCTACGTCCTCTGGTTTTAGATATCTCTGTAATTTGAAAAGGTTTCTCATTATTAGCCCTGTCTATTACCCTTAATAATTTTATGTACCTCCTATTAGATGTGGACTCCATGTTTAAATTAAATTCCATTTGCCATAGCTCCATGTAACTTATGGCCTAAGACTATCATGAACATAGAACAAAACAGTCCATCACAGGAACACGCCCTTCAGACCACAATGTTGTGCTGAACTAATTATGCTGTTTAATTTTAGCATGTTAAACATTCCTTATGCTTCCTTTTCCCTCTTGACTAAATTCACAACCTCTGTCATCACCAAGTAAGGGCCCTTACATTTTACTGGAACATACTGACCCTGTACTCTTTACTGGTCTTTAAACACCCTCCACATGTCAGATGTGGACTTGTCCAAAACAGCTGCTCCCAATTAACTCTCCCTGATTCCTGCATAATACTCTCATAATTTGCACTTTGTCTCTCTCCCCCCCCCCCAACCCCCAGTTACTGCTTTCCCACAAGGTCTGTTCTCATCTTTATTCAGCTATCTTAAGGCCTAAGCAGTTGCAAGTGTTGCTCAATTGAAAGGATAATGCCTGACCAGCCTCATTTCCCAATTCGAGGTCCAGTATAACCCCTCCTCTAGTTGGACTATTCACACACTGTTTTAAGAGGCTCCGGATGCACCTAACAAACTCTGTCCAACTCTTTATCACTAAGGAGATCATTGTACATATCGACAGTCCTGTTGTTTTTGGTCCTTTTCCTAATCTGCTTGCTTTTCTGTTCCTCAGTGTCCCAGTGGCTATTGAGAGGGGTCTGCCGTATAATCCCCATCAGAGTGATTGCAGTTTTATTATTTTTGAGTTCTACTCTTGCAGCATGCTGACTATTCTCCATTAATCCCTGCCTTTCCAAGTGTAAATTAATCCTGTCGCTCAGAATTTTTCCAATAACCTCCTTATGACTAATATTAAATGCTCTAGTCTATAATTACCAGGCTTATTCCTGCTGCCTTTCTTCAGTAAAGGTGCTGCATGGCTGTCCTCTAGTCATTTGGTACCTCATTCATTCCCCAAGTGCTGGAAAGCAATTAGAGGTGCTGGGGACCTTTGTAACTTGTATAATGATTTGGATGTGAATAAAACCATAAGATATAGGAGCAGAATTAGACCATCTGGCATGTCAAGTCTGCTGTGCCATTCCATCATGGCTGATTTATTATCCCTCTCAACTCTACCTTTCCTGCCTTCTCCCTGTAACCTTTGACACCCTAACTATTCAAGAACCTATTAAACTCAACTTTAAATATGCCGAATGACTTGGTCCCCACAGCTGTCCATGGATTCACCACCCTCTGACTAAAGAAATCCCTCATCTACATTCTAAATGGACGTCCCTCTATTCTGACACTGTGCCCTCTGGTCCTAGACTTCCCCACTATAGGAAACATCCTCTCCACTTCCACTGTATATAGGCCTTTCAATATTTGGTAGGTCTTGTTCTTCTGAACTTCTGCAAGTACAGACCCAGAGCCATCAAACACTCCTTGTACATTAACCTTTTCGTACCCAGAATCATTCTCCTGAACCTTCTTTGGAGCCTCTCCAATGCCAGAGTATTTTTTCTCCGATAAGGTGCCTAAAACTGCTCATAATACTTCAAGTGTGGTCTGATCAATACCTTATAAATGTACGAGGAATGGTTAGTAGGTAGTGAATGATACAAAAATGAGTGTAGGATGGTGAAGGAATTAACAGTGAAATTACAAGGGGGGCCTTGATAACTGAGGCAATTGGGCCAATGGCTTTCAATTTGGCTAAGTATGAAGTGCTGCAGTTTGAAGAGTTAAACCAAGGTAGCACTTGTACAGTGAATGGTTTTGGCCCTGCAGTGTTGTGGAGCAAAGGGACCAAGGATTTCAAGTACATAGTTCACTGAAAATGACATCACAGGTGGTAAAGAAGGCTTGTGGTACACTGGTCATCAGTTAAGATATTGAGTGCGGCAGGTGGGACTTTATGTTACTGTTGTGCAAGCCATTGATGAGATCGCACTTGGAGTATCATGTGCAGTTTTGATTGCCCTATTGCAGGATAGGCATCATTAAATTGGGAAAGGTACGGAGAAAATTTACAAGGATGTTTCCAGAACTTGAGGGCCTGAGTTATAGGAAGAGGTTAGGTGGGCTAAGACTTTATTCCTTGCAATGTACAAGTGTATAAAATTGTGAGGGATAAAGATAGGGTGCACGCACATAGTCTTTTCCCCAGGGAACAGGAACTACAAACTGGAGGGCATAGGTTTAAAGTGGACTTGAGGGGCAAAGTCTTCATGTGTATATGGAAGGAGCTGCAGGTGAAAGTGGTTGAGATAGGTACATTATCAACATTTAAAACACCTTTGGACAGCTTTAGAGGAATGTGGGCCAAACATGAGGAAATCTGCAGATGCTGGATTTCCAAACAACACATAGTAAATGCTGGAAGAACTCAGCAGACTAGGCAGCATCTATGGGAAAATGTACAGTGGGCCTAAGAATACGTCTGCATGCTCTTACTCTATCCCTCTATTTCCTCCCAATATAACAGTGTTCCACATAGACAAGACCTCAGCTTCAGAGTAATGGAAAGCCTGTTTTTTTGGAAAGAATGTGCAGTACCACTAGGATATTTCTCAACTCAGAAACAATAATGTGAATGCTATTATCCTGCTTCAAAAATGTTTAACTTGCCCTTTCATTATACATTAATTTAAATAAGTTCTTCCAGCCTGGGAGGCTTTGAAATAAATTTCTCTGCTTTCACTCAGCCTTACTGGATCCTAATAGCAAGTTCTTGTCAAATATTGATAAGGGTATACACTCTTTTAAAATAGTTTCCAATCTTTTACTTGTGATGTCAGACTAAAAGATTGTTTGTTGCCTGGATCAAATTTGTTCTCTTTTTAGCCATAGGTGCCAATTTTCTTACCCTGGTAACCCATTGTATCTTTTGTGCCAGTAATCATCAACTTCCTGCTTGTGTCCTTAAACAGCTCTGTTTCTGTATACCATTTAATCTATTCTGATTTGCAGCTGCAATATTATTAGGGTTTCAGTCGAGCTTTACGTAACAGTGACCTAGGGGATGGGGAAATGCAGTAGCATTAGAGAGTTGAAGGTCATGCTTGCTTTGTTCTTTTGAGGAAGTGACCGTTTTGGTGAATGGGGAAAATGATGTAGATTTGGACTTTTGTTAAAATTGCACCCAGAAACTGTTTTGAAGTCTAAGAGTATAGATTCTGAAAGTGATAGAAAATCGGATTAAAAACTTGGTTAGAAAGAAGTGAACCTGTAAAATACAGGGTTTTAATATGGTCAGTTTCTCAGATGTTTTAGTTGTGTACAAGCTTTATTGAAAGCGTGTATTAATGATTTGGATATAAAGCCAGAGGAAATAATGCCCATGTTTATAGATGATAGTCAAGTAGAACCAAAGGAGACTTGCATTCTTATTTAAGGCTGATTTATACTTCTGCGTCAAATTAACGCCATAAGTACAGCATAGCTACGTAACCTACGCTGTACCCTACACCATAGCCTGACACGCACCTCTCCAAAAATGTAACTACGTGTCACAGTGACACAGACCGCAACAACTGTGATTGGTCTGCTTGGTAGTATCGCATTTCCTCCTGTCTATAGGCATACTGTGTGTACACTGATGTGAAATAAATGGTTGGAGACGATGAACCAAATCGTCAAATCTATCTGCCAACATCCGAAAATATTTGAAATGCATTTCCTCGTCCACGTCTCTAGACAAGCACAGAAAATTCACCCTCCTTCTACCTCAATCTGTTCAATTGTTGTACATACCATCTCCTCCGACGTCTTCTCTCTGTTCTGCGTTGCAGTAATTTCAATAAAAGTAACCCTTGTTCAACATTTATTAGCTTCAACATGAAGCACTTAGTCGCCATTCTTTGAAGTACACGAAGAAGCTCTACACAATGGCATAGAAACCCCCCCCCCCCCGCCAACTAGCAACGCAGACACACCAATGCACAAGTATAAATGCTCACAATGGTGCAAGCCACTTACGAAGGCTATGGTGTAGGCTACTACACAGAAGTATAAATCAGTCTTTAGTGCCTTTCACAGCTTAACAGTGTTCCCTAATGGTTACACTTAGATCTAACCTCTGTAGTATCATCTTCAAGGAGCGGTGCCTTAGAAAGGTGGCTTCCGTTATTAAGGATCCCCATCACCCAGGACATACCCTCTTCTCATTGTTAACTGTTAGGAAAGGGGCACAGAATCTTGAAGGCACACACTCAATGATTCAGAAACAGCTTTTTTCCCTTCTTCCATATGATTCCTAAATGGACATTGAACCCATGAACACTGCCTCTCTTATTTCTGTTTTTGCGCTGCTGTTTTAATTTAATTATTTAATATACGTATACTTGCTGTAATTCATTTATTTTCTATATTTATCATGTATTGCAATGTACTACTGCTGCTGAGTTAACAAATTTCATGACATATGCCGGTGATATTAAACCTGATTCTGATTCTAAATACTTTTCATATACTGTTTTTAGAAAGCAGGATAGATGTATGCTGAGCTAGATGCCACAATGACTACTGACCAGATGATCTGTTTTTAGTCATGGTAATCTGTTATTAGAGTTATTTGCATTCATTTGATGTCAGTAGATACTGCAGGAATGCATTGATAAGATAATTGCAGGGACAAGGTAACAGATGGAATTCACTATTCCATTGCTGTGTAACTCTAGGATTTCACATTGGCTGATGTAAGCCTGTCACTGTATACACTAAGGTGCAGTGCAGAGAATTCATTTGGCCATCAGGTTGTGGCAAGTTCAAGGCACGCTGCAATGAAGGCTTTTATCTTTTACAGTGGTAATACTCAGAGGAGTAACCAGACTATGTCTGCTTTCCCTGAATCTATGACTCAGAAAGTGATCTCATATTTGCACTGTGCAATGCTGTTTTAAATTTTCCTCTGTACTGCTTCAGTTATGATAGAGTAATACCTTCATACTCTGGCCCTGAAAGCCCAGTAACACGCTTCTACTGTATCTTTCTTTTTCGTTTGACCTTTGCTGGTCCTTTTATCATGCAGCCTGTTAGTTTGCAGAGAGCTGTGAATGGTTCAGTTATTTAAAATGTTCAGGCTGAGCTACTATCAGTATTGAAAGAAATCAGCATGTTTGCACTCTGGCTTTTTGTTCTCTTTATCTAACTCAAAATGCACCCTTGCATAACAGGTGGCGAAATCTAGAAACAAAGTAAAAGCATGCATGTACATATGGCACTTTTCACTATTTCAGAATGATGTACATTGAAATGCTGCATGCAGTCTTTTATTCAATAGACTTCTTAGTAAAATTAAACTAGAAGGTTTCATTCTATTCTAGAATTGTCTTTGTATTTGACACTGCTCTTCATTGGAACTGTATGGAAACTTCCTAATCAGCACCCAGAATCCCTTCCTTGCTACTCTCTTCTCTCATATGATCCACTGTGTTACTTTTCTGTACAAATATGTGTGAAATAGTGATCTCTTTCCCCATGGGCCATTTATAACTTCTGTGAGATAACATGTAAGTTTTGGGGCTAATTAGTATCTCATCACGGTGCCTAGAGATTTCATTGATTAATGCTTTGTGTAAAATATTTTGAAAGGATGAGATAAGAGTAAATAGTTGAAGTTGTAAAAATCATATGTTGGAGAATAATTTTATTCAATATTGTCATATAACATTTACATGGTCTATTTTAATGTTGACGAAGAGCATTCTGCTATTTGGAAAGAAAAGCAACTCTAGTCTGGAATCCCCAGGAATTGAAAGTGTATCTTCTGTGAACAAACTTTGAGAAAATGAAGAACTTGCATATCTTTAATTGATTTAACTGATTCCTTGGAGCTTCTATCCTCAGAATTGTTTTTCTACTGGGTCATGTAATAATAACTGCTTACGTATGCCCTCTGAATATGGTGGCTTGGATGGAATTTAGATCATGGACCTGGCCTTGCTTTATCATCAATTAATGTCAGTTGGCTTGCTCATAATGTAAAGCACAGCATGTCAATTTTTTTCTAGCTGTGTTATGGACAACAATAGGTACATAGTATTAAGCAGTTTGTTGTAATGAAAATGGTATTTATTTCTTGTATCAGCCAATGACCCCAGCTAAGGGTAAATAACCCATCAGCCTCGGAAGAGACGAAGGCCACGGGAGTAAACCTAGACAGAAGATCCAAAGTGGAGCTCCTGAGACAGCTGGTATCACTGTACATCCTTCCGGGAGCTCCTGCAGCCAAGCTGGTGCCAAACATACTGCTTCATAAGCTTTCCTTTGGACTACACCAGTGAGGCCGAGAGGGGGATCTTGACAGCTGGGCATCCCTCGATTTCCATACCTTCTGCCCATGCTTGTGCCCCAGAGAGGTCACTCCAGTGATTCTGTTTGCAACAACAGAATGGATTGACCCAAAGCATACACTATAGTTCCATTGTCCTTCAAGACAGATGAATACCATCATCTCCAGCCAATGAGTTCATCTTGGTATATGTAACATGGTCAATTTACTCAGACCCATAGTTTATTGAATGAGTGGAGGAAAATAATGTGTAACAGAAACTACTGCATCTTCAAATAAAAGCAGGGAAATTTCTGCAGTAAATATAGAGTATAGAAATTATAGATTATGTGCATAGTTGATCCTGGTCATTCAGTGATACAGCTGACAGACTTGATGGGGAATTACCCAATCTGCCTGTATTTCACTTCATTTATCTTTTATTTATCAAATGATTTCTAATCAGAGTTGTTGCAGTAAAACCTGTGGATCAAAGTCCATGATTTTCATTCCAAGACCCTTGTGTTTGATGCTCCAAAGTACCAAGATCCTGGATTTAACAAGGAACCTATGGGTCTTCATAGGCATGTGTGGCCCTTGCAACCCTCGAGGCATTTGAACGGGAAAAGGCCTCTAAGTCACTTTTTGTGAGACTTAGAGGTTATTCAACAGATCTTAGGCTCTTGGTGGAACTTAGCTGGGGCGGTTGTTATTTTGGTTGCAACTCTTCTTTGGCACATATTGCAGGATAACAACCGCCACATCACCATCACCACCAAGTCCTCAGTTAGCAACCTTTTCCTGCCACCTGCACCTGTACCCACCCATTAGATCCACTGGGACCTGATTTTTACCCAACTCCTCAAACGCGGCTACTGTCATCCACGGCTGACTGCTTTGTACTCATCCCTAACAACTGACTAACACTTGATCCTTGACTTCTCCCCACTCTCGCCTTCAAGCAGGACCAACCTGGTCTCACCTGACTTCCTTTGTGTGTACTGCACTAACAAAATCTTACTTTGTGTAAGGCCACACTCACAAAATGCTGGAAGTGTTCGGCAGGTCAGGCAGCATCTTGTTTGTGCTCTTCCCCCTTTTTACTTTTGCTTCTGCCCCCTGACTTTCAAGTCTTGGCCTGTAAGGTCGATTGTTCATTCACCTCCACAGCTGCTGCCTGACCTGTTGAGTTTCTCCAGTGAGATTTCCAGCCTGCTGAATCTCCTCTCCCGGTGTAAAGCCAGTTCAGAAGTGTGTGAGACCTTGATAATTCAGTGGTGTGTGAAATTATTGCAGTGGGACCTCAAGCAAAATATTCACTGGCCTACAGTAGAGAACTGTTAATGCATTTTTACAAGCCAAAGCCTTATTCTGCTCTTTTGTTTTAAAGACAGTGTTATAGCAATAAAAGTTGACCATAAGTGTGGAGTCTCGTTAGCTTAGCTTGTTATTATGTAACATTATTTTTAAAACTTACTTTCTGACATACCTGCAGGCAGAACCAATAACATCGTCATTCTTGTTCTGCCTCTTGTTAACAAGAAACAAAATTTCAGTTCTGTTTGCAAACTTGGATTTGATTCAAAATTATTTATTGGTACTAAAGAATTATTTGAACTATTGTGCTGTTTATGACTATAGAGTCCTCATTCCATATATGATCATTTCAACCAGAGGTCTGTTGTAATTACAGAGCATTATTGCGGTGATGGATCAGAAAGTTTGTTTGCAGAGAATTTGAAATTGGAATGCGTTAAAGCAGTTCCATGCTTGCTGAGTGATATTGGAGATTTTCATCCTGAGGTTTTGTGTGCATGTTGAGGTTCTCTCATACAAATCATACGAACAACCCATACATACAAACTAATATATAGTGTTACGTATCAAGGTGCAAGGGCTGGTCTACAGTTAATGCTCAGGGTGCTGCTGGAAAAACGTGATAAACATGTAAGTTATAGGTTTATCTCCAAAACTCAACTCTATCCATGCCTAAATATGCCCAAAGTCTGAAAATAAACATATATGATTGTTTGAGTTGTTCCTAGTGTTTGGCGTCTAAACATTTCATATTTTGAGATTGTTGGTATGTAACTGGATTTTTATCTTTTGGTAGAAATTTCATAAAGGTTTCAAAGTGCATTTAAGCTGCTTAGCTCTAGATATTCTTCAAATATAATTAGTAATTGGAGTCGGGAGTCTTGAGCAGCCAAATACTGGAGTAAAGCACTCAAGTCTACTACTCTGTCTGTAATGCTTTGATTGTTTGTGGTCTGGGTTTGGTGCACTACAGGATTTGCAATACACTATAGATGAATTTAATCTGCTGTCCAGTTATTCAGAAATCCTGATTGTTTGGCGTTGGACTCAATGAGGCCCTATAAACTAGTAATAAAAACAGAAAATGCTGAAAATACTAAAACGATCAGGATAGATCCAGTGTCCTTCATAAAATCTGATGAGGTATCATGTTAGAGCCTGTAACTGTCCACAACTCTGCACTTTCCAGGATATTTGATTGTGCCTGCTATACTCAGTTGATTATCAGCTTGATGCCAGTGTATGGTACTTCCATGCTGCCTTACCAGCTTTTACTAGAGGGAGTAAATGTGTAGTTTCTGTTGTAGTCTTGTTCCAGCATTTACAAAACATGTGGCAGCACTCTGCAGTAATATAGAACTGGGCTAATTGCAGTTCCAGTGTTTTACAGGATCAACACAGTTATGTTTAAGCAATGATTTGCACCCACATTAACCAAATGGTATATGACATGTCAATTTAAGAAAGTCCTATAGGAGCAGTAAATGACTGAAATGTCATTGAACCGTATTGAGCAAGTACCTGCTCTCAGTTATTGGATCCTGGCATGGTGCTTTTGAATGCAATGCGTGTATTAGTAAAATAGAATCATATTGCTTAGACCTTTTAGTTTTACTCTATTGTCCACAAGAGCTAAATTAGGAAACTTCAAATAATACTAGTTGTGTTTGAATGCCCTCTAATGGTATGATCATGCTATGCACTGGCAGGGTTCTTTATCTTAAAACCTCATCTGCCCAACTGTATGACTTCTCTCAGTTCTGGTTGTTTTTTCCAAACTGTTCTGTTTCTTTTCAAACAGAAAGATCCCAGGGGATGAGATGGGAGCAAAGAAGAAGAAAAGGAAACCAAAGCGGAAGAAGGAAAAAGGTGGGAAGCTAGACTCGGACGATCATTCAAAGGTATGGTTTAAACAGTTTACTACACTGTCTGTGAACCTATGCAAATATATTCTCGGAAGAAATCTAGAGAAACACCAGCAATTTAAAACTGTTTTGCGTGGTTTCTTTTATTTGATTCCCTTCCTGAATAATTTTAAAAAGCGGGTGGTGGGCTAAGTCCATCCCACTAGGTTAAATCAAGTACACTTGTTAAAATTTTGAATCTAATTGTTGTTCAAATATTTTGCTATTATTGAAGTACAGACAGACAAGGAGCATTGTAACTTATCTCTACTTTTTTCTAGCATCCCCTGCTTTTTGTTTCATACTTACAGAATTATTATTTTATTTTGTACAGAGGTGGAATAATCTGGGTTATCCTGAACAAACTTTAGAAGGGTAAAGTAAATCAAAAGAGACCAGTAATTCCAAATTCCTCTATGCCCTCTTCATTCAAAATGTCTCTAAAAAGGGGTTCCCAACCTGGGGTCTGCAGACCCCTCAGTTAATGTTAGGGGTCCATGACATATAAAAGGTTGGGAACCCCACTGTAAACTGTCTGTAAGTCTCTTATTGTCTCTGCCTCCACTATCTATCTATCTTTCTCCCCCTACTCTCTCCCTTCTCCCGGGTGTCAGATGTGGGAAGTCTGGGAGACTCCACACCTGTATCAGCTGCGTTGAGTTCCAGCTCCTTAGGGAACTGGAGCTACATCTCAATGACCTTTGTCTAGTCAGGGAGAGTGAGGAGGTGATAGGTATGAAAGGCAAGTAGTCACATCAGGGCCTTGGGAGACAGTTAAGTGGGTAACAGGACAGGGAAGGGCAAGAGGCAGATACAAGAGAGTACCCCTGTGGCCATCCCCTTTAACAGTAAAGTACTGTTGGGGGAGACAGCCTACCTGTGGGAAGCAACAGTGGCAGCACCTCTAGCACAGTCTAGCTAAGAAGCGTAGGGAAAGGAAGAAGGCAGCAGAAATAGGGGACTCTATGGTTAGGGGGTCAGACAAATGATTCCGTGGACGCAGGAAAGAAACACGGATGGTAATTTGCCTCTCAGGGGCCAGGATGTTTCTGATCGCGTCCATGATATCCTGAAGTGGGAAGGAGAACAGCCAAAGGTTATGGTACATATTGGTACCAATGACATAGGTAGAAAGAAGGGAGGAGGTCCTGAAAACAGACTACAGGGAGTTTGGAAGGAAGTTGAGAAGCAGGACCACAAAGGTAGTAATCTTGGGATTGTTGCCTGTGCCACGCGACAGTGAGTATAGGAATAGAGTGAGGTGGAGGATAACTGCGTGGCTGAGGGATTGGAGCAGGGGGCAGGGATTCAGATTTCTGGATCTTTGGGACTTCTTTTGGGGCAGGCGTGACCTGGACAAAAAGGATGGGTTGCACATGAATCCGAGGGGGACCAATATCCTGGTGGGGAGGTTTGCTAAGGCTATTGGGAAGAGTTTAAACTTGAATTGCTGGGGGGGTGGTGGGAACAGAAGAGGCAGTTGGCTCACAAATAGAGAAAGCTTGGAGACAGTGTGAGAGGTAGGGTAGAGAAGGGATGCACTCAGACCAATAGTTTTAGATGTGTCTATTTTAATACAAGAAGCATCATGAGCAAAGTGGATGAGCTAGAGCGTGGATCACTACTTGGAAATATGATGTGGTGGCCATTACAGAGACTTGGACGGCTCAGGGGCAGGAATGGTTACCTAGAGTGCCAGGCTATAACTGTTTCAGAAAGGACAGGGAGGGGGGCAAAAGAGGTGGGGGCTTGGCACTGTTGATCAGAGATAGTGTCACGGCTGCAGAAGAGGTGGAAGCCATGTAGGGATTGTCTACTGAGTCTCTGTGGGTGGAAGTTAGAAACAGGAAGGAGTCAATAACTCTACTGGGTGTTTTTTATAGACCATCAAATAGTAACAGGGACATCGAGGAGCAGATAGGGAGACAGATTCTGGAAAGGCGTAATAATAACAGGGTTGTTGTGGTGGGAGATTTTAATTTCCCAAATATTGAGTGGTATCTCCCTAGAGCAAGGGGTTTAGATGGGCTGGAGTTTGTTAGGTGTGTTCAGGAAGGTTTCTTGACACAATATGTAGATAAGCCTACAAGAGGAGAGGCTGTCCTTGATCTGGTACTGGGAAATGAACCTGGTCAGGTGTCGGGTCTCTCAGTGGGAGAGCATTTTGAAGATAATGATCACAATTCTATCTCCTTTACCATAGCTTTGGAGAGGGATAGGAACAGACAAGTTAGGAAAGCATTTAATTGGAATAAGGGGAAATATGAAGGTATCAGGCAGGAACTTGGAAGCATAAATTGGGGACAAGTGTTCTCGGGGAAATGTGGCAAATGTTCAGGGGATATTTGTGTGGCATTCTGCATAGGTGAGTTCCAATGAGACAGAGCAAGGATGGTAGTGTACAGAAACCATGGTGTACAAAGGCTGTTGAAAATCTAGTCAAGAAGAAAAGAAAAACTCACGAAAAAACTAGGTAATGATAGAGATCTAGAAGATTATAAGGCTAACAGGAAGGGGTTTAAGAATGAAATTAGGAGAACCAGAAGGGGTCATGAGAAGGCTTTGGTGGGCAGGATTAAGGAAAACCCCCAAGGCATTCTACAAGTATATGAAGAGCAAGAGGATAAGATGTGAGAGAATAGGACCAATCAAGTGTGACAGTGGAAAAGTGTGTATGGAACCGGAGGAGGTAGCAGAGGTACTTAATGAATATTTTGCTTCAGTATTCACTACGGAAAAGGATCTTGGCGATTGGAGGGATGACTTACAGTGGATTGAAAAACATTAAGAAACAGGATGTGCTGAAGCTTTTGGAAAGTATCAAATTAGCTAAGTCTCCGGGACCAGATGACATGTACCCCAGGCTACTGTGGGAGGTGAAGAAGGGGATCGCTGAGCCTCTGGCAATGATCTTTGCATCATCAATGGGGACAGGAGAGGTTCCGGAGGATTGCAGATGGTGTTCCCTTATTCCAGAAAGAGAGCCCAGGAAATTATAGACTAGTGATTCTTACTTCAGTGGTTGGTAAGTTGATGGAAAAGGTCCTGAGAGGCAGGATTTATGAACTTTTGGAGAGGCATAATTTATCATCAGGAATAGTCAGCATGGCTTTGTCAAAGGCAGGTCGTACCTTATGAGCCTGATTGAAATTTTTTGAGGATGTGACTAAACGTGTTGATGAAGGAAGAGCGATAGATGTAGTGTAAATGGATTTCAGCAAGGCATTTGGTAAGGTACCCCATGCAAGGCTTATTGAGAAAGTAAGGGGCATGGGATCCAAGGGGACATTGCTTTGTGGATCCAGAACTGGCTTGCCCAGAAGGCAAAGAGTGGTTGTAGACGGGTCATGTTCTGCATGGTGGTCGGTGACCAGTGGTGTGCCTCAGGGATTTGTTCTGGGACCCCTACTCTTCATGATTTTTATAAATGACCTGGATGAGGAAGTGGAGAGATGGATTAGTAAATTTGCTAATGACACAAAGGTTGGGGGTGTTGTGGATAATGTGAAGGGCTGACAGAGGTTACAGCGGGACAGTGATGGGATGCAAAACTGGGCTGAGAAGTGGCAGATGGAGTTCAACCCAGATAAGTGTGAGGTGGTTCATTTTGGTAGGTCAAATATGATGGCAGAATACAGTATTAATGATAAGACTGTTGTGCAGATTGACTCTGTGGTTAATAAAGCATACGGTGCATTGGCCTTCATTAACCGTAGGATTGAGTTTAAGAGCTGAGAGGTAATGTTACAGCTGTATAGGACCCTGGTCAGGCCCCACTTGGAGTACTGTGCTCAGTTCTGGTCACAGGAAGGATGTAGAAGCCATAGAAAGGATGCAGAGGAGACTTATAATGATGCTGACTGGATTGAGGACAGGTTGAGTGAACTCAGCCTTTTCTCCTTGGAGCAGCGGAGGATGAAAGGTGACCTGATAGAGATGTATAGAATGATGAGAGGCATTGAACATGTGGATTGTCAGAGGCTTTTTCCCAGGGCTGAAATAGGTAACATGAAAGGGCACAGGTTTAAGATGCTGGGGAGAAGGTACAGAGGAGATGTCAGGGGAAAGTTTTTTTTACACAGAGAGTGGTGAGTGTGTGGAATGGGCTGCTGGTGACGGTGGTGGAGGCAGATACGATAGGGTCTTTTAAGAGACTTCTGGATAGGTACATGGAGCTTAGAAAAATACAGGGCTATAGGTCACCCTAGGTAATTTTTAAGTAAGCACATGTTCAGCACAGCATTGTGGGCCAAAGGACCTGTATTATTCTGCAGGTTTTCTGTATTTCTCCGCGCCCTTTATCTCTCTCTCCCCACTTCTCTATCTCTCCACTACTCTCTCCCAGCTTCTCTCTCTCTCCCCGCTTCTCTCTCTCCCCCGCTTCTCTCTCTCCCCCGCTTCTCTCTCTCCCCCGCTTCTCTCTCTCCCCCGCTTCTCTCTCTCCCCCGCTTCTCTCTCTCCCCCGCTTCTCTCTCTCCCCCGCTTCTCTCTCTCCCCCGCTTCTCTCTCTCCCCCGCTTCTCTCTCTCCCCCGCTTCTCTCTCTCCCCCGCTTCTCTCTCTCCCCCGCTTCTCTCTCTCCCCCGCTTCTCTCTCTCCCCGCTTATCTCTCTCCCCGCTTATCTCTCTCCCCGCTTATCTCTCTCCCCCGCTTCTCTCTCTCCCCCGCTTCTCTCTCCCCCCCGCTTCTCTCTCCCCCCCGCTTCTCTCTCCCCCCCGCTTCTCTCTCCCCCCCGCTTCTCTCTCCCCCCCGCTTCTCTCTCTCCCCCCCGCTTCTCTCTCTCCCCCCCGCTTCTCTCTCTCCCCCCCGCTTCTCTCTCTCCCCCCCGCTTCTCTCTCTCCCCCCCGCTTCTCTCTCTCCCCCCCGCTTCTCTCTCTCCCCCCCGCTTCTCTCTCTCCCCCCCGCTTCTCTCTCTCCCCCCCGCTTCTCTCTCTCCCCCCCGCTTCTCTCTCTCCCCCCCGCTTCTCTCTCTCCCCCCCGCTTCTCTCTCTCTCCCCCGCTTCTCTCTCTCTCCCCCGCTTCTCTCTCTCTCCCCCGCTTCTCTCTCTCTCCCCCGCTTCTCTCTCTCTCTCCCCCGCTTCTCTCTCTCTCTCCCCCGCTTCTCTCTCTCTCCCCCGCTTCTCTCTCTCCCCCCGCTTCTCTCTCTCCCCCGCTTCTCGCTCTCCCCCGCTTCTCTCGCTCTCCCCGCCCCTCGCTCGCTCTCCCCGCCCCTCGCTCGCTCTCCCCGCCCCTCGCTCGCTCTCCCCGCCCCTCGCTCGCTCTCCCCGCCCCTCGCTCGCTCTCCCCGCCCCTCGCTCGCTCTCCCCGCCCCTCGCTCGCTCTCCCCGCCCCTCGCTCGCTCTCCCCGCCCCTCGCTCGCTCTCCCCGCCCCTCGCTCGCTCTCCCCGCCCCTCGCTCTCTCTCCCCGCCCCTCGCTCTCTCTCCCCGCCCCTCGCTCTCTCTCCCCGCCCCTCGCTCTCTCTCCCCGCCCCTCGCTCTCTCTCCCCGCCCCTCGCTCTCTCTCCCCGCCCCTCGCTCTCTCTCCCCGCCCCTCGCTCTCTCTCCCCGCCCCTCGCTCTCTCTCCCCGCCCCTCGCTCTCTCTCCCCGCCCCTCGCTCTCTCTCCCCGCCCCTCGCTCTCTCTCCCCGCCCCTCGCTCTCTCTCCCCGCCCCTCGCTCTCTCTCCCCGCCCCTCGCTCTCTCTCCCCGCCCCTCGCTCTCTCTCCCCGCCCCTCGCTCTCTCTCCCCGCCCCTCGCTCTCTCTCCCCGCCCCTCGCTCTCTCTCCCCGCCCCTCGCTCTCTCTCCCCGCCCCTCGCTCTCTCTCCCCGCCCCTCGCTCTCTCTCCCCGCCCCTCGCTCTCTCTCCCCGCCCCTCGCTCTCTCTCCCCGCCCCTCGCTCTCTCTCCCCGCCCCTCGCTCTCTCTCCCCGCCCCTCGCTCTCTCTCCCCGCCCCTCGCTCTCTCTCCCCGCCCCTCGCTCTCTCTCCCCGCCCCTCGCTCTCTCTCCCCGCCCCTCGCTCTCTCTCCCCGCCCCTCGCTCTCTCTCCCCGCCCCTCGCTCTCTCTCCCCGCCCCTCGCTCTCTCTCCCCGCCCCTCGCTCTCTCTCCCCGCCCCTCGCTCTCTCTCCCCGCCCCTCGCTCTCTCTCCCCGCCCCTCGCTCTCTCTCCCCGCCCCTCGCTCTCTCTCCCCGCCCCTCGCTCTCTCTCCCCGCCCCTCGCTCTCTCTCCCCGCCCCTCGCTCTCTCTCCCCGCCCCTCGCTCTCTCTCCCCGCCCCTCGCTCTCTCTCCCCGCCCCTCGCTCTCTCTCCCCGCCCCTCGCTCTCTCTCCCCGCCCCTCGCTCTCTCTCCCCGCCCCTCGCTCTCTCTCCCCGCCCCTCGCTCTCTCTCCCCGCCCCTCGCTCTCTCTCCCCGCCCCTCGCTCTCTCTCCCCGCCCCTCGCTCTCTCTCCCCGCCCCTCGCTCTCTCTCCCCGCCCCTCGCTCTCTCTCCCCGCCCCTCGCTCTCTCTCCCCGCCCCTCGCTCTCTCTCCCCGCCCCTCGCTCTCTCTCCCCGCCCCTCGCTCTCTCTCCCCGCCCCTCGCTCTCTCTCCCCGCCCCTCGCTCTCTCTCCCCGCCCCCCCTCTCTCTCTCCCCGCCCCCCCTCTCTCTCTCCCCGCCCCCCCTCTCTCTCTCCCCGCCCCCCTCTCTCTCTCCCCGCCCCCCCCCTCTCTCTCCCCGCCCCCCCTCTCTCTCTCCCCGCCCCCCCTCTCTCTCTCCCCGCCCCCCTCTCTCTCTCCCCGCCCCCCCTCTCTCTCTCCCCGCCCCCCCCTCTCTCTCTCCCCGCCCCCCCCCCTCTCTCTCTCCCCGCCCCCCCCTCTCTCTCTCTCCCCGACCCCCCTCTCTCTCTCTCTCCCCGACCCCCTCTCTCTCTCTCTCTCTCTCCCCCCCACTTCTCTCTCCCCCCTCCCCCTGTATGCACTTGCTTTAGTAAAAAACATAGTTCTTGTTCCTTTCTAGACCTCTCATACTTTTGTCTGTTATGTCACCTCAACCCCATTTCACTTAGTCTGTTTAATCTCATTTGATAACTCCAGCCCTCCAATCAGGCAACATACTTGTGAATTATATCTGCACTCTGTCTGTTTGACTATTTGAAAACACTTCTGACACTTTGACAAAAGAAAGGTTACTGATGAGGCCTACAACTCTGCAGTGTGGAACCACTGCGGCAGTGTTTTGTGTCTGGGATAATTGACCTCTGATGAACAGTCATCTTCTTTTGTGTGAGGTATGACTCTAGCCATTAGACTTTTTCCTTTGCTCATTAACTTCAGTTTGACCAGAGCTTCTTGATGCTACACTAGGTATGTGACTATAATATCAAAGTCAATCCCACCTCATTTTTCTGTGCTGTGAAATGGTGAAGTTTCATGGAAGAACACACATCTTGAGATAGCCCTCAATAAGGGAGGAGGAGAATTCTATTCCTCAAATTCTGTTATATTTTAGGCATGTTTTTGATAAAGATGTTCTTGTCTCTGAAAAATCTTTACTATTTAAACCCTTCATTTGGTGTCTATGAAATGTGCTTGTTTGATTATTTCATCTTTAATTTTCTTAAGAGATTCTTGTTATTTCATACAGATTTCTGGTGTCAGGGATTTTATTTTATTATTACCATTTGTCTTAGTAGACAATTTGAAATGTCACTGATAAATGTTTGCAATTGTTTTTTTTCCCTCTTGACCTTCGAAAAGTTGTAATGTTTCCTTATTTTTGTCAGTTTTTAACTTGGACCTGTCATCATTCGGCAGGAGTTGCTAATAGTAGAATGCCAGACTGGCATTTTGATAAGGTTATTGGTTGTCTCTTACAGCCTCTTGTTAAATATTGTGTACACTTCCTTTCTCTTTAGCAACACTAAACTGCAGCATGTCATCAAGCAGTGGCCTGTGGCATTCTGTGGCCATCTTCCACAATCTGCTTCTATGCAAAGGGCTTCACTCCTGAGAAACTGACCTAAGCAATTCTTCATTACCTTCTGGCACCCATCATTTTATATATATTTGGGTCAGACTGGGCTCAGTCTGATGTTTTCATGACAGTGTCGCCATATTCAGTGCGGGTTTGATGCAAGAAGATCAGCAGGCAGAGACAGTTCGAAATTTTTGCATTTAATTTATTACTATAAACAGATTTCAGAAAATCTACATTGCATAAAGCGGTGACTTAACGGTCATTACAATATACGTAGATTTCTTTTCAGAATACCATCTACAGGATATGACCTAGATAAGTGACTCTTAAGTAATTGTATATACTACCTATACAAAGTAAGAATCATTCTCCCATAACTATTTCTGGGGAAAAACATAATAGTTGCATTGCTCACATGAATGACCTTTAGATTTATTATATGGTCTTGCCGGTTTAGTAGTTGATTAATGGTTAAAGCCAAAAATGGTTATTTAGTAAAATCCTTAAGACCTGTTAAAATTCACACCAATAATGCCATTGACAAAATAGCTCTACTACTGACAGCCATGTGTTTTTTCTTTAAGAATGTGGCTTCTAACTTGTGGATATTGTCTATGGGCTAATTCTTCTTGTTAATGGATATGTAAAGGAATGTGCCTCCGTAACCCCAAAGTGTGACTTTCCCTAAGTGAGGAAATAGCTTTTTTTGTCTTAATTTAAAACTGATTCACTTGATTCTAGACATCCCTTTAAATAAATAAATCTCCCCCTTGCACTCTACCTCCCACCCCCATTGAGCACTCAAGCATGCAGCAAGGCATCAATAAAGACACGGACTTGCAGTACACCAAAGACTACTTGTTCACCCGGTAATTCGACATACCACAGGCTCTCTCTGTCCCTAATAAGGGAGTAGGAGCTGTCTCCATTTCACAGTGAGGGGGAGACATAACAAACAACTTGCTAATTTATGATCTTAAAAGTCTGTTGCATTGCTTCTTACGAGCTCTGTGCCCAAAGAACTCAGGTCTCTGGGCGCACAGCCAGCAGCCAGCTTGCTGCTTTCGATCTTCCATTTCCCTCAACACACCAATTCCCTGCAGAGGAACTGACCACAAGTCCGCCCGCCTCCAGAGCCACAAAATCCCAGAACTCCAAAGGCGAGCTAATCTCCTAGGCCGTGTCCTCGGCATATCAAATAGCGGCCAGTCATGAGACCCTGAGAGCGAGTCCCATTCCTGCAAAAAACTGAAGTCAGTGTGTAACTCCAGGTCAGGGTCTTCAAAAGAACCCTGAGAGGGAAAAATAGAGACATTAAAGATGGAAATAGAGCTGTTTCCAAAGATGCAAGCAAAGGAGTTGCTGTTAGGCTCCATTATCTCCTTAGCTCCACCCATATCCATACTTCAGTAATACCTGTTTAATCCTATCAGTTTATTTCTGTTTGTGCCATTAATTCACCTGTCCTTCTATGGAGGCTAAATGCATTTGCACAGAGATTTGTCTTTGTGCCATTTTTTTCCTATCCATCTCCAACTGAAAGATCAAAGTAAATTTTCTATCAAAGTACATATATGTCATCATATCAACCCTGAGATTCATTTCCTTGCGGGCATTTTCTCAGTAAATCCAAGAAACATAATAAAATCAATGAAAGATCACACCCACAGGAAAGACCAGCGACCAATGTGTAAAAGACAACAAATTCTACAAATAGAAAATAAAATAAATAAATAATAAATAAATGAATAAGCAATAAATATCGAAAACCTGAGATGAGGAGTCCTTGAAAGTGGCAGCATTTCAGGAATGGGTTAAGTGAAATTATCCCCTCTGGTTCAAAGGCCTAATGGTTGAGGGGTAATAACTGTTCCTGAACCTGATGGTGTGCGTCCTGAGGCTCCTGTACCTCCTTTACCTCCTTCCTGATGGTGGTAGTAAGAAGAGAAAATGACCTGGGTGGTGGTGATCCTTGATGATGGATGCTGCTTTCCTGCAACAGCACTGTGTAGATGTGCTCAGTGGTGGGGAGGTCTTTACCTGTAATGGACTGAGCCACGTCCACTACTTTTAGTAGGATTTTCCATTCAAGAGCATTGGCATTTCCATACCAGGCTGTGATGCAATGAGTCAATATACTGTCCTGTATGTACGGAAGTGTGTACTCGTGAGCTGCGCCAGGCATACCGCAAAATGCAGTTTTGCCAAACTGGCACTTAAGCATTTGGACACATGCGCTAAACAACCAACACCGTGCTCAAAAACCCTGCAGTTCTCTAATATTTAGTTGTAAATTGTGGTGGAGAACTAAACTGACAAAAGGAAGAGATACCAAGTGCATCCTTATCTTCAATGATGATGGGGTGCAGCATGTGAATACCAAAGATAAGGCAAGTGTATTTTCTCATGGCAATGTTATTTGACCCTTCGAAATCCATGCTGGCTCTCAAAGCATTTCCTTTCTCTCCCTCGTTTCCCTGTAACCCATGAGGTTAGGGGGAGTTTGTGAGTCTGGATTAAAGATTAGTTATTGCATAGAAAATTGAGTTTGAATAAACAGGCCTCATTGTAGTTAATAGGCAGTAACTAGTGGAATGCTCTAAACATCAGTTCTTGGCCCTCAATGATTTATGATTTATATGAAGTGACCTGGAGGAGGGAGCAGAGTTTAAGGTAGTAAAGTACATCATTGACATGAAAATAAGTGGGCAGGCATGTTTTGTGAGGATATTTGGGCTCTGAAACATGCCTACTTGAGGAATAACAACTCGTTTTCAATCCGGACACATTGAAGCCTTCAGGCCTCAATATAGAATTCTCCAGCTCACTCGCGCTTTCTTTCTGCTTGTATGAAAGGTAGCCATGTTTGCCTGCCATCATACTGATTCAGATTATCTTTTTTTTTGCATATTCTGATCTGCTTGGCACTTACCACAGCCTTGACATTAGCAACACATTACACAGAAAAGAAGCTTAATCTAATCTTAACTGGGACATCAGGTCATCCAGTGTCATCCTATTTGCTGCCTCCATCTCAGATTCCTACATTATTCCCTCTTTCCTATTTCTGAAGGATCTTCTGAAACATGAACTGACTCTCTTTCCACCAATGTAATCTGATCTGTTGAGTGTTTGAAGCACTTCCTTTTTTTAAATATATATTTCAAATTCCCAGCATCTGCTGAGTTTTATTTTTCAAATCCTTAATGATGCATCTTTGCCTCTTCTTCAGATCTCTATTGTGCCAAGCCGGTCTTCAACTTGTTGCCACCTCAAGTGATATCAAGAATTGTTGAAAACCTAAAAGGCAACACAGATTATGGGATCTGATGGTATATTAGCTGTAGTGTTGAAAGCTGTATTGCAGAACTAACGAATGTACTATAGTTTTAACACTAGCATCTCCCTGACAGTGTAAAAATTTGCCTAACTTTATATTGTCCACAGAAAAATAAACCCATTTCATTGCCAACTAATCACTGATGTCCATCTGGGTTTTAATGGGACCACTTGCTTCAGACATCATTACAGCTATAGTCCAAGCATGTACTAAGAGCTACTTTTCAGAAATGAAGTGAGAATGAAAATCTTCGGTAGCTCTTGACTTCAAAGAGCCTGTGTAAAACTGGTAGAGGGCATCCCAGTGGTGTGAGTCATACCTCATTCGAAGCATGGTGATTGCTATTTTTTTTTAGAGATCAGTCTGTGAACACCAGGACATTAGAGGGGTTCACCAGAGTTCCAGGCCCAGCTATCTTGAGCTGTTTCATCAGTGATTTTTGCTTCATCACAAGGTCAGTAATGACTATCTTTGCTGCAGCTGCCACAATCTTGTTCGCAGATCACCAGAACATGAAGCCTGTTGACACCAAAATGCAGGCAACATTCAGACACCAGCTGATATGTAGCAAATAATATCTAACTGGAGACAGACAGCGTTCTAGGGATCACCATCGACCAAAGCTTCAATTGGGCCAGTTGCATAAGTACTGTGGATGCCAAAGCAGGATGGTGTCTGGGTTTTTTAAGCAACTGGCTCAATTCCTGATATCTCCACCTGCATCTTATGGCCCCAAGCCAGGTACAAGCATCACCTCACTTTTTGACAACCTTCAAGGAACTGGACACTATCCAAGACAAATCAATCTGCTTGATTGACGTGCCAAGCAGCACCATGTATCATAGCTGCAGTATGCATCATCTCCAAAATGCACCACATATATTAATTAGACAGCACCTTAAAACTTGTGACTATTAAAACCAAGGGATCAAAGTTAACCTGTGTTCATGAGCAGCACACTGCCACCTTTACAACAGCTGTTGGTAGTGTGTGTTCATCATTGCCTAGCCAGTGAAATTGACACCAGTAAGATAAATAAATGAAGTACAGTCTCATGTTTTATTGATGCATTGTAATTCAGTCCATTAATACAGGGCTAATTAATAATAAGCCTATTGACAACATTGACTTGATCAGCTTGTTGCAGAACATGCCATAATGTGAGCAGAGAATTGTCAGCCACACGCTGGGTTTAGTAGTTAATACATATTTGTTACCTTCTTTTCCCACCCACATCACCCTAGTTAGATATTTTAGGTCTACGTTGCTTTGTTCTAATGTTTGTAGGAGTCTTAGATATGGCAGCATTATAGTGCATCATTCAGCTTGTGATTCAAAGAAATTTCAGATGTTGGAAATCAGAAATTAAAAGTAGTGTCCACAGTGTTGTAATGAGCTAGGTATTTGCAGTAGGTTTGATCAATTATCTATTTAAAATTGTTTTATTTAAACAGTGAACTAAGGAAACAATCTGGAAGATTTACATTTAGATGATGGCAGTAAAGTTTCAACAGAAACTTTACTGAGATGTGTTCTTGGCAAACACCTAATATTTGAAAATGGGCATTTGAATTGTAACTCTCTTAACAGAGCCCATCATCTGTAATTGTTCATTCAATATACTATATGTTTCAATTCTGTTGCCTACTGTTAAATTCACATAAAGGCTGACTGGTTGTGCGGTCTAGGAGCACTCTTCCTGAGCTACTTTTTTTGTATTTTACTAAAGTATTTGAGAGAGAGAGAGTCAGTTTTTCACTAAATGTCTTTCAGGCTAACTCGTTGCCAGCCGAGAAGCTCCAAGAGATCCAGAAGGCCATTGAACTGTTTTCTGTTGGTCAAGGTCCAGCAAAGAGTATGGAGGAGGCAACCAAACGCAGTTACCAGTTCTGGGATACCCAGCCAGTGCCAAAACTTGGTAATGTGGAAAGATTTTATAGTGGGCATTGTCCAGGTTGTAATGGATAAGGTCAGCAAATCCATAAAATAACACTGGACAGCAAATTTTTTTGAAAGTGTTGCTTCCTCTGAATTTTTTTGTGGTTATGGTAGACCGCTTGAAGCTGAACGCAAATATAATTTCAGACTAGTATTGCATAGGGATTTGGAGAAACAAGAAATTAACTTTTATCGAATATATTGCATTTAATTGCATAACAGTGCTGATACTTTGTAATAGTTCAACTAAGCTAAAATGCTTTGTTGATGATTTTCATTTGTACTCAGTGTCTGAGGCTTCTCGTTTAAGTCTCCCAACAATAATCAGCCAGCATTGATGGATTGCAGTTGCCCTGATACCGGTTCTCCATGACCGCAATGTCCTGGTGAATCCTTTCACCATGCTCATCACTGACAGTGACAAGACATACAGGGAAGAAGTCTAAGTAGGAATGCTGAAAATGAATCTTTAGTGACATGTTGCACTTGATGGTTTTGTATGCTTGAAGCATGTTGTCAACCAGCTGCATGTAGTTTGGTGTTCTGTAGTTACCCAAAGAAATTCAACATCCTTGAATGCCTTCCATGTGATTTTCTCCAGTCCCCCTAGAAGTTCTTCGAATTGCTTGCCATTGGTGACCTGTTTGATTTGTGGACCAACAAAAATGACTGACTTAATCAGTTCTTCTGGCAAACATCTGTCTCAAATATCAAAATCCTTCATGGAAAATTTTTGTGCCTGGGGACAGCAGAATCCATCTTTGCGGTCTTGAACCCAGTAATTCTGCTTTTGCCTTTGACAACCCCAAGTCTTTCACCAGGTCATTTAACTCAGATTGAGTTATCAGGTGAGGCTCACTTGACAAAATCTTTATCGTTTTCCATTCCTGGCTTGTGCATCATGGCACCTTTGTCTGCCTCCTGTAGACTCCATGTCTCTGGTGGCTTCAGTACTGGAAGACTATCGTCATGCGGCACAGGTCTCATGGCTGAAGGGAGATTGGGTTATTCAATAGATTTCTTGCTTTTAGCAGAGAAACCAGACACACAGGTCAGATGGAAGTAGCAGTCTGTCACATGACCCTTCTGCTCTCACCATATCACCGGGACAGTGAATAGCATTGACTTCCGAGTACCCCTGAGCCAAGCTCTAACGTCGACACCAGACGCAATGCACAACGCAGCAAATGTGAGGAACCCAGGCTTTGTCTTAGTTGCCAATTTTACACCAAAAGTAGAGCTCACAGACTTAAGAGGAGTCATGCTCCATCTTTGAGATTTAAGCGTATACGCGGCACTAATATATCAAAGGATTGCGGCTTTTGCAACATTGGCCAGACATTTTGCTGTCACAAATACCTCTGAAAATACAATTTATTATAAAGAGTACAGACAGTATGCTATGCACGTAGAGCATGCGCATCAACATAATCGCAAACCAATATTCAGGTAAGCGCAATGCATGGAACAATGTGTGCGTGATGCTTTTATAGTCTTTTTAAAACCTATCCTGCCAAGCAAAGCATACCCAGGCAAGCCTGGACAAGATAGAAAACTTTCAGCTTACATTGTGGGCAGCATTTTAATTGATTTGAATTATGAATTGAAATAACAAATACAGGCAATTGCAAAAAAAGTCCCTGATAGGGAAATTTCATGGTGATTTTCATGATCAGCAGCCCAAAATCCATAAGGTACACCCAAAAGTATTCAGGAAGCAAAATCTTTGTTGTCCAGTGTAATTTGTACAGATGGAGGGTGGTGAAACGTTGAAATATTTTGGTATTGATAAAAGTCGTTTTTATAAGAATTCATCCAATCTGTGTTTCCCTTTAACACCAGCACACTGGAACCCTGCACATTATCTACATGACTAGAGCCAACATTGGAATCAGATAAATATTGATGTGGATGTCAAACACTGCATTAGATGGCACTCGGCACAATAGCATTCTTAAAATAAGGATGTCTGGCAACATCTCGTGGAAGCTGTGTATTTTGGTGGGCACAGTAGCACAGTTCGTAAAACTGCTGCCTCATAGCTCTAGTGACTGAACTCCAGTGCTGTCGGTTGGAGTTTGCATTTTCTGTCCCTGACTACTACGGGGTTTCTTCTGGGTGGATTTGCATTGAAAAGTGAATTGGCCACTGTAAATTACCCAAGGTTTGTGTGTGAGCCTTAGGATCAAGGGTTTTGATGGGAATATTGGGAGAATAAAACAGAACCAGTGTGAGTTTAGTTTGAAAAATTGTACTAGGTGATCAGTGTGTCTCGATGGGCTGAAGAGCCTGTTTCTGTACTATGCTGATTATTCTCTTTCTAGTTGCTCAAAGTTTGGAGGCTGGTGATGTGAAAGGGAGAGCATCATCAATACAATGTAGACACCTCTCTATAAAATCCAAAACACTACTAGCTATATACTCACTTGCTCCAAGATTTGTCCACAATTCACCTAAACTCAGTGACTTTCATTGTGTCTGGCAGAGTTTCAAGTTTAAACCCTGCGTTGTTTTCAAAGGCCTCTCATTTATTGTCATCTCCACTAAATTCTAGCCCTACAATTGTGTACTGCTGAAGTTTTTTTTTCGGTCATCTTCCTTTGAGTTCCCACAAGTTGTAGTCAGGTAGCTCTATGCTGAGCATGTTATAATCTTAATCTAAGCATATGTATGAGCCACATCTGAGGCTGTTGATAGTCTGTCTGCAGTGTTCCACTATGATCTCTTGAGGTGTATATCCAATTTTTTTAAAAAAAGCAAAATCTCTTCATCCTGACATAGTTACCCATCATCTTCCACTGTTGTGTTCAGTATCATACAGTTTGTTATATAAATGTTGAACCAGAATTTCTCGTGGATGTTCCCGTACTCAGACCATATGTTAGTCTGCAGATCTGTTTATTGGCCTTCTCCTCATAAGTATTTTTGTTAATTAGGCATTTATTTCCTTCCGGTGACAGTCCTGTTGGGATAGTTAGACTGACTCCAAAGTTCCTCATAGCTAATGAACCACCATGTCTTGGATCACTGAGCTACTGTGTCAGTAAACACTTTCTTCAAATTGAACTGGACTGCAGCCATTTATTGGTTTTCATATCATACAGTTGTGGAGAAGTACATCACAGAAACAGGCCCTTCTCATCTAGTCCCACTGAAACAATTTCAAATGCTACTCCCATCTCCCTGCACTGGGAGCATAGTCCTCCATACCTCTACCATCCATGTGCCTATTTAAATTGCTTTTAAACATTGAAATCAAACTCGCATGCACCACTTATGCTGGCAGCTTATTCCATGCTCTTGCACCCTCTGAGTGAAGAAGTTTCCCCTCATGTTCCCCTTAAACTTTTTACCTTTCACTCTTAAGCCATGACCTCTGGTTGTAGTCCCACCCAGCCTCGGTAGAAAAGGCTAATACATTCAAGTCCTAACTTATTTAATCTTTCCTAATAACTTAGGTCCTTCAGAACCAGCAACATGCTTCTGAATTTTCTCTGCATTCTTTCAAACTTATTTACATCTTTTCTGTACGTAGGTGACCAAAGTGGCACACAATACTCCAAGTTAGGCCTCACTAATGTCTTATGCAACTTCAACATAACATCCTATCTCCTGTACTCAATATTTTGATTCATGAAGGCCAATATGCTAAAAGCTTTCTTTACGGCCCTATCTACCAGTGACACATTCATTGAATTGTGGACCTATATTCCCAGATCCCTTTGTTCTGCCTCACTCCTCAATGCCTTAACATTCACTGTGTAAGACCTACCCTGGTAGGTCCTATCAAAGTGCAACCCCTTGCACTTGTCTGCATTAAGTTCTATCGGCCATTTTTCAGCCTATTTTTCCAGCTGGTCCAGATCCCACTGCAAGCCATGGTAGCCATCCTCACTGTCCACTACACCCCCAATCTTGGTGTCATCTGCAAATTTGCTAATCCAGTTAACCACATTGTCATCCAGACTGTTGATATAGATAACAAACAACAAAAGACCCGGCACGGAACCCTCTGGCACTTCACTAGTCACAGGCCTCCACTCTGAGAGGGAACCATCTACTACCGCTCTCTGGCTTTTCCCACAAAGCCAATATCTAATCCATTTTACTACCTCATGGAGCCATGAGGGAGGAGCTGGCCAAAGTTGACTGGACGGATATCCTAGCAGAAAAGACAGTGGAACAGCAATGGCAGGTATTCTTGGGAATAATGCACAAGGTGCAAAATCAATTCATCCCCCGGAGAGGGAAGGATTCAAAGGGGGGAAAGGGGCGACAGTGGTTGACGAAGGAAGTCAGAAATGGCATAGCATTAAAAAAAAAGGAAGTATGACAGAGTTAAGGTGAGTGGGAGGACAGATGATTGGGAAGGCAATACGGGGGAAAAAAATGAAGTACGAACGCAAGCTAGCCAGGAATACAAAGGAGGATAGCAAAAGCTTTTTTAGGTATGTGAAGAGAAAGAAGATAGTTAAGAACAATGTTGGGCCCTTGAAGAATGAATTGGGTGAAATTGTTATGGGAAACAGAGAAATGGCAGAAGAATTCAATGAGTACTTTAGATCTGTCTTCACTGAGGAAGACACAAGCAATCTCCCAGATGTATGGATGGGCCAAGGACATAGGGTAACAGAGGAAATGAAACAGATTGACATTAGGAAGGAAACGGTGATGAGTAGACTGATGGGACTGAAGGCTGACAAATCCCCAGGTCCAGATGGTCTGCATCCTAGGGTACTAAAGGAGGTGGCCCTGGAAATTGCGGATGTATTGGTAATCATTTTCCAATGTTCCTTAGATTCAGGATCAATTCCTGAGGATTGGAGAATGGCTAATGTTATCCCACTTTTTAAGAAAGGAGGGAGGGAGAAAACAGAGAACTATCGACCTGTCAGCCTGACATCAGTGGTGGGGAAGATGCTAGAGTCCATTGTTAAGGATGAAATAGTGGCATATCTAGATAGCAGTGATAGGATTGGGCTGAGCCAGCACGGATTTACCAAGGGTAAATCATGCTTGACTAATCCGTTGGAGTTTTTCGAGGATGTAACCAGAAAGTTAGATGGGGGAGGTCCAGTGGATGTAGTGTACCTCGATTTTCAGAAGGCATTTGATAAGGTCCCACATAGGAGATTGGTGGGTAAAATCAGAGCTGATGGCATCGGGGGGAAGGCATTGACATGGATAGAAAACTGGTTGGCAGATAGAAAGCAAAGGGTAGTGGTGAATGGGTGTTTCTCGGAAAGGCAGGTGGTGACTAGTGGGGTGCCACAGGGCTCAGTATTGGGGCCACAGCTGTTTACAATTTATGTCAACGATTTAGATGAAGGCATTGAGAATAACATCAGCAAATTTGCTGATGATACTAAGCTGGGTGGCAGTATGACATGTGATGAGGATGTTAGAAGAATTCAGGGTGACTTGGATAGGCTGGGTGAGTGGGCAGATACTTGGCAGATGACGTTTAATGTGAATAAGTGTGAGGTTATCCACTTTGGGAGTAAGAACAGGAAGGCAGATTATTATCTGAACGGTGTAGCGTTAGGTAAGGGAGAAATACAAAGAGATCTAGGAGTCCTTGTTCATCAGTCACTGAAGGTGAATGAGCAAGTGCAGCAGGCAGTGAAGAAGGCTAATGGAATGTTGGCCTTTATTACAAAGGGAATTGAGTACAAGAGCAAGGAAATCCTCTTGCATTTGTACAGGGCCCTGGTGAGACCACACCTGGAGTATTGTGTACAGTTTTGGTCTCCAGGGTTAAGGAAGGACATCCTGGCTGTAGAGGAAGTGCAGCGTAGATCCACGAGGTTAATTCCTGGGATGTCTGGACTGTCTTACGCAGAGAAGTTAGAGAGACTGGGCTTGTACACTCTGGAATTAAGGAGATTGAGAGGGGATCTGATTGAAACATATAAGATTATTAAGGGATTGGACAAGATAGAGGCAGGAAATATGTTCCAGATGCTGGGAGAGTCCAGTACCAGAGGGCATGGTTTGAGAATAAGGGGTAGGTCATTTAGGACAGAGTTAAGGAAAAACTTCTTCTCCCAGAGAGTTGTGGGGGTGTGGAATGCACTGCCTCGGAAGGTAGTGGAGGCCAATTCTCTGGATGCTTTCAAGAAGGAGCTAGATAGGTATCTTATGGATAGGGGAATCAAGGGATATGGGGACAAGGCAGGAACCGGGTATTGATAGTAGATGATCAGCCATGATCTCAAAATGGTGGTGCAGGCTCGAAGGGCCGAATGGTCTACTTTTGCACCTATTGTCTATTGTCTCATCTTGAATGCTGAGCAACTGAACCTGGTTGGCCAGCCTCCCATGCAGGACCTTGTCAAATGTCTTGTTAAAGTCCATGTAGACAATATCCACTGCCTTGCCTTCATCCATTTTCCTGGTAATTTCCTTGAAAAACTCTAGAAGATTGGTTAGACATAACCTACCACGCACGAAGCCATGCTGACTATCCTTAATCAGTCCCTGTCTACCCAAATAGTTGTACATCCAGTCCCTTAGACTACCTTCCAATAACTTTCTCACAGCTGTCAGACTTGCCGGCCTATAATTTCCTGGATTTTGTTTAGGGCCTTTCTTAAACAACAGAACAACATTGGCTATTCTCCAATCCTCTGGTATCTCACTGGTCACTAAGGATGATATAAATATTTCTGCTAGGACCCTGGCAATTTCTGCACTTTCCTTCTGCAGGATCCCTGGGGATTTAGCCACCCTAATTGGCCTCAGGACAGCAAACACCTCCTCTTCTGTGATCTGTATAAGGTCCATGAAGTTGATGCTGCATTACCTCACTTCTATAGACTCTGTGTCGATCTCCTGATTTAAATTCAGATGCAAAATTTTAATTTTAAGATCTCCCTCATCTCCTTTGGCTCCACACTTGGATTGCCATTTGGATCTTCCAGAGGTCCAATTTTGTCCCTTGAAATCTTTTCGCTCTTAGTATATCTGTAGAAACCCTTGGAATTCTTCTTCACCTTGTCTGCTAGGGCATCCTCATGCCTTCTTATAGCCTTCCTGGTTTCTTTCTCAAGTGTTCTCTTGCAGTGCTTATACTCCATAAGCACCTCATCTGTTCCTACCTGCTATGTACCTCCTTATTTTTTTCCTTAACCAGGGCCTCAATATCTCTTGAAAACCAAGTTTCCCTACACCTGTTACCTGTACCATTTATTCTGACAGCTACATAAAAGCTTTTGAAGGCATCAAGCTTACAAAGTACACCTGTCCCAGTTCATACTTGTCAGATTCTTTCTGATACCATCAAAATCGGCCCTTTTCCAATTTAGAATCTCAACCCGCAGATCAGACATATCTTTTTGCATATTTGAAACTAATGGTGTTTTCATCACTAGATGCAAAGTGTTCCCCTACACAAACTCCTATCATCTGCTCTGTCTCATTCCCGAATAGAAGATCCAGTATCGCACACACTGTCATTGGGACTTCTACGTACTGATGAAGAGAAATTTCCTGAACACATTTGACATACTCTGTCCCATCTAGTCCTTTTACCGTATGGGATTCCTAGTCATTATGTGGAAAGTTAAAATCACCTACTACAACAAATTTATGTTTCTTGCAACAGTTTGTGATCCCTCTACAAACTTGTTCCTCTAAATCCCTCAGAATGTTGAGTGATCTGTAATATAGCCCCGTTGACGTCATACCTTTCTTATTTTCAGTTCCACCCTTAATGCCTCACTAAACAAGTTCTCTGTTCTGTCCTGACTAGTAATGCTACACCTCCTCCTTTAATCCCTCCTGCTCTATTGTGTGTAAAACAATGTAACCCCAGAATATTGGGCTGCCAGTCCTGCCCCTCCTACAACCAAGTCTTACTAATGGCTACAATGCTGTAATTCCAGGTGTTGATCCATACCCTAAGCCAGGGGTCAGCAACCTTTACCACTGAAAGAGCCACTTGGACCCGTTTCCCACAGAAAAGAAAACACTGGGAGCCGCAAAACCCGTTTGACATTTAAAATGAAATAACACTGCATACAACGTTTTGTTTTGCCTTTATGCTATGTATAAACAAACTACAATGTGTTGCATTTATGAAATTGATGAACTCCTGCAGAGAAAACGAAATTACATTTCTGCATGCAACAAAAACATTTTGAACTCCGAAAAAAAGAGGTTGGGTTGAAGGTTACTTTTAAGTAAAATACTCAATGTCTATTTGAGTTCTTCTTGTATTTATGAAAAACGCCAAACTTAAATTTGCCGCCAGCAGCAAACCAAAAATAACATCAGCCAGCTGTCAACCTGAAAAATAAAAGGACTATTTCACTGAACAATGAAAACATGAATATACGTAAAATAATAGGCAATTAAAATATTTATCATACTTGTTCAGGTTGACTCACACCTGACAATGCAGTCGAATTCAGTAGGGATGGATCGATGCTTAGGGGAGTGACCGGGAAGGATAATGTGTTTTTTTCCTCTCTGAACTCACAGAAGCGTTTCCCAAACGATGTTTGCATTGCGATGATTGCAGAATGTAAATACTCCGAATTTATCATGTCGTGACCTTGTTTGAACTCTCTCAAATTGGGGAAGTGAGACAATGTGCCTTTCTGTAAATCTCTGGCAAGCACTGTCAACTTGCGCTCGAATGCCAAAACATCCTCCAACATGTGCAGAGCTGTACGTCCTTACCCCGTTGAAGAGCTGTGTTCAGCGTGTTCAGGTGCGCTGTCATGTCTACCATGAAGTGTAGCTTTTCCAGCCACTCTGGCTGTTCCAGCTCAGGAAAGTTGAGCCCTTTGCTGCCCAGGAAAGTTTTCACTTCTTCCAGACACGCGACAAAGCGTTTCAGCACCTCCCCTCTGGACAGCCAGCGATAAAAACACGTTGTAGCGGTGTGCTACACGCAGTCAGTAAACTGCAGTCAAAGATAGCTTTATTCGAACTAAACAGCCTTGCTTTTAAGCCTCCCTCAACCCGCCCCCCATGGGCGCGGATGCTGCAAAAGACACGTACTCACAAACCCCCGTAGGCTATCTCCCTTAGCCTGAACGCTGGCTAATTGTGAGCCGGTTCGGATGTGTCAGGAAATGGGTCGCCACAACGTCTTATTTAGATTGTACAAGATCACCATAATCTTCAAATTTAGATTTACATTTCAAAAACTAACAAACTAACATAAAATACATTTTAATTAAATACTGACCATGTAGCGGTGTGCTACACGCAGCGCTAAAATTACGACACGGAGTCGGTAACTGCAGTCGAAGGAAAAAACTTTATTCGAAATCTTCAGCCTCACTTTTAAGCCTCCCTCAACCTGCCCACCCCATGGCGCAGAGGCTCCAAAGCTCTGTGCTCGCAAACCCCCGTAGGCTATCTAATTGTGAGCCGGTTTGGATGTGCCAGGAAAAGGGTCGCCACAACCAATTATTTCCCAAAGCAACAGGGAGCCGCAGCATAGACGTAAAAGAGCCACATGTGGCTCCGGAGCCGCGGGTTGCCGACCCCCGCCCTAAGCTCACCTGCCTTTCCTGTGATATTTCTTGTGATATTGAAATATACGCAGCTGAGGGCACTAGTCTTAACAAGCTCAACTGTTTGATTCCTGACTTTGTCTGAGGTCTTACCAACATCTGTCTCCACAACCTCTCCACTACCTCTCCACTAACTGTTCTGGTTCCAATCCCTTTCCAACTCTAGTTTAAACCCCACCATGCAGCATTAACAAACATTCCCACTAGGAGAGTAGTCCCCTCCAGTTCAGATTCTTCTGTACAGGTCTCACCTTCCCTGGAAGAGAGCCCAATGATCCAAAAATCTAATATCCTCCCTCCTACATCAGCTCCTTGACCACATGTTACACTGTATAATCTTCCTAGTTCTGACCTCACTAGCACCTGGCATGGATAGCAATCCTGAGATCACAACCCTGGAAGTCCTGCCCTTTAACTTGGCACCAAACTCCCTAAGGAGAACCTCATCACTCGTCCTAGCCATATTGTTTTTGTTGTTGTTACTTAAATGACCACAACTTATGGCTGTTCGTCCTCCCTCTTAAGAATGCTGAGGACTCGATCTGAGATGTCCCAAACCCTGGCTCCTGGGAAGCAGCATACCCTGTGGAAATCTCGTTCTTGTCCACAGAACCTCCTTTCTGTTTCCCTAACTAATGAATTCCCTGTCGCCACAGCTCGGCTCTCCTCTTCCCCCAAACCACTTCTTTTCTGAGTCACAGAGTCAGACTCAGTGACGGAAACCTGAGCTGTCTGACTTTTCTTTGCTAGGTCATCCCCCCACAACAGTATCCAAGATGGTTTACCTGTTGTCGAGGGGATAGCCACAAGGGTACTCTGCACTGCCTTTTTAAACCTCCTTCTTGACTATCACACAGTATCCTGTGTCCTGCACACTTCCTCTCTCTATCACTCCCTCAACCTCCCAAATGATGCTGAATTTTATCCAGTTCCCCTTCCAACTCCTTCACATGGAGTGTTAGAAGCAGCGACTGGATGCACTTGCAGGTGAAGTCGTCAGTGACACCGGAGGTCTTTCTGCCTTCCCACATCTCGCAAGAGTAGCTCCACTATCCTACCTGGCATCTCTATTGCAAATATAAAGAGAGTATAACAATAAACTGTGGAGGTGGGGAGAAGGAATTCTACCTTCAGCTTTTTTCCCTTCTCTCACTGAAGCCTCAAACGATTAAATCCTAAACATCTCCGCTCTAACGATGCCCGTTCTGCATACCCCTGTCTTACTTCAATTTAATTTGTTTTTGCCAATCAATCCTGAACGCTGATTGGCCGCTGCTCAAAGCACCAAACTGCCACAAGTCGCTGCCCTTTCTACTCAATCAGTGAACTTAGGTGAGTTACATTTTCTCAGGGTTTTGATCTCCAATTTGCCGCTGCTCAAAGCTCCGAACTACCGCAAGTCGGTGTCTTTTTCTACTCGATCAGCGAACCTGAGTGAATGGCGTCTTCTCGGGCTTCCAATCTCCGATTTGCAGCTGCTCTAAGTTCAAAACTGCTGTGAGTCGCTGCCTTTACTCAATTGGCAAGTAGAATTATGATCCTATTCATGTAATTATGATTTCTTCCTACTTAACCACACTGTATTATAGTGATATTTCTGTTCCAAATCGGGCCTAGAACCCCTCAACATCTCTCTGATTCTTGACATTGGAGCTGGTGTCTTTTGTGGTCATTCTGTAACTTGTGCAGGAGAATGCTTCTCAGTGCCAGTCCTTTTCTAACATATTACTTATGTGCTTGTACTGTCTCAGAGCTAGATAGTTTAGCAATTGCACTGCAGCTGAAAAAAAATTCATTGGTTTAAACTCCCATCTTGTTGCAGGTGAAGTAGTGACTGTGCATGGCCCTATTGAGCCAGACAAGGCTAATATTCGACAAGAGCCCTACAGTCTACCACAAGGGTTTCTGTGGGATGCCCTAGATCTTGGGAATGCTGAAGTGGTGAGTCAGTTACTTCTTGATGTGTATTGGAGAGTTTGTAATAACATTTTTTTTTGTATATTGCTGTTTGATGCCCTTAAATGTCTAATTTGGTGTCGTAGTGTGTGATGTTTTAAATGAGCATGTTGGAAAATCTTCAATCTTTCACTTCTAAAATCCAAAAAATACCCAAACAATTCAGATGCTTATTATAAATTCCATTTACTTGAATTAAACTGCTTGAGTGTCCTTTGAGAATGGTGGATTTACGGTGAATTTGGTTTGGTATATGATTTTGCTTGGTGCAAAGATGTTCAGTGGCCATGTTTAATATAAACATAATTCAGAATTAGGAACATATTTTGTTTTGCTACTCACAAATGATATCCTAATTCCACTTGGAATGATTATGTGCAATGTACTGTGCAATTGCAAGAAAGTTTATGAACACTTTGTAATTACTTGTTTTGTTTCATTAATTACTCACAAAATGTGGTCTGATCTTCATCTAAGTCACAATAATAGACAAACACAATCTGTCTAAACTAATAACACACACACAATGGTATTTCTTGTCAATGCTGAGTACACTATTTAAACAATCGCAGTCTAGGTTCAAAAAAGTATGTGAACCTCTGGGGTAATGCCTTCTACAAAAGTTATTTGGAGTCAGGTGTTTCAATCAATGAATGCTGAAGGAGATGGGAAAAGACCCAAGGGTAACAGCAAAAGACTTATAGAGTCTCTGTTCATGCTCACTATAAGAAAAACACTGAACAAGAATGGTGTTCATGGAAGGACACCATGGAGGAAACCACTGCTCACCAAAAAAACCATTGCTGCATGTCTCAAGTTTAGATGTTCTACAATGTTCTGTGGATAGATGAGACAGAAGTTGAACTTTTTGGCAGAAATACACTGCTATGTTTGGAGGAAAAGGGGCATTGCATACCAACATGAAAACCTCATCCCAACTGTGAAGCATGGTGGAAGGAGCGTCATGGTTTGGGACTGGTTTGCTGCCTCAGGGCCTGGACAGCTTGAAGTCGTTGAGGGAACAATTAATACAAAATTGTATCAAGACATTTTACAGGACAATGTCATGGTAGTGATCTGTCACCTGAAGCTTAGTAGAAGTTAGATGATGCAACAAAACAAATAATCCAAAACATGAGTAAATCAATAACAGAATGGTTTAGAAAGAAGAAAATCTGTGTTTGGAATGGCCAAGTCAAAGTCCTGACCTTAACCCAATTGAGATGCTGTGGCATGACCTGAAGAGGGCTGTTCATACAAGGTATCCAAAGATGTTAATTAATTGAAACAGTTTTGTTTGAAGGAATGGTATAAAATTCCTCTTCACCATTGCACAAGTCTGATCAGCAGCTACAGGAAACATTTGGTAGAGGTTATTGTTGCCAAAGGAGATTCTACACTAGTTTTTAATACAAGGGTTCACATACTTTTACCAGCCTGGACTGTGAATGATTAAACAATGTGTTCAACAAAGATGTGAAAATTACAATTGTTTATGGGTTATTAGTTTAGGCAGATTGGGTTTGTGTATTATTGTGACTTAAATGAAGATCAGACCACATTTTATGAGTGATTAATGCAGAAAACCAGGTAATTGCAAAGGGTTCACAAACTTTTTCTTGCTACTATAAATGAATGGCATGTCTAGTAGAGATGTTGCCTCTCAGCTCCAGCTGGGTTGAATCCTGATCTCCACTGCTGTCTGTATGTAGTTTGCACATGCTCCTGTGATTTTTGTGGTTTCCTCTGGGCATTCCAGTTTCCTTCCACGTTGGAATGACATGAGAGCTGGTACATTAATTGCGCACTGTATATTGCCTTTAATGTGTAGGTGGGTGGTAGAATCTAGGGGAGTTGATGGGAATGTGCAGAGAACTTACAAATCAACAAGGTCATTGTAGATGTTGGTGTGGAATTAGTGGACTAAACGACCTGTTCCTGATCCTTATGACCCAATATGCATTTGAAGAGGTACCACTAATTTAAATCTGCTGAATTTGATTCCAGTCTGGGATTTGGTCTCTGCCTTGGTGTATGTGAATTCTTTTGTTACAACAGTGAGGTGAATCTAGTTATTTGTGTGTTTGAATCTTCAGCTGAAAGAGCTGTACACATTGCTGAATGAGAACTATGTGGAGGATGATGACAACATGTTTAGGTTTGATTACTCGCCTGAATTCTTATTGTGGTAAGTAGAATAACCGGTTATAAGTTAAATTTATAACTCTGCTTTCAGCTATGGGAAGGTATCTCCGTTTTAGCTCTAACCAATGCTATAACTAATCTGGGTAGCATAGTTGAGTTGAGTAGCATTGTTGTTCCCAGTGTCAATTTAGATAACTCTAATTAAGTGCAGAGCAGAGCTGTGAATATAAAGTGGTGCTCTTGACTCCGATACAGTGCGAGCTGTGAGGTGGTATACAGTGTAAATGATAGAGTTGTACTTTGAGGAGGTGGGATGTTACAAATTGTGACAATGACTAAGCTGTGAACCAAAGTGAGAGGAAGGAGATTTATACACTCTGTGATTACTAATAGCATACATACCAAGCTATTATGTGAGGAGATGGGCTAATAACATAGATTGCATAGATTGAGTTTACAGTCACATTATTTTTGTTTAAATCTTTTGTTCTCTTGCCCTTTGTAAGTGGAAAAAGTTAAGGACTTCTGTACCCTGCCCAAACTTTGTTTAAAGAAAATTTAGAAACACATAACCTAATATAAGAAAGATTATAAGGAAACAAAAGTAGTTACTTGTAATTTGGATAAGTTGGCACAGAAAGAACATTCAAACAAATGTTAGCTGATGTAATGTACCATTTCTGTTTTTCATATCTATTTATCCTAAACAAATAGAAAAACATTTTAAATGTCTTTAATTTGGAATGCATGATATGTTGCCTGCTATTTTTTAAAATACATTATATGCCTAGTTAATATCATAGTGTTAAAATCAAATGTAAATAATTGTGTGCAAGGGACATAACACCATTGTCATCTCCTCATTCCTTCTCTGCCACCTGGATTAAGAAGCCAATGCCAACGTAGGAACTGCTGACCTTCCCAAGAATAGGAAGGAGGTGGCTGACTGAAGTTAGGGTTGGTGGTGTGGAGGTGCAAGTAGATAGTTTGCAAGCTAGCTCACTCCTTCCACTTATATTGGACTTCTCTATGTTCAAGGAGCATGCACTGATGTCCTCAATACCTTGAACATTCTTTCTCCACTTTGAGCATTTGTTTCCAAGAGTTTCCAAGAAGTCAGTACAAATATGTTACTTCTAAACATCTTCCACAACACTCTCTCTTTATTCCCCTGTCTGCCTGGTATCCTTCCACAAAAGAGCTTAGAAAAGTATCACAAGATCACAATGAAATAGGAACCAGGCATAGGCCACCTGGCCTCTTGAGCCTTTAGTGTTCTTCACCCCGTCAACCCTGCTGAGGCATTAACCCCTGACAGCAACTCACCAGAGTCCTGTCTTGGGCCAGTCTTCAAGTCCAGGTGTGGCCCAGCAATATGTCTTCTAAGTGAAGATCATTCCTCTCCCAGGGATAATGTCCTTGGAGCTCCTGTTGGTGTTTCTGTAGTGCTGGGTTTTTATAAGATGTGGTTGTTAGCCCCATGCCCGACACTCCTCCTTTTGCAGTCAGGCTTGGGACTGTCCGTGGTGGAGTTAAGCCAGTTCTCTATGATACTCAATTTAACAATTTTTCAAAAGTTGATCCACTTAGTGATCCTGCCTTGACCACCTCTGGGGTAGAGAATCCCAGAGATTCATCACATTCTGTGAAAATAAGTTTCCACACATCTCAATTTTAAAATGTCTTTTCCTTTACTTTGTAATAATCCGTCATTCAAGACTCTCCAGAGTGAAAATATCATGACACCTACCCAGTCATGTCCCTCCATAAGGGCACTCATTCTTCTAGACTCCAATGAATACATTGTCATATAGCACAGGAACAAGCTATTTGGCCCTTCGTGTCCACACTGACAAATCAGTCATTAATCTGTAGACTAACACTGTCAGTAATTCCACCTAATCTTTCTGTCATGTACAATCTTGCTGACCATGCCTCTTGTATCCATATACAACTCATCCACTTTTTTTTTTACAGCAAGGATCCCAACACTGATCCTTGTGTGTCATCAATAGTCACAAGCATCCAATCACTAAACCAGCCCTCTGCCATAACCCTCTGTCTTCTATCACCAACAAATTTTGGATCCAGTTTACCAACTTGCCTTGGACCTTATCTTTTGGATCAGTCTCCCATGTGGCACCTTGTCGGTGCCCTCTGTGAAGTCCATCTACTGCATTCCATCATCAATACATTTTTCTATCTCTTCAAAATAATTTGGTTAGCTTGGTCAGACAGGATTTGCCCTTAACAAAATCATGCTAGCTTTCTCTAATTGGTCCTTTCCAAATACCCCTCAGTTTTTTTTCCCCCCCTGTAATTTTCCTGCTAATGATTTCTGGCTGCAGGTTTCTGGACTTTTCCCTGCTGCCCTGCTTGGGGTAAAAAGAGGGACCATATTTGCTGTTCTCCAGTCTTCTGGTACCTTGTGACCAGCAAAGATGTAAAAATCTCAACCAGAGCCCCTGCAATCTCTTCCCCTGCCTCTCCTAGTAGCCTGGGACAAATCTCATCTGGCGCTGGAAATTAACCCATCTTTAAGACCACTAGGGCGTCAAATACCTCATCTTTATTTATAGAGCTTGCACTAGAATTTCATCTTCCCCTTCACTGAACTCTCCCACTGTTAGGAGAGAGAAGTCTGTTTCTTTTCTGACGACTGATGGAAAAATATTCATTTAGAACCTCATCTATATTTTCTGACTCCATTTATTGATTATCCCTGATGTGCTTGCTCTTTCCCTTGTTATTCTTTTGCCCTCAGTATACTTGTAAATCACCGTTGGGTTTAATCCTTCTCCCAGTGATATTGTGACCTTTCACAGCTTTCCTAATTAAGTGTCTCCCTACACTTTTGATAATCTTGACAGATCTCTCCTCTTAAGGTCTTTATATCTGCCATATGCTTCCTATTTTTCACTTTATCCAAACGTCAACGTCCCTCAAAGTCCAGGGTTACCTATACTTGTTAAATATATAGACCCCAATGTGCTTACCCTCTTGGTAGGACAGTCCTCTCATCCCAGGAACTAGCCTAGTTAATCTTTTCTGGGCAGCCTCTAATGCCAGTATCCCCTGTTTTAAGTAAGGGAACTTAAATTGTGCACAATGCTCTAGATGTTTGGGAATCCTCAGTCACTATCTGTCTGCCCACAAGTTGATCCAGTAATGAGCAGCACAGAGGTGAATTAAAACCTGGAATATGTTGGTAACTATTTTAGCATGACCTGTTGACACCTGTCTACATGTATACTGTGGCTGCAGATTAAATCCTGCATGTATTCTTCAGATGCTAGATGTTCTTTAGTGATGAATTGGAATAACTCCTGTTGTTTGGTCTTCTCTTTAGGGCTCTGCGTCCTCCTGGTTGGTTACTCCAGTGGCACTGTGGAGTACGTGTTGTCTCCAACAAAAAATTAGTGGGCTTTATCAGTGCCATTCCAGCTAATATTCAGATTTACGATCAGTACGTAAGCTTGCTTCTTATTTTTGGTACAAGTCTATAGTCAATAATTGGCTGATGCATCAGTTTTGTCCTCTGACTTTCCAAGTACTCATAGAAATTTATGAACAATTATTTTTGCTTGAGATAGGTGGTAAAGGAGTAGCATTTGTGATTGGGGTTAACAACAATGGCTTAATCTTCAACAGGAAGAAACTGCAGTTATGCAGGCTAACAACAGTAAGGTAGCTGAAGGGTATCAAACCAAGAGTCATGAGTGAGTATATGGAAGCAAACATAATTTCTTCAAATAATGCTGCTCAACAGAAAAAAGTGGTTGAGGAAAATGGGAATGGACCAAGGGCCAATGTTGGTGAAGCACTTCACACCACATAACTAGGTGAGGAAAGGAGAAAAAGATTTATTAGTAAATTCACAGATCACACATCGTGTATCCACAACAAAAATTTCCAAAAGACACTGTGACATATATATATCAGCTGTAGATATGAGTGGGGAAATGACAGATAGAGTTTAACCTGGCCAAGTGTGAGGTGCTACACTTTGGGGGTTCATGCGTACACAGTTACTGGCAGAACCCTTAATAGCAGTGACATACAAGGAGATTGTGGGGTCCAAGTCCATAGCTTCCTGGGATTTGCTGCACTTTGACAGGGTAGTAAAGAAGGTATTAGTCAAGGCAGTGAGTTCAAGACTCAAGAATTCGTGCTTAAGCTTTATAAAACTGATGAGGCCGCATCTGAGTATTGCATACAGGTCTGATCACCACATTATAGAAAGGATGTGGAGGCTTTGGAGAGGGTGCAGAGAGTTTTACTGAGATGCTGCTGGTTTAGAAAGTATTTGAGGAGTGGTTGAGCAAACTTGGGTTGTTTTCTCTGGGGTGGCAGAGGCTGAAGGGAGATTTGATAGAAATTTATGAGAGGGGATAGAATAGATAGCTAGTAGGTGGCTGGTAGCTGGTATCATCTTCCTAGGGTTGAAATGTCTAGCAGTAGAAGGCATGCATTTAAGGTGGGGGGGGGGGGGTAAGTTCAAAGGAGATGTGAAGGGCAGGTTTTATACACAGTGATGGGTGCCACAGTGGTTGTAATAGAGGCAAATGCAACAGAGACTTTTAAGAGGCTTAAATAGGCATGTGCATGTGCAGAAAATGGGGGAATGTGGACTTGTTAGGCAGAAGGTATTAGTTTGGTTAAGCCTTTACTTACTATTTTAATGCAGTACAATATCCTGGGCTGATGGGTCTGTTCCTGTGCTGTACTGTTCTGTGTTCTAACATGAACTGGATAAGTTCGTGTAGCAACAAGTGAAGCCAACTGATAAAGCGCTGTGTTCACCTGATGGAAAGCCACTTGAGGGAAAAGGCATGGTTCATTGTCATTGGCTTATCCAAATTGAGAAGAATGAGAAGAGAAAGATTACCATGGACTCTGTTACTTTGGTGACTTTAATTAATACCATTTCAGTTCAAGTCAAGGTGCAGGAACCTAGCAACTTACTCTAGTCTACCATAGCAGAAAAGCTGCTTGGGGAGTTGAGAGTCAATAGCAGGTTCAATTAGTTTGAAGGGGATGGGGTGAGCAGGAGTCCTAGCTTGGTTAAGAGAGTGGTAGTAGCAAATTGGAAAAGAAAGGACTTGGCTAATATGTGTTGATTGGAAAATGGGAATAGAATTGAGAGGCTAACATAGGTACTGTGGACATAGTGAAAGAAGGCATGAGATGGGAGCAAAACAAAACTGAAATAACATCTTGGGCACATCCACAAGTTCCTTTGTTGTATTATCATCAGCTGAGCTGATGTCCACGAGTTCCTTTGTGTACAACTTTGTGACATCAGCTCAGCTGATGATAATACAACTAAAAAACTTGTGGACATGCCCAAGATGTTGTTTCATTTTTTGTTTTGCTCCCATCTCATCTCATACATTTCACTATGTCCATAGTACCTATCTTAGCCTCTCAATTCTATTCCCAGTTTCCAATCAACACATATTAGCTAAGTCCTTTACTTTTCCAATTTGCTATTACTACTCTCTTAAAGAAACTAGGACGCTCTGCTCACCTCAGCTGTCACAGTGGTGTCTGAAACCTGAGCTAATATAAAATTCTGAATAATATAAAATTGCTTTTGTTTGAAATATCATAAGACGCTATTATTGTTTTGGCATTGGCCTAAAATTTCCTACTTTCCCTCCCCTTTCTTAGCAACTCCCTGAGTTTGTCTGTGCTCAGCATGAGCAGGCTGTATCATTCTGAACATTGCTGCAGACCCCACAATCTTACTCCCTCTGGTGCTGTATATATCCACCTCATCCACACTGTAATATTTTGTTATTACCTTCTACTTGCTAACTCCAAGATTCCCCTTTCTGGTCCCATCTTCACTCTGTCACATTCCCCATTATACTCACACTTTTTCATGATGTTTGTTATTTTCTCAGCTGTTCTCAACATGCCTCCTTACTTGTTTTTCTTCCACGCATTTTTATTTGGTGAGGCACGCTTTATTATATTTGATGTGGCACCCTTGTAGTTTCACACTTCAGCATTTGCCTCCTCTCTGTCTTGTTATGATCATAAAGTCATGGACCATTTCAGTGTTTTATTTTCCAGAAAGCCCTCCTTTTACAGTGACACCCTATATTAACAATTTTGCCTCCAGCCAAAACTTTGTTAAAGATTATATGGCAGGAGACCATGTGTGAGACACTGGTAAAGATGTTTGGAGTACATGGGACTATGTGTACTTGAAAATTCTGCCTCCACAGTTGCTGCTTGTTTTTCTTTTTTGATGCAGCTTATAAATCTGGGTTTTCTAAAGTTTATTTTTGCTTGTATCTGTAAACGTTTCTTTTTTTTTACCTCCAGCCAAAAGAAGATGGTGGAAATTAACTTCCTGTGTGTGCATAAAAAGCTACGAGCTAAACGGGTGGCTCCAGTCTTGATCCGGGAGATCACCAGGAGAGTCAACCTTGAGGGCAGCTATCAGGCTGTGTACACTGCAGGCGTGGTGTTACCTAAACCCGTAGGCACTTGCAGGTATGGTCCGAGTTTTTGCAGGTTCTCCTTATCACAATGTACAACCCTTAGAATAAACCTGCACCAAAGTAGAAATAATTTACCCTGGATAGGTATAGCAGAGGACAGAAGAGCTCATTCGACAGTAACTCAGCAAGTGTTCCTAAGGCTGGTTCTCTCATTTACTTAATGAACTCAGGATGAAATGTATTTTCATCTTTACTTTCTCATACCTATGCATATGAAGTGATCCTCCTGGAGTTTCTCAGCCCCAGCCGAATTTGTACCGAATATAACTCATGAAAGAGTAGTTTGGGGTTTACAATGACAAAAATCACTAACATTATTAGAACTATTTTCTCATAGAGTTTTATGCATGTAATAGCAGAAACCAAGAAAGGGGAAAATAGTATTCAACCTTTGAACTTCCATTAAATACAAAAGCATGGCTGATCATGGAGGGAGGGGCAGTTAGTGGTGATGGATTTCTAAGTACCAGTAGGCCTCTTGACTGTAGTCATGAAGAGCTGCCTACTTAATCTGTCAAAAATAACCAAGGTAAAGACTTCTAGCCACCAGCTGCAGAAGTATAGTAATATGCTTTGTTTGTTTCCTAGGATTTCCTTGCAATCGCCTCGGCAGATTTGATTTTGTGTGTCCCTGGGTCCCCTTCTGGCTGCCTGAGTAGAGACCATGAAATATAGGAGCAAAATTAGACCATTTGGCCAATCTGCCATTTAATCATAGCTGATCCATTTCCCCCTTCAACCCCATTCTCCTTCCCCATAACCTTTCATGCCCTGAGTAATCAAGAACCTATCAACTTCTGCCTTAAATACACCTAATGACCAGGCCTCTACAGTCACCGATGGCAACAAATTCCACAGATTCACCACCCTCTAGCTAAAGAAATTCCTCCTCCTCTCCATTCTAAATGGACACCCATCTATTCTGAGGCTGTACCCTCTAGTCCAAGGGTCGGCAACCCGCGGCTCCGGAGCCGCATGCGGCTCTTTCATCTCTGTGCTGCGGCTCCCCGTAGTTTGTTAGTTTTTGAAATGTAATTCGAAATTTGAAGATTATGGTGATCTTGTACAATCTAAAAACGTTGTGGAGACCCCATTTCCTGGCACATCCAAACCGACTCACAATTAGCCACCGTTCCGGCTAAGGGAGATAGCCTATGGGGGTTTGTGAGTACGTGTCTTTTGGAGCATCCGCACCCACGGAGACGGGTTGAGGGAGGCTTTAAATCAAGGCTGTTTAGTTCGAATAAAGTTACCTTTGACTGCAGTGTCTTTATTTTAGCGCTGCGTGTACACCGCTACAACGTGTTTTTTATCGCTATTAATATACATCACCACTGCCAATGCCTGACACCCGCCAGTGCGCGCTTTCTTTTAATTCTTCGATCCAAGGTAGGCTACCTATGGAGTAACCTTCAACCCAACGTCTTTTTTTCGGAGTTCAAAATGTTTTTGTTGCATGCAGAAATGTAATTTTGTTTTCTCTGCAGGAGTTCATCAATTTCATAAATGCAACACATTATAGTTTGTTTATACATAGCATAAAGGCAAAAAAAAAAAAGTTGTATGCAGTGTTATTTCATTTTAAATGTCAAACGGGTTTTGTGGCTCCCAGTGTTTTCTTTTCTGTGGGAAATGGGTCCATATTGGCTCTTTCAGTGGTAAACGTTGCCGATTCCTGCTCTAGTCCTAGACTCCCCACTGGAGGAAACACCCTCTCCACATCCGCTGTATCTAGGCCTTTCAACATTCAATAGGATTTCAATGAGATCCCTCCTCATTCTAAATTCCAGCGAGTATAGATCCAGAGCCATCAAATGCTCCTCATACGATAATCCTTCCATTCCCAGAATCATTCTTGGGAACCTCTTCTGAACCCCCTCCAATGTCAGCACATCCTTTCTTAGATAAGAGGCCTGAAACTGCTCACAATACTCCAAATGATCCTCACCAGTGTCTTGTAAAGTCTCAACATTATATCCTTGCCTCCATATTCTAGTTTGAGTTAAGGGTGAGGATTGTGTTTGCCTTCCTCTCCACTGACTCAGCCTGCAAGTTAACCTTTAGTGAATCCTATACAAGGACTCCCAAGTCCCTTTGCACCTCGGACTTTTGAATTTTCTGCCCGTTTAGAAGGTAGTCTACACTTTTGATCCTTCTACCAAAGTTCATGATCGTACACTTCCTGACACTGTATTCCATCGACCACTTCTTTGCCCATTCTCCTCATACCTCTCAGTCCTAATGCAGCCTCCCTGCTTCCTCAGCACCACCTGCCCCTCCACCTATCTTTGTATTGTTCACAAGCTTGGCCACAATTCCATTATCCAAGTCATTGAGATATAACGTAAAAAGAAACAGACCCCACCAACCCCCGCAGAACACCACTAGTCACGACAAATGCTACCTTTATTCCCATTCTTTGCCCCCTGCTAATCAGCCAGTCCTCTATCCATGCTAGTAACTTTCCTGTAATACCATGAGCTCTTGTTAAGCAGCCTCCTGTGGCACGTTGTCAAAGACCTGAAAACCCAAGTATACAACATCCACTGGATCTTCCTTGTCTATCCTCCTGTTATTTCCTCAGAATTCCAACATTTTTGTCAGGCAAGATTAACCCTTAAGGAACATCACTGACTTTTGCCTATTTTATCATGTGCCTCCAAGTACCCCAAAACCTCATCCTAAACAATAGACTCCAATATCGTCCCAACCACTGAGGTCAGGCTAACTGGCCTATAATCCCTTTCTTCTGCCTCCCACCCTTCTTGAAGAGTGGAGTAACATTTGCAATTTTCCAGTCCTCCAGAACCATTCCAGAATCTAGTGATTTGTGCAAGATAGTGGTGTTGACCAAGCTAGGGATCCATTCAATTGTTTCTGCATCGGCATATGATGGGGTTGCAATCGAGCAGGCTAACCCTATTAGCTGAAGCTAGATTTACTTCCTCCATTCATGGTGGTATGGATAGCTTTAAAAGAATAATGTCTGTGAAAGGATGGTGAAACTCAGCACCATTCTAAATTTACAAACCCATTAATGCGGCATGGTCTTTGTAAAGTGGCCTTCACCTTCTGACTGGCAGTAAGTGACAAAAACCTCTCCATTGAACACATGTACATCTGTTGTGCCATTATCACCTAGCTATAGTGTAATCCGCCTGGGTTTGTTTAGCAGGCAGGGTTCCTGTACCATGGCTTTTGCACGTGATGGCTTATACATGATGGTACATTTGATTCTTAATCCAGCCTGTCCATTGTAAGCCTTGTAACATGTTTATAATATGAATTATTCCTGGGAATGTTTCAAGCAATATCTTTCTGTTGAGTGATGCGCTTATTTTGCCGGAAGCCTCTAATTCCACCCTGTAAGGCATTATTGGTGACTGACTAGAATATTCTATGATTTGTTGGGCAGATACTGGCATAGATCACTGAACCCACGCAAACTAGTTGAGGTGAAATTCTCTCATCTGAGCAGAAACATGACTATGCAACGAACAATGAAACTATATAGACTACCAGAGGTGAGCCTTAACAGTTTCAGTAAATCTTGTTCATGGGTATTTATATCTTGTGTGTTGTATTTGTTACCTTCCTTATAATAGGAACATTTTTGAGTTTCCGTATTCCTTTTGTGCACGTTTCTCTCCAATTAATATAAGCAATTTCAGTTAAGTGGAAAATACAAGTCAAGTTTGTTCCAGTTATCTTGCCACTTACAGAAACCCTTGGAAGGACAGCAGAGGCAATTTGCAGTGACCAGTTAACCTACCAGCCTGCATATCTTTGGGGTGTGGGAGGAAACCAGAACACCTGAAGAACCCCAAGCAATTATGGGAAAGCATTCAGGCTCCACATAGATTGAACCCATATCTGTCATTGAGAAATGACGGCTCTACTGGCTGTGTTGCTGTGCCACCTTTGTGTAACAAAACATTAACAAAGTAATTGCAGACTTGCCCATGAACCTCTATTCTGCCCTTCACTCTACTCCAGGTGCCCAATCTTCTTACATTAACCAGTCTGAATGATGATGTCCTTGCAGAGGAAAATGAGATTCTAAGAGAAATAGAAAAAGGTTAATCCTTACAATCACACAATACAGAAACAGGCTCTATAGACCACTATGTCCATGGTGACCATTTTTCCCATGTATACCATTCCTGTTGTTCCATCCTGAGCAAGATTTTGGGTCTAACCACAACTGTTGGACAAGTGCACAAACTCAAAAGCTACGAGTTCGATAATGGTAGCAGTAAGCATTTTGGACGTGGTCATAGCTAGAATGGAATTAGACATTTAAAACTCTGGAATCGAGAATCAACTGAGGAGGTTAAATAGAGATCTAGTGCTAGTTAGCTTGTTATCTTCAGCTTTTACACATATACTAGAAGTATTTTACACATATGCTATATGTATTTTTTCTGCAAGCAATATGATTGAATGTATTTTTGGTTGTAAGAACTCCATGGAGAACTGGGACCTATGTTCTCATTACAAGTCGAACTAAACCAACGTTCAAAGTGCCATCAATTGTTTTCTGAATGAATAATGAGCTTGGCTGGTGGCGCATGGGTTTAGTCCCTGAAGTGAACTAATTGTTGCCTGCTGATTTTATGTGCGTGGATCCAATTATGGGATTTCTTTTCAGTTAAAGCACTTGAATCAGAAGGGCATTGGCTCATGTCCCACTGATCAGTGCAATTTTGAAGTATTACACAAGGTCTATAGTCGGGTTCTGCTCGTATCCGGACCAATACTTTTCCCTAAGCCAACATCCCTGAAGCAAATTATTTGGTCAATTTTTTCATTGGTTTGGGAGATCTAGTTGTAGTGTTGCTGCCATTTTTCCTACTCTGGATCAACAATTTACATCAATTAAATCCTTAAGTGATCTAAGGATAATGATCTTCATAAGTGCTAACCATTTCTTCTAGTTAGGTATGATGACAATGTGCAAATGGGGGTGAGTTCAACTACCTGCCTACTTGTGCTGTTGTTGAGAAGTTTTTTGCTATGGCTGGCACTACCAAGAAATTAATGACACTGCATTTATGAAGCACACATCCTGCTTTGAGCAGAGGATGGATTTTAAAAAATTATTGAAATTTCTAATGTGATAGCATGTTCTGGTAGGATTAGGGTTGTTTCCCATTCTATTTTCTTGGATTGTGGGTGATTTAGGTGCACAGAAATAAAATAGTAACTGCTAAGGAGATGGTCACCAATCCTTGTGCTGCAGTATTACTGAGATGTTGGTAAGCCGCTGACGTAGAGAGGAAGAAAAGAGCCACTTTGGGATTATTGCTGCTGCTTTCTTCCACTCACTAGGACTCCATCACAAAATTTAGTGTTTTTTTTTGACAATGTGAGAAGTCAATGTGAGATTTGTATGACCTCAAGAGACCCTGATGGAATACTTGTTTTTTTTCTGATATTTTAGACACCAAAAACACCTGGTCTGAGGCCGATGGTACGCAAGGATGTGAAGAGTGTGTGCAGACTGTTGAGAGAATATTTGAAGCAATTCTATCTGACTCCAATAATGAATGAAGAGGAGGTCGCTCACTGGTTCTTGCCTCAGGAAAATATTATAGAAACTTATGTGGTTGAGGTAAATAATGAGTCACTAATTATGGAGGACAATACATGGAACCATGGGATGATAAATCAGAATCAGGTTTATTATCACCAGCATGTGACATGAAATTTGTTAACTTAGCAGTAGCAGTTCAATACAATACATAATATAGAAGAAAAAATAATAAATATAGTAATATATACATAAGTAAATCAATTACAGTATATGTATATTGAACAGATTTTAAAAACATGCAAAAAACAAATACTGTATATTTTTTAAAAAGTGAGGTGGTGTCCAAGGGTTCAATGTCCATTTAGGAATCGGATGGCAGAGGGGAAGAAGCTGCTCCTAAATCACTGTGTGTGTACCTTCAGGCTTCTGTACCTCGAGGTAACAGTGAGAAAAGGGCATGTCCTGGGTGCTGGAGGTCCCTAATAATGGATGCAGACTAGATTTACAACCCCCTGCAGCTTCTTTCGGTCCTGTGCAGTAGCACCCCCCCCCCCCCCCCCCATACCAGACAGTGATGCAGCCTATCAGAACACTCTCCATGGTACAACTTTAGAAGTTTTTGAGTTGACATGCCAAATCTCTTCACACTCCTAATAAAGTATAGTTGCTGTCTTGCCTTCTTTATAACTACATGGATATGTTGGGACCAGGTTAGAGATCTTGATACCCTGGAACTTGAAACTACTCACTCTCTCCACTTCTGATCTCCCTGAGGATTGGTATGCGTTCCTTAGTCTTACCCTTCCTGAAGTCCACAGTCAGCTCTTTTGTCTTACTGATGTTGAGTGCCAGGTTGTTGCTGCGACACCATTCCACTAGATGGCATATCTCACTCCTGTACGTCCTCTCGTCACCACCTGAGATTCTACCAACAACGGTTGTATTGTCAGCAAATTTATAGATGGGATTTGAGCTATGCCTAGCCACACAACCATGTGCATATAGACAGCAGAGCAGTGTGCCAAGCACGCACCCCTGAGGTGTGGCAGTGTTGATTGTCAGCGAGGAGAAATCAGACAGGATTCCTGCCACTGGTCATAATCCATTGATTTTGGCTGGCATATTCAAGGATTTGGGTATTGAGCAAACACCTCTCAGTATCAGTTGTGATGCCTCATAAGTTTGAATAGCAATCTGAGACTCATTGCTGACACTCACCTACAGCGGTGATTTTCCACATGATTTGCAATCCCCAAACCATAACACGCCTTATTTGAATCTCTCTAATCAAAAACAATAACAATAATGAGCAACAGTATGTTTATTTATGAACTTACAGTCTTTGACCTGATGGGGCGAGCTGTGTCCATCTTAACCAGATTATTTTTCCGGTTATCTGTATATACATCCTTGTGTACGGTGGTATCAGCTGTATTTGTCAGAGGTGCTACAGAGGACCTTGATAATAACTGTGGTTATTATCATAAATGAAAAGTTGTGATCTTAAATAACTATCTTTAATCACTGTAGAAATTAATCACAATCATTTCAATGTATGAAGTGATTTCAGCTGTTCAGAAAGCATTCAGTGCCTCTGTTAAGCATTGAATCCTAGAATAATGCAACTAGGTTAATTCAAGTTAGATTCCTTCAAATATATATCAGTCTTGGGTCACCCACCATTTTACTTGCCCAGAAAAGATTCTATACTTCCCAGCTCCAAGGATATATTTAAACTCACCACACTTTGTTACTTTTTTAACTCAACTGTGACTCTGTCTGTTATGCTCCTTCTAAAATCCATGTTTTGTCTCTCCCCACCCTTATTAAATGCATCAGGAATTAGCATCATTAGAGCCATGTTGAGACCTTCAGTCATGTACAAATTCCATGCAGACAGCAACAGAAGTCCAGGTCAAATCAAGATGCCCAGGGCTGTGAGTTAGCTGTGCTCTAAAAGTATAAGATATTGGAGCAGAATTAGACCATTCAGTCTATCAAGTCTACTCTGCCATTTTTTTAACATTTTGTCACACCTTCTTTATGTAAACATTAATTTCCTTACCAATCTCTGCCTTAGATACACTCAGTGACGTGGCCTCTACAGCCCTCTCTGGCAATGAATTCCACATATTCACCAGTTTTAACCTTCTGTATACCTTTCAGTATACAGAAGGTTTCAATAGGCTACAGTGCCATCAAAGTTCAAAATACATTTGTTATCAAACTGTGTATACTATATACAACCTTGAGATTCATTTCCTTACAGGCAGCCACAAAACAAAGAAACCCAATAGAACCCATTTTTTTAAAAAAAGACCATCAAACACCCAATGTGCGGAAAATAAACAAATCATGCAAACAATAAAAGTAAGCAAATAGCATTCAGAACTGGAGTTCATGAAAGTGAGCCCATGGACACAAAGCCAGCAGCTGATTCAGCAATCCGTTAGTTACAGGCCTCAGCCTCAGTTCAGCACCGAGACTGATAAAGCTCATGGAGCAGTGAGCTGAACCAGCCCCTCCTTCACCTCTGGCCCCAACACCCTGACCTTTTCAGTCTGACCTGGCGCTTAAATCATCCAACCCTTCAGTCATTCCTTGCTTAGATTGGCTCTTGAGCCTGGGCCACACCGCCTTGATTCAGCGCATACCCGACCATTCCAATTTGGCCTATTTCTTATATTGATCAAACCTCGATTCTTTCCTTAATTCTTAGCCCTGGGCACCACCTAGACACTGCCTTGCCTTGCCTCAGTTCTCCAGCAACACCAAACATGGTCTCATTCTCCACTCTCATGCCTGGGCCAAGCCACCTCAATTCAGCCCATACACGCCCTTACACGCCCCACTGCAATCCTGCACCAGTCCATGCCGCAATAATGCCAGATCATACAGGCACTTCCAAATCTCAACTTCAAAGGGAAGTTACAATGATTGCTGTGATCGTTTACCAGAAAAAATGTGATTTAATATAAGTGGTTAGTAATTTTCTTTGTTTTGTATACCGCCAGCTTCACCAGCTCCATCTTAAATTGGAAGCCTATGCATGTCCATTTCAAGTGTATTACTGGAGCAGAATTTGTGATCAACTTCAAGCCAGATTCATTCACCACTGAGTTAGAGTTGTACAGCATGGAAACAAGCCTCTTAGCCCAGTTGCCCCTACCAGCTGAGACACCTTCCTGAGAGAGGACCTGTATCCTTCTAACCTTTCCTATCCATGAATCTGTCTAAATATCTAACTGTACCCAGCTTTACCACTTCCTTTGGCAGGTTTTCTCCATATATGCACTACCCTCTGTGTGGGGGTAAAAAAAAATGCCTCAGTTCCTTTTAAATCTGTCCCTTCTCACATTGAACCTGTACCCTCTAGTTTTAGATTCCTCAAACTTGGGATAAAGATTATGACCATCCACCTCATTAAGGCTCCTCATGATCTTATAAACCTCCATGAAGTTTCCCCTCAGGCTTCTTCACTCTAGGGAAATTAGTCCCAGTTCCTCAGGAACTATTGAAAACTGCTTGAAGGAAATCCAGTTAGCAAGAGGGCCCCTGCTGTGTAAGTGGGATCCTGTGGCATAAGGAAAACAAGTTTCCCATGCAAAAAAGGAGAAAATAAGCAGTTTGCTAATCCACGTCCCCTGCTTAACCATTAGAGGCAGCTTTCTAAAACATTAGGGTAAGTGGAAGTGTTATTTATTCATGTAAAGCCATTTAAATGCAAGGAACTAAAGTGACAAACAACTTTTTACATTGTAATAGTCCATTAGGGATCTTAATTTTTTGTAAGATTAGTTAATATTAAAGTATATTTTATAAGTATAAATACAAGTCCCTAATGAACTACTCATCTTTACATTTAAATAGTCTTCAGCTGAGGCTGTCAATTGTTCTGTTCCATTCGGACCAAGAGGAAGAGACCAGTTGTGCCTTCTCTTGCCAGATGTAGAATTTCTTAGTGAACTTTTTTTTCCTCATTGCCATTCTGATATGGAACTTGATGAGCCCAGATTTGGAGGGTTCTTGGCTGCCCACTGGTTAAACTGCTGACTGCAGCTTACACAGTGCTGTCTTTGCATGATAGCAATGCAGAAGTTGCTGCCAGATGTGTGCAGTAATGTGCAGTGAATGCTGACAAACTGGCCAGTGTATCCACCAGTTACAGAGCAATAACCTGGATCTTGCTGGATCTGGCCCACATTTACTTCCCACAGAGGAGACTCATCCACATTTCCCTTGAACAAGCTACACAACTCTAACCTGTGCACACCCCCACCCCCCTCTCCTTCCTGAGACCTCCCACTCTTTACGCTCCTCTGACCCCAGCCCTTGCCATGTCTTCACCATCCCCTCTGACCTTCCCCTCTCTGAGACAGAGCATTGTGTGTTCAGCAAGGGCCTCACTTTTGTCCCCCTCTGTCCACACGTCAGTGAGTTCCGTGCCCGGCATGACGCTGAACTCTTCTTCCGTCGCCTACATCTCCGAGCCTACTACTTTAACAAGGATTCCCCTCCCCCTATTGATAACCCCCTTCTCCTGTCTTCAACCCTCCTCCTCCTGGACACTCCCACCGAAGCTTCTACCTGCACTCGATCTTTTCATTTCCAACTGTCGCTGAGACATCAACCGTCTCAAGTTCACCACTCCTTTCTCCTGTTCCAACCTCACTCCCTCTGAACGCACTGCTCTCCACACTAATCCTAACCTCACCATCAAACCCGCAGGCAAAGGTAGTGCTGTAGTAGTCTGGCGGACGGACCTCTACCTCACTGAGGTCAAACGGCAGCTCTCTGACACCTCCTCTTACTTACCCCTTGAACAGGACCCCACCAAAAAACATCAAACCATTGTCTTCCGTACCATCACTGCCCTTATCAACTCCGGGGACCTTCCACCCTCAGCCAAAAAACTCATAATTCCCACGCCCCACACTGCTTGGTTTTACCTCCTCCCCAAGATCCATAAGCCTGACTGTCTGGTAGGCCCATAGTTTCGGCCTGCTCCTGTCCCACCGAACTTGTATCTGCCTACCTGGACTCCATTTTGTCACCCATAGTTCAATCCCTCCCCACCTACACCGGGATACATCCCATGCCCTCCACCTCTTCAATAACTTCCAGTTCCCCGGTCCCGACCGCTTCATTTTCACCATGGATGTCCAATCCTTATACACTTCCATTCCCCATCAAGAAGGCCTCAAAGCCCTCCACTACTTTCTGGACAATAGACCTCACCAGTTCCCCAACACTACCACACTCCTCAGGTTGGCGGAACTGGTATTCACACTTAATAACTTCTCTTTCGGCTCTTTCCAATTTCTTCAGACCAAGGGTGTAGCTATGGGCACTCGCATGGGCCCCAGCTATGCCTGCCTCTTCGTGGGTTATGTGGAATAGTCTATGCTCCAAATCTATACTGGTACTGCTCTCCAACTTTTCTTTTGATACATTGACGACTACGTTGGTGCTGCTTCCTGCACCCATGCTGAGCTTGTCAATTTCATCGACTTTGCCTCTTAACTTTCACCCAGCCCTCAAGTTCACTTGGTCCATCTCGGACACTTCTCTCCCCTTTCTCGATCTCTCAGTCTCCATCTCTGGAGATTGACTGCCCACTGACATCTTCTATAAACCCACTGACTCCCATAACTACATTGATTATACCTCTTCCCACCCTGCCAAATGTAAAAATGCTATTCCCTATTCCCAGTTCCTCTGTCTCTGCCGCATCTGCTTCAAGGATGAGGCTTTCCATTCCAGGACATCCCAAATGTCCTCTTTCTTTAAGAATCATGGTTTCCTTTCTGCCGTCATCAATGATGTCCTCACCCGCATCTCCTCCATTTCCCACACTTCGACCCTCACCCCATCCTCCCGTCACCACAACGGGGACCGTGTTCCCCTTGTCCTCACCTATCACCCCACCGGCCTCCGGATCCAGCATATTATCCTCCGCAACTTCCACCACCTTCAACAGGACCCCACCACTAAGCACATCTTTCCCTCTCTGCTTTTCGCAGGGATCGTTCCCTCCGCGACTGCCTGGTCCACACGTCCCTCCCCACAGATCTCCCACCTGGTACTTACCCCTGCAAGCGTAAGTGCTACACGTGTCCCTACACCTCCTCTCTTACCACCATTCAGGGCCCCAAACAGTCCTTCCAGGTGAGGTAACACTTCACTTGTGAGTCTGTTGGGGTAATCTATTGCATCCGGTGCTCTCGGTGCGGTCTACTCTACATCAGCGAGACCTGACGCAGATTGGGGGATCGCTTCGTCGAGCACCTCCGCTCCGTCCACCACAACAGACGGGATCTCCCGGTTGCCACTCACTTCAACTCTGCTTCACATTCCTCTACTGCCATAATGAGGCCAAACTCCGGTTGGAGGAGCAACACCTCATATACCGTCTGGGTAGTCTCCAGCCCCTTGGTATGAACATTGAATTCTCCAACTTCCGGTAATTACCTCCCTCTCCCTTCCCCCATCCCACTTTCACTCTGCCTCCTCTTCTAGCTGCCTATCACCTCTCTCATGATTCTGGCTTCTACTACTACCCATACTGCTTTCCCTTTACATTCCTTCTTCACCTTTCCTGCCTATCCCCTCCCTGCTTCCCCTCCCCCTCCCCCACCCCTTGATCTTTCCTCTGATTGGTTTTTCACCTGGCACATTCCACCCTCCCCCCCCCCCCCCACCTTCTTTATAAGGGCCCCTGCCTCCTCCTCCTTTAGTCCTGACGAAGGGTCTCAGCCCAAAACATTGACTGCTCCTTTCAACGGATGCTGCCCGACCTGCTGAGTTCCTCCAGCGTGTTCGTACATGTTTATCTAACCTGTGCATCAAGGAGCTGGAGTGAGCTCAGCACTGTCAATGGCTTGAACTCCTTAAGTTTAAAAACAGTTCAGATAGTTTAAGACAATTATTTAAAAATTGAAAAGGTAAATTCAGTGTAAAATACTAAACTGACTCAATAGTAAAATAAAATACTTCACACGACTCATCCACTTAACCGTTTCCACTTTCCTGTCTTGTGTACATCAGTATTCCACCACTAGATATGATGGTGAGACGACTGGCAGAGCAGGAGGTCAGGTACACTGATGTCTGGCTTCTCTTTCTGAAATTCTATTCAGCTATGGATCTACAGATTTCCAAAAACAAAATGAGCCATGACTAATTGACAGCCAATGAGCAATAGAGCCCTGGGCCGGAGATGTTGACTGTTTGCTCTTTTCCATTGATGCCAACTGGACTGCCGAGTTTCTCTAGTATTTTGTGTGTTTTACTTTGATTTCCAACATCTGCAGCTTTTCTCTTGTTATAGCTGTCTGTTAGCTATAATTAAGCCCTTAATCTTCATTTTTTCGTGTACCTCAAAGTTCTGTCATCTGTAAATTTTTAAGTTGGTCTCTGTATCGCAAGCTCAGGTCAATATATACTGTATGTCCAAGCCATCAGTGGTCCAAAAATAGAACCACCATATAGCCCCGAAAGCAACCAATTGCTTGTCATGATTTAGGCAATTTAAATCTGCTGCTTCTGTCCTGTGGACTTCATTATTATGAAACATAATATGTGTATGTGTTTATATATTTGCATTTAAGTTTTAAAATTTAACTTAATATTTTTGCTTTAATTATTTATGCCTTTTGATCTATTTTTAAATGTCTATCAGATCTAATGCAGTCAAGGCATTCTGGGATGACAAAATAGGATCTAGCATTTAAAGCCTGCTCAAAGCACCATCTCTGAGCTACAAAGAAAAATCTGCACAGTTTGCTCTCCAATTTGGACAAAATGTGGCCAGAGAGTAGATTCAAGACTTATTCCCCTTAACCTCCTCCCCTCCACTCCACTCACCCTTTCTGTATGTCAGAATCTGAATCTGGTTTATTATTACTGACATATGTCATGGAATTTGTTGTCTTGTGGTAGCAATACATAAATTACTGAGTTACAGTAAGAAATATACTTAAAGAATGAATAAATCATGCAGAAAGAGAACAAAATAGTGAGGTAGTGTTTGTGGTTCATTCAGAAATCTGATGGTAGAGGGGAAGAAGCTTAAAATTTTTTTAACTCTTCAAACTTATCTCCAACTTCCCCCAGTTCTAATGTCCTGGCTTTTCATTGCCCCTCTGTACCTCTTGTAACTTCCTACCAGTGAATGATCAATCAGCTACAGAGTTAATGGTGAACACTTGAAAGTGCTCATTCCCGATGCTGCTTGGAAATTGCAGTTCTTTTGCTGATGTTACAAATAACTTGCTGTTTCCCATTTTGTTCCTCCAGAGCCCTGAAGGAGAATTGACAGACTTCATCAGTTTTTACACTCTTCCTTCCACCATCATGCACCATCCTGTTCACAAGAGCCTGAAAGCTGCTTACTCTTTTTATAATGTCCATACCAAGACTCCTCTTGTTGACCTCATGAACGATGGCCTCATCCTTGCAAAGTCGGTATGTGTCAATTCCTTCAGATGTCTACTACACCAGCTCTCCAGTTGCCCTTCAATTTATAATACCACTGTTACACTAGAGATGAAGCAAAGAACTTCAGACCAGAAACTGCAAGCCATTCTGAATGTCATTCCAAAAGCCAGAAACAGGCTTATTTCATACAATGCATCTTTGCCTCTTCAATGCCACTATCAAAAATGCAATAAAATTACCTGATGGAGACCTATCAGAATTTGCAGTGATGTGGAAAACACCTTTTCATTCCAGTAATTTAGATTCTTAGCCTCTGCATCAGTGCCCGATTAACAGGTTCACATTAGAGACACTAGCAGGAAGGACAGCAGAGCAGCAATGGCTGGAGTTTCTGTGAAAAATGAGGGAAGTGCAAGACAGATATATTCCAAATAAGAAGAAATTTTCAAAGGGAAAAAGGACACTGCCATAGCTGACAAGTGAAGTCAGAGCCAAAGTAAAAGCAAAAGAGAGGGCATACAAGAAAGCCAAAGCTAGTGGAAAGATAGAGGATTGGAAAGTTTATATAAACAAAAACTTGCAGAATGAAACTAAGAAGGTCATTAGGAAGGAAAAGATGAATTATGAAAGGAGGCTGGTGACTAATATCAAAAGCTTTTTTAAGTATATAAAGGGTAAAAGAGAGTTGAGGGTAGATATAGGACCAATAGAAAATGACACTGGAGAGATGGCAGAGGAACTGAATGCATATTTTGCATCAGTCTTCACAGTGGAAAACTGCAGTATGCCAGACATTCAAGAGTGTCAGGGAAGTGAAGTACGTACAGTGAAAATTACGACTGAGAAGGTGCTCAGGAAGCTTAATGGTCTGAGGGTGGATAAATCTCCTGGACCTGATGGAATGCACCCTTGGGTTCTGAAGGAAGTAGCTGGAGAGATTGCAGAGGCATTAACAATGATCTTTCAAGAATTGATAGATTCTGGCATTGTACTGAATGACTGGAAAATTGCAAATGTTACTCCGCTATTTAAGAAGGGTGGGAGGCAGCAGAAAGGAAACTATAGACCTGTTAGCCTGACATCAGTGGTTGGGAAGTTGTTGGTATCGATTGTTAGGGATGAGATTACGGAGTACCTGGAGGCACATGACAAGATAGGCCAAAGCCAGCATGGTTTCCTGAAAGGAAAATGCTGCCTGACTAATCTACTGCAATTTTTTGAGGAAATTACAAGCAGGGTAGACAAAGGAAATGCAGTAGATGTGGTGTACTTAGATTTTCAGAAGGCCTTTGACAAGGTGCCACACATGAGGCTGCTTAGCAAGATAAGAGCCCATGGAATTACAGGGGAGTTACTAGCATGAGTGGACCATTGGCAGATAGGCAGAAAACAGAGTGGGAATAAAGGGATCCTATTCTGGCTGGCTTCTGGTTACCAGTGGAGTTCCACAGGGGTCAGTGTAGAGATCGCTGCTTTTAATGATGAATGTCAATGATTTGGACTATGGGATTAATGGATTTGTGGCTAAATTTGCCGATGATACAAAGATAGGTGGTGGAGCGGGTAGTGTTGAGGAAACAGAGCCTGCAGAGAGACTTAGATAGTTTAGGGGAATGGGCAAAGAAGTGGCAAATGAAATACACTGTAGGAATGTGTATGGTCATGCACTTTGGTGGAAGAAATAAACAGTCAGACTATTATTTAGATGGGGAGAGAATTCAAAATGCAGAGATGCAAAGGGATTTGGGAGTCCTTGTGCAGGATATCCTAAAGGTTAACCTCCAGGTTGAGTCAGTAGTGAAGAAGGCAAATACAATGTTGGCATCATTTCTGGAGGTATAGAATACAAGAGCAGGGATATGATGTTGAAGCTCTATAAGGCACTCATGAGACCACACTTAGAGAATTGTGTGCAGTTAATTAGGCTCCTTATTTTAAGGATATACTGACATTGGAGAAGGTTCACGAGAAAGATTCCAGAAATGATGGGGTTACCATATAAGGAATGTCTAGCAGCTCTTGGGCTGTATTCCCTGAAGTTCAGAATGAGAGGGAATTTCATAGAAATATTCTGATTGTTAAAAGGTCTGAACAAATTAGATAAGGTAGGAGAGTCGAGGACAAGAGGGCATGACTTCAAGATTGAAGGGTGTCCATTTAGAACAGAGATGCGGAGAAATTACTTTAGTCAGAGGGTGATAAACCTGTGGAATTTGTTGCCACGAGCGGCTGTGGAGGCCAAGTCATTGGGTGCATTTAAGGTAGGGATAGATGGGTTCTTGATTAGCTAGGGTATCAAAGGGTATGGGGAGAAGGCAGGGGAGTGGGGATGACTGGAAGAATTGGATCAACCCATGATTGAATGGCAGAGCAGACTTGATGGGCCAAATGGCCTACTTCTGCTCCTATATCTTATGGTCTTATAACCACCTAATGAAATTATTGATCAGCAGTAAGGGTGCTTGAGCTTTTCTAGTGATGTGCTAGGCTCAGGACAGCCAGTAAATACCAGATGCCCAGAGTTTGGCGAGGCAGTAGAACATTACATAAACTGATGCCTTCCCCTTTCCCATTCTCCCCCATCAGTTATTTTCACTTTGATTCCACTAGCTACAGTTGGTGTATTGGTTTGTCTCCACTTCCTCACCACTGCCATCCGTACTTTTTGCTTTGGAAAGGATGATTGTTCCTCATCACATCAATCACACTGCAGATTCACAAGCCACATTGAGTAGGGTGAAGCTGAGAGCTCTGCAACAGGAATCCTAGGCATCCCCAGCTCTCATCCTCTGAGATAAAGGTCTGGTTTCAAATTGTCAATGAATTATGCATTTCCTGCCTTTTGAGGTTCAAGAACAGATTAGGGGAGGAGGATTGGTTCTTCCTGTTTGGTGGTGCAAACAGATTATAACTGTTTGGGCCTGCTGTTTCTGTGATCTGGAAAGAACCATCCTAAAGGTAATGCCTAGTTGCAATGTCAGCAATAATCCTGATGCAATGAAACTAGATTTACCTGTGGTGTTTCTGTGATTTGCATGGAATGTAGCTCTATATTTTGTGGTATAGGATACTGAAGTACCAGATCCTGTGCTGTGTTCCTCAGTTTGGTTATTCTAAATGATTCTATATCTGCACTAGACAAATCTACAACAAGCCAGTTCTCAGTGAATATGGGTCAGCAGGAATGAATTGTCTAACTAGGGGCTGATATTGGCTTGTGTAGGAAGTGAATAAAATTTGGATTGTAATGATTGTATTTTGAGTTTGTCTGGAGTATGTTGAAAACGAAACTATATATGTGACCCATGCTCTCCCTTCCCTTGGTATTTGAAGCCCTCTGTTGGTCGAGGTCAACCATGAATTTTGCATCCTAGCTATTTAAGTGATACGCAAGCCAGGGCAGTACAATATGGAGATCAAGCTATTGCCTTTGCAGCAGGCTCCCCCTCTCCACATAGCTAATGAAATTAATGGAACGGCAGAGACTGATATAGTTTGGCACCAGTGGTGTCACAAGAGTTGCCAGTCAGCATTGTACTTGGAATTTGATGAGACATTATCTAAAGAGTTTCATTCTGATCTCGTCCTTTTTGATTCTGAGGTACCTGAAGTGTTTTAGCTCAGCACCAAAGTTCAAAGGTTCCAAGTAAATTTATTACCAATGTACGTGTCACTATGTACAACCCTGAGATTCATTTTCTTGTGAGCATACTCAATAAATCCATAGAATAATAACCATAACACAATCAATGTAAGACCACACCAACTTGGACATTTAGCCAGTGTGCAAAATACAACAAGCTGCAAATACAAAAAAAAATTAATAATAAGTAAATAATTAAGCAATAAATATTGAAAACATCAGATGAAGAGTCCTGGAAAATGAGTCCATAGGTTGTGGGAACATTCCAGTGATGGAGCAAGTGAAGTTATCCCCTCTGGTTCAGGAGCCTGATGGTTGATGGGTAATAACTGTTCCTGAACCTGGTGGTGTGAGTCTTGAGGCTCCTTTACTTTCTTCCTGATGGCAGCAGCAAAAAGAGAGCATTTCCTGGGTGGTGGGGATCCCTGATGATGGATGCTGCTTTCTTGTGATGGGGTTTCATGTAGCTCAGTGGTGGGGAGGGCTTTACCCCAGATGGACTGGGCTGTATCCACTACTCTATGTAGGATTTTCCATTCAAGGGCATTGGTGTTTCCAAACCAGGCTGTGATGCAGCCAGTCAATATACTCTCCAGCACACATCTATAGAAGTTTGTCAAAGTTTTAGGTGTCATGTCAAACATCTTTATGAGCACCAACATCTTTAATGTAGAAATGTTTAAAAAGGCCAACTGTTAACTAGATGCAAATATCATCTGTAAAGATTGAAGTGTATGTCACTGTAAAATTGCAGGCCAACTTTTCTGTGTTTGAGGTTTCTATTTATTTTGTCTTTTTATCTCTCATTCAACAGAAAGGTTTTGATGTTTTCAATGCACTGGATCTAATGGAAAATAAGACCTTCCTAGAAAAGCTGAAATTTGGAATTGGAGACGGCAACTTGCAGTATTATCTGTACAATTGGAAGTGCCCCAGTATGGCTCCTGAAAAGGTATTCAAGAGCAATGAGTGTTTCCTGTCACTATCATATGCTTATTGATTGACAGATTAAGCCAAACTTTTTACAGCAGGTTTACTAAAGCTCTGGTTTTAACCTAGCAGCGTGATCTAAGTTGCTAATATTTAGCAGAACCAGGAAGAATGTAACAGTATTCTATTCATGTGATTAAAGAAGGTAGAATTGATCATGTCCTTCGCTGATAGACTCAACCTTTTACTGAGCTCCATCCCCAAAAAGGAGAAAGTGTAGTACTTTATATCCTTGAGGATAAAGAAGAGAGTCTAAACACAAAACTTATAGTTACTTTGCATGTGTAAAGTAGACCCAAGTGATGAAAGTGCAAATTATGTTAATTGTCTTACCAAGTTGACCTTTTTCTACTGGCTTGGAGTGGTTTAGTATTAGACCAGTGGAGCTTTAAGCTGCCTGCTGAGGAAAAACAAGATGATTATGGAAAGAATAATCCAGCAGGTCAAGAGCAAGGAACTACCTTCACTGAGCGAAGGGTTTCTATGACTGCTTGTAAAGGGTGAATGTTAAAAAGAGCAGTATGTACACAAGAAGTACAGATCCCACATGTTTCTTCCTATCTCCCTCTGAGACAGTTATCATTACCCTGGAGAAATTGTAAAAAGCAAATTACAGCAAATTAGAACTGCAGCAAGTGATCAAGAAATGCTCCAGGTTGATAGTAGTCCATTATTTGAGGTAATAATGTGAAGGTTAACTCATCCTTTGACTTCTGTTCATCATATTCTCTTGTGAAGCTCTCATCCTAATATCTGCATGAATTCCCTGGGTCTGATGAGGTTCACCTCAAACTTGGTCCAGTAAACCTCATTTGGCCCTTCCCTGCCACCTCCTCCAACCAGGCTAATGACCATGCCTGCCACTGCCCCACCCACCAAGGTGTTACATTTTTGTCGGCAGCATGCAATCTTTTATTGATGTTCAATTTATTTTTTCAACAGGTTGGGCTCGTGCTGCAGTAGAGTTGCTAAAAATGGAGCTGGGATGAGCCACCAATCAGCCATATCAGAAATGCATTCTGGCCTGACACTGCTGAACCTGGAAGCTCATGAGGAATGGGAAGGAATGAAGCCCATGGCTTACAGATTATAGTGTCCTACATACTCATTATTCTGCCCAACTCTGTCAAAATCATTTATGCATTAAACATGATTTTAATAAATGGATTAGAACCAGTCAAATTGGAAAAGGCGATGTCAAGCGTGTCCAAAGATTGAAGCAGTGTTTTATATCTCTGAGCTTTGACCAAGATATCCCTCACCCAAAAATGCCACATTGACAAAAGCAGGTCTAATTTCTTAATATTGTTAGCCGGGTAATTATCAGTGGATGATTGTCTTTTCACGGAGCCTTTGGATGATCTCATTTATGGAGCATGCTTTGAACAATCTTGAGCAGCAGTTCCAGTGCAGAGGTCCTGCTGGAATACAGATGGGGGGTTTTCCAGATTTTAAGAGCTTTGGGGTTCTATGAAACTGCATATTACCAAAATGTATCGTCTTCACACACCTTTAATGTATGTTTGAGAGAGGCTACCAAGTTAAACACGGGAAGAGTAATTTGCAGTGTTGAAAGGGGGTTGAACCTTGTATTAGGCTTTGGACTAATATGCAAACATACAACAGTGAAAACTATTGTTTAGCTTAGGAAATAAAATGTTTCCAACATCTAGAAGTCAGCAATGTAGTTAAGAATGGGGTATTCCTTCCAAGGTGTAATACTGTATTTTTCCCTTCTCATTTTGCTGTCTTTCTCTTTCTACACACTCTTAACTTAGTGTATATGCAGCTTTCCTGACTTTAAAGTTTTGAAGTGAAAGATCTAAATTGATAAGCTGTGTAAAGTACCCTGTACAATTGAAAAGACTATCTGTACTATCACTGTATTGTAGAGAACTTGTTTTTGAAATATGAATCTGGTTCACAATTGACAGTTTAATGATCATTAGAGCTTGGCCAATGAATGAGAAGTACAGGTATCTTAATGGTACCATTTGTTTCTAAAGTGCATTCTTTTAATGTATTCCAAAGATCTAAATTATCTTGGCCCTTTCAACTACTTGAAGTAACTCAATTTTTGGATGATTTTCTATTTTAATTTGATTGTAAATCATGTTCTGTGTTCTTTGCTGTAACTTATTTTCAATGGCTACAATGTTCCACAAGGTTTGGCGGCTGTATTTAACTTAAGACATGTAGTCAACTTTTGTCTTCTTCCAGAAGGAGATCAGTTTTATGCAACTCACTGAGCATCCCTATTTTTAAAGGATTTAACACTGTCCACAAAATCCCAGCATCTTTTTCAGCCTTCTGAACTGAATTATCAGCATGGTTGAGTCACAAATTATCTGAACATGGGACCTTTTCAAGTACCCTGATAAGTTACAGGTAACTGGCATATACTGCATGCAGTTGTAAGTATCCATGGTACTAGTATGTAGAGGAGACCAAGAAAATATCCAAAAATTGCTACAGAATTTCAAGTTGCTACTAAACTAGAAAAATTGAATTCCATTTTAAAATCTGGAAATCTAGTATCAGATTGTTGTACAAGCCCAATTGATTCACTGAGGTATGTTGCAAGAGAAACCTTCCATTGTTATTGTTCAGTTGCTGTGTACTGCTCAAGTCTCATAATTGGATGCAATTATTTATGGGAATCTGTTACAATGTGGCAGACTCTAGACTGCCCTTCACCAGTTCTGTTTGGTTCAATCCCACATTAGAAATTCACAATACATGTCGCCTATGCCAGTGGTACCCATCTTATGAATAATTGAAGAAAGCAAAATTAGCAGTTGAAAGATTCCTTTATCAGTCATTGACTTCTTGTGATCTTTCTTTCCAGTTTACTAAGCCCCTTAGTTCATTCTGTTTGATGTCTTCCTGATAAAACTGCAGTCCTTGAAGTTCCCATTGCTTTACCATGTCACTTGTGACTTTCACGTTATGTGTTGTTCACATGCCTTTTAAATCTGGATGAATAAATTGCTTTCAAATATAATTTGGGTTGCAGCCTGCCAAAGGGTCCAACCATAGAACAGCAAATGTTGTTGAATACATTTTTAACCCTGATGGCTAAACTTTTAATGTCCTGTACTATTTAAATTTATTTCTCTGTGTTCTTCCCTTCTTGATTCCAAGATAATATAATCACTTTTTTTAATCTGAGAAGGAGAAGAAAGCACACATGGTGCTCAGTGCCATATTGCCAAAGCTAGATTTGGGTAAATTGAAATTATTCCAAAATATGTCTAGGACTCCATTAATGCAGTGTTCTTGTGCAGATCTATGTTGGAAATAACCAGAACTGTAACCCCCACCTAGCACTGTGCTCATGGTGTCATGACCTTCATGCTGGACCAAAGGTCACAGAAATGTTTGGCTCACGTTGATAGATAAGGAGAAGGATTTTACATGGGGTGGCTGATTAATATGTTCACTTCAGATATGCTGCAGTTCTGTTAAGATTGCATTGATGCTACAGCAAAGGAGTGCTATTTTTGCCAGCAGCTGAGAGGGTCAGCCATTATTCAGTTGGCATTATTCATGCCAAGCCCAGAAGGTTTGTGGTTCAAGTGCCACTCAAGGGCTTGTACCTCTAGGCTGACATTCTAGCACTACTGTTTGAAGGTCTTTTCAGCAGAAGTGAAAAATCAGGGGCTCCCTTAAGCAAACTTTATTCCGTTGCATTGTTTTAAAGGGTCTGGAAAGGGGATCACCTGTGTTGTGGCTAGTATTTAACTTTCATTGTTACCTGGAAATCTTTGGAACCTGCTATGGGGAATTTGATTACTGTGCTTCCTACATCTAAGTTAATCATTGTTTGTAAAGTATTGGGGTGTTCTGAAAGGATGTGGAAGATGCTTCATAAATGCAAGCCTTTTAAAAGTTCCTTAAATGTATGGTCAATCTTTCCTTTGCTGTCAACTGTATAAAATCACAGCCACGGTAATGTTCTGTCAAAGTCTATTGCAAATAATTATATTGACAGTGGCTTTCAAGTTCTAACACAGGCATAACCCTATAAATGGATTTAAATGCTAAGATTATTGGACCTACTGATGAGTATTCAGAGTAACAAAAGCTAAGAATTGAGTGGTTGGTGCCATAGAAAGAATAAGCTTTAACATTATCTGAAGCAGCTCACCGCTGAATCATGTAATGGTTGGGATATCCCATTGACCTTCAAGCCTAAGGAGTAAGTCTTATATCTCACAATAACAAATGTGACAAGTGAGATAGCCATTCATTACACTGCTGATAGCTGTGCCATACCTTGTTCCTAGTGAATTCCTTGTGCCATTTGGAATGATAAAACAATACTTGTAGATACAAAAATTATGTGAGCAACAATGATGATTAATATATATTTGCAGTATATGGTCCAACACCTGCTTGGCAGATGGTCACTAAAATTAACCATTTTTCCCTGCATGATTTTCTCACCACAAAACAGAATGTGTAATCAGAGCTAGGAAGGGAGTGATGAAGTTGGGAAAATTAGTCACTGGGAAGTGGAACTGAGCACATGAATGGAGCCACACATGCACACACAATGCTGGAGAAGTTCAAATCAGGCATCGTCGATGAAGGAGAATAAACAGTTGGTATTTTAGGCCTCAACCCTTCATCAAATGGATGAAGTGATGGGGTAAAAGTCACTGGGTCCTTATAGACTTCATTCTAGGATCTTGGAAGGAGTGACATGTCATGGAGTTATACAGCACAAAAACTGTCCCCTTGACCCACTATGCACATGCTGACCATTAATTATCCATCTACTGAACTTGATACCTTAGCCATTCAAGTGCTCATCTAGATAAAATTACCTGCCTGCCTCACTCACTGAGGCAGTGCATTCCACATTGCAGCCATCTTCTGAGAGGTGGGAAAAAATAATCTTCAGACTTGCACCCTGTGAAATATTTGACTCAATGTTCTCCATTTCCCAGATTCTCTACATTTGTGGGAAGTTCTAGTGGCTAGAAAATTAGTAAATGTTAGTGCCAAAAAAAGAGGGAAAGAGAAAATACAGAAAACCTACAGCATAGTACAGGCCCTTTGGCCCACACAGCCCCCCGTTTTTCTAAGCTCCATGTACCTGTCCAGGAGTCTCTGGAAAGACCCTATCGTATCGGCCTCCACCACTGTTGCCGGCAGCCCATTCCACGCACTCGCCACTGCGTTTTTAAAAAAAACCTGTTACTCCTGACATCTCCTCTGTACCTACTCCCAAGAACCTTAAAACTGTGCCCTCTTGTGGCAGCCATTTCAGCCCAGGAAAAAGCCTCTGACTATCCACAAGATCAATGCCTGGAAATTTCTGCCTAGTCAGCTTGCCTTTTACAGGGGAAATGTTAGAAGTTATTATTAAAGATGTTTAAACAGCATTTAGAGCCAATCAAAATCAACATAACTTTATGAAAGGGATTTCATGTTGACCAATGAGGTTATTTGAAGAAATTGTATGAGCTGGGGGTGGGCTGTAAACGGGAAGAGATTAGATTGCCAGAAAGTATTTGATGAGATTCTCCATCACAGGTTGGGGCAAAAACTAAATGATACCACTGAGGGCTGACAGAATATAAATAAATCTCTCGTTCTGTTTGCAATATGTAACAACTGATGTAAGACGATCGGTTTTGGGAGGTCATTTTACAAATTATGTAGAAGAGACAAAGGGCATAATTGCTAATATGCAGGACAGGTGTGCAAATATCTTGCCAGTATAATATGTGGGAGAATATGAAATTGCCCATTTTGGCAAGAAACATTAAAACAATAAGCAATTTTACCTAAGTGGTGAGAGCACAAAATCCCAGACACCCACATATAGTTTTTATTACAGTGAGGGATGGCAAACACCAAGGATATTAACTGACAAAACAAATTTTTGTGTTCAAGTGGCTTGGATTTGTCTTAAGCTATGCACTAATACACTAGATTGTCACTTAAAACCACCCCTGATCTAATCCTGGACAGTCCAATGAAGTTTATTGTCTCTCCCTGTGTAGGCACAAAGGTGCAGAATGAGAATATCCCACACCCAGTGGCTAGTTTCTGTGACTTTAAAGTATCCATAGATATTACGTTATAAACAAGACTTGTATTTATTATTGAAGTTTGGTCCCTGTTTTATATTAAATGGCTGCTACCCCTATTGTTTACCCCCTTAAAAGATGTCCAGTGCCTAGCATCTACTAAAAAGCCAGAAATGCCATATTTACCCATTCGTGAATTAATTTTCTAAGGTACAATAAGCCTTCGTCAAAATGGGGATTAGTGTAACAGGAAGGTTGTGGATAAAGAACATCCTATGTCACATGACCACCATCCAACAATCTCTTGGGAGGTCAAAATGAGCTTTCATAAACAGAAGTATGGTATCTCATTCTTCCAGAGTAGGCATTTTTAAAACATCAAGAATCTAGTAGACCAGTTTGAGACTAGTTTTATATTTTAACATTCCACCCAACCCAAATCCATCCACTTGAAGTGATAAGATTTCTCTCTGCATGCCTCAGTATTGTCCTTCAGTTTGATGAATACATCTGCTCAATTAGGTCTTGTATCCTGTGCTGAGTGCACTGCACTCTTTTGACTCTGATGTCCGCCAGGTCCAGAGTGAAAAATTCACAAAGACCCGTGGGCAACTGTAAGCATTAGAAAAAACAGGAGTCTATGCCAGCTGTTGTGACTTTCCTGCAGATAACAAATTGACCTTCCATCATACACAGCTACAAAAGAACAAAATTCTAGTGAAGAAAGCAAAAATAAGGTGTGAGAGTAAAGCTGCAAGGAATTTAAAATAGGAAGCTTCTACAAGTATGCAAAATGAAAAAGATTCAGGAATACAAAGTCAGTGAGAGACAGGAAAATTCATGATGGGTGTACAAGTAAATTGCAGTTCAATGAAACATGGTTTTCGACTATGTCTGTAGAGAAGAGGAACTCCAAACATGATGCTGAATTAAACTAAATCTCTTCTGCCTGTACATGATCCATATCCCTCCATTGCCTGTGTATTCATGTGGCTATCTGACAGATTGTATATGCTTCCGCCACTACCTCTGGCACCGACCACTCTGTAAAAAGAAAACTTGCCCCTCATTTTCCTTAAACTTTCGCACTTTCACTGGTGAGATGAAAGACAACACAAATAACCTCCCAAAGCAAAAATGCAGGCAGGCAAGCAACTTAGAAGGCAGGTTGTATGTTGGCTTTCATCACAAGACATATTGAGTAAATAAGCAAGGATGTTTTGCTACAATTATACAGGGCTTTGGTGAGGCTGTGCCTGGAGTACAGTGTGCACCTTTTCTCTCCTACTTAAAAATAGATATATTTGGCATCGATGGAGTGCAATAAGGATTTAGACAATAGGTGCAGAAGTAGAATATTCGGCCCTTTGAGCCTGCACCACCACTTTGAGATCATGGCTGATCATCTACTATCAATACCCAGTTCCTGCCTTGTCCCCATATCCCTTGATTCCCCCATCCATAAGATACCTATCTAGCTCCTTCTTGAAAGCATCCAGAGAATTGGCCTCCACTACCTTCCGAGGCAGTGCATTCCAGACCCCCACAACTCTCTGGGAGAAGTTTTTCCTTAACTCTGTCCTAAATGACCTACCCCTTATTCTCAAACCATGCCCTCTGGTACTGGACTCTCCCAGCATCTGGAACATATTTCCTGCCTCTATCTTGTCCAATCCCTTAATAATCTTATATGTTTCAATCAGATCCCCTCTCAATCTCCTTAATTCCAGAGTGTACAAGCCCAGTCTCTCTAACTTCTCTGCGTAAGACAGTCCAGACATCCCAGGAATTAACCTCGTGGATCTACGCTGCACTTCCTCTACAGCCAGGATGTCCTTCCTTAACCCTGGAGACCAAAACTGTACACAATACTCCAGGTGTGGTCTCACCAGGGCCCTGTACAAATGCAAGAGGATTTCCTTGCTCTTGTACTCAATTCCCTTTGTAATAAAGGCCAACATTCCATTAGCCTTCTTCACTGCCTGCTGCACTTGCTCATTCACCTTCAGTGACTGATGAACAAGGACTCCTAGATCTCTTTGTATTTCTCCCTTACCTAACGCTACACCGTTCAGATAATAATCTGCCTTCCTGTTCTTACTCCCAAAGTGGATAACCTCACACTTATTCAAATTAAACGTCATCTGCCAAGTATCTGCCCACTCACCCAGCCTATCCAAGTCACCCTGAATTCTTCTAACATCCTCATCACATGTCATACTGCCACCCAGCTTAGTATCATCAGCAAATTTGCTGATGTTATTTTCAATGCCTTCATCCAAATTGTTGATATAAATTGTAAACAGCTGTGGTCCCAATACCGAGCCCTGTGGCACCCCACTAGTCACCACTAATTACCAGACTAATTCCTGGGAAGAGCAGAAGGAGTATGATGAGCAATTGAGTTGGCCTGTATTCAATAGAGTGTAGAAGAATGAGAGGGGATTTCATTGAAATGTACACATTTTTTAGCAGACGGTATGCAGAGGGAGGTTTTAGCTGGTGTGGAAGAGAGACTTCAGAGTAAATTTAAATGTCAAAGGAAATCTTTATTAAAGTATGTATATGTCACCATATACTATCCTGAGATTAATTTTCGTGCGAGCATTCACAGTATGTCCAAAGGAATACAACAGAATCAATGAAAAACTACACACTAACAACCAATAGACAACAAATCATGCAAATACAGAATAATGAATAATGTTGCGAGCATGAGTTGTAAGGTTTTTGAAAGTGGGTCCATAGATCTAGGACCACTGAGGATTACAATCTCCAGCATAGGGTTTGATATTTAGGACTGAGATGGGACTTGGATCAGAGGGTGGTGAACTCTCTACTATGGAGGACTGAAGGCTAAATCACTGAATATATTTAAGAAGGAAGTATATAGATTTCACCCCTTAGGCTTCAACGGATAACACTTTATTGTCTTATTTTTTTTCTCTGTTCTGAGGAAGGGTCTTAGTCTGAAACATTAACTTTGTTTCTCTCTAACCCAAGATGCTGCCTGACCTGTTGAGTATTTAGGACCATGGAGAAGGGTTGAGCAGTTGTAGTGTGTGGTGGAATGTTAGGGGTAAAGGATGTGGTGTAAAGTGGGTTGGGGGATGCAGAGAGGGCTGTGGTAAAGGTGGGAGGTGTTGAGAGATGTGTCAAGCAATCGGAATAATAGAAATCTGGAAGTTCAGACTTTAAGTGCTTCAATTTACAATTTTTTTTCAGTCAGAGTGTTAACTTCCCACCAAACACTGCCAACCAATATATGACCTTGTTGTGCTTATCCTCTATTTCTTTGAACCAGGCACTCTTCCATCCAGGTCAACATTGTCCCACCTAACCAGAGGCTTTTATTTTCCATAATAACCTTTGATGCAGAACTTTATGAAATGCCTTCTGGTAATCTAAATTGGAACTGTAGTAAAGTAGGATTCATGGTGAAGAAAGAAATACCTTTGGGAGCTTGTCTTGTTTGATGCAGATAATGGTACAATATCTGGAGGGATGGGTGAAATTATTTGTTGTGTATCTCTCTACTTCTCTATTGAAGGGAATAAGGCATTATCCAGTTTAATCTTAGTTTGAGTAATTGTCAGGTTAATCTCAATAATTATCACTGTGTTCCATCCTTTGAGGGTTTCTGATATGACTGGACTTAAATATATATTTTACTTAACTAACAAATTCTATAATCTTGCGAGCAGGACAGTTCCAGGGATTTATGCAGTTAAATCATTGATGAGCTCACTTTTATCCGTATTTCCTGAAGTGTTCAAGGGAGCTCCCTAGATACAGAAATGAGGGGGAATTTCTTCAGCCAGAGGGTGGAGAATCTGTGGGATTCAATGCTGCAAGTGGCTTTGGAGGCCAATGCACTGGGATATTTAAAGTGCAGATTGAGAGGTTATTGATTAGGAAGGGTATCAAAGGTTATGGAGCAAAAGGCAGACTAAGGTTGAAAAGGAATAATAAATCAGCCATGATTGAATGGAATAGCAGACTTGATAGACTGAATGGCCTAATTCTGCTCCTGTGTGCACTATTTAGTTACTTATTGTGACTTATAGTAATTTTGTCATGCCTTTCACTGTTCTGCTGCCACAAAACAACAAATTTCATAACACATGTCAATGATATTAAAACTGATACTAAACAGTGATATTTAATCTGATGTTTTATGGTACATGATGGAGGGGTTAGTGGGAACTCCCCGCATAGAGGGAGCTTCCTAGATTCAGGGGTAAGAGTTTGGAGGGAGAAACGAGAGAGAGAGAGAGCATTAGAGGGAGTTTCCCAGAAATGAAAGAGATAGTTAGAGGGGAGCTCCCCAGATACAGAAGGGAAGAGTTAGAGGGAGCTGCCCTGAGAAACCAATATCAATCTCTATTTAGCCCTGGCATCGGTGTTTTTTGCTGAAATGATCTCAAAGCTTTTGATAAATTCCAGATGAAAAAAAAAATCTTTGTTTTCACTCTTGCACAGCTTCTTGGTTCCCCACTGCATTGACACAATAACTTCTTGACATTTTAACTTCCCACTCCCTCTGATCAAAGGCCAGCTCCAACACTGAAGGGGTTATCCTGATTACTCTACCTCATGGCCTAAGTCTGATGAGATATTTCCTGTGGTACTGTATTCAAATCTGAAGGTTAAAACCCAGACAGGTTGCCCTGATAGACATGATTGCCCCATGGGGAGAAAGCAGTCTAATCCACTGACTCTTCAAATCAACCACCAAGTAGGGCAGAGACTTTACAATTGAACAATTAAGAGAAACATGTTACATGTTCTATGTGCTGCAGAATTTTTTTAAATTGGATTCAGCAGTCAGTCTGAAATAGAACTAGAAGTAAGCCATTGAATTCCTCTTCTCTGCTCCATCTTTCAATGAGGTCACAACTGACCTTCTTCCTCATCACCACTTCCCTGAACAACTCCCACATCCCTTCACTCCTTTATCATCTGGGCATATGCATCCCTGTCTCAAATCTTCTCAGTGACCAAGTGTTCGCTGCCCCAGTGTAGAGAATTCTCAAGATTCACCATCTCCAGGGGGAAGTCCTGTCCTTATTTTGAGACTGACCCCACTTTGAGGCACTCAACCAAGAGAAATATCAACCCTGCATCTACACCTGTTGTTAAATTCAGTGAATTTGCCCCTCATTCACCTTACTGCTAATGCTGCTTTGGTACACCACTGGATTTAAGGAAAAGGAAGACTTACATTTAACTTTAACTGCATACTTCACAAGTGCAGGTCATCTCATTGCTTTCAAACTCCAATGAAGTACTTCTGGTGCATTTATGTGAAGTCAAGATTCACCATCTCCAGGGGGAAGTTCTGTCCTTATTTTGAGACTGACCCCACAATACACTTTCTACACAGTCAGTGAGACAATACAATGAGACAACAAGGCAATTAATTATGTGGATTTAACTGAGAGATCAACATTTGGCAAAACACTGGCCAGGAGGACTCAATCGAAAGGAGGGGATTTATTTGCCAACATTATCTGGGGAACTCAGTATGCATCTGACTGAAGTGTTTGTTAATAAAGAATAATATGGTCAAAATCATTCTTAATTAGAATCAGAATCAAGTTTATTATCACTGGCATACATCACAAAATGTGTTGCTTAGCAGCAAAGACAAAATTACTGTAAATTACAAAATAAATAAATAATACAAGCCAAAGGAATAGGTAGAGTGTTCATAGGCTCATCGACCATTCAGAAAGCTGGTGGTAGAGGGAAATACTGAGTGTGGGTCTTCAAGTTCCTGTACCTCCTTGCTAATGGTAGTGATTCCCTTAATGGAGAACACCTGTGCGCAACTTTGTTTAACATGAGGAGGCTGATGCACAGGCAGCCACAACACAGTCCTTGACAGATTGAGGTTGGGTTGAGTGGCATGGAATGCAAGTTGACTGGGAACCCTTCATCGCTGCAGCCTTCCCCCGCCTTCGCTGACATTGTGAGGTATCATCCTCTTCCACCATCCAGCTCCACCATTGGGGTCTCGGTTGCATTGTTCCTTATCTTGAACATCCCCATTTACCTTTACCACCATTGGTGACCCTACCAGGAGCTAAATACCAGATGGCCACGCTCCAGACAGCATCGCTCTCTGGAGCCCGCCGCTGTCTGTAAGGAGCTTGTACGTTCTCCCTGTGATGGCATGGGTTTCCTCCGGATGCTCCAGTTTCCTCCCACAGTCCAAAGACGTATCAATTAGTAGGTTAATTCGACTAGGTTTAAATATTGAGAAGAGAGCACGTCCTGAGATAGTGAGAGTCTTTAATAATGGATGCCACCTTCTTGAGGCAGCGCCTCTCTAAGATATCCTCAGTGGTGGGGAGGGTTGTACCTGTGATAGAGCTGGTAGAATATACAAGTCTCCGCAACCTCTTAAGATCCTGTTCCATACCAGGCAGAGATGCAAACAATCAGAATGCTCTCCACAGTACATCTGTAGAAACTTGCTAGAGTCTTTGGTGAGATACCAAAGCTCCATGAGTCCCTTATGAAGTGTAGCTGCTGGCATGCTTTCTTCATGATTGTATCAATGTGTTGGGCCCCGGATAGGTCCACTGAGATGTTGACACCCAAGAACTTGAAGCTTTCCAGTGCTGACCCCTCAATAACTATTGGTCTGACTGTTAATAACTTGGCTGCAGGCCACGCAAGCATCCCGCTGCTTTACTCCCTATAAATTTTACTCGAGAGTCCCATGCACCGGAAGATACATTAATTATTAATGGCTCAAGTCTACCACTGGGCATCTGCAGAACGTTTGCCACACTGGCGGGTGCCTCTGCTCACCATCCATCAGCTCAGGCTATCTGTCAAGTTGAAGGTGAATGTGACGAGAGGGCGCACAGGAGTGAGATATGCCAACTAGTGGAGTGGTGTCACAGTAACAACCTGGCACTCAACGTCAGTAAGACGAAAGAGCTGATTGTGGACTTCACGAAGGGTAAGACAAAGGAACACATACCAATCCTCATAGAGGGATCAGAAGTGGAGAGAGTGAGCAGCTTCAAGTTCCTGTGTGTCAAGATCTCTGAGGATCTAACCTGGTCCCAGCATATCGATGTAGTTATAAAGAAGGCAAGACAGCAGCTATACTTTATTAGGAGTCTGAAGAGATTTGGCATATCAACAAATACACCCAAAAACTTCTATAGTTGTACTGTGGAGAGCATTCTGACAGGCTGCATCACTGTCTGGTATGGGGGGAGGGTCTACTGCACAGGACTGAAAGAAGCTGAAGAGGGTTGTAAATTTAGTCCGATCTATCTTAGGTACTAGCTTACAAAGTACCCAGGATATCTTCAAGGAGTGGTGTCTCAGACAGGAAGTGTCCATTATTAAGGACCTCCAGCACCCAGGACATGCTCTTTTCTCACTGTTACCATCAGGGAGGAGGTACAGAAGCCTGAAGGCACACACTCAGCGATTCAAGAACAGCTTCTTCCCCTCTGCCATCCGATTCCTAAACAGACATTGAACCCTTGGTCACCACACTTTTTTTAATATACAGTATTTCTGCTTTTTGCATGATTTTTAATCTATTCAATATACACATACTGTAATTGCTTTACTTACTATTTATTATTTTTTTCTTCTATATTATGTATTACATTGAACTGCTGCCACTAAGTTAACAAATTTCATGACACATGCTGGTGATAATAAACCTGATTCGGATTCTGATTATACTCTGGCTATAGGTTCTGAAGTGGCTGACAAGACTGAAGTGGCAGTCACAGGTTCTGCCACAGGTGGAGCAGGTGAGTGAGCAGTTTGGGAGGTGTGTACTCCTCCCGCTGTTCACTCTAGGTTTCTGAACTTCCAATGCTCTCAATACTGGATGCTCCTTCTCCCATTTTAGTATCACAGATCAGGGATGTCCACCGATTAATGTGGGAATGTTATTCTTCTTCAAAGAAACTTTGAGCATATCCTTCAATAACTTCCTCAGTTCCCTGTTGTCATGGAGCTGGAGGTAGACTGGCTGTCTCAGAAGTCCGGTGTCAGGTTTGGCCTGCCCAGCAGAGACCACTGGGTGTAATCAGGGCCTCGGTGCTAGAGATGGAAAGCTGGGAGAGGACACCAATATTTGTTCCCTTATACTGCCACTGAACCTGGAGGACTTTGCAAAAGCGAGCATTGACTGTAACTAGGCAGTTCAGGTATCAGGAATGTGCAGGAAAAAAGGATCACTGCTACCTGGAGGACCCTGAGTTTTGTACCAAGTTTGAAGCTTTGATCTCTGAACACCCTTTTCTTCAGAAAAGCAAAGGCACTCAGTACTGGTACCTCTAAGGCAATAATGAATTTCATTCCTGACATCTGCCTTAGCTGGGGGCAGCTTCCTAGATATGGCTGGCAGTCCCCATTCACTAGGCTTTGTTGCTGGAGAGCAGTGTTTTAAAGAGAGGGCATGCTATTACAGGACCATTGAGCTGAGGCGATTGAATGCAACATGTTTCACTTCATATCCTTCAATGAATAAATCAATAACTTACAACTGGGTCTCTGAAAGTGCATGAGGGCATGATCTGTGCACTGCAGCGCGAAGACTGGAATTGAGCTGACATCCATTGTGAAGTGGGAATGAGGAAAATTGAATAGTTTTGGTGTGTGTGTGTGTGACCATTTCTAATCCTAATAGTCCATGTTTTATGCCATTACTGTAGATCATAAATGGATCTGGTATAGTCCTGCACACGTGTGTGTGTGCTTGTTTTATGCCTGAAGAATCAGTCATGGTTCCAGAGCCAAGTGAGTTATCAGCAACTACAGAGACACTGGGATAGAAACAGGGAAACAAGATAAACTGATTCTGGAAATCTGAATATGAAGCCACAGGAAGTGCTGGGAGTTGTTGCGGTAGTTAATGGGTTACTCCTATACCACTCGGCTATCCACTCCCACATGGGAGGAGTTCAGTGGAATATCCTGCAGTTTGGCCTCCTGGTGTGCTCTGCACTCTCCCCCTGTATCACGTACAACAGGAGTCAGCCCGTCAGGCAGAATAGAATAAAGCTGCCTCAGACTCTGCATCAGAAAGGTTCTGATGACTTTTCACCTTTTTTAGAAAAGTAGACCAGCACAACAAAACAATCCATCCAGCAAAGTAAGGTGAGAATTGGTGCAGTGTACTACTGGTGTAGTGAGGACTGCAGCCCATCTGTCGGCTTCTTCTTCGGTTCAGATGAAGATCTTCAATACCAGAGGTGAAGGATGTAGTAGGCTACTCAACCTGCACATTATCAACAGCCCATATCTCTACCCACCACCCTCCCAACCTCATACCTGCTGCAGTCAACCCTTTAACTGCATTTTTTGCTGCAATAATTTGATTTGTGTAAAGCTCCTTGCAACTCAACGTAGTTGACAAGCATCAAGTACTAACAAACCAAAGGTTTGGTTAATGATAATTTATTTTATAAACAGTATTGCATTCCAGACTGCCACACAGTCTAACTCTGGTTGTATTATTTACATTAATATTGTCTTGTTTTAATTGAAGTTTTTCATAATTTCCTCAACATTTACTTCTTCAACCGCACTTTGCATGTGTCTTCCTGTTATGTACAAATCCACAGTGACCTTTGGATATCTGACCCTTGCTGATGGAGTGTCCTGTCCTCCCTTCACCACACTTTCCAGTCAGGGGTTGCTGAACCAGGGCCGCTTACTGCATCCCCAGCTCCAAGAGCACAAATTCCTGCCACATTCCCTAATATCTGCTCCTTTGGCCATTGACTGACAGCTTAGCACCCATGTTGACCCATCCAAACTACCATGCAACTCTCCTGCAAAAACAAACCCCAGCTTTCTACCACGTCTGTCATGTTCTGCTCCTGAGGCTATCCAGGAGAACAAGATAAAACCATCACCACCTGCAACTTTCCTTCACATTCCTTCGTAAGCCTCTTCTAAGAACAGCTGCCAATTATGGTTTTAGCATTTTCAATTGACTCGGAGCTGTAAGAACTTTGAGAAGAGGGTGTATATATTTTAGGCAAGGAGGGCCTTCCCTTACATCACTCCCAGATGTCTCAGCTCCTGTCTGATGTCTCCCATATCTGAACTCTGTCCACAAAAGGAAATAGTTTCCTAGTCCTGGAAGGGTTTCAGCCCGAAACGTCAACTGTTCATTTCCCCCATGAATGCCACCAGATTGACTATGTTCCTGCAGCACTTTGTGTAAATTGCAAAGGAAATTGTTTCCCCAAGTGAATGGGAAAAGGACCAAAGATGAACTGAGGAAGTTATTTCCATCCAGTGAGTGGTCATGATCTGACGTGAACACCCTGGGAGGGTGACTGAAGGAGACATAGGCATAGCTTTTCAAAAGCAATTAGAAATGCTCTCAAAAGCACTTGCAAGACTATGGAAAAGCAGAGCTGGGGAAAGGGACTGACTAGATTGCTCTTTCAAGTAGCTTGCATGGTCTTAACAGATTGAATGGCCTCTCCCTGTGCTGTGCCTACATGTCAAATCTCTTACTCATATTAAACACCACCATTAAATCAGCTGTAAAGTTTCCATATTCAAGCAAATTAAAGCTAAATCATTATTACCAGGCCTTCTATTGTTCCATCTGATATCATTCAGGTTGTTTTCTAGTTATTGCAACCAGGTGAAGGTTGGCTGGGAGAAGAGGGATGGGCATTCACTTTTCATGGTTTAACTTGGTATCTTGAAATCAATGAGTGTGGTTCCTTTAAGCAGAGGGTTTTCAAAGTCTGAGCACCCTGTCTTGGGAGGATGGTCATTGCCATTTGAGGAGGTACATCGCTGGCAATGAAGTTTAATTCATTATCACGTTTCCATTATAAGGAAAGCTTTGGGAAAATAAACTTAGTTCTTTGAGGAAATGCCAGAGGTCTAGGTCTGGTATTCTTACATTAAGAAGTGACTTAAGAACTCTGCCCTTTATATCTCAGAAGATGAGGAATAACAGTGGGGAATTTGAAGAAAGAAAGTTAAGCAAACGTTTCACTTTGTGAATCCTGATTCATGGGGGAATGTGGCCCTGATCCAAAATAACATTAAGGAGGTGATGGAAAGCTCTGGGCGGGGGAAGGCAAAAGGGGAATGTTCTTGGATACATTATCGAAGCAGGCCCCTCAAAACACAACATGGTGGGAGATGGACCAACAAGGAGGTCCTTACATTGGGAGCCGCGAGTCTGCACTGGGGTCAGAGCCTTACACAACACGTTGGGGCTGATGTATTTGACAGATGCTTTGAAACCTTCACCTTGACCTTTAGGATTAGAAGGGGCCCTGGCTGAGAACTCTTGCTCTCAGCTGAGCTTTCTGCCCCACATCTAGCTGAGTCCCACCTTGGCAATTGTCCCCAACTCCAAAATCTCCCGGGCAGAATTGTTCCCTTGCGGTGACAGTGGGGCAGTTTAGGGGACAGAGTGAGGGACAGTGTGTGGGACAGGATGGGGGGGGTAGTTTGTGAGACGAGAGGAGGCAGGGTGGGGACAGGCTGCTCAGCTCTCTGGAGATAGGCAGCTTTTAGCTGAAGGTGGAGAGAGGATCCTTGATAGGGAGGGTTTGTGAGCCAGGCCCAATTCAATCACATGACCAGGCCCCAGAGAGAAATGAGGGGCAATGGGGGCATTGGTGGGTCAGGGCAGTCCTACTGGCTGAAGGTGAGAGTGGTGGTACCCCAGGGAGTACAGCCAGTGGCCACACCTGACATCCTCACAGAGGGAGGATCTGATCAAACTCCTGGAGAGACCTGGAAGACCCAGAAATGGGCAAGGTTGTCTTTAACTTTGGGAAATGAGACACAATGCTAGGCATTACTGATCCACCTCCAGTCAGTGCATCCCAGATACGGGAGAGCTTTCAAAATCAACCCACCCATGCAAATAGAACAAGGCCCACTTGCTGCTGTGACCTAACAATGCGGCTCCAGTTCAAAGCCACTACCTGTGTGACTGTTACGATAACCGACTCTATCTCTGTATATACATTGTTGGAAGGTCCCATCATTTTGATTCTAGTTGCCCAGCTCCTGGGAGAACTGAATCAGTTTATTCAGTCCAGTTGTCAGCTTGGTCCACACTACATGCTCCTAATCCTGACCCGGACAAAGAGAGTGGCAGGAGAGAGGGGTGCCGAGTCCCTGGCCAGCAGGTGGATGTGACGGTAACCTGCAGTGACAAACCAAACATGTTAACTGAGCCATGGCCAAAGGTGATGGGAGAGTGGAAAGGTCACCAACTCTCAGTATGCATCCTCCCTCAACAACACATGTCCCACAGTTGTGATCTGGCCTGAATTTCCCCCAAGGAGAAATTAATGGTGTGGAGCTGGGTCCTTTCCTCTGCAGCTGGGACCAGGAGCCTGGGTGGGTGAGGGTGGCACTGGCGGGGCGGTTGAACCAAAGTGAGGGCAAAGTTGGAGATGGGGGAGGGGGGCTTTATGGAGAGTGTGTATGACAAGTGGGTGTGTCAGTGTGCAGTACTGAGGTGGGGGTGAGTGTGGCAAGTGTGTGTGTGTGAGGGTGAGCACAGGGTGCGGGTGAGGGTCAAGGCGTGGTTCTGTGATGCGTGGGTAGGGAATGGGAAGGGTGAACAGGTGGGGATTGGGGTGGAGGTGGGGGAGTGGGTGAGGGCGAGGGTGGCGATTAGTGAGGGTGGAGATTGGGGGTTTAGGGAGAGTGGGGATTTGGAGTTGAGTGTCGAGGGCGAGGGTGGGGTCTGGGATCAAGGGCTAGGGTGGGGATTGGGGTTCGAGGGTGGGGAGAGTGGGCGTGTCAGTGTCTGCAGGAACAGCAGACCACTGTTTACCTTCTTTCATGCTGGTGAACGGGAGGGTGAACTGCCCAATGAAATCGTTGCTGGACGATGAGTCGTAATCCTCAACCAGGAAGCGGATCAACGCCAACTCGGGAACGTTGATTGTAAACCGGAGCGCTTCATTCCACACCGGGTTAAAACCTGCAATGCCACAAAGGACACAGAGGCTGTTAACTGTTCCAGTTGCAGGTAAGTGAACCACATCAAATTTCATATTGCAGCTTGGGCAAAGTTTTGAGTTCATTTCCGACGTCACCTGTAAGGAGTTTGTACATATCTGTGTGTGGGTCTCCTCCAGTGTCCTTTCACAGTACTGGTTGGTAGGTTAATTGGTTCATGTTCATTGGGTTTGACAGGAATTGCTGGGTGGCGTGGCTCGAAGGGCTGGAAAGGCCTATTCCACGCTATATTGCTAAATACCAGGAACAGTGGTTCAAACTTCCCTTCTGTTGTCATGTGAAAGACCTCAAGGAGAATGAGGAGCTGACCTCACTGAAAGATATACAGCTCTAACAGGACCTTGCAGGGAGATGTTTCCCTTCATGAGGTGCCCAGGACCGGGATCAAACACCCAGAGGAGGCCGAAGATTCAGATTGGTGAAAGTACTCCAGAGCGAAAACGGAACATAAAACATTACAGCATAGTACAGGCCCTTCGGCCCACAATGTTGTGCCGACCTTTTAACCTACTTGAAGTTCAATCTAAGCCTTCCCTCCTACATAGCGTTCCATTTTTGTCATCTATGCACCTATCTAAGAGTTTGTTAAAAATCCCAAATATACCTGCCTCTACCACCATTTTATTGTTTGATTACGCATTCTTGGTTTACATAATTCATTATGGTTATAAGAACAAAATACACAGTCAATACACCACCACGGTCATATGTACACGCGGCACTAAAAAAGAAACTAAGTGGACATGCATCTCCTGGATCCTGTGTTTTTCTTTCGTTTCTAGAGTTACAAAACATAACAGTGGTGACAAAGAAGTGTAAAAACGAATCCAAGACAACTACCTACCTGTTGAATGGCAGCATGTTTTTTTCTTTGGAAGGGGAGAGAGACATGATCAAGTTTTAAAAAATGCAGAAAACAGATGAAATTCACGAGTTCATAAACACTGAGTACTGGCTGATAATAACTATATATTTTTTTTAAAGCGTTAATGACTGGTTACATCAGAAAGATAGATGCATTTGATTGAACAATAGATAACTGAATGTTATATACTGAACAAATTGAGCAGTATTCTGAAGTAAACAAAATATCCAATAGGAAGTGAATGTCAGTTTTGCTGAGTGCAATAGGTGGAAAAGCATTCAGTTTGCTTATAAGTTTAACTGCTCCAACCAAACCAGCCAAGATGAGCTTTGCTGCTATCATGATAACATAAAGCAGGAACATTTAGAACCAAAATCATTGTTGATTGTAGAACGCTTTAGGTTTCATAAGTGGAATCAAAAGGAAGGGGAGTCCATTTCAGCGTACATGGCTGAATTGAAGAGATTGTCTGAGCATTGTCAGTTCAGTAATGAGCTTAATGATGCACTGAGAGATCGTTTAGTTTGTGATGCTTAGCAGAAAGCATTCAGAAATTGCTCCCAACGGAAGCATAACTCACATTTAAAAGAGCCGTTGAAATTCCTTTATCACTGGAAACAGCAGACAGAGACACAATTGAGTTGCAGTCAGGAATGAAAGTGAACAAAATTGTAACATCTTAATAGAAACCTGTCTGGCTGAACAAATTGTGTTGCCATTGTGGCTCACATATACCAGACCAATGCAGATTTAAAGTCAATACTCACAGAAAATGCAATGAAGGAGGACACTTACAAAGAGCATGCCGGGCAGACAAAAATAAATGGACTGCAAAGGGAAAAGAAAAAGATTTAAAAAATCAAGTTGCAGTTTCAAAAAGAGCATTAATCTACATGCTGTTGATGAAAACTCTGATAATGACAAGAGTGTCACAGGACTGAGTAGACTTGAGATTTACATTGTGAAAACTAACAACAGACAAGTAAAATAGAACTGAATGGCAAATTAATTAGAATGGAATTGAACGCAGTCTCGGCTGTTTCAGTCATTCCACAAGATGAATTTGAATAACATTTCAAACATACTGGACTGAAGCCTGCAGATATTCAGCTAAGAACTTATGTTGGAGAAAAGATAACTCCAGTGGGAATGGCATTTGTAACAGTGAAACAACAATCAACAAGCCACATTGGGCTTGTACATGGTAAAAGCAGGAGGACCAGCATTGTGGGGCCATGGTCGGCTGAGACAGTGACATCTTGATTGGTGATCCATCCACCATTTGCATGTCACATCCCTTGTAACAGAGTCAACTTAGAGCAAATTAAGAAAGATACTGGATGATGTCAAAATAGTGTTCAAGGATGGTATTGGGAAACTCAAACATATTAATGGTAAAACAGTGTTAAATGAAAATGCCACACCCAAGTTTTACAAAGCCTGTCTTATACCATTCATGATAAAGTAACCAGTGAGCAAGATCACATGGAGGCTGAGGAAATTCTTTCCAAGGTTGAGTGGAGCCCATGGGCAATGACAGTGGTCCCGGTAGCCAAGAAGAATGGGTCTGTCAGGATCTGTGGTGATTTTAAGATCACCGTCAACCCAGTACTGAAAGTAGATGAATACCCTCTGCCCAGGATAGAGGATATTTTTGCAAACCTTTCTGGAGGGAATCACTTTGGCAAAGAGGACTTGGCTGATGCCTGCTGGAGTTGGAAGAAGAGTTCAAAGTGTTTCTCACCATAAACACTCACAAAGGGCTTTACCACTATAATAGGCTTATTTTCAAAGTAGCATCTACACCTGTACTCTGGCAAAAAGCTATGGACCATGTGCTGTGAGACTGCCAGGAGCTCAGTGTTACCTAGATGACATCATTGTTATGGGCAAGGATGATTAGAAACATCTCCAAAATCTCAACACAGTGTTAAAGTGATTAGAAGATAATAGGCTCAGAGCATAATGCAAAAAGTCTGAATTCTTTAAAATGATCATCACATACTGTGGTCACACCATTGATGAACAAGATTTACACAAGTGTGTTGAGAAAATTCAAGCAGTGGTGGATGTCCCAAGGCCAAAGTACATGTCACATTTGCAGTCCTTTTTAGGATTTGTCAATTACCATACAGTTTCCTGTCAAACCTGGCTACTCTGCTCCACTCCTTGAACTCATCATTACAGATTGGCAAGAAATAGCAATGGACAAAGCAGTGTGAGGTGGCTTTCCGAACGGTGAAGAAGTGGTGACGTCGGACACTGTACTCACACATTATGATCCACATCGTCCACTGAAGCCTACCTGTGACACCTCACCTTATGGTGTAGGTACAGTCATATCACATGTTAGGAGTGATAGAAGTGAACGCCCCATAAAGTGAAGCCCCTTACTGCTGCAGAGAAAAATTATGCACAGAGAGACAGAGAGGCCTTGAGTCTGGTTTGGGTGTAAAACATTTCAACCAGTACTGGCATATGTTTTTCTTCAATTAGTTTCTGGAGTTACAAAGCATAACATATGGCGCTGGTGGTGCTGTGTTGAAGATCAGCCTTGATCTTATTGAATAGCATGAGTAGCAGGAGGGGCCAAATGGTCTACTCCTTTTAATATATCTTATGTTCCTACATATAGGAGAGAAACAGGGCCTTTCCCCATCTCCATGGGGCAAGGGCTTCCAACCCCAGACAGAGGCACAACTAGTTCAGCAGCATGGGGGACACATCTCTCTGCTACTCTAGTCATGCCCCATGGTCTCAGGATCTTCCGTTCTGTAAAGCAAAGCTGAACATCAACACCATTCTAACACCAAGTGTGGACACATCTAGATCAGAAAATCCAAAGTGTTTGTGTGTTGGATCTCAAGGGCAGAAGGATCAGGCTTAGAGAGGACAGCAGGGCAGGTGTGTCAACCTCTTCTCCTCTTCCAGACAATGACAAACTGCCCTGCACAATCCAAAAGGTTACAGAGAGCTCCATGAGGTTCTAGTTCAACTTAACAGCTACAGGTATGACCAATCAGCTGCTATAAAAGGTTGATTGAAAATAATAGCCCCGATATTTGGAAATATATTGACTACAGCTCTGCCTTTAATACCATCATTCCAAATAAACTGATTTCTAAGCTCCGGAACGTCGGTCTTAGCACTCAGATCTGCAGCTGGATCTTCAACTTCCTCACAGACAGGACCCAGGCTGTAAAAATAGGGGACAAGCTCTCCTCTACAATCACTCTGAGCACCGGTGCCCCACGAGGCTGTGTACTCAGCCCCCTGCTGTACTCTCTGTACGTCCATGATTGTGTAGCCAAGTTTCCATCGAACTCAATATATAATTTTGCTGATGACACCACAATTGTAGGCCGTATCTTGGGTAATGATGAGTCTGAGTACAGAGAGGAAATTAAGAACCTGGTGGCATGGTGCAAAGACAATAACCTATCCCTCAACGTCAGCAAGATGAAGGAATTGGTTGTTGATTTCAGAAGGAGTAGCGGACCACACGACCCCATCTACATCCGTGGTGCGCAGGTGGAACAGGTCAAAAGCTTTAAGTTCCTCGGGGTGAATATCACAAATGACCTGACTTGGTCTAACCATGCAGAGTCCACTGCCAAGAAGGCCCACCAGCGCCTTTACTTCCTGAGAAAGCTGAAGAAATTTGGCCTGTCCCCTAAAACCCTCACTAATTTTTACAGGTGCACCATAGAAAGCATTCTTCTAGGGTGCATCACAACCTGGTATGGAAGTTGTCCTGTCCAAGACCGGAAGAAGCTGCAGAAGATCGTGAACATAGCCCAGCACATCACACAAACCAATCTTCCATCCTTGGACTCACTTTACACCACATGCTGTCGGAGCAGTGCTGCCAGGATAATCAAGGACATGACCCACCCAGCCAGTACACTTTTTGTCCCTCTTCCCTCCGGGAGAAGGTTCAGGAGCTTGAAGATTGTACGGCCAGATTTGGGAACAGCTTCTTTCCAATTGTGATAAGATTGCTGAACAGATCCTGACCCGGATCTGGGCCGTACCTTCCAAATATCCGGACCTGACTTGCACTAACTTACTTTACCTTTTTGATTTTCGAATTATGATTTATAATTTAAATTTTTGTTATATTTACTTCGATTTGTACTCCAGGGAGCACGAAGCACAGAATCAAATATCGCTGTGATGATTGTACGCTCTAGTATCAATTGTTTGGTTACAATAAAGTAAAGTAAATCCTCAGACACACCACTGACAGTATAAATCTCACCAAAAGAAAACACATGCAGTCCTTCAACCCCAGGAGTCTGCAGCGATCATCAACCACCCATCCTACATTGATCTCACATTATACATCATTATCCTACCGTTATTTTCAATGTGCCTTGTCTTTTTTGTAGCATTATCTTCAGGCACACCATGCACTTCCACACGCACCAGGGGGTCCACAATGGAGTTCTTTTTGTCCTTATTCACTTTAGGGAGTTGCTGAGCTGTAATAACCTGAAGACAAGAGGAACATCAGTTTGTAGGTCTGTAATGTAGCACAGAGTGTACACATAAAGTGTCACGATGTGCACTGGCAATGTCGGAACCCAAGTGCTGAAAAACGACAGATGCTGATGTAGAGACGCAACGAGAGTTTATTCATGATAATTCCAAAAGAACATCAGTGACTCAGCCAAGTGACACCACGAGAAGTAAAATTCTCCAACCTAGGACCCCGCTATTAACGCTAAACGGGCATCCACTTAAATAATACAAGTGACACGGAATCCCTGAGCTCATCAAAATAAACCTAACAAGTTTAAACAGAAGATAGTAGGAGACCACATTACAAAGAGCGAGTCGCTCAAATAAAAAAAAACTAAACAATTAATGACTCAAAACAATTAACTAGTTCAGGTGCTCCAAAACTTCAGAGCCCAACACTCATACAGGAAGGGAGAGCTCACTACATATTTAGAGTGAGACAGAGAGATAAAGATAGAGAGCAAGAGAGATGGAGGGAGATGGAGAGAGAGAGAGACAGAGGGAGAGGGAGAAACAGAGGAAGAGACAGAGAGAGAGACAAAGAGAGAGGAAGAAATATGACCATTTACACCAATCCTACGCTGACCCCATTTTATTCTCCACCCCCCCCCCCACCATTTCCTTCAATGCCCCACAGATTCTGCCCCTCACCCTCATCTACCAAGAAAAAGCCAGAGGTAGAACATGCAAACTTCACACAGGCTGCACCCAGGGTCAGATATCCATCCAAATTACTGGAACTATGAGACAGCATCTCTACCAGCTGATAGGGCAATTATCTGGCCCCTGTGACAGTGAAACCTGGAAGTCAATTTTCATGTAAGAATAACAGAGGTTATGGTTTCATTGCTGGAAATACCTGAGGCAGCTCCAGATCAGGACACCAGTTACAATGCGCTTGGCAATCCCTCCCACAATACACCTGAGTGACAAGTTGAAAGGTAACACCCAAGATAGTGCCCCGGGCCTGGAGCCAGGCCTAGACACAAAGGCCCTCTCAGCACTAGACCCTAGGCCCAAAGAATCAGGCACTAGAGTAGTGTATGACTGAATGTGCACTGGGCTTTGGTATCAAAGTTCAATTCCATTTAAGTTCAAGGATAATTTTTGCCCTCTTTGAATTTAAAATTCAATTGCACCCAATTCTTTTTCCAGCCAGTGAAATATAAAAAGGTTTAAGAAAAGACTAAGCAACACTGGGAGGTGATGAGTTTATGAGAACTATGACTTGCAGATGAAAGGTGGAAAACATAGCGAACATGTGCCAGTCGGACTTGGCACTGAGGGAAGAATCCAGTCACTGTTTTACTTGGAACAAACAGTCTAATTATTGTGCTGTACTTATGTGAAAGCCTATTTATCAGTACGCTATGGGAAATTCCATTGCTATTATACTGGAGTGAAAGTCCAATTGTCTCCAACTGAATCAAACATTCAATTGGCAGAAGTGTCCCTTGCTTTGTAAACTGGAGTAAACATCCAATTTATTTTATATGCTGAAGTCAATAATTAATTCTGCCACAATGGAAGGATAAACAAAAATCAAAAACTTCAGATGCCGGAAATTTGAAATCACTTTGAAGTTGCAGAGTATTTCTATTGTATTTTCTCATTCCTGTGAATGTCTGCAAAAAAGTGAAATTCAAAGTTGCATATGGTCACATGTTGATAATAAATTAACTTTGAAATTTTGAACTTTAAGTGACGGGTGGGAGTTAAGTTGTCTGTGTTAGTCTACTGTGATCTGTCTGTGTGTGTTCCCTTACAGTGTTATAAAGAAGTCCAACTTAAGCTTGGAGAACAGCTTCTGCATATTTTTTGTTTTTACTTTCACCATCCCTCCCTCCCTCTCCCTCTCTCTCCCCACTCTGTCTCTTACCGCCTCTATCCCTCCACCACTCTCCTTTCCACCACCCTCTCCTTCACCCCTCTCTCCTCCCCTCCCCATTTCTTCTCCCCATCCCCCTCTCCTCCCTTCCCCACTCTCTCTTTCCTGCCCCCACTCTCCCTCTCTCTCTCTCTCCTTGCTCCCACCACACTCTTTCACTCTCCTCACAGTGGAAAACTGGCCTCACCGATCATCCGATCAGAGTTGTTCCCTCTGACCTATCCATTGCCCTCACCCTTTCTGCAGCTTAAGCCTAACAGTGTAAAGATGGTCAACTCTTGAATTGAAAAGATGGATTGGAACTGATCTATTTGATTAGAGCCCTGTGAAGCCCATAGAGCTCTGGGTACAAGGAAACCAGGTGAAAACAGCTTACATCAATGATCAGTTGCTTCCTGTTGAGGCCTGACCCTTCCATGGGCCGTGAAGGGTCAAACTGAATGTTCCTGTTCCTCATGAAACTGGGCTTCAGGATGTAACCCGACCGACCGTTCTGTCGAAACTTCCCTTTATTCAGATCCATCTCCACTCCGGCTTTCTGGAAATTCAGGGCCACTGCAGGGGATAAATAACAGTTATTAGTATGCAGAGGTGAAATAAGCAAATTTTCTTTGGATCCTTTACAAAATTAGACATGTTTTGTTTGACATTACATATATTTTATAATAAATTCTGCTCTTGGTTGTTAATCTGGATGAAGCACCCTTGTCAACAGTTTAAAAAGCAGACAGCATAGAAACAGGCCTTTCAGCCCACCAAACCACATGCATGCCGATTATTAACCCTACCCCTCATGCACTGATTCCATTTACCAACACTTGTCCAAAGTTTTCTATGCCCTGGTGCAGCACTTGCACACTTCACTCATATACTGCACGCGCACACACGCACACCCACTGATCTATCAGCCCGGTGCCCTGAAACAGGACTCAAACCTACAGTCTTCCACCTTGGAGACAGGGTTATCAACTGAGGCAAGCTGATGGCAGTGCATATAGACTATGGATCCCAGGTAGAACTCTCATTGTCCTTCATGGAGAATAGATATGGCTAAACCAAAATGTTGTCAAAGGGAAAACCCAGCTGTAGAATGGGACAATGAGTTTCATTCAGAAAGTTCAGGAAAGGTCTGAATGCTGTATAGAAACATGGAAAATAGGTGCAGGAGTAGGCCATTCAGCCCTTTGAGCCTGCACCGCCATTCAGTATGATCATGGCTAATCATCCAACTCAGAACCCTGTACCTGCTTTCTCTCCATACCCCCTGATCCCTTTAGCCACAAGGGCCGTATCTAACTTCCTCTTAAATATAGCCAATGAACCGGCCTCAACTGTTTCCTGTGGCAGAGAATTCCACAGCTAACACCGCCGCCCAGCTTCATGTCATCCGCAAACTTGGAGATGCTGCATTTAATTCCCTCGTCTAAATCATTAATATATGTTGTAAACAACTGGGGTCCCAGCACTGAGCCTTGCGATACCCCACTAGTCACTGCCTGCCATTCTGAAAAGGTCCCGTTTACTCCCACTCTTTGCTTCCTGTCTGCCAACCAATTCTCTATCCACATCAATACCGTACCCCCAATACCGTGTGCTTTAAGTTTGCACACTAATCTCCTGTGTGGGACCTTGTCAAAAGCCTTTTGAAAATCTAAATATACCACATCCACTGGCTCTCCCCTATCCACTCTACTAGTTACATCTTCAAAAAATTCTATAAGATTCGTCAGACATGATTTTCCTTTCACAAATCCATGCTGACGTTGTCCGATGATTTCACCTCTTTCCAAATATGCTGTTATCACATCTTTGATAACCGACTCTAGCATTTTCCCCACCACCGATGTCAGACTAACCGGTCTATAATTCCTCAGTTTTTCTCTCACTCCTTTTTTAAAAAGTGGGGTTACATTAGCCACCCTCCAATCCTCAGGAACTAATCCAGAATCTAAGGAGTTTTGAAAAATTATCACTAATGCATCCACTATTTCTTGGGCTACTTCCTTAAGCACTCTGGGATACAGACCATTTGGCCTTGGGGATTTATCTGCCTTTAATCCCTTCAATTTACCTAACACCACTTCCCTACTAACATGTATTTCCCCCAGTTCCTCCATCTCACTAGACCCTCGGTCCCTTACTATTTCCGGAAGATTATTTATGTCCTCCTTAGTGAAGACAGAACCAAAGTAGTTATTCAATTGGTCTGCCATGTCTTTGTTCCCTATGATCAATTCACCTGTTTCTGACTGTAAAGGACCTACATTTGTCTTGACCAATCTTTTTCTTTTCATGTATCTATAAAAGCTTTTACAGTCAGTTTTTATGTTCCCTGCTAGCTTTCTCTCATAATCTTTTTCCCCTTTCCTAATTAAGCCCTTTGTCCTCCTCTGCTGGTCTCTGAATTTCTCCCAGTCCTCAGGTGTGCTGCTTTTTTTTGCTAATTTATATGTTTCTTCTTTGGATTTGATACTATCCCTAATTTCCCTTGTCAGCCACAGGTGCACTACCTTCCCTGGTTTATTCTTTTGCCAAACTGGGATGAACAATTGTTGTAGTTCATCCATGTGATCTTTAAATGCTTGCCATTGCATATCCACCATCAACCCTTTAAGTACCATTTGCCAGTCTATCTTAGCTAATTCACATCTCATACCTTCAAAGTTACCCTTCTTTAAGTTTGGAACCTTTGTTTCTGAATTAACTATGTCACTCTCCATCTTAATGAAGAATTCCACCATATTATGGTCACTCTTGCCCAAGGGGCCTCGCACGGAATGATTGCTAACTTGATGTATACTATAACTTGATGTTATTATAAGGAGGTGGTAAGGTTGATATTAAACCCCTGATGACCTGTTGGAATGTGATTGCTTGGGAAATTATGGGAACACAGAGCGGTGACATCCTATGGGGTATTTGACAGCTAGCATTTGCTGAAGTTTCATTTCACTGTGTAGCACCGATTATCTCCAGATCTGCAGGGCTTCTTATACAAGAATAGGATACACAAGAGAAAAGGAAAGTCTGACCCAGTTGACAGCCGCCATTCCACATCTCCTGAGGGTTGAAGTTGGACGAATCGACTCGGGAACCCAGCGGGTAAACCTTGGAAAGCTGCAGGGTGTTGTGGGCAACAAAACTGAACCCTAGGAAAAGAGGAAAAAGACCTTCAGAGTGTGAGAATGATTATGATATCTGACAGACACTGCTGAGACTTGAAGTGGTTTTGCCAGATAGTTTACATAGTGGACAACATCTGAGCACAGTGGCCAGGTCACATAATATGGCTGCAGTTATAAGAGAGGCAAAACAAGGCCAGCCCCTGGATTTGGATGTAGTGGTTAGCATTCCCCAATCGTATCCAACCCTTGCTTAATGGTATTGGTCCATGGCATGAAAAAGGTTGGAAGCCCCTGTCCTACACAAACGTCCAAGGATTAATTCTTTTGGCGGCACATCCCTTGAGATACCAGCTACTGTATATTTCAAACACAATGAATATTAAGTTCACTGAATGTCAGATTGTGGGCTCAAAGTAAAATTTTGTTCTACGTTCTTGGCAAAAATGGAATCTCAGTTGCCCTTGTCCAGTCTGGTTTCCATCTGACTCCAGACCAAGAGCAATGGAGAGATGTGTGATGTCCATGTGAGAGGAGCTGACAGCACAATGGAAGACAGCTCAGGCCCTCATTCCAAAGCAATGGGCGGTGACAGTCATATCCTGGAAGGCAGTTGGAAGTGAGACTCACCATTTTCAGCAATCAACCTCTTGGCCTTGGTTTCAGAGAAGGAGGATGTCTCGTGAGGAGCCTGCCTGCTCCAGGTCTGCTCAAAGCTCTGGAAATGGGTACTCTGACAATAAATCACCAGATCCGATAGCTCCTTTGTGAGTTTCTGCAAAATTAATGAAGTTTCTCTTGAACCTGGCAAGAGGTCCACTTTCACAGTCCATCTGTAAGACAGCATCTAACCAATGCAATAAGGAATTCGGAAGACACGGAGTGGTGTGGCGAATTTAAGAGGAAGCTGGATAACTGTGAGGTGGATACATTAACAGTGTGAGAGGATGCAAACACTGACACAGCCCACTTGGACCAAATCCTTTGCTGCAGACACCGATTTATTTATAAGTTGTGGTGTAGTTGAGAATGCTTATTGTTTTAGGAAGACATTTTAGTATAAAGATACTTTATTCCTTGAGCTACAATGCAGAGTAGGCCCTTCTGGCCCTTTGAGCTGTGCTGCTCAGCCATCCCCCAATTTTACCCCAGCCTAATCACAGGACAATTTACAATAACCAACTAACCTACCAACTGGAACGTCTTTGGACTGTAGGAGGAAATTGGAGCACCCGGAGGAAACCCACATGGTCACGGGGAGAACAGGCAGCAGCAAGAAATGAACCCTGGTCACTGGTACTGTAAAGCACTCCACTAACCACTACGCTTCCAGACTGCCTCAGTGTCTGAAGAACATCTGCCTATCTATGCAAGGGCCTCCTCATTCTCCCCCACCCTCTGCCACAAAGTATTGCACTTTACCTTTTTGTTCTTCTTTTCATTTTTCACATTCTCTTCTTCACAATCATCTCCTGCTTCCTCCTGCTGCACTGCAGCGGGCCCAGAGATCCTCAGTTTCTTCCCCTTTATTAGAATCTTCTGCTTGAGCTCCTTGCAAAGGAACAGCATTGAATTGTGACTCCGTGTGATGACTGCTGCGAAATCTGGACAGCTCTGATTACAGACGTGGGTTCGGTATATACCAACCAGCAGCAAGTGCAGGACATTTATGGCATAATCAACCTGCTCCACCGTTTAATAAGTTTATGTCTGATCCTATATTAACAAACTCCATATTCTGGAAATCTTTCACTCCCTCACTTATTCAAAAGCCTGTCTATCTCTGACTTAAAAATAGTGGTCAAAGACTTTGCTTCTACTGCCCTTTGAAGACGGGACTTCCGAAGACATGTGACACTGAGAAAAAAAATGGTCTCATTTCTGCCTTAAGTGACTAAACAGTGATCCTATTTTTAACAATAACCCCTAGCTCTAGGTCTTCTGCAAAACTTTGCTGAAAAGCTACTCAGGATCATATACGCTCCCTGTACCTAATAAAGTGGCAACTGAGTGTATGTTTGTGGTCTTCAGCTGCTGTAGCCCATCCACTTCGAGCTTCAACGTGTTACACATTCATAGATACTCCTCTGCACATTGTAACATCTGGTTACTTGAGTTACTGTCACCTTCCCGTCCACTTGAACCAGTCTGACCATTCTCCTCTGGCCTCTCTCACTAACAAGGTGTTTTGTCCACAGAACAGCTGCTACCGGATTCTCTTCATTTTTCACACCATTCTCTGTAAATTCTAGAGACTGTTGAGCATCAAAATCCCAGGAGATCAGCGGTTTCTGAGATACTCAAACCACCCTGCCTGGCACCAACAATCATTCCAAAGTCAAAGTCACTTAGATCACATTTCTTCTGCTGTCTGGTCTGAACAACAACTGAACCTATTGACTATGTCTGTGTACTTTTATACAGACAGTTGCTGCCACCTGATTGGCTGATTAGATATTTGCATTAACCTGCAGGTGTGCTGGTGCACTTCATGAAGTGGACACTGACTGCAAGATTCCATCAAGTTCTCCCTCATTCTCCTAAACTTCTGTGGACAAAAGCTTCACCTGCTTAACATTCCCTCATAAAATAATTTACCCATTCCAGTGTAGTAAATCTCTGAACTGCTTCCAACACATTGACGTCCTTAAGTAAGGAAACTGCAATACTCTGGATGTGGGCTCACTAATGAATTAGAACCAGAATCAGATTTATTATCACTGACTTCTATGATGTGACTTTTGTTGTTTTGCAGCAGCAGGACAGTGCAAAGCCATAAAGACCTAAAATTACTATACATCTAGTACCTTATACAACTGAAGCACAACCTCTCAACTTCCGTTTCCATTTCCCCCATAATAAACAATAACATTCCACTCGATATCCGCTAAAACTTCGACAAGCAGTGAAGAGTATCCTCGCCGGTTGCATCACAACAACGCCCGGGAACAGAAAGGCTACACAAGGCGGTGGACACATCCCAGTCCATCACAGGTAAAGCCCTCCCCACCATTGAAAACATCGACATGAAACACTGTCACAGGAAAGCAGCATCCATCATCAGGGACCCCCACCACCCAGGCCATGCCTTCTTCTCACTGCTACCTTCGGGTAGGAGATACAGGAGCCTTAGGTCCCACACCACCAGGTTCAGGAACAATTATTTCCCCCAACCATCAAGATCCTGAACTAGCATGGATAACTTCACTCACCTCAACTCTGAACTGATTCCAAAGCCTACAGAATCACTTTCAAGTACTCTACCTCTTATGTTCTCGATATTTTATATATAGTATATTTATCTGCAGTTTGTCTTTTTTGTACATTGTTTGTCAATCTTTGTTTATGTCTAGTTTTTCCATAAACTCAATTTGTTTTTTTTTTATTTTCCTGTAAATGCCTGCAAGAAAATGAATCTCAAGGTATGTATATGGTGACATATACATACTTTAATAATACACTTAATTTTGAAATTTATTTTGATTAGTTTTCCAATACTTCCTGTAGCCGCACATCAGTTTTTTTTCAGCCATGGCCCAGGTCATCCAAATCCCTCTGCACCCCAGACTCTGCCATCGCCCACCATCTCAATTATCTGATTTTACTTTCAGCTAAAATGGACAATTTCATATATTATCTATTATGTTCCATTTGCCAGCTCTTCATTCATTCATTTACCTATCCACATTACCTTGTTGCCTCCTTATGTCTTCTTCACAAGGGCTAGTATTATGAGCAGTTTTGGGCCCCTTATCTAAAAAAGAACATGTTGTCATCCCAGGGATGAAAGTATTAACATCTGAGGAGTGTTTGATGGCTCTGGACTTGAACTCACTGAGGTTTAGTAGAATAGTCGGGGGGGGGGAGGGGTCTCATTGAAGCCAGAAGACATAGGAGTAGTATTAGGCCACTCGGCCCATCGAGTCTGCTCTGCCATACCATCATGGCTGATTTTTCCCCCCTCTCAACCCCATGCTCCTGCCTTCTCTCCATAACCCTTGACACCCTGACTAATCAAGAACCGATCAACCTCTGCTTTAAATACACCCAATGATTTGGCCTCCACAGCATACACATCCTACACCTACAAACCTACTAAATAACGAAAGGAAAGTAGGTGTAGGAGGTCTAGGCTGTGCAGGCCAAATCACTGGGTACATTTAAAGTGGAGGTTGATAGGTTCTTAAATGGAATGGATGTGCAGAGGATATTTCCAATAGTGGGAGAGTAGAATCAAAGGACACAGCCTCAGAATAGAGGGGCATCCATTTAGAACGGAGATGAGGAGGAATTTCTTTAGCCAGAAGGTGGTAATCTGTGAAATTCATTGCCACAGACAGCTGTGGAAGCCGAGTGGCTGGGTATATTTAAAGTGGAGCTTGAGTACACCCAATGTAAGAGTGTTAGTAAAGATGACAAAAGTTATGGACAGAAGGTTGGAGAATGGGGTTGAGAGGGAAAATAAATCAGCCATGATCAAATGGTGGATGAGACTCAACGGGGGCCAAATGGCCTAATTCGGCTCCTATGTCTCATGGCCTAACTTATTGAATTCCTTGTTATCTGTAGCAGAGGGTAGAAAATCAGAAAACAGAGACTTCATAGAAAGAGATGGCACCTCAGGAAGGTGGTATCCATCACTAAGGGCCCTCACCATCTGGGACATGTCCTCTTCTTGTTATTATCATTAGGGAGGACACAGAGAAGCTTGAAAACTACACGCAGCTTCTTCCCCTCCGCCATCAGATTTCTGAATGGTCTATGAACTCATGAACTCTACCTTGTTAATTCTATTTTTGCACTATTTAATTATTTGTGCAAGATATAGTAATTTTATATCTTTGCATGGTACTACTGCCACAGAACAATAAACCTCATGTCATCTAAGTCAATGATAACAAACCAGATCCTACAGCTGTTCTTCAGACTGAAGGGTGGCATACAGTTGAGCTTCCCAGGAGTCAATCCAAGAATCTCTCCGTACAGGGTCTATCAGCAATGTCAACAGAGCTCTACAAACTAAATACAAGTACAGAAGGGATTGTCAGGAGTAGGCCAGAGATGAGAGTAGAAGAGACAGGCTTTGGCCCAAAAGAGGCTTCAGCTAGGAAGAGGCGTCGGCTCTGTGTAAAGTGTCTGTTAATGTTTCCTTTTTGGTTTTCTTTCCCCTCTCTTACTGTACCATTTAAATAGCTGTGGTGTGCTCTTCGTGTCGGCTGTTGGAGAACTGGAAGACCCAAAGTTTCCCAGGAAACTACATCTGCGTGAAGGTCATCCAGCTGCAGCTCCTTGAAGACCGTGTTAGGGATCTGGAGCAGCAGCTGGATGACCTTTGGCTTGTACAGGAGAGTGAGGAGATAATTGATCAGACTTACAGGGAAGTAGTCACCCCTAAGTTGCAGGAGGCAGATAGCTGGGTGACTGTCAGGAGAAATGGAAATAGACAGCTAGAGCAGATCACCCCTGTGAACTTTCCCTCAAAAACAAGTATACCGCTTTGGATACTTCTGTGGGGCATGACCTCCTGGGGAATGCCACGGCAACCAGGTTACAGGCACTGAGCATGGGTCCTTGGTGCAGAAGGGAAAGAGAGAAAAGAAGGGAGTGGTAGTGATAGGGAACTCAATAGTGAGGGGAACTATGAGTTTGTGGAGGTGAATGGGACACCTGGATAGTATGTTGCCTCCCAGGTGCCAGGGTCAGGGACGTCTCAGATCACATCCACAACATTTTAGAGAGGGAGGAAGAGCAGCCAGATGTCTTGGTATGTATTGGTAAGAATGCCATATGAAGGAAAAGCAATGAGTTCCTGAAAAGAGAATTTAGAGGGCTAGACGGAAAGCTGAGAAGCAGGACCTCCTGGATAGTAATTTCTGGATTGCTGCCTGTGCCATGCGCCAGTGAGGGTAGAAACAGGATGGTTTGGCAGATAAATGCGTGGCTGAGAAGCTGGTGCAGGGGGCAGGGCTTCAGGTTCTTGGATCATTGGGATCTCTTCTGGGGGAGGTATGACCTGTTCAAAAGTGATGGGTTGCACCTGAACCCGAGGGGACCAATATTCTCGCAGACAGGTTTGTTAGAGCTGCTGTGGAGGGTTTAAACTAATTTGGCAGGGATTGGGAACCAGAGGGGTGGGACTGAGGATAGGACGGATGGTAAAAAAGTAAAGATAGCGTGCAGTCAGACTGTCAGGAAGGGCAGGCAGATGATGTAAGAAATAAGTTGGATGATCTTGTTGCAATATTACAGATTGTCAGGTATGATGTTGTGACCATCACTGAATCATGGCTGAAGGATTGTTGGAGTTGGGAGTTGTATGTCCAAGGTCACATTATATCGGAGGGATAGGAAGGTAGGCAGAGGAGGTGGTGTGGAGGCAGGTTCAATTGTAGCATTAGGGAGCTGGATAAGCTTCTGACGAGATGGAATTTGCAGAGTTGTGGGGAAGTGTTGACTTTCACACTGTAGAGACTCAGTGGCTTTCTGCTGTGAGCATCCTGATAATTGATGTCTACAATGCAACTCACTCAATGAGTGACTCCTATTTTCTTTTTGAGTTTATAACTGAACTGGAGGAGATGCTGATTCACCAGGTTGCTGTGCAATACCCCATTCACACTGCACAAAACGACTACACAAAAGAAGCTACAGTTCCAGGCCCCACGCATTTACCTCGGGCGACGGAAGCTCCTTTGGGACTTTCCCATCGATCGTGGCCGTAACCAGCATGTCACTGAGAATTCCCTTCAAGTGCCGGGCCATGACCGTCTGCTGCTCTTTGCCGCAGTGGTTCTCCAGGGAGAGGATGACCGGGTATGGGGAGACCTGCGGAAGGAACAATTAAGGGGATAGGAGGTTCACTCACTGCTGCAATGTCCTGGTGAAAAGAACCATTTAGCAAAGGCATGTGCAACCCTGCAGACACAGTAAACCTTCAGTTTCTCACTGCGGCAGTCAGAAACCCACTGAAAATCACCTCCTTCTCTCTTTCCCGAGGACGATCAACACTTTCAGTGGGATGAAACGTGCAATGCAAATTAAAAGTGTAAATGTTGGGATATCTCCACTGGACTAGATGGATCCATGTATGATAGAAACATAGAAATATACAGCACATTACAGGCCCTTTGGCCCACAATGTTGTGCTGACCATTTAATCTACTCTAGAAGCTGCTAGAATTTCCCTACCACACAGCCCTCTATTTTTCCAAGCTCCATGTGCCTAACTAAAAGTCTCTTAAAAGACCCTATCATATCCACCTCCACCACCATCGCCGGTTGACCATTCGACACACTCACCACTCTGTGTAAAAAACTTACCCCTGACATCTCCTCTGTACCCACTTCCAAGCAACTTAAAACTGTGCCCCTTTATGTTGGCCATTTCAGCCCTGGGAAAAAGCCTTTGGTTATCCACACGATCAATGCCTCTCATCAACTTATACACCTCTATCAGGTCACCTCTCATCCTCTGTCGCTCCAAGGAGAAAAGGCCGAGTTCACTCAACCTATTCTCATAAGGCATGCTCCTCAATCCAGGCAACATCCTTGTAAATCTCCTCTGCACCCTTTCTAGGGTTTCCACATCCTTCCTGTAGTGAGGTGAGCTGAACTGAACACAGTACTATAGCTGTAACATTACCTCACGGCTCTTGAACTCAATCCCATGGTTGATGAAGACCAACACACCACACGCCTCCTTTTCAACACTGTCAACCGACACAACAGCTTTGAGTAAGGGTCCCAGAACAGATCCCTGAGACACACCACTGGTGACCGATCTCCATGCAGAATATGACCTGTCTACAACCACTCTTTGCCTTCTGTGGGCAAGCCAGTTCTGGATCCACAAAGCAATGTCCCCTTGGATCCCATGTCTCCTTACTTTCTCAATAAGCCTTGCATGGGGTACCTTATCAAATGCATTGCTGAAATCCATATACACTACATCCACTGTTCCACCTTCATCAATGTGTTTTGTTACATCCTCAAAGAATTTAATCAGGCTCGTAAGGCACGACCTGCCCTTGACAAAGCCATGCTGACTATTCCTAATCATATTATGCCTCTCCAAATGTTCATAAATCCTGCCTCTCAGGATCTTCTCCAACAACTTGTCCACCACTGAAGAAAGACTCACTGGTCTATAATTTCCTGGGTTATCTCTTCTCCTTCTTCTCTTGCACAAGGGATCAACATTTACAACTTTCCAATCCTCCCCATTGATGATGCAAAGATCATCACCAGAGGCTCAGCAATCTCCTCCCTCACTCCGCACAGTAGCCCTGGGTACATCTCATCTGATCCAGGTGACATCCAACTTAATGCTTTTCAAAAGCTCCAGCACATTCTCTTTCTTCATGTCTATATGCTCAAGTGTTTCAGTCCACTGTAAGTCATCTCCACAATTGCCGAGGTCCTTTTCCGTAAGAATACTGAAGCAAAGTATTCATTAAATACCTCTGCTATCTCCTCTGGTTCCATACACAGTTTTCCGCTGTCACACTTGATTGGTCCTATTCTCTCACATCTTATCCTCTTGCTCCTCACATACTTTTAGAATGCCTTGGAATTTTCCTTAATCCTGCTCACCAAGACCTTCTCATGGCCCCTAATTTCATTCTTGAGCTCCTTCCTGTCATCCTTGTAATTTTCTAGAGCTCTAACAGTACCTAGTTTCTTGAACCTTTCATAAGCTTTTCTTTTCTTCTTAACTAGGTTTTCTACAGCCTTTGTACATCATGGTTACTGTACCCTACCGTCCTTTCCCTGTCTCATTGGAATGTACCTATGCAGAACTCCGTGCAAATGTTCCCTGAACATTTGCCACATTTCTGCCATGCATTTCCATGAGAATATCTGCTCCTAATTTATGTCCTCAGTCCCTGCCTAATGGCATCATATTTCCCCCTACCCCAATTAAATGTTTTCCCAAATTGCCTGTTCCTATCCCTCTCCAATGCTATGGTAAAGGAAATAGAATTGTGATCACTTTCTCCAAAATGCTCTCCCACTGAGAGATCTGACACCTGACCAGGTTCATTTCCCAATACCAGATCAAGTACAGTCTCTCCTCTTGTAGGCTTATCTACATATTGTGTCAAGAAACCTTCCTGAACACACCTAACAAACTCCACCTCATTTAAACCCCTTGCTCTAGGGAGATGCCAATCAATATTCAGAAAGTTAAAATCACCCATCACAACAACTCAATTATTATTGCACTGTTATTGTCCACTTCCTATTCCTAACTTCCACCCACAGAGACTCAGTAGACAATCCCTCCATGACTTCCTCCTTTTCTGCAGCCATGACACTATCTCTGATCAGCAGTGCAATTCCCCCACCTCTTTTGCCTCCCTCCCTGTCCTTTCTGAAACATCTAAAACCTGACACACTCAGCAGCCATTCCTGCCCTTGAATATGATTCACAGTAAAGGCATAAAGTGCGTACGTAGGATTAGAAATGGACTGTTGGGATTAGAAATGCTCTCTCTCTCTCTTTCACACACACACACACTCCACTTGCTCAGAGAACAAGTGCTTTGCTCTTGCACTGAATGTGGTCTCTGTTGACTGATCCCCAAGTCACAAGGATTACCAGGGATGGCCTGAAGAGTGCTCTCTGTTCTCCTTACCGTGAAGGCGTAGTCCCGGATCGTTGTGATGACGTCCTTGAAGAGGATTTTTGAGGTGAGGGTGTATCCGTGGTAGATGATTGGCTCTCCATTTGGCCCCTCCCAGCAGTCCAACTCCACACAGCGACAGCCCCGCAGAAGAGCTCTGGAAAGCAGAGGCCCAGATCGAATGTTGTGAGTGTGGTTCTTAGGAGTGAATACTACCAAAAGCCTGTCCTGGTCTGACCGCAGACACGCGATGGCCAAGAAAGCTCACAACACCTCTACTTCCTCAGAAGGCTCAGGAAATTTGGCATGTCACTGTTGAGCCTCACCAGTTTTTTATTGATGCATCATTGTGTCTGGATAGAAACATCCTAAGTTGGCAAGAAATTGCAGAGTTGTGGACACAGCCCAGGCCATCACAAACCAACTTCCCCTCCATGATCTCTACCTACAATTGTCACTGCCTCAAAAAACTCTTGGACATACCTCTTGTACCTTAAAAATGAACTGTTGACCTCATCATGACCCTTGCATTTTATTGTATGCCTGCACTGCTCTTCCTCTGTAACTGGAACACTCTATTCTGTTATTGCCTTTCCCCTTGTACTAACTTGATGTACTTGTGTTTTGAAATGGATGGCAGAGAATGTCCACACATTACGCACACCAAATTCATATAGCCGCCTCTTTCAATAATGGAGGCTTTGTGCCAGCCAGGAATCGTGTCATACATTGCTCCAAATGACCTTTCCCTTTGGTGTCATCCGCCTCCATATCATGCCATCACCCTCCTGATCTGTGCCACCACCCACCCATTCCTCAGCCATATTCACATCCTTAACCCAGCATCTCACACTGCTTCCCACTCCAGTCCTCCCAAACCCCACTCAGATCCTCCCATCTCCCACATCTGCCTGTGCACCATGTTCCCTCACCCACTTTCCGTTGCTATGCTCCCTGGAGACTCTCTCAACTTCAACACAATGACACCCTCCACTCCTTCCCAGTCATCACAATACCCCGTGATACTTTCACAGCTCCTGATCCTCTTCCATCGCACTTTCACCTTTGCCACAGGCCTCTGTCCTCAGTAAAACCCTTGCCTTTGGCCCAGGGAGTGTTCTCACCTGCAGTTCTGATCACTGTCTGATCTTGGTGGACCATACACTGCATCTCTTGGTCCTCACGAGAATCAGCTTACAAAGGTAAGTATCCTCCACTGTACTGAAATGGCCATTAGCAAGGTCACAAATGGCATCTGGCCCAGCTACTACCTAGAAATTGCATTTGCACCTTTTACAAATGGATAAAGTGTGGAAAAATGACTTCTTCCAGAGGCTAGAGGATCTCTGGAATTCTCTGTCCCAGAGGGTGGGGGAGAACAGATTTGAGGCAGAGGTAGATACAGATTTGAAAGATCAAGGAATTGATGGGGAACAGGCGGAGCAGAGTCGAAGGCAGCGTAATCACAGTGTGGTCCAGTCCTTGTGCTTGTTCCTCTGCCGGTCGTGTCCGATGGGAATTTGCACCTGTTGCCCTGGTCCAGCTGTCACAGTATCTCATACACATTACTGAGTTGTCAGTGACCACAACACTTACCAATTACTTGCATATAGTAATTGCATCAAAAGTCAGATACACTGCCTCGATTTCTAATAGTCACTGACACAAGATATTCACTTCAAATAAGACAATAAAAATCTCAGAGGCAATGTCTTTACTGGAGATTGTGGAACTCACTACACTAAAGTGTAATCAAGGTGAATTGTAAAGATGTACTGAAGGGATGCTACATAAATACACGAAAGAGAAAGGAATCAAATGTACGATGGAGAATAACACGTGTTCTTGTGTAATATACACACAGGTGTGGACAGGTTGTGACCAATGTCCTGTTTCAGTGCAAGAAGCATTATGTACTTCACGGTTACCTGATGTACGCCTCAGTACTGCTTGGTCCTCCCAGCTGGTCCTCCATCAGGTAGGTGTTATGGGAGGTTGAGATGAAGTAGTGGCTGAGAGGCTGGCTCATGTCCTGGTAGACTCGGTCATGGTCAGGGTTAAAAATGTTCCCCTCAGGAGACAGCAGGTACATCATGAAGCCATCTAGGGTCAAGGCCTGGTTTATCTGGCCTGCAGGTAAGAAACAGTTCCTGTGTTACTACTATCGAGGCAAACGCTGTAGGGTCATGTATCAGCACTGCTGCACCTATGTGCTCGAGCAATCCAAATCTCAAGGATTTTCAAGGACACTGGGCTTCTGCCAGAAATCTTCAGACACTGACAGTAATTGAAGAGAGCGCCCCCTGAACACCGTGTAACCTATTCCATTCCTATTGGTTCCCAGGTTTGGAAGCTCAAGATTCTGCAATATGGAGTGATGGATTCAAGATTTGGAATCTATACACTAGGACCTCCATGGCCCAGCTTTATCACAACTGCAGAGAAGATCATAGGGGAACAATTCACCCTACGACCAACTTTCCACCTGATGACCATAAGACACAGGAGCAGAATTGGGCCATTTGGCCCTTCGAATCTGCTCTGCCATTCTATCATGGCTGATTTCTTTACCCTCTCAACCCCATTCTCCTGTCTTCTCTCCATAATCTTTGATGCCCTTACCAATTAAGTGCCTAGCAACCCCTGTTTGGCCTCCACAGCTGTCTGTGGCAAAGAATTCCACAGATTCACCCCCCTCTGACCAAAGAAATACCTCCTCATCTCTGTTCTAAATGGATGCTCCTCTATTCTGAGATTGTGCCTTCTGATCCTAGATACCCCCACCACAGGAAACATCCACTTCACGTCCACTCTGACCAGGCCTTTCAATATTTGGTAGAGTTCAACTCCTTACACTAATACTGTACTCCTTACCACCCTTCTCTGTGACTCATCCTCAATAGGAGGCAAGCTAGAGCACTCTGACTTTAACCCCTTCCTTATCACACAACTCAGACCGAGGGAACACTCTCCAGTTCCCACTCCAGGCTCAATCCTCTCTTGCAGTTCTTCCTCACAATTAACAGGATTATTAAGGCAGCATGAAAGGAAGGACCAATTAGCAATAAGCCTCTCACCACCTCATAGCGCCCCCCCACCAGAAAAGGCAGTTCACATTTGAAACAAATTGAGCATACAGTGGCCCTCAGCATTTGCCATACCATTATCATAAACTCTGTATTTTTGTATGATGTTCAAACAGTTCTCCTTTGTAACTGTCTCCTTCTGTTCTTCCAAGAAGAGTTCCAGCCCATCGATGCTCAGCCTTTCCTCCTTGCCTGAGAAATGCTGAAAGATCTGCTCCAGCTCTGGCCGTTGCATCAGCAGCTTGCAGAACTCCTCGATCTCGTGCTCCTCCAGTTTGCTGGTCTTCGACTTGTCACATTGCTGAAAGGAGGTTTGCCCAGGTTTAAAGTGAGATATTGTCATCTCTACAGAGAAGGTGATGGGATTATCAGGAATTATTAACACGTAAAGATAAGAAACAGCTCGGTCACAGTTTGGTTAAATTAATCAGAAGCTGCCCTCTCTGATTCCAAATGGACTTCTACCACCTTCTCTGCTCTTCGCGGAGGCAGCGTTGGTGGGTGTGTTGAGTATAGCAAAGATTGTGGCACACAGGTGCACGTGGGCGACTTAGCGCACAGCATACCACAAATCGTCAGAGAGCAATAACATGCTGTCACAGCATTAACAAGATAATATTAAAAGCTATTATTTAAAAAGATATTATTAAAAGCTTTTATCTATTCTTTCCCAGGACACCCGGCATCGCTGGCACAGCCAACACTTACCTCTGCTGCTGCCAAATTAAATAGCTTGCTGGGTTATGAGTCAACACATTGCAGTCACAATTCGACCAGGCCAGCTAAGGATGGGAGACCTCCTTCACTTAAGAACATGTATGATTCAAATGACAGTTCAAGCAGTTTATACACTTATTAATTATATTTAATCTATTTCTTTCCGTTGTGGCAGGATTTGAACCGCAAGTCCAGAAACTGGACTGATCTGTTCCTGTAATTTTAAGAGTCAACCACTCAAGTGTTTTTTAATTTTAATTTTAATTTTTAAAGTCTATGTGCTGTGAACACTGGCCTAAGTCACCTTGTATCTGACACAGATGTGAACACCACAGCATTTCCGATTTATTGGCAGGATCTGTGGAGAGTGGAGTTCATTCGAGGTGGATGGCACTTTGATCTATTCTCGGTGATGAAGCTCCGGCAGGCTGCGTTTGATCCCGCCAAAAAGCGCTGTGTGTGAGGTTTCCCTGTGACAGCTTCAGTTTCCTCCCATGTACCAAAGATCTCTTGGCTGGTAGGTTAACTGCCCACTGTAGATATCCCCAGGTGTGTAGAATCCGGGGTGGGGGTGGGGGGAGTAAATGGACTATAAAAATTAATTTAACTTTGAATGCACCAGGTCAGCCATACTGGGCAATCGAGGCTGGCAGGAGTGAGGTAGGAGGAATGGATGCAGAGGGGAGAGAATCTGTGGGAGAGTGACCACATACAGTATCTTAAGGTCTAATAAAAGAGTATTAGTGTAATTGGGTGCCTGAAGGTTGGCACAGGCATGATGGATCGAAGGGCCTGTTTCTGAGTTCTATGGCCATCCACATCGGATGCGTATGGCCAGCTTCTTCTATTTTTTATTTCCGTTTCTAGGATCTGCAGCTTTTTGTGCATTTTAATCAATCTGATCTGTGCTCAGGTGAACAGTAAATGCACAGCACGTGTTACAGTGCTGACGGAGAACACCCTGCCAGTAAGGAATGCCCCATATCACGATTGTTGCAGTGACCGCCTATCCCAACGGTGTCCCACGAAAACATCGGTCAACAGACTGAACGTGCATGAAATCCAATTTCTAGGCTTGTATCTCTCAGGCCGCAGTGGAAACTAAACTACCAGAACAGAAAGTGCTAAAATATTCTTACAATGGACTGAAGCTCAAAGGGACATGAACTTCTTGCTTTGACCAACATAACCAGATTAGAATTAAATACCCATAAAATTTGCTGATAAATCCATCCACTGTCAGTACCAGTAATCTCCCACTATTAAAAAGCATTAAACAGTTTAACATCATTGTCTGGTTGTCAGGCACGTTTAAAGGGACATGGCCAGAGGATGTCCTGTTTTAAAAGAAATACATACTGTATTAGCTAAACAGAGGACAAAAACCTTTGGCCAATTTGCCTCCAACTCCCATCTAACTCGATATTCACTTATACCTGATTGCCAAGAAGGAAAATGAAATCTAATAAATAGACACTGGCAATTTAACAAAGTGCTCACTCATTCAATTTGTTAACAGTAGGGGACTTTGAAGACTGGGCCCAGCCATAACCCTCTGCTGGAAGTAATGGAGCAAGGTAGTCTGTAAAGTGGAAACCCAAGGGGGATCCTTGTTCGGTCAAATTGCAAGGTTGACATCACACTGAGTTTCTGGAATGATTCTGACTGAACTGCTGAGTTCCTCCAGCATCTTGTGTGAGTTCCTTTGGATTTCCAACATCTGCAGGATCTCTTGTGTCTATGATTAGAAATGATAGTTTACGGGCATGATATTTTAATTGTTTGTTAATGGATATTCAAATATCCCACTGAAATTCCAAAGGGTCGACTGTTTACTCTTTTCCATGGATGCTGCCTGGCCTGCTGAGTTCCTCCAGTGTTTTATGAATAACGAACTATTGTGTTCATGGTTTCATGGACTGTCAGAAATTTGATGATGATTGGAAAGAAACTGTTCCTGAATCTTCATCCTCCTTCCCTCCAAACTTTCCCCACCAGACTTTGATTCAACTCTCCAACACGCTGCTCCTCTCCACTGTCTGAAATCTTGCTACCTAGTACCACGAATGTTGCAGTCTCCTATCCAACCTTTTCTTCACCAAGGTCTCAATCATCCCTGAAATCTTGCCTGCACTCGTCTCCGTCCTCTCTGTGGGCTTCACATTTGCTCCCTAAATCTCCTTCACAATCCCCATTCTTTATAATGCCAGACCACAGGGGGAATTCAATCAGGCCCGACTCTGGGGCTTCATGCATAATGGAATATTGGCACCATATGTGTTGTCATGGGCACATTTAGCCCACTGGCAGTGGGCTGGGCAACTCTGCTCCAGTGGTCTGGGAACTATAAGGTACTATCAGCCATGCATGTGGATCAACAGTTACTCAACCAGAGTTGATCTACTTTCAGCAGCCTGGATGTTAATGAATATCCGTGTAAAGCAGAAGTAAAGGTGTCCACCTGAACTCTGTGGGAGCCCCTAGCACTGAGTAAAAAGGCCATCCGATTCCCACTTCATTGTGCAAATAGCTGCCATGCTTCCTACAACACAGGGGTCATGACTCCATAAGGACCCTCCCATCTGAGTTTTAGGAAGTTCTAGAGGTTCCGAAAGCACTATAGAAGAGCAAGTTGCTCTTTCTTCCATACTGTCTAAATGTATTCTGTAGAACCATTAACACTGAATCTTCTTATTCAAGCCTCCAATTCCCACACATCCTCCCCTTAGGTCAGCCAATGGTTGAATACGTGAGCTCACACCTAGGCTCCCCACACCCATCATTGCCTCCAGTGTTCCCAATAGTGAGCTTTCACACTTCAGGGCCTTACCTGAAAGAGAAAGTTGACATAATCATCATTTACTTTCAGGTTGATCATTTTAAGCATATTTTTCATTTCCTTAAAGCTGATCTTGTTGTCGTTATTTTTATCAGCCTTGTGCAGGTGTTGATGAATTAAGGTACAGCAGTTAAGGCAAATACTGAACTGGCAGCACTTAACACAAGAATGACAATCGCATGGTCACAGATACAGCATCATTGCCAGGCTTAAAGCAGAGCGACGGACTCTGTATATCTGCCGGGACAACAAAAAGACCTGGGGCAACAGAAAATGTGGTACAGGAATCCCATGTCCACATTTTGCCCCGATCTCCAGCTTCAGCTCTCTACTCTAATCCTATGTTACTGCACATTCACCACTTCTCCTTAATGTGAATCTGATTCCTTTTCGTTCAATATTTTAGTCCATGCTTTTGTGGACTTTGCAGCTAAAGTAAATCATGCTCTAATATGATCTTCCATCATTTTCCAAATGTTCTTAGATTTATTTTTACCTCTTTATTGAGATACAGTGCAGAATATCTGAACCTTTGAGCTGCCCTGCCCTCCAACATTTAACCCTCGCCAAATCACAGGACAATTTACAAAGACCAAATAGCCTGCCAACCAGTGTGTCTTTGAGCTGTGGGAGGAAACCAGAGCACCCGGAGAAAACTCCTTGGGGAAGTTCCATGGGGAATTAACTATTAAAAATTAAAATTAAAAATTAAAAATTCCATGGGGAAGACATACAGACCCCTTACAGATGATGTCATAATTGAATTCTGAACTCTGACGCCCCGAGCTGTAATAGTGTCGTGGAACCATTATACTACCATGGCAGTCTCCTGAAAATCTCTTTTACATTATGTGAATTCCAGTGATAAATCCTCAAATTTAAACCTTTCTTCCTGTTAATTTTATCTCATCTTGATGCCCCAGTTCTATTTTGGTGCACTTCTGATGCCCCAGTTCCATTGCGGTTGGTCTCTGATATTTCACTTGCTTTGTACCCAGCACAGTTTCTAATATTTGAACTGGCCAGTTATCCTTTTTGCATACTTTCAATGCAACTTCCAGAAATGTACATTCAGTTCTCTAAGTATGAATACCGGATGCACTTTGTCTGTGAATATTACAATGTTCAATTAAATCCTCTCCTTCAAAGATCTGTAACGTATTTGAGAATGATAACCAGTGATAATTCAGGCAGCTGGCCTAAGGTGTGAATTGTTCAAACATTTAACCAAGGTCCAAAACTAAACACGAGAGATTCTGCAGATGCTGGAAATCCAGAGCAACACACACAAAATGCTGGAGGAACTCAGCAGGTCAGGCAGAAAGTATGGAAATGAATAAACAGTCAATGTTTTGGGCTGAGACCTTTCTTCTGGACTGGAAAGGAAGGGGGAAGACGACAAAATAAAAAGGTGGGGGTAGAGGGAGGGGATTTTTTTTATATCAGAAGGAAAAATTGATATTCATGCCATCAGGTTGGAAGCTACCCAGATGGTGTTGCTCCTCCACCCTGAGTGTGGCCTCACCGTGGCACGAGAGGAGGCCGTGGACCGACATGTTGGAATGCGAATGGGAAATTGGAATTAAAATGTTTGGCCACTGGGAAGTCACACTTGGAGTGGGGGTGCTCGATGAAGCAGTTCCCCAATTTACGACGGGTCTCACCGATGTAGAGGAGGCTGTATTGGGAGCACCGGGCACAACAGATGACCACAACAGATTCACAGGTGAAGTGCTGCCTCACCTGGAAGGACTGTTTGGCGCCCTGAATGGAGGTGAGGGAGGAGGTGAATAGACAGGTGAAACACTTTGGCTGCTCCCCCTCCCCTCTTCTTCTATTTCCCACTCTGTCCTCTTACATCTTCTCACCTACATTTCACCTCCCCCCATGTCCCCTCCTCCTTCCCTTTCTCCCATGGTCAACTCTCCTCTCCTATCAGATTCCTTCTCCAGCCTTTTACCTGTCCCACCCACCTGGCTTCACCTGTCACCTTCCAGCTATCTTCCCTCCCCTCTCGCCAACTTTTTATTGTTGTGTTTTTCCCTTCCTTTCCAGTCCTGAAGAAGGGTCTCAGCCTAAAAGGTTGACTGTTCGTTTCTATGGATGCTGCCTGGCCTGCTGAATTCTGCCTGCATTTTGTGTGTGTTGCTTAAGTTACCAGCACAGCGCCCCCACCCGAGTGAGCCTGACCAGTTCACCCTAACCTCGGGAGCTGTCTGTCAGGGGAATGCACACTCTCCTTGTTCACTGCACTGTTGTAAATATTGAATTGTCTGCAGATATCTTTGTGGACAGAATTAGTGGAGCCAAGAACATTACTGTGGAATAAATTTAATGCATCAGTAAATCAATCTGCCAGCATCAACCCAGACTATTTATTCAATGTGTTCTTTTTAATTACCCTGTACTGAACAGATTGGTATTCAGTTGAAGTGGGGTGGACAGTGGGCAGTGTCACATCTGCTGCTTGTGTTCTATGCTCTGTCGTACCTGGGTCATTGAGTTCAGGGATTGCTACATCTTTTTCCCTAAAGTTGCTTTCTGCAGCCTCCGGAAGACCATATGGACAGAAATGTATTTGCTGGAGGGTATCACTGAAATGGACGAAGATATGAGCTGCCCAGGACCTCACCTAGGTGAGAACTGCTTGGATATCGTTGTAATTCAAAACTATTAGCTCTGTGATTGGAATCCCTCAAAGACAACAATGTTCGTCTTCCAGTGAATACTTTGTGGGTGAGAGATGAGGCCGATCCAGGAGTTACACAGCTTGCAGTGTTCCTTTCCAGGTGTGATGGAAATGTTGGGGTTGCTAAGTTGGCCTCAATACTCTGCTTCCATTTCATGTACTTTCAAAGTTCTGAGATTCATGCAACAGACTCAGTCGATCAAGGACTGACCGGGGCAATAGCCAACTCTCAGTAACCCTAAATGAGTGACACACTGGAGCTGTGACTTGCTCTCTCTTCCCAAAGTCTGAGTTTATGGACTTCAATGGGCCTGACTTTCAGACATGGAGGACAACAGACAGCTGATGTCATGTTGCCAATTTGTTCAACTAACCAAGGAGAAACGTCTTGATTCCTGCACTTATAGTGGGGCAAAGAAGTCCTATTAACTCTGCATGAGTTTACTACCTTTGAACAAATGTTGTACTGTGATAATATTACCAATGATATTAATAGAGGCCAATGTCTTTCTGCTTGCTATCTCTATACCCTCAACACTCCCTTGCTAATGTCCATTGAAGCCAGTTTATTGGGTCACATATCACAGAAATAAGTTCTGCAGCCCACCAAATCCCTGTTGAGCATCAAGCATTTATCTGTATCCTAACATTCAGACCATAGACTTCTGTGTCTTGGTGTTTCAAGTACTATCTAAATACTGTTCAAAACCTTGGACAAGCTCCTCAGGCAACAGGTTCAATAGAAACAGGCCCTTTGACCCAGCTGGTCTATGCAGACTCCAGATTCCATCCCCTCACTGGTTGGAACAGATTCTCCTCAAATTCCCTCTAAATCTGATCCTTACCTTAAACCTATCCATCTGGCCATCAACACTGGGAAAGGTTTCTCACCATCAACCCTATCTACTAACTCAGTCAGATTCCCATCAGCACTTTCTATTCCAAGGAAACAAATCCAGCCTATCCATTCTCTACTCATTGCTAAAATGTTCTATCCAGGTTCTGGTGGGTCTCCTCTGCTCCTTCTCCAATGCTGTCACGTCCTTCCCATATACTGTACTGGTGATCAGAACTGCGATCAGTATTCCAGAGTGGCCTAATATTCTCTAAAGTTGCACCATAATCTCCCTGTTTTTATATTCTATGCCACAAATAGTGAAGGAAATTATCCCAAGTACCTTCTTAACCATATTTTCTGTGCTAATGTTTTCAGGGATACTTTGACATGTAAACCAAGGTCCCTCAGCTTCTCAGTACTTCCTAATATCCCACCACTTATTGTGCATATCCTGGTCTTATTACTCCTTCCAAAGTTCAATATCTTGCATTTATCAGGATTAAATTCCATCTGCCATTTCTCTGATCATTTTACCAACTCATCAGTAACGTTCTGTAGCCAAAGACACCATCAACCTTTGTGGCAGCAGCAGATTTATGAATCATACCTTCAACCTTCACTTCCAGATTGTGATTGCGTATATCAAACAGCAAAGGTCCCAGCACCATTGGTCAAAGGATTCCAAACACAAAATTAACATCCCAAACAAATCCAAGGATCTGCCTTAACAAAGCCATGCTGACTATTCTTAATTCGTCTCTGTCTTTCCAAGTGCAAATTAATCTTGTCCCTCAGAATTTCATTCAATCATTTCCTTTACACTGACCTGAAAAAAGGTGCAACCGTCCTCTAGTCATCTGGCATCTCACCTGTAGCCAATGAGCATTTAAACATCTCTGTTAAACGACTAACTATCTCCTTGCTTGCCTCCCATAGCAGCTTAGGTTACATCTCGTCAGCCTCTGGTGACTTATCCACTATTATGCCCTCTAAAACATTTTATGTCTTCTCCTTTCCAATAACAATTAGTTCTGAAATTTCACCCCCCCCCCCCCTTTGAATTCTCCTCTAGAATGTCCTCCATATTGAATACAAATTAACTGTATTTCTTTAAGGCATCACCCACATCTTCATGTTCCACATGCAGGTTGCCACTTTAGACCCTAATGGGTATAATTTCTTCCTTGGTCATCTTCTTGCCCTTAATGCATTTATAAAAAGTTATAGTCTTGCCAATAAATTATATTTCTGGGCTCATTTTCATCCTCCTAATTTCTTTTTGAAGTATCCCCTTCACTTCTATACTCCAATAGTACCTCCCTTATTTCAATTCTCAGAATCTATTCTTCTCTGAACTATTCTTGGAATGGAGGCCAGTGAATGATGGTCTGCCGTAGGGATCAATGTGGGGACCCTTGTTACTGTTATACAAGTATATAGTTCATTGAAAGCAGCCTCACAGGTAGACAGGTTGGTGAAAAAGGGAATTGAGCACAGAAGTTCAGACATTATGTTGTCACTGAGGCTACACTTGGACTACTGTGTACCTTTCCCCCTTAATGAGAATAATGTTTCCTTATTAAGGGCCAAATGGTCAAATGGCCTAATTCTGCTCCTGGATCTTACAGTCTTTGCAAATATCTATCAGCCTCCCATACCAGATTCCCACTGTCCTTTGCACTCCCTGACATCACATCTGGATGGGCAAGATTGGATGTTTAGGTCCTTTAGGACTACCCACTGGAGAGATGTGCACAGGCAAACAGAGCAGGTATGTGAACCAGAGCACCCAACTATAACCAGGGTATCAGGAGGGGGTGGTAGGGAGCTGCAGGCAAAAAGGGCAAAAATAACCTTGGACAATAGAAGTGGTAACAGGAAGATTCCAGATCTTAAGTATCCCTCGCTATTTTTTATATTTTGGCAGCTTTTCCAAATCAATGCTAATCTGGAGGCCATTAAAGGCTCTTGTGGCCACCAAATTGGCCTTTAATTCAACCATAAACCGCAAATTGTATGTAATGTAACATCGGTAACAGAAAGGTTAGCAACATCAGGTCCTGAAATATACTTAAAGTTCTGTATATTGAAATTTAATTTACATTGATTGCCAAGTCAAGTTGTCAAAGGATATTGTTCAATTTTGTCCTGCTGGCTCATGGCTGCCACTCTTCTGCTCAGTTTCTTCAGCCCCTGAACCCACCGCCTCCCTTCCTCCTCCGTGGCCGCCACCAGGTCCAGGCTGCTCCGGCTGCCCGCAAACACGATGGTGAAGCAACGTTTCTCCGAGTAACTGCTGCCGTGTTTCTTCATCACCTCCGACTGGTGTCCCTCCTGGACCTCCCGGATATCCATCACCGAGACTGAAAGGTCAGAGGGGAGATCAACAATGGGCTAACGACTGGGAATTCATCTGGGTCGAGGCCCGACTCTGCGGTTTGCAGTGAAAATCAGGCTGGCACTCATGGACATCTGAGAGAGAGTTGGAGGGTGGATGGCTGCAATGTGGCAGTGAGCTCGCTCTAAGTTAACCAGCTCCCAGGCTTCAAATGGATCAAGCGGGAATCCTTTCACTTACACTGAAGCCATGGTTATTCTGTCTGAGGGACCCCATGCTGTCTGCACCATGACAACAACTGCATCACTGTGGGCAGTTGGACGCCTCTGGGCTCCGGTGCTTCAGAAGCAGGGAAGATCCAAGCACAAAGTAATGGACTGAACCTTAGGACAAGCACAACTTTTGGATTGTCTTTCACAAACTGTCTTATGAACAACATTCTCCCTATTTTTATTTACAGCTGTGCAGGCCATCCATTGCTCTGAACAGGAAATTTTTACATGGCCTGAAAACTGCCCAGCCCTTCAAATGTGTTTTTTTTTTGCAATATACACATCAAAGAAACACAAACCACAACTCACAACACAAGTAAACAATGTCAGGCAGTCAGATCAAGTGACAGGCACAATAGTAAAAGTAAAATGTTTTGACTAGATGGCATCGGCGTTCAGCAGGCTGTCGGCTTATTGACTATCAGCTACCAACTTCTATTCTGTGTTTATTGTTACAGTTTGTAATACAGTTGTAACTTGTTACACTGACAACGTAAATACATTGAAGCTCTAAAATTTTTCAAAATAAAGTTTAGGGTAAGTTTATTGTTTAGAAAATTTATGGATTATGTTCATTAACACATAATTAATTACAGGATATTTCATGACTATTAACATAGATTTCAAAATTATATTAATATTATATAAAAGAAAATTCCAGCTGTGTGGCATAATGGCTAGGTGTGTGGGAGCATTTTAGTTACTGTGCAGCTGCTCATTTGTACAGCTTAGAGAGAACAGTGTTTATGAACATGTCAGATCGTGTACATACCATAAATACTGAGCAAATGTTACTGCGCCAACACAGCAGTGCTCCCACTGCGCCAAACCACAGTGCTCCAATTTGCACTAAACGCCAGTGCTGCCATTGCGCTAAATTGCAGAGCACACATTGCGCTAACACTGCAGTGCTCCCATCGTGCTAACACTGCAGTGCTCCTACTGCACTAACACTGCAATGCTCCCATCGCGCTAACACTGCAGTGCTCCCATCGCGCTAACACTGCAGTGCTCCCATCGCACCAAACCACAGTGCACAAATTCAGCTAACACTGCGGTGCACCCATTAATTAAAGCACAGTGCTTCAATTGCTCTAACACTGCAGTGCTCCTACTGCACTAACATTGCATTGCTCCCATTGCGCTAAACTGCGGTGTTCCCATTGCGCTAACGCTGCAAATGCTTCTATTGCGCCAAACCACAATGCTCCATCCAATTGCGCTAACACTGTAGATCTCCCATTGCACTAAACTGCAGTGTAACATCACACTGTGCTTTCACGGTGCCAGTGTGGCAATACTCACACGTAGGAGGCTTATTCCTGGACTCGTACCAGATGGACAGACCATCCTCCTGCAACTTCATCTGCCGATCTTTCTTCCATTTACTGGACTTGACTTTCCTTAACTTGCTGCCTCTCATCATGTACTTGACGTCATCGTCTTCATGAAGTCCTGAGGAAGACAAGGAGGACAAAGTTCTCTCAACAAACAAGCTAAGCAGGGGATTTAAAGAACAGATGATTGCGGGCTCCTGGCAGTGGTAGGAGAGCGTTCATTTCAAGAGAACTAGAATATAACAACAAGGATGTGATGCTGAGGCTTTATAAGGCACTGGTGTGGCCTCGTTTGGAATATTGTCAGCAGCTTTGGGCTCCTTATCTAAGAAAGGATGTGCTGACATTGGAGAGGGTCCAGAGGAGGTTCACAAGAATGATCCCAGGAATGAAAGAGTTAATGTATGAGGAACATTTGATGGCTCTGGGTCTGTACTCGCTGGAATTTAGAAGTTTGGGGGGGAATCTCATTGAAACCTATTGAATGTCGAAAGGCCTTGATAGAGTGGATGTGGAGAGGATGTTTCCCCTGGTGGGGGAGTCCAGGGCCAGAAGGCACAGCTTCAGAACAGAGGAATCTCTATTTGGAAAAGAGATGAGGAGGAATTTCTTTAGCCAGAAAGTGGTGAATCTGTGGAATCCGTTGCCACAGGTGACTGTGGAGGCCAAGTCATTGAGTGCATAAATTCTTGATCAGTCAGGGTGTGAAAGGTTACAGGGAGAAGGCAGGAGATTGGGGCTGAGAGGGAAATGGATCAGCCATGATGAAATGGCGGAGCAGACTCAGTGACTGAATGGCCTAATTCTGCTCCTATATCTTATGGTCTTATTGTCTTTGCCTTGAACACAGGACACATAAACATCTGGCTCCCTTTAATACCCATTGCTTTAACTGCCAGCAGCATACTTTAAAGAGGGGGGGAGATGAAGTATCACTACCCTTTATCTTTTGAAATCCCTTTTCATTGCTGTAACTGCCGAGAGGCTGCAAAGCATTCCAGGGGAAGGGAGTAACACAAGTTCAGGAAATGAAGCAGCAGGACACGGAAAGCACTACCTTGGAGTCACATGTCATTGAGTTCAAAGTATGATTACAGCTAAAGGAGACCATTCTGCCCATTGTGCCCATTCTGGCTTTCTCCCTGAGCAACTCACTATTTACACCCAACCCTTTCTCTGCCAACTTGTACACCTTTCCTCACCACGTAGTTATCAAATTCCCTCCTGAAGTCCATGATGAAAGCTGTCTCTCCCACACCTGCAAGCAGTACAATCCAGATTCCAACCACACACTGCGCAAAATTAAATTGATCATTACTCTTACTTCTCTTTGCCTTTATTTACAACCTGTGATCTCTAATCATTTGGCTCTTCAGCACTGAGAAAGCCTTGTGCTTGGACCCCTCATCTTTTGATATACTGTATTTCTACCCAATCTCCCATCAGCCTTCTCTTTGCAAAAGAAACAATCCTAAGCTCATAACTGCAGTCCCTCATCCCAGGAAAGTACCTCAAAAATATTTTCTAATGCCTTCCTTCACATTCTTCCATAAGAAGGCAACTAAAATTAAACTCAATACTGTGGTTGAGGCCTGACCAGAGTTTTCTAAAGGCTCAGTATGGTTTCCTTGCTTTGATACTCTCTGCCTGCATTGTTAAAGCCCAGTGTCATGAATGTACTTTCCCCACCTGTCCTGCCACTCGCAATGATTTGCACACCCTTCTCCCAGGTCCCTCCGCTCCCACACCCCTTGGAGAACTGTGCCTCTCCTCATTCTTCCCAACAAAATGCACCACTTCATATTTCTCCACAATAAACTTTATTTTCCATGTCTCAGCACATTCCACCAGCCTGTTCATATCCTGCTGCAGTCTATTACCATTGCCACAGTTCACAATACTGCCAGGTTCCGTGCCGTCCACAATTTCAGAAACTGTGCTGCACTGTCCAGTCTGGATCATTGATATCGATCAATAAATGCCATGGGGAAGCCATTATTCGAATCAGAAAGCAACTGTTCACTAGGGAATAAAGCTGGACAATCAACATGTGAGCAGGGTTGTGGTAGCGTCAGAACTCAGTCCATTTAGAAAAGGATAAAGAGAAAATAGCGTGAAGGTTCGGAAATGTAAATTGTCGTCGTGATCACTGTATCATCATGGGCCAATGTACTGTTGTGTATTCTATGTTCTACGTTTAACTGGAACTGGCCACTTTTACACAACTACAGACTGATTTAACAAGCGACTTCTTGGGGGTAAAATAGACCCAACAGAATGCAAGCATTTACAGAGAAAAATCAAGAAGCTCGAAGCAAAGATGTTCCCACAAAGGAAAAGAGGGGAACCCCTGAAGAAATTTGACACGCCCCCTTTGACCCTCACCAATTTTTACTGAAGCACCATAAAAAGCATCCTATCTGGATGAATCACGGCTTGCTACAGCAGCTACTCTGCCCGTCACCACCAGAAACTGCAGAGAGTTGTGGGCACAGGTCAGCACATCACAGAAAGCATAGACTCTGTCTACAACTCTCACTGCCTCAGTAAAGCAGCCATGAAACTGTTGATAAGGGAACAGAAAAGAGAGACGAGAACGAGTTTCCCGGATGATATGGTATGTTGCCTCCCGGGTGCCGGGGCCTGGGACATCTTGGATCAATCCTGCGCATTCTCAAGCGGGAAGGTGGACAGCCAGAGGTCGTGGTCCGTGTAGGTACTAATGCCTTTGGTAGGACGAGTGACAAGGTTTTGGAAAGGGAGTTCAGGGAGTTGGGTACTAAGTTAAAAGGCAGGACCTCCAGGGTTGTGATCTCCGGATTGCTACCCATGCCACATGCTGGAGAGGCTGGAAATAGGAAGATCATACAGGTTAATACGTGGCCAAGGAGTTGGTGTAGGAGGGAGGGCAGTAGATTTTTGGATCACTGGGCTCTCTTCCAGGGAAGGTGGGACCTGTACAGAAGAGGGACAGTTTGCACCTGAACTGGAGGGGGACTAATATCCCAGCAGGAGGGTTTGTTAATGCTGCATTAAACTAGAGTTGCAGGGGGATGGGAACCAGAGTGCCAGAACAGTTAGTGGAGAGGTTGTGGAGACAGATGTTGGCAAGACCAAAGACAAAGTCAGGAATCAAAAGGTTGAACATGATGCGATTAGTGTCCTGAGCTGCGTATATTACAATGCAAGAAATATCACAGGAAAGGCAGATGAGCTTTGGGCATGGAAAAAAACCTGGAATTATGCCATCAGTGAAACTTGCTTGCAGAAGAGGCAGGACTGGCAACTCAATATTCCGGGGTTCTTTTGTTTTAGGAGGGATTAAAGGAGGAAGGGTGGCTTTACTAGTCAGGGAAAATGTCATGTTAGTGTTCAGTCAGGACAGAACAGAGAACTTGTTTAGTGAGGCATTAAGGGTGGAACTGAAAATAAGAAAGGTATGACCACATCAACGGGGCTATATTACAGATCACTCAACGTTCTGAGGGATTTAGAGGAACAAGTTTGTAGAGGGATCACAAACTGTTGCAAGAAACATAAATTTGTTGTAGTAGGTGATTTTAACTTTCCACATAATGACTAGGAATCCCATACGGTAAAAGGACTAGATGGGACAGAGTATGTCAAATGTGTTCAGGAAATTTCTCTTCATCAGTACGTAGAAGTCCCAATGACAGTGTGTGCGATACTGGATCTTCTATTCGGGAATGAGACAGAGCAGATGATAGGAGTTTGTGTAGGGGAACACTTTGCATCTAGTGATGAAAACACCATTAGTTTCAAATATGCAAAAAGATATGTCTGATCTGCGGGTTGAGATTCTAAATTGGAGAAAGGCCAATTTTGATGACATCAGAAATTATTTGGCAAGTGTGGATTGGGACAGGCTGTTTTCTAGCAAAGGTGTATTTGCTAAGTGGGTGACCTACAAAAGTGAAATTTTGAGGGTACAGAGTTTGTATGTGCCTGGAAGAATAAAAGGTAAAGAAACAAGTGCAGGAAACCTTGGTTTTCAAGAGATATTGAGGCCCTGGTTAAGGAAAAAATAAGGTATAGGCAGGTAGGAACAGATGAGGTGGTTATGGAGTATAAGAAATGCAAGAGAACACTTGAGAAAGAAATCAGAAGCGCTAAAAGAAGGCATGAGGGTGCCCTAGCAGACAAGGTGAAGGAGAATCCTAAGGGATTCTACAGATAAGTTAAGATCAAAAGGACAGCACGGGAGAAAATTGGTCCTCTGGAAGGTCAGAATAGTTATCTATTTGTGGAGTCAGAAGAGATAGGGGAGATTTTAAATGGATTTTTTGCATCAGTATTTACTCAGGAGATGGACGCACAGAGTCTATAGACGTGAGGCAAAGCAGCAGCAAGGTCACTGACCCTATACAGATTACAGAGGAGGAGGTGTTTGCTATCCTGAGGCAAATCAGGGTGGACAAATCCCCAGGGGTGGACAAGGTGTTCCCTCTGACCCTACAGGAGGCTGGTGAAAAAATTGCAGGGGCCCTAGCAGAAATATTTAAATCATTCTTAGCTGCAGGAGAGATACCAGAGCATTGGAGGAGAGCCAATGTAGTTCCATTGTTTTAAAAAGGTTCTAAACATAAGCCACAAAATTATAGTAACACACACAAAATGCTGAAAAGGAACTCAGCAGGAAAAGAGTACAGTCAACAATTTGGGCCGAGACCCTTCAGCAGTCCTGAAGTATTGAAGAGGATTCTGAGGGATAGTATCCTGATGAAGGGTCTCAGCCTGAAAAGTCGACTGTTCACTCTTTTCCATAGATGCTGCCTTGCCTGCTGAGTTCCTCTAGCATTTTGTGTGTGTGTTACTTGAATTTCCAGCATCTGCAGATTTTCTCTTGTTTGTGACCAGGAAATTATAGGCTAGTGAGTCTGACATCAGTGGTGGGAAAGTTATTGGAAAGCCTAAGGGTCCGGGTATATAAGTATTTGGATAGAATGGACTGATTAAGGATAGTCAGCATGGCTTTATGCATGGTAGATCATGTCTAACCAATCTTATAGAGCTTTTCAAGGAAGTTACAAAGAAAGTGGATGAAGGCAAGGTAGAGGATGTTGTCTACATGAACTTCAGTAAGGCATTTGACAAGGTCCTGCATGGGAGGGTTGGTCACCAAGTTTCAATTACTCGGTATTCAGGATGAGGTAGTAAATTGAATTAAACGTTGGTTTTGTGGGAGAAGCCAGAGAGCGGTAGTAGATGTTTTCCTCTCTGACTGGAGGCCTGTGACTAGTGGAGTGATGCAGGGAGTGGTACTGGATCCATTGTTGCTCGTCACCTACAGCAATAATCAGGATGATAATGTGGTTAACTGGATCAGTAAATTTGTGTGTGACACCAAGATTGGGGGTGTAGTGGACAGTGAGGAAGTTTGCAGTGGGATCTGGACCAGCTGGAAAAATGGGCTGAAAATGGCAGATGGAATTTAATGCAGACAAGTGTGAGGGTTGCACTTTGGTAGGACCAACCAGGGTAGGTCTTACACAGGGAATGCTCGGGCACTGAGGACTGTGGTAGGACAAAGGGATCTGGGAATACAGGTCCATAACTCATTGAAAGTGGTGTCACAGGTAGATAGGATCTTAAAGAAAGCTTTTGGTATATTGGCCTTTATAGATCAATGTACTGAGTTCAGAAGTTGGGAAGTAATAATAAAATTGCATAAGATGTTGGTGAGGCCTAATTTGGAGTATTGTGTGCAGTTTTGGTCACCTACCTACAGGACAGATGTAAATTCGGTTGAAAGAATACAGAGAAACTTCACAAGGATGTTGCCAGGACTGGAAGACTTGGATTACGAGGAAAGATTGAATAGGTGAGGACTGTATTCCTTAGAAAGTAGAAGATTGAGAGGAAATTTGACAGAGGTATGCAATATTACGAGGGGTATAGATAGGGTAAATGAATACAGGCTTTTCCCACTGAGGTTGGGTGGGACTGCAACTGTAGGTTATGAGTTAAGGGTGAAAGGTGAAATGTTTCAGGGAATCTGAAGGGAAAACTTCTTCACTCAGAGGTGGGAGAGTGGAATGAACTGCCAGTGCACGTGGTGGATGTGATTTCAATTTCAACATTTAAGAAAAGCTTGGATAGGTACACGGACGGGAGGGGTATGGAGGGCTATGTCCTGGTGCAGGTCAATGGGAGTAGGCAGTTTAAATGGTTTCAGCATGAACTAGATGGGCTGAAGGGCCTATTTCTGTGCTGTACTTCTCTATGACTCTATGACTCCATTAAGCAGCCAGCATAATCAAATCTCCCCACCCACCCAGAAAAACATAGAAAATCCTGAAAACACCTATCACCAGACTGAAAGACAGCTTCTATCTGCTGTTACAAGATGATTGAATTGTCCCCTAGTAAGACGAGATGGACTCTTGACCTCATAATCTACCTCATTATGGCATTACACCTTAATGTTTACCTGCAATATAGTTTCTCTGTAACTGTAACACTACATTCTGTGTTCTGGTATTGTTTTCCCTGAGTACTACCTCGATGCACTGGCATAATGAAATAATCTATGCAGGCGGCATACCAACCATACCGATTATTTCACTTGTGTACGTGCAACAATAATAAACCAATTAAAAGGGTGGGATAGAGCAAAAACTGAAAGATCACTACAGCACAAGGCCAAGAGAATGGCATGTCATTATATAGGGTTAAATCCTCCAATTATTGTATTATATACAGCACTGTCAGAAGTCTTTGGCATGTATATGTAGCTAGGGTGCCTAAGACTTTTGCACAGTACTGTATATTATGTCTTTCTAGTTACCAAATAACACTTAAGACTACTGAGCTAAGCCAAAGCTAAGTACACTCAGTTGGAGCGACACAGTAACGTAATGGTTGGCACAATGCTTTATAGTACAGGCAAACTGGGTTCAATTCCCGCCACTGTCTGTAAGGAGTCTGTACATTCTCCCCATGGCTGTGTGGGTTTCCTCCGGCTGCTCCGGTTTCCTCCCACAGCCCAAAGACCTAGCGGTTAGATTTAGATTTAGATTTCAAATTTTATTTCTTACATCCATCTCACAACATGTGAGAGTAAAAATCTTTATGTTGCGTCTCCTTCGCTCTGTACAGGCAATAAGGAAGGGAAACGTGGGAGGATGTTGCCCAAACACTGATTGTATACATTTTTTTGTATATGTGTATGTATAGTCAGATACAATGTACAGTCAGTAGGTTAACTGGTCATTGTAAATTGTCCTGTGATTAGGCTAGGGTTAAATCAGGGGGTAGCTGGGCAGTGTGGCTCGAAGAGCTCTATCTCAATGAATAAACATACATTCCTGTTTTTCAACCACCTTCTTATTTTAACCAATATACAGTATTAGGCACCCTAGCTATATATATGTGTCTACAACTTTTGCACAATACTGTCCCAGAATGAAAGATAGAAATTAGGAGATCAAAGGGTAGGAATGAAAGAACTTTCACTAATTCAAATTCAAGAATATCCAGAGATAACAGGAAATGCTAGAAATATTCAGAGTAGATTAGATAACAAGTGCAGAGTGTGAAACAGAGTAGATGTTTCACCTCAACAGGCTTTTGTTGGAGGAAAGATTAGAAAATACATTTCTATATGAGGTTACTTGGAAGGAGAAAGGGTGGAGACCGAGAGAAACTGGATGAACAGGTAGTGTTGGTGCTGGCTGAGAGAGGCTGGGCAGCCGGTTCCTTGCGGTCAACCTCTCCAGGTAGGTGTCAACAAGAAGACTGGGCACAGTGAGTGAAAAAGCAAAGAGCTCAACCCATGAGCACTGGTCGGTTCAGACACCAGCAGAAAAGACAGGTTAATGAAATGGCTGAATTCAGCACCACGGCTGACAGGCTATTGCTTTTCCTCAAGCTGACTTCTGGTTTTGTCAAAGTAGTGTGAGAAACCAATGGCAGCAAGTGGGAATGGGACAAACTACCAGAAGTTTTATGTTACCCCTGTACACTGAAAATGACCATCTAATTGCATTTGGTCTCTTCAGTGTAGAGCGGGGGTCGGCAACCTGCGGCTCCCGAGCCATTTGTGGCTCTTTCACCTCTGTGCTGCGGCTCCAAGTGGCTTTGGGAAATAATTGGTCAGTATTTAATTAAAATGTATTTTATGTTAGTTTGTTAGCTTTTGAAATGTAATTCTAAATTTGAAGATTATGGTGATCTTGTACAATCTAAGTGTGGCGACACATTTCCTGCCACATCCGAAACGGCTCACAATTAGCCAGCATTCCGGCTAAGGGAGATAGCCTACGGGGGTTTGTGAGTACGCGTCTTTTGCAGCATCTGCGTCCATGGGGGCTGGGTTGAGGGAGGCTTAAAAGCAAGGCTGTTTAGTTCGAATAAAGCTATCTTTGACTGCAGTTTACTGACACCGCTACAACGTGTTTTTATCGCTGGCTGTCCAGACGGAAGGTGCTGAAACGCTTTGTCGCGTGTCTGGAAGAAGTGAAAACTTTCCTGGGCAGCAAAGGGCTCACCTTTCCTGAGCTGGAACAGCCAGAGTGGCTGGAAAAGCTACACTTCATGGTAGACATGACAGCGCACCTGAACACGCTGAACACAGCTCTTCAGGGGTAAGGACGTACAGCCCTGCACATGTTGGAGGATGTTTTGGCATTCGAGCGCAAGTTGACAGTGCTTGCCAGAGATTTACAGAAAGGCACTTTGTCTCACTTCCCCAATTTGAGAGAGTTCAAACAAGGTCACGACATGATAATTTCGGAGTATTTACATTCTGCAATCATCGCAATGCAAACATCGTTTGGGAAACGCTTCTGTGAGTTCAGAGAGGAAAAAAACACATTATCCTTCCCGGTCACTCCCTTAAGCATCGATCCTTCCCTACTGAATACGACTGCATTGTCAGGTGTGAGTCAACCTGATCTTGAGATGGAACTGGCCGACATAGCCGACAAAGACATATGGGTGTCCAAGTTTAGACGCTTGACAGCAGACCTTGAAGATGTTGCCCGTCAGAAGGCCGTTCTTGCTCAGAAACACAAATGGAGTGATATTGAAAACCTTCCAAAACCGGACAAACTTGTGTTCGAAACATGGAATGCTATGCCCGACATTTATGTAAACATTAAAAAGTATGCGCTTTGAGTCCTGTCGATCTTTGGATCCACATATGTAAGTGAGCAGGTGTTCTCCAACATGAACTTTATTAAAAACAAACATCGTGCACGCCTCACAGATGACAGCTTGCGATCCTGTGTAAAGATGAAGGTGACGTCATACAGCCCTGATGTGCAGACGCTGTGCGCTGAGGTCCAGGAGCAGAAATCCCATTAACCAAGTATGATAAATATTTTAATTGCCTATTATTTTATGTATATTCATATTTTTTCATTGTTCAGTGAAATAGTCCTTTTATTTTTCAGGCTGACAGCTGGCTGATGTTATTTTTGGTTTGCTGCTGGCGGAAAATTTAAGTTCGGCGTTTTTCATAAATACAAGAAGGACTCAAATAGACATTGAGTATTTTACTTAAAAGTAACTTTCAACCCAACGTCTTTTTTTCGGAGTTCAAAATGTTTTTGTTGCATGCAGAAATGTAATTTCGTTTTCTCTGCAGGAGTTCATCAATTTCATAAATGCAACACATTATAGTTTGTTTATACATAGCATAAAGGCAAAAAAAAACGTTGTATGCAGTGTTATTTCATTTTAAATGTCAAACGGGTTTTGCGGCTCCCAGTGTTTTCTTTTCTGTGGGAAACGGGTCCAAGTGGCTCTTTCAGTGGTAAAGGTTGCTGACCCCTGGTGTAGAGGAATCCACATCATACAAACCATATCCTAGATAGGAAATAGCTTCACCTGCAGGTAAAACCTCCCTCACTTCCATGGGGAAGTGTCTTAAGAAGGACAGAGGGTGTTGGTTGAACTGGCAGAGTGCATTGGGATGCCACAGTGGGAATGACTTCAGAATGATGAAAGAGGAAGATGTGTCTGCCAGTGGTCTCTCACCAGAGGTGACAGGCTATTCATTGACTGTGGAGGCTGGTGGGAGGTGAGAACATGGGGAATCCCGTCCTTCCTCAACTGGGAGGAAAAGGGGTAAGAGCCAAAGTGCACGAAGAGTAACATAACGAGCTTGCACAACAAGAAGCCACATTTAAAGCAAAATGAAGACATTGGTGTGTAAAATATCTCCATCAGAACACAAACAACAAAGACAGAGAAACTGAGAGAATGGACCAGGAAGCGGGTTAGGAGGAAGTGCAGAGATAGCCATTGGGGTCTGTGGGCCTATGGTGGGTATCACAGGTCATCTATCTCCAGAGAGGGAGATCAAGATACCAAGAAAAGGAAGGAAGATTCATTGATAAATCATGTGGAAGTGAGACCATTGTGGAAACAGCAGCAATGGTAACAGAATTCTCATTCTGAATGAGAGAAGTGGATCCTGAACAATACAAAAGTTAGGATTGTTGCTCTGAGAGAATCCAAAGGTTTGTTTTAGGTACAGAAGAGTCATGTGTACTAAGGAAAGGTAGGCCCCATAGGAGAGCAAGAAGAAACTAAATATGTTGTGAATGTATTTGGAAAACAGGCTTAACGTGGGAGGCTGAACCTCTGTAGATTTGTAGTGGAGAGTGCATTGACTCAATGCATCACAGTCTGGTGTGGGAACACCAATGCTCTTGAACTGAAAATCCTACCAAGAGTAGTGGATTCGGCCAAGTCCAACACGGGTAAAGCTCTCCCAACCATTGAACACATGAAACACTATCATAGGAAAGCAGCATCCATCATCAGAGATTCCTATCACCCAGACCATGCTCTGGTCTCACTGCTGCCATTAGGAAGGTGGTACAGGAGCCTCAGAACTCACACCACCAGGTTCAGGAACAGTTACTACCCCTCAACCATCGGGCTCTTGAACAAAAGGGGATAACCACACTCCTGACTTGGTGTATCGGGGTAGTCTTGTTTTGTCTGATGGGTTTTGAGCTCCTTTTCGGGGAACACACTAAGACGGTAGCACAATATTAATACGCAGCAGCCTCTCTGGACTCTGGATTGGGGATTGCCAAACGTTATGTGGATTTTCTGGTGTAGCCTGTTTTGTTGTGTGCTTTTGTGATATCATTCTGGAGGAATGTTGTCTCATTTTTTTAAACTGCATTGCATTTGTGGTTTCTAAATGACAATAAACTGAAACTGAACTGAACATTTAAGGGCTCTTTTATCTTGTTATTTTGAGCTTGTTATTTATTGCTATTTATTTATATTTGCATTTGCACAGTTTGTTGTCCATTCATCCTGTTTACAGTTACTGTTCTATATATTTGTTGGGTATACACACAGGAAAATTAATCTTAGGGTTGTATATGGTGACATATATGTACTTTGATAATAAAATTTACTTTGAACTAGCAATGGGAGAGCTGTGATGGCTCAAACCCTTACAGGATGGCTGCCAGAGCACCGTTGTTTCAATAGGGAGGAGAGAGAAGCACATTTGTTTCACTTTGGTGTAATACTGTTTGTTGGAATTAGCTCAGGAAGTGTTAAAAGGCAGAGATTAACTAGAGACAGTCAGCGTGGATTAGTTAAGGGTAGGTCAATCCTGACAACATGTCCTTGAGGAAGCAGCAAAGAGGGTGGACAAGGGCAGTGTACTTGATGTAGTCCACATGGACTTTAGCAAGGTCCTTCTCTTTCTTCAGCTACTCTGCTGCTCTTTATGCACTTTTGTACACTCTATAACCCCTTTGGACTTTCTTTGATTTTACTTGCCAGTACTTTCAGGCTGGTTAAAGCATATTAAAACTCAGGGCAGTAAATTGCATCCATCATCGGCTGTGTGGAGAAGCAAAGGAGCATGGCTAGAGGGTGTTCCTGTGACTGTAAGCTTGTAACCAGTGGGCATTTCGAAGGCTTGGGTCTCCAATTTTTACTTCTGGTAATATATAATAAACATATAAAAGTCTGCAGACATTCAAAAATTGTCCATGTGGTTGATGGTGAGGTAAAAAGCTTTCAACTGGTAACAGGAAGGAAGAGTTAGCCTGGTCAGCTGAACAGAGAAGTGCTGAGACAAAGTTAAATCAGGAAAGTATGGGATGAGATAACTGGGGAGGTGCTACAAAGGATAAACAGTGAATGGGAGAATGTGGGAGAACAGAGATACCTTGGATTATACACAGCAGTGTTTTAAAGGTAGCAAGGCAGATCAATATGGTGATTATAAAGCCCTGATGCATGGTCTCAACCTGAAACTTCAACAATCCCTTTGCCTCTGCAGACGCTGCCTGGCCCACTGAGATCCTCCAGCATCTTGATGTCTTGGCTCCAGATTCCAGCACCCAGAGTCTCTTGTGTCTCCATAAAGCTACAGGTAAAGTTTTCATTAGCCAACGGAAACAGATATAGGAACAGGAAGTGATCCTGGAATTGTACACTCTGTAACAGGAAAGATGTGCATACACTGGAGAGAAGATTTATGAGGATGTTATCAGGGCTAGAAAACTAGCTGTGAAGGAAGGTTAGAAAGGCTGGGGTTGTTTTCTTTGGAACAGAGAGGCTGAGGGGAGACTTAACTAAGGAGTATAAAATTCTGAAGAGCCTGTATGAAGTACATAGGAAGCACCTGAGACTTGAAGTAAATGTAAAAGAATTAGGGGGTAGATGGGAGCACATTTTTCCTATTTAGAAGGTGGAGGATGGGGTGGAATTGGGGGAGAGGGTTTCTGGCACCTCCTATGCCATATATTTTCCATTCTAAATAACCACGGCCCACTCCAGTCACACTTGCTGCGGGTGGGCCAGACCAGGAGCCTGGGAGAGCTGCACTGCATTGAAGCCTATTCGGTGACTGTTTTAAAAGTTTCGGTGGAATCGCTCATGAAAATACTGAAAATAGTTATCAGCCAATGCTCCTTTAAGCTGTCCATCTTCTGACAAGGATTTAACAAAGCTTCATGCTTCATGGAGAATTGACCAGCTTCAATGAACAGAAGCAATTAGAAGAGAAGACTTTGGACTGTAGGAATGTGACAGTCATTCGTTACCCTATTGTTTAGTCCTGTTGTTAAATTGTGCCATATCCATTCAGTCCCCTCTCTTCTACCTAAGGAGCTGTTAACACAGTATTAACTTTAGGAACACTCTCCTCTAAGACGGCCACGCACTCTCTCAGACTCATACCAGCTCTTTGGGGCGTAATGGTGGCATAACAGTTAGCACAATGTTATTACAGCTCTGGGCGTCAGAGTTCAGAGTTCAATTCCAACATCTTCTGTAAGGAGTCTGCATGTCCTCCCTGTGGAATGCACGTGTTTCCTCCGGATGCTCCGGTTTCCTCCCACATTCCAAAGATGCACTGATTAATAGGTTAATTAGTCATTAGTTAATTAGTAAATTGTCCTGAGATTAGGCTTAGTCAGTTTGTTCCACCCTGTATCTCTAAGTAAAATAAAATAGCTTTTATTCAGCATGTGGCTGGTCGAACGATCTCTTCAGCTGCCTAACTTGACTCCTTTCTGTTTATCTGCAAAGAATCCTGTTAAATAGAAGTTTTCAACGTTCCCCTCAGGAAGATCACAAGACAAAGGAGCAGAAGTAGGCCATTCAGCCCATCGAGTCTGCTCCGCCACTCCACCATGAGCTAAACTATTCTCCCATCTAGTTCTAATTTCAGGCTTTTTCCCCATATCCCTTGTTACCCTGACTAATTAGATACCTATCAATCTCCTCCTTAAACACCCTCAATGATTGGGCCTCCACAGCTGTATGTGGCAACGAATTTCATAAATCCACGACCCTCTGGCTAAAAGAATTTCCCCTCATCTCTGTTTTAAATGGGTGCCCTCTAATTCTAAGACTGTGGCCTCTTGTCCTGGACTCACCCACCAAGGGAAACAGCCTTTCCACATCTACTCTGTCCAACCCTTTCAATATTCGAAATGTTTCTATGAGATCCCCTCTCATTCTTCTATACTCTAATGAATACAATCCAAGAGCCGACAAACGCTCCTCATATGTTAGTCCCTGCATTCCAGGAATCATCCTCGTGAATCTTCTCTGAACTCTTTCCAACATCAGCACATCCTTTCTAAGATAGGGGGCCCAAAACTGCACACAGTATTCCAAATGGGTTCTCACCAGTGCCCCATAGAGCCTCATCAACATCTCCTTACTCTTATACACTATTCCTCTTGAAATGAATGCCAACAGAGCATTCGCTTTCCTTTCTGCCGATCCAACCTGGTGGTTAACCTTTAGGGTATCCTGCACTAGAATCCCCAAGTCCCTTTGCACTTCCAATTTTTGAATTTTCTCCCCATCTAAATAGTAATCTGCCCAATTGTTTCTTCTTCCAAAATGTACAACCGTACATTTTTCAACATTGTATCTCATTTGCCATTTCTTTGCCCACTCTCCTAAACTGACCAAGTCTCCCTGCAACCTTTCCATTTCCTCAACACTTCCTGCTCCTCCACCTATCTTGGTGCCATCCGCAAACTTAGCCACAAAACCATTTAATCCATAAACTAAATTGTCGATATACAGTGTAAAAAGAAGCGGCCCCAACACCGACCCCTGCGGAACACCACTAGTAACCGGCAACCAACCAGAATAGGATCCCTGTATTCCCACTCTTTGCTTTCTGCCTATCAGCCAATGCTCCACCATTCCAATATCATTTCCTGTAATTCCAGGGGCCCTCATCTTATTAAGCAGCCTCTTATGTGGCACCTTATCAAATGCCTTTTGAAAATCCAAATACACAACATCCACAGCCTCTCCCTTGTCAATCTTATTTGAGATTACCTCAAAAAATTCCAATAGGTTGGTGAGGCAGGATCTTCCCTTTATGAAACCATGTTGGCTTGGGCCTATTTTGTCATGCACCTCAAGGTAATTCATCCTTGAGGATCGACTCCAATAACTTTCCAACTACTGATGTCAGACTAATAGGTCTGTAATTTTCTTTTTGCTGCCTCCCCCCTTTCTTAAACAATGGATCTACATTTGCGACCTTCTAGTCCTCCCGGACCGTGCCAGAGTCTATTGATTCCTGGAAGATTATTTCCAATGCCTCCATAATCTCCAAAGCCGCTACCTTCAGAACCCGTGGATGCACTTCATCCGGTCCAGGAGACTTATCTATCCTTAGTCCATTTAGCTTCTCAAGCACTTTCTCTCTAGTAATCTTGACTGTACCTAATTCTATTCCCTGAGACCTCTGGCTATCAGATATGTTGCTAATGTCTTCCACTGTGAAGACTGATGCAAGATGCTCATTTAGTTTCTCTGCCATCTCTTTGTTACCCATTATAATTTCTCCAGCATCCTTTTCAATCAGTTCTATATCTACCCATGTCACTCTTTTACTCCTCATATATTTAAAAAAACTCTTAGTATCTTTTTTTATGTTAATTGCCAATTTTCTTTCATAATTCATCTTTTCTTTCCTAATGACTTTCTTAGTCTCCTTCTGTAAATTTTTAAAATTCATCCAATCCTCAGTTTTCCCACTAATTTTTGCTTCCTTGTACGCTGCCTCTTTTGCTTTTATTTTAGCCTTAACTTCTCTCGCTAGCCACATTTGTGCCATTTTTCCTTTTATGATTTTCTTTTTTCTTGGAATAAATTTTTCCTGCACTCTCCTTATTTCTTGTAGGAATTTCATCCAATTCTGCTCTACTGTCCCTCCACTTAGCTTACTTTTCCAATCAACTTGGGCCAGTTCCTTTCTCATACCACTGTAATTTCCTTTGTTCCACTGAAATATTGATACACCTGATACCAGCTTCTCCTTTTCAAATTTGAAACTGAACTCAATCATATTATGATCATTACTTCCAAGGGGTTCCATTACCTCTAGCTCCCTAATCACCTCAGGCTCATTACACAGCACCCAATCCAAAACAGCCGATCCCCTGGTGGGCTTATGGACAAGCTGCTCCAAAAAGCCATCCCACAGACATTCTACAAACTCCCTCTCCTGAGATCCAGTACCTTCCTGACTTTTCCAATCTACTTCCATATTAAAATCTCCCATAATTATCTTTGCATTTTCCTTCTGACACGCTTTTTCTATTTCCAGCTGTAACTTGTAGTCCACATCCCCGCTGCTGTTTGGAGGCCTGTATAAAACTGCTATTAGTGTCTTTTTACCCTTGCCATTTCTTAACTCCACCCATAGGGATTCTACCTCTTCTGATCCTATGTCCCTTCTTTCTAGTGATTTGATATCATTGCTTACCATCAGGGCCACTCCACCCACTTTACCTACCTTCCTATCTTTCCTACATACAGTGTATCCTTGGACATTCAGCTCCCAATCACATCCATCATTTAGCCATGACTCAGTGGTGGCCACAATGTCATATCCTTTAACCTGTAGCTGTACATCAACGTCATCCACTTTATTTCTAATGCTCTGACTCCAGGTAACACCCAACCCACTGATTGTTGGTGTGAGGTGCCTTGACCATGAGGGTTTCACAGGCAAACCCCAGACACAGACTAACACACTGCAGCACAAGTTACTGACCAGGTCTTTCTGCATGAGCTTAAGCCAACTAAAGCACAGTCCTGAAAGTAGTGAGGTTGACATGCCTGGGAACAATGTCCTGCTTCTTCCCACCGTTGTTTAGCAGCTTTTCCTAAATTTAATTAGAATGCCAGTCACTTCATTTCAGCTTATGACTGCCCCTTGGTCCATGTGGGTCAGTGATCCAGAAAAACACAGTGTGATTCCTATTTCATAATGTAAAATTCACATAATTTCACTATGTAAACACTCAGAGACTTTGTCTGTGATCAGACCCACAGTTCCCAGAAACACACACCGAGACAGACGTCAAGTGCTGCTGGAAGGTCATTAACTTGGTGAAGAAGACTGAATCTTGTTGGTCTCCCAGCACAGGAGAGATGTCTGTGAGGGAATGCTGCAGAGTGGCACGGTCCAGGCTGCTGAGGGACACACTGAAGCTGAGGCTCTGTGGGGAAGGGCCACGGTCTGGGCTCCTCCCGTTACCTTACATGGAGGGGCAGAGGTGAGTGGGGAATCCCCTTCAGCAATGACAAGATCATATCAACCCAGGAGGCCAACAAGTGGAATGAGGCTATGCTTTTTTAAACTAAAGTTTCCACTGCTGAATGCAGTGACCATGAATGTAGAAGTTTTTCTCCACTGTTTTCTTTGGTATACAACATATTTTTCATTATGAATAAAATTTATGTTTGAAATAAAGTAATGTGCCTCACAGTCATACAGCTTCCACTAACAGTAAAACCATACAAACTCTTGCTTCAGCCTCCTGAACTGTGGCCCTCTTTCACACTGTACCTCCACTGCCCGAATAATCTATGTCCTTAAAGCATCTGATTTTTCAGATGGAGGCTGTCACAAGTACAGGCCATAGCTGGCCGTAAGGCAATTAACCTGAGACATGGATGCCTCTACCAACAATGCTATCTATTGACAAACCATCCAACATCCTGGCAGGATCCCCACATCCTAACTTCACAATGTTGTTTACATCATGATGACGCTAAATAGCAACTCCTTTGCTTGCATCTTCGGAAACAGCTCGATTTCCATCTTTAATATCTCTATTTTTCCCTTTCAGGGTTCCTTTGAAGACCCTGGCCTGGATTTCACGCTGACTACAGTTTTTTTGTGGGATTGGAACTTGCTCTCAGGGTGCCACGACTGGCCGTTATCCGACATGCCAAGGGCGCGGCCTAAGAGTTCGGCTCCACTTTGGAGGCCTAGGATCTGGGGGCTCTGGAGACGGGTGGATCGAAGGCCGGTGTCTCAGACTGGTGTGTCGTGGGAGCTGGAAGATCTTTGGCTGTGCGCTCAGAGATCCGGGCTCTTTGGGCACAAAACTTGGAAGAAGCGACACAACAGACTTTTAACATCGTAAACCAGTGAGTTGGTTGTTATGTCTCCCCTCTCGCTGTGAAACGGAGGCACCCCTTCATCCCTCATTAGGGAAAGAGCGAGCCTGTGGTATGTCGAATACCGGGTGTCTTTGGGGTAACTGCAAGTCTGTGTCTTTGCTGTTGCTTCACTCATGCTTGAGTGCTCAGTGGTGGGCACTGATGTTTTTTTGCCGGTGGAGGGAGGGAGGATTGTCGCTTTGCTGCTGTTTATGCACGGGAGGGACTTCGGGTTTCTAACATTTAACTGTCTTTCATTCTTTGGGGCACTCCTGTGTTTTCGTGTATGTTTGTGAAGAAAAAGGATTTCAGGATGTACATTGTATACATTTCTCTGATGTTAAATGTACCTTGAAACCTCAGAGACCACGCTGTGACTGAACAACTCGAGCAAGTATAGTCCCTCCTGCGACTTTCTATTCCCATTGGAACCACTGATGGTGCAAAGAGAGAAGGACTCATAGGATACACAAGACACCTAGTCTCATTATCTTCTCCATTACTATTTTCGATTTGTAGTTAACCTAATCTGGGAAATTCATCTCCTTATTTATATTTTGTTTTCTCCTGACCTTTGAAGCATTATTCATATCATCCAGTGGAGAGAGAGTGTTTATTCAGAAGGAAGCATTTAGCAAGCCTGCTGTTACCATCCTTTCAGTTAGAATGTTGCCCGCATTCAAGTGTATTCACAGAAATTTAAAGCAACAGCATTTGGAAGGACAAGGTCATGGACATCCTCAATGCTATGCAGCAAATTTCTCTCCACATCCATAACCTCATGTCTTTTAGATGATTTTGAGGCTTTCCAAAGCCCTTTACGTACTCACCTGCCTATTTCTATTCAAGTCAAGTTTATTGTCATTTAACTATATACATGTATATAGTATATAACCATATAATGTACATAGAAACAAGGCATTTCTCCAAACCTGGGTGTAAAGTACAGTCGTACACATAAGACCATAAGATATAGGAGCAGAATTAGGCCATTTGGCCCATCGAGTCTGCTTTGCAAATGACGCACAATAACTAATGAGGGTAAGGATAAAAGCTACAGCTGAATCACACATAAATAACAAACTAAAGTGCATTAATATTAAATATTGAACAGATTAACCAGTGACACTTTGATTATGATGCGACAGGGAGTTCAGAAGCCGAATGGCCTGATAAGAAGCTGTCTCCCATCCTGACTGATAAATGTCCCCAATGACCCCTATGATCCTCTCAGCTGTTCTCACAGTCTTTTGTAGGGACTTCTGCTCCATTGCTCAGCTGCTCCCATACTGGATGGAGATAGAGCTTGTCCGGATGCTGCTTGGGTTCTTCTAACCACCATTTTTTTTACTTCATATACTCCATAAATATACACTCGTGTGGATGTCCTTTCCAATTTCTTTTCCATACTCAAGACAAATGACAGGGCCCTGGGGAGTGTTGCAGAACAGAGAGACTGGAGTACAAGAACACAGATCACTGAAAGTGGCGTTGCAGGTAGACACGGTGGGAAAGAAGGCTTTTGTCAGAGTGGAGAAGTTGGGATGTTAAGTATAAAACATTGAAATATTGTGTTCAGTTTTGGTCATCCTGATACAGGAAAGATGTCATTAAGCCAGAAAGAGTGCAGAGAGGATTTACAACAATGATGTAATTCTTCTACCACAACAGGCAGGATATCCCAGTGGCCACCCATTTTAATTCTATCTCCCATTCCCATTCCAACATATCAGTCCACGGCCTCCTCTTCTGCCATGATAAGGCCACTCTCAGGTTGGAGAAGCAACACCTCACATTGCTTCAGCCTGACGGCATGAATATCAATTCCCTAACTTCCTGTAATTTCTCCCATCTATCCCTTCTCTTTTTCCATTCCCCATTCCGGCTTCCCTCTTACCCCATCTCTTCAGCTCACCTGCTCATCACCTGCCTCTACTGTCCTTCCTCCTTCCCTTTCTCCTATGGTCCATTCTCCTCTCCTATTGGATTCCTTCTTGTTCAGCCCTTTGCCTCTTCCACCTATCACCTCCTCGTTTCTCACTTCTCCCTCCCTCCCCCCACCAACCTACTTCCCCCATCCATCCATCACTTTTCAGATGTACTTCTTCCTTTCCCCTAACTTTTTTTTATTTCTGTTTCTTCCCCCTTACTTTCCAGTTCCGATGAAGGGTCGCAGCCCGAAAAATCAACTGCTTACTCCCCTCCACAGATGCCACCTGACTGATGAGTTCCTCCAGCATTTTGAGTTAGTTGCTTTGAATGCCCAGCATCTGCAACAACAGTGTTGCTGGGGCTCGACAGACTGAATTACGGAGAGAGGTTGGCAGGTTGGGACTTTGGTCCTTGGAGTGTAGGAGAATGGGAGATGATCTTACAGAGCTGTGAGGGGCCTAGATAAAGTGAATGTGCACAGTCTTTTCCACCCAGGGTTGGGCAATCAAGAACTAGAGGTTTAAGGTGAGAGGGGAAAGGTTTGGGGTGGTAGTGGTTAGCACACTGCTTTAGAGTACAGGCGACCCGGGTTCAATTCCTGCTGCTACTTGTAAGGAGATTGTATGTCCTCCCGTGACTGTGTAGGTTTCCTCCGGGTGCCCCGGTTTCCTCCCACAGTCCCAGATCTACCAGTCGGTAGGTTAATTGGTCATTGTAAATTGTCCTGTGATTAGGCGAGGGTTAAATCAGGGGTTGCTGGGCAGCACGGCTCAGTGAGCCAGAAGGGCCAATTTTGTGCTATATCTCAATAAATAAATTTAATAAGAAGCTGAAAGGTAAACTTTTCACCCAGAAGGTGGTGAGTATATGGAATGAGCTGCCAGAGGAAATGGTTGACACAGGTACATGGAAATGTTGGCCTGTACAGACCAATAGGGCTGAATGGCCTGTTTCTGTGCTATATGACTATGTGACTCTTTGCTACTTTCTCTGTCCCTTTTATCTCTTAATCCTGAGGATCTCTGCCCTGCTTACCTTTATTTGTTCTCCTTAACTTAGAGTGTCTCAAAAGAAGAGGGCTCGGTGAGGGTGAGGTTAAGTAGAAACTCTAAATGACAAAGATGGATTTGGTGACTCTGCATGCTCTCCCATCACCAGACTTCTTCAAGTTTCATCCCACAACCCAAAGATGAGCAGGTTGGTAGGTTACCAGCTGGCCCTTGGTATTTGACAGTTAGAAACCGGGCTGAGTTCAAAGGAACGGTGGTGTGTTGGGGGGGGGGGGGATCGAATAAAATAGGTTAGGGTAGGATTAGTCCAAGGCTGGCTGTTAGCTAGCCAGTGTCGACTTTGCGAGCCAAAGGTCCCTTTCCCAGCTGTATCTGCGACTCTCTCGTTTTAAATCTCCTCTGGTGCCCAGCCTTTCCTGGACAATGTTACAGTCTCCCAGTTCCCCAGCATCAGATGGAATTGTAATCAGTTTCCCTGAACTTCGAACTCAACTGATAATCCAAGCTCTGCGCCACCCTTCTGTTTCTTCCTTTCCCCTCCCTTGCCTCCCAGACGTGTGTGTGAGTGTGTGTGTGTGAGAGAGAGAGCATTTCTAATCCCAACAGTCCATTTCTAATCCTATGGTGGGGCAAAGGTCTATTTTTGTTCTCTATTACTCCACGTATTCATTGTGCGTATTTTAACAGTAACTCTATTTTTAATTCCGTGGAAGGTAGGGGTGTGTGTGTGTGAGTGTGTGTGTGTGTGTGTGTGTGTGTGTGTGTGTGTGTGTGTGTGTGTGTGTGTGTGTGAGTGTGTGTGTGTGTGTGAGTGTGTGTGTGTGAGTGTGTGTGTGTGTGTGTGTGTGTGTGTGAGTGTGTGTGTGTGTGTGTGAGTGTGTGTGTGTGTGTGTGTGTGTGTGTGTGCGTGTGTGTGTGTGTGTGTGTGTGTGTGTGTGAGTGTGTGTGTGTGTGTGTGGGTCTGAAGTGCCGAAACCCAGGCTAACCCAGAGAAAAACAAACTCGGTGCCGACTGACAGTGGCGGCAGCGACCCTGGGCTGGCTGGGCACAGTCACCACAGGATTGGAGCGGTTCCTCGAGGCTGGGTGCAGCGGGCAAGGCATGGGCAGTGGGTCTGTGGGTTGGCATTGGCCCAAAGCCACCAGAGCGACTGGCTCCCAACCAAGGCGCCAAGTTCTTAAACAGCCGCAACTTTATCTGGAACTCGCCGCTGCAAAGTTCCCGAAAGGGTCCTGCTTTCTGCAAAGGTCGATCCCTCACGGTACAAAACCGATGGATCTTCCCCCCCCCCTCAACCGCCCCCTCCCTCCTCCAATTCCCCCCGTCCCCTGCCGGGGCTCCGTTCTGTTCCACGCTGGTCAGCGTCCGCCACCCTTACCAACTTTCTGGAAGGCTTTCAAAGCGAGTTTCTTGCTGTCTCCGTCCTGCTGCGGACGCTCCAAGCCCCAGGACCTGCTGCCGATCATGGTCCTCCTTCCCTCCGACCGGGGCTTTGCGCCCTCTCCGTAACCCCGATCCGCGACGTCGCTGTGAGCGGGGCTGTCCCGTCCCGTCTACCCACCTCCTCTCGCCCGAGTTCTCTGTCCCTTAGTGAGCCCGCAGCTACGCGTGGCTGCGCTAATGAGACGTGTGGCTCCCCACCCTCTACTTATAACCCGGCAGTTTCAGCTCATACATCTCGCTGCCACTATATAAGGAGCGGGCTGTGCTCAAACGGGAAGAGATTGTGAAAAAATGAACAACTCAATCCCTCCCTCTCCACCCACACCACCCTCAATGCTTTCATTCACACCGAGGAACGGTTGCAGAGTTCACATTTCCTATGTGGCGGGCCGGAATCGGGAAGGGTTGGTCTCAGAAACGAAAGAGTTGTTCGTTCAGGACTGAGATGAGAGGAAGTTTCTGCATATTTCTTGCGGGGAGGGGGTGAATCTTTCTAATTTTCCACCCAGGAGAGCTGTGGCTTCACAGTTACGTGGAGCGATTGGAAACTTTGGGTTTATTCTCCCTGGAAGGTAAAAGACTGAAAGGGTAATCTCGTGAGGTTTACAACCTTATGAGGAGCATAAGTAGGACAGAGATTTCAGAGAGTATTTTCCCAAAGCAAGAGAGCCCAAAAACTAGAGGGCACAGGTTTAAGGTGAGAAGGGAGAAGACCTTGGTGATTATCTGCAACCAACAGTGATGGAGGCAGATGCAAACACAACATTCAAAGGACTTTGGATAGGAAAGGAAGAGAGGGAAGTGGTACAGATGCAGGCAATGGATTTGTGTTGGCTGGCATCATGGAGGAGGTGGGTTGAAAGGTGCAGGAGAGTAGTGCTAAGGTAGAAGTCAATCATGGTTTAACTGAACAGCGGAATAGGCAGGAGGGGCTGTACACTGGTCTCAGCTAACGAGTGGCCCTTAGACTTGATGCCTTGTTTTTGAAGAATTCAGAAATCCCAGACCTCGAATCACCTCAGACTGAGCCCTATCCCACTGCCGACCACTCTGATCTCACAAATTAAACTGTAATTGTCACTTTAAAGGATTTTACTATGTTCCTTTCCAAAATTAAATTCAACAAAGCAAAGCATGTTAAGCAAAGGTTTAATATAGGGTCTCCAAAACATGAGATGTTGTGAGAAAAAAACAGGTTCCAGTGGTCGTGGGAGGAAGAAATTGAAGATAATTAGCCAAAAACAGCCTGGGATAGATGCATTTTTTAATAACAGGTTGCTTTGATCTGGAAAGCATTGCCTGAGAAGTTGGTGGAGACAGATTCAATAATAACTTTCAAATGGAATTGAATATATTTGTACAGACTAACTCTGTAATTTTTCCTCTTGGTTATAAAGTAACAGGAATCTTTGATGTTCATTTCTCTTTAGAAATGCAAAGGCTTGTATGGTGCAATTAGTGACAAACATTAAATGCAGTATAATTGTAAAATTACTGAGGATTGTCAGTGGTATGGATCAGCAAAGAGGGAGGAACACACTTAAGTATAAACCAGCAAGAAATCCTCAAAGTAAAGTAAAAATTTCTACAAGTGTTTAAGACAGAAGGTGCCAACATTGTGAGTGAAGAGGAGAGACTGAGTACTGAACATGTTTCAAAGTGGATACGTCCCCAGGCCCAAGTGAAGTACATCTCAGGCTGTTAACAGAAGCAAAGAAGTAGATGGCAGAGACTCTGAGTACAATATCTCATTCCTCCCTGTCTACCGAAGAACCTCCAGAGGACGGGAGGACTATTGCTTACACAGGGAGAACGGGACAAACAAAGAAATTACAGGGTGATAAATCTAACTTCAGTTGGAATATCATCAGAATAACTTTTGATCGACTGTATAAAGCTTCATTTCAAAAGGCAGAGGTCAATCGGGGAGTGTGTGCTTGTTAAGGGAGATGGAGCACGGCACACAACAGTTCGGACACACAAGAGACCGCAGCACTGGAATTTGACGGGACACAAAGCTGCTGGAGGAACTCGGCAGGTTGAGCAGCCTCTGTGGAGGGAAATGGGAAATCGTGTTGAGACCCTTCATCTGGATAGTTAGTGCTGCTGTCTCACAGCTCTATAGACTCGGGTTCCTTTCTGTGGTCCTGCTTGTGTGGAGTTTACATGCTTTCTCTGTTCATGCACGGACTCCCCTCGCACTCTTCCCTGGTTTCCCCCCACATGCTAAAGATATCCTGGCCAGAAAAGTTGATTGGCTGCTGTAAACTGCCCCTGGTGTGGAAGGGTGGCAGGAAAGTCACCTTGATAAGGAGGGTCTTGGGATGGGGGGTGGGGGTCAAAAGAGAATAAAATGATAGCAGTAAGGGGGTGGGGGTTTGATGGTCACGGTCTTGTATCTGTGTGGTATGACACTTCAGGTTGTCTCTTCGGCACGTTTTTGGGAAGGTTGATGAAAGCCGTGTGTTTGATGGTGCTCTCCATGGATTTCAGCAAGGTCCCACATGGCAGGTAGGTCACAGAAGTAGAAGTCCATTGGATCCAATGAAGAGTGGCAAAGTGGACCCAAAACTGACTCAGGAAGCAAATAGCAATGATTGATTTTTTTTGTTGCAATGGAAGGTTGCTACCAGAAAGGTTCCATGGAGCTCAGTTGTTCTGTGTGTCAGTAATATTGACCCGAATTCGGGCAGATGATGAAATCCACAGATGATGCAAACATTGACTGTAGATAACAGTGAGAAAGAAAGCTTTTGACAGCAAGAAAATGTAGATGGCCTGGGCATCTGAGCTAAAGAATGACAAATCAAACTTAATCCAGAGAAATGTGAGATCATGCAACATACAGTGAATGGGAGGGTATGAGTGGTTTATGGATAGACAAAGGGAGTGAATGTCAAGGTTAAAATGGATCATGGGATATTTTCCTTTGTTAGCAGTGACATTGAATATAAGAGCAACAAGATTATGCTGGAAGTGAAAATAACACATTAGATCACAGCTTGATAACTTCATGTAGTTTACAGGAGAGAGGTGATTGTGCTGGAGATGGTGCAAAGGAGGTTTACAGAGATGTTTCCAGAACTGGAAATTTAAAGCTGTGAGAAAAAATGCTGGGGTTATTTTCGTTAGACCAGAGGAGGCTGAGGAGAAACTTAACTGAGGTGTGTAAATCATGAGGAGTCTGCAGAGTTAGAAGGAAGGACTTATTTCCCTTAGCAGGGTGGCCAAGCACCAGGAGACAGAGGTTTAAGTAACTGGTGAAAGGATTCGAGGGAAGATGAGGAAATATTTTTTCATGCAGGGTGGGATGACTGCTTGAAACTTCAGGAGAGGCAGGAACTGTCATCATGGTTATAAAGGTTAAACTCCAAAATGTAAGTTGCTTTGATCCATCAGAACTCTACAAAATGGAGAACAATGAGCAGGAGTTGAGCAGTTCAATGTATAAAAATGGAAATGGAAATCTGTCTTTTGTCTATCTTCCCCACAGCAAAAAGGCATGTGCAGAAGATAGATGAAGGACAGATTTCCATTTCCATTTTTATACACCTAACTGCTCAACTCCAGCAGTAACAAGTCAGACATGGGGAAGGGAACATCTCCCTGATTACCATCTCCTGCTCTCTGCTTGCTGAATCAGTGCTCCTTCATGCTGAACAGGACTGGAAGTAGAAAGGACATAGAATGGGCACTTGGTAAGGGCTTCGTTCAATCATCAAGACTGGCTTGGCGACACCCACACAGAGTGAGCTGCCCGAGCCCTGAAGGAGGTTACTGAAAGTCTGGGTCTGTGGCAGGTAGTCAGTGAACAAACTGGGTATTTACATCGACACCTCTTGCCACCCTGTCACTTGCAAGAATGTTATTTCCTTCACTCATATCCTCCATCTCGCCGCATCTGATCTCATGATGAGGCTTTCCATTCCAGGTCATCCGAGATGATCTCTTTTTTCAGAAAATGCAGCCTCCCCCACCCTGCTGCTATCAGTGGAGCCTTCATCCACATCTCTTCTATTTTCTGCATGCTTGCCCTCACCCCCAAGACATAACAGGCAAAGTTCCCCTTGTCCTCACCTACCACCCCACGAGCCTCTGCACTTAACGTATCATTCGCTGCATCTCACTTCCCCCACCCTTTTCCTTTCCAGCTTATTTCTCTCCATAGATGCTGACTGACCTGCTGAGTTCTTCCAGTGCTTTGTGCATCACTCAAGTGAGTGAACAAACATAAGCGATCAATCGACTTGACTTCATCCTCACCAATCATCTGACCATGATGTCACCAGTAGGAATGGTGATGAAGTTCCAGATTCACATCACGGATCGTCTCCATCATGTTTTGGTAAATTGAGTGGACTCAGAACAGATCTGGCAGCCCGGAACCCTCTAGACCCAGCAGCAGCTGCAGGGTCTGTAAGCTAGCCCTCACTCTACCACTAAAACCAAGCCATGGAATTCACCATAGGTCAACAACAAACAAAAAACCTGTGCTAGGGGCAGATCTCAAATACAGTGCCAAGGGGACGAAGCTGTGACACAGGAGCACTTGTCAAAACAGCTCACAATAGACATAGCTAAGCATCTCGTGACCAGTCCCATCAGATCCAGTTCTGAGTGATGATGGGCTATCAAAGAGCTAATGGGACAAGGAGTTTCTATAAGCATTATTACGTGATTGATGAAGGCTGAGGCATTCATAACACCATTCATCCGGAAGTGCCAACTGAATGGCCAGCTCAGCTTCCTTCTGATATCTCCACCATCACAGGTGCCCGATTCCAGCAAATTCATTCACTTCGTACGACATCTGAGAACACTGCAGACAGCAAAGGCTGAGGGAATAGACACCATCCCAACCATAGAAGTGCTCCAGGCCCTCCTGCTTCCCTTTTCCCATGGTCCACTCTCCTCTCCTTTCAGATCCCTTTTCTCAGACCTTTACCATTTCCACCTCCCAGCTTCTCACTTCATTGCCCCTCCCCCACCCATGCACCTCCCCCCTCAGATGGCTTCACCTGTCACCTTCTAGCTTGTCCTCCCTCCCCTCCCCCCCACCTTCTTATTCTGGCGTCTTCCCCATTTCTTTCCAGTCCTGGTGAAGGGTCTCAGCTTAAAACATCAGCTGTTTATTTATTCCCCTTCATAGATGCTGCCTGGCCTGCTGAGTTCCTCCAGCATTTTGTGTGTGTTGCTCTGGATTTCCAGCATCTGCAGAATCTCTGGTGTTTCTGTTTTTGTTCTATTTGTCTCTGTGACAACACGTACTCAATGGCAACGAGAGATGCGCAATAAATGCTCAATCTGCCAGCAATGCCTAGATGCCCCCAAGAAAAGAATGAATAACATTCAACCACAACATGAATATTAGGTCTGGACTGATACTAAAAAGAACCTTCCTTATAACGACCATGCCTCTGATGGTATTTATTGTGGGTGGAAGACTCCTACCGATTCATGACAAGAATCAGGATCAATCTATTTCCAGAGCCTTTTGTAGGCAGCAGCTGGTTAGACTTACTGATTTTGTTGTCCGTGTCCTTTGTTTCTATGTGCTGAGCTCACTGTTGTAAATGAACAAATAAGGAGACTGGAATCTAAATCCTTCCAATTTGTTACACTGTTAGTGCACAGTTCTCCCCCAGATTCCACGACTATTAAGCATTCTTCTAAACTATGATTGACCCAAGAAGAATCCCTTCAAGGTCCCCTGGACAAGCCATAGCAATATTGAAACAAAGCTTGCTGGAAGTATTCAGCAGAACAGACCAGCATCCTGGAGAGTGAAATAAAGTTTAATTTTTTCGGAACATACGAAAAGATCATCTGCCTGAAAGGTTTCTCCAGCTACATATACCGCCAGACCTGCTAAGTGCCTCCAGCAATCTCTGTTTTAATTTAAACACATCGGGAGTTGGTCAAATTAGTTAGGAATGTTATATAAACAGTATACAGCTTTATTAAAAAGGAAAACAAATTGTAATAGTAGGGCCAGACCAGAAAAACAATAGGAATAGTTACAAATATGATGAACTTGTATCTGGAAAGCTACATTGGAACATGGCTATTCCAATTGTCCTGTGACAATCTGAACATACAACTCATTCTATCCTGTGAAGCATAGCCAGTACTGTACACAGAGTCCCATCCCTCCCATTCCCAAGTCCTGAATTCTGCTTCATTAAGAACACTCTGCCTGGTGACTAGTAATCACAGCTCCTTATAACTCCAAAGTCAACGTTCCCTTGTTTCATATTGGAAGTGCCTTGCCTGATTAGAATAAGCACATCCTGCTGTTTGGCCCAGCTTTTCTGAATGTGGGAGCTGAAGTGTCAACTGTTTGACAATTTGGAGACTCCCTGTAAACTACTGGAGCTGCTGAATCCCTTCTGCCTGACTCTAAATAGAGCCCATAGAACTGAGAATGTTGTATAGAGCTGCCATCACAGTGTGTGTCATAGAATGTCTCAGTGTGTGTGTGTGCACTCGAAGTGCAAGTCACGGTGTATCTCATGATAGGTGTCAGTGTGTGTCATGGTGTGTCTCACAGCATGTGAAGTGTGTCACAGTACGAAGTGTGTGTTACATGTGTGTCACTATAGCCTGTCCTGCTTCAACCAAGCCAAGCAAGTTCACCAACAACTCTACTTCCTCAGGAGGCTAAGGAAATTTGGCATCTTCCCTTTGACCCTCACCAATTTTTATTGATGCAGCATAAAAAGCATCCTATCGGGATGGATTATGTCTCACTACGGCAACCGCTCTGCCCGTGACCGCAAAAAACTGCAGAGTTGTGGGCACAGCTCAGAAACCAGCCTCCCCTCCATGGACTGTCTACACTTCTCATGGTTTGGTAGATCAGTAATATAACTAAAGACTCACCCATCCTGGACGTTTTCTCCTCTCCTCTCCTCTCCCATCAGACTAAGGATACAAAAGTCTGAAAACTACCCCTATGCTCAAGGCTAACTCCTACCCCACAGTCCCCAAGCATGATAAGATGATCTCTTGACCTCACAATCGATCTTGTCATGGCTTTGCACAGTTTCGTCTGCCTGCACTGCATTTTCTCTGGAACTGAAATATTTTATTCTGCATTCTGTTATCGTTTTCCCTTGTACACCCTCAATGGACTGACATGAGGAAATGATCTGTATTCTTCTCTGTAGCTTGGTATGTGTGACAATTTTAAACCAATTTATCAAGGTCTCTCAGAGTGTGGTACAAATTCACTCACATAGCAGTTCAGTGAGAACTGTCTGACAGTGTGCTTATTGTCTGGCTCCCGGCGTTTACCTGTTCACATCTATTGGTAGGATTACTGCACAGATCAGATGGTGTGATTAAATGGAAAGGCATCTGCTGCAGAGAGGCATGTTATTAATTGTCCCAACCGCCCTGCTGGATTTAGCCGGAAGATTAGAGACAGTCAGAAAAACACACCAATTAAAACAGCCACCCTGCTTCAGCACTGAACTGATTGTGTAGGAAGGATTTACTGTTGGCTGTTGGATTCTCCAGCTGGGGTCTGAGTCAGGATAGTTGAAGGCTGTTTATATTTAGAACATAGAACATTACAGCATAGTAAAGGCTCCTCGGTCCACAAAGTTGCGCCAACCTTTCGACCTACTCAAAGATCAATCTAACCCTTCCCTCCCCCATTTTTATTTCATCTATGTGCCTATCTAACAGTGTCTTAAATGTCTCTATTGTGTCTGCCTCTACCACAACTGATAGTACATTCCATGCTATCACCAAAAACTACCTCGGACATCACCCCATACTTTCCTTTACTCACCTTAACATTGTATGAGCCATTTCCTCTCCAGGGAAATCTCTGCCTGTCTACTCTGTCTATGCCTCTTATCATCTTGTACATCTCTACCAAGTCACCCTTCATCCTCCTTCACTCCAAAGAAAAAAAAGCCCTAGCTCACTCAACCTAACCTCATAAAACATGCTCTCTAATCCAGGCAGCATCCTGGTGAATCTCCTCGGCACCCTCTCTAATCCAGGCAGCATCCTGGTGAATCTCCTCGGCACCCTCTCTAATCCAGGCAACATCCTGGTGAATCTTCTCTGCACCCTCTCTAATCCAGGCAGCATCCTGGTGAATCTCCTCGGCACCCTCTCTAATCCAGGCAGCATCCTGGTGAATCTCCTCGGCACCCTCTCTAATCCAGGCAGCATCCTGGTGAATCTCCTCGGCACCCTCTCTAATCCAGGCAGCATCCTGGTGAATCTCCTCGGCACCCTCTCTAATCCAGGCAGCATCCTGGTGAATCTCCTCGGCACCCTCTCTAAAGCTTCCACGTCCTTCCTATAATGAGGGGTGACCAGAACTGTGGTCTAACCAATTTTATGGAGCTGCAACATTACCTCATTGGTCTTGAACTCAGTCCCCAGACTAGTGAAAGCCAACGTTTCATACAGTTTCTTAGCCATAATATCAACTTGCGAGGCAACTTTGAGGGATCTATGGACGTAGACCCCAACATCCAGCTCTTCCTCCACACTGTCAAGAATCCTGCCATTGAACTTGTACTCTGCCTTCAAATTCAAGCCTCCAAAGTGTATCACTTCACACTTTTCCAGATTGAACTCTATCTGCCACTTGTCAGCCCAGCTCTGCACCTATCAATGTCCTGTTGTAACCTATAGCAACCTTCCACACGATCCACAACACCACCAACCTTTGTGTCATCTGCAAACTTACTGAACCCTCCCCCCTTCCACTTCCTCATCCAGGTCATTTATAAAAATCACAAGGAGGAGGGATCCCAGAACACATTCCTGTGGAACATCACTGGTCACAGACCCCCAGGCAGAATATGACCCATCTACAACCACCCACTCCCTTCTGTGGGCAAGCCAATTCCAAATCCACACAGCCAACTTTCCCTGAATCCCATGGCTCCTGATGTTCTGAATGAGCCCACCATGGGGAACCTTGTCAAAGACCTTACTAAAATCCACATACACCACATCCACTGCTCTACATTCACCAATATGCTTTGTCACTTCCTCAAAGACGTCTATCAGGCTCATGAGGTATGAGATGTCCCTCATAATCAGATTGTGCTTCTCCAAATACTTGTAAATCCTGGCTCTGAGAATCCACTCCTGTAGTTTGTCCACCGCTGATGTAAGACTCACTGATCTATAATTCCCAGAATTATCCCTTTTATCTTTCTTAAACAAAGGAATAACATTTACCACCCTCCAATCTTCGGGTACTGCTCCTGTGACCAGTGAGGATACAAAGTAAATATATTAAATAGTTCAATTAAAATAAGTAGTGCAAAAGCAGTAATAAAAAAAATGTAGTGAGGTGGTGTTTATGGGTTCAATGTCTATTCAGAAACTGGATGGTGGAGGGGAAGAAGCCATTCTTGAATCACTGAGTGTGTGCCTTCCTGGGTGATGGGGTCCTTAATGATGGACAGCACCTTTCTGAGACACTGCTCCTTGAAGATGTCCTGGATACTACGAAGGAGAGGACCAATGATGGAGCTGACTAATTTTACAACTCTCTGCAGTTTACTTTGATCCTGTGCAGTATGGGGATGGGGGAATACCAGCCGGTTAGAATGCTCTTCATGGTACATCTGTAGAAATCTGTGAGTGCCTTTGGTGACATACCAACTCCAAATCCTAATGAAGTACAGCCTTCTTTGTAGCTGCATTGATATAAGTACAGTGAGATACAGGTACAGTGAAAACCTTGCTTACAGTAGCATCACAGTCACGTAGATACAGTCAGTATAGATTATTCCATGATATTATGCACATCAGTAGATATCCGTGTAAAGTTATCCTATGCTGGGGATGGGATGTGAGGAACATCTCTCTGCATCCACCTGTTTGTAGCTTTCATGGTGATGCCTTTACATAAGTGGAGACTGCTCCTGAATATAGACCAGTGATTCTAAGGCTTCTGCAGATGTCAACAATTTCTCAACAAATCTGCAATTACAGGAAAAGAAAAACATGGGTTGGTAAAAATTAGAATCCATCACGAGAGAGGGGAGGGCTCCCTCTATCCCAGGACTCTGGATCAGAGGAGAGGGCTCCCTCTATCCCAGGACTCTGGATCGGAGGAGAGGGCTCCCTCCATCGCAGCCCATTGGATCAGAAGGCAAGGCTCCCTCCATCCCAGGACTGTAGATATGCAACTTTACCTCATGGCTCGTGAACTGAATCCCCTGACTCTCCATTCACCTTCATAAAAACCGTATCAACTTGTGCAGTAACTTTAGAGGGAATTCTGCTCAAATATCTTATGGATGTGGATGTCTGGACTTGGTTCTACACCATTTGTGTGTCTTTATCAGGTCCCCTTTAGTTTCCTCTGCTCCAAGGGAAATAAACCCAGTTTCTCCAGTCCCTCCTCATAACTGAGACACTCCTGGGGAATCTCCCTGGCATCCTCTCCAGTACAATCATATCCTACTCTCAGAAATGTCCACAGTAATCCAGCTTTGACTCAAACAGTACTTTGTAAAGTTCTTTCTCCCCTGTCCCATGCGCTAGCTAATGACGCTGTCATCTCATTTGCTTTTTTTCACCATTACACATGACCGCACAGCCGAACACCCGAGTAATCACATTGTCAAGTTCACCGATGGCATGACAGTGTTGGGGCTCATCACCAACAACAATTAGGTTACCTAGAGAGGTGGAAGAGCTCAAAGCCTGGTGCCAGACAAATAACCTCTTCCTCAATGTCAACAGACAGTTATTGACTTCAGGAGAACTCACACCCTCTTTACATTGGTAACACTGCAGCAGGTTCAAACTCCTGGGAGTGGACAACACACACAATCTCTCATGGTCCCAGAACACATCACTGTTTGGTACAGAAACTGCACTGTTGCGCACTGGAAATCTCTACAACGGGTAGTCAAAATTGCCCAACTCATCACTGGCACCAGCCTACCAACCATCAAGGACATATACACTGAAAGGTGCCAGAAAAATGATGACACTTTGTTCATGGACTGCATGTCCCACCCTCATCAGGGAGGAGGCTATGTAGCATCCACGCTACAACCACCAAACTCAAAAACAGTTACTTCCCCCAAGCAGTAAGTCTGATCAACACCTCCACCCACTAACTCCACCATTACTTTATTATTTCCCATCAGTCACCTTATGTACAGCCTAGCATCACTTTATGGACATACAATCAATCTATATATGTAAGCTGTCTTATGTATTTATTGTGTGTGTGTGTGTGTGTGTGTGTGTGTGTGTGTGTGTGTGTGTGTTTTATTGGTGCTGCATCAGATCTGGAGTAACAATTATTTTGTTCTCCTTGCACGTGAACAGGAAATGACATGAAACAATCTTGAACCTTGAATCCTACCAACCTGTGCTGCTACCTTCAGAGCTCCGTGGATTGTGTACCAAGATCACTGCATTCTCAATAGTACCCAGGGCCCTACCATTCACTGGGAATGCTGCTGTTGCTATGGTCGCACTTCAATCGCACACGGTAATCCGAGGCCCCAGATTCCCATTAGCTATAGAATGAGATGGCCTCCTCTCCACTCTCTACAGAGCTTGGCCACTGGATTGTGGAACATGCTGTCAGAGTAGGTACAAAAATGACTTTATATTTATTGATTTATTTAGCGATACAACACCAAACAGGCCTTTCCTGCCCAACAAGCCACATCGCCCAGTAACCCATCTACTTAATCCTAGCCTAATCACAGGACAATTCATAATGACCAATTAACCTACTAAACAGTACGTCTTTGGAATGTGGGAGGAAACGGGAGCACCTGGAGGAAACCCATGTGGTCACAGGGAGAACATACAAACGTTCTTACAGAGAGCGCTGGAATTGAACTCCAATGCCTTGAGCTGTAAAAGTGCCGCGTTAACTGCTATGCCAAAAGATGAACATGGATAGGAAAGGTTTAGAAGATTATAGGCCAAACACTGCCAAATGGGACAAGCTTGATTGGGGATCTTGGTTGACGTTGGGTTGAAATTTGTCTTTATCTTCTCAACAGTCACACCAAATGGGACCTCACTGCATGCTAGGACTTGGTCTTGTTGTGTGAGCATTGGATCCCACCCTGCTCATGGGTCAGGGAGTGAAGCATCACTGACATTTATCCGGTTAAGTTTTATCCTATTAGAGGTAATGACATGTAAACCTTGCCACAGCTGTCATGCATCCAATTGTGCCTCCAGCTGCACTTAGAATTGCCTTTTTGCTCTTGTGATGGTCTTCCGTAGGCTGTACCTGATCTTCTTGCAGGCTTCTGGATCTCTGGTCTTGAACGCCACAGATGTAGCCCTCAGCAGACTGTGAAACTTTGGCTTCTCGTTTGGAAAAATTCTGTAGGTTGTTGAAGGCACACACTTGTCTACACAGGTCTTGATGAAGTCGATAATGGTCATGCACATTCATTCAGGTCCAAAGATGAATCCATGAATATTGACCAATCTACCAACTTGAAGCAGTCCTCTAAGCACTCTTCCACCTCCCTTGACCATACCTTCATGGTCCTCACCACTGTCTGTACGCTGAGAGTGGAAGTACTTACAGGTGAGTGGACTTGCCAAAGTACAGCTGTAGGTTGACATAATAAGTATCCTTGGTGGTGGCGGCCTAACAGTTGACCGTGTTGGTTCCTCCAGTTCCACAGGTAACATGTTGGTCAGAGGCTTGAAGCTCTCCTGGGTGATGATGATCGGGAAGGCATCAGGGTGTCTATCAATCATGGTTTAACATTCGCCTGAGGTGGATTGTACAGGATGATGGCAGAGACCTCTCCCTGCAGGTAATATGGACAACACTTGACCAGCAGGTTTTCCAGGTTGGAGGAGCAGGACTGAGACAGGACTGCCACAAGAGTGCACCACAATGAGTTAATCATGAAGCAAACCTTGCCACCTCCACCTTTACTTGACACCACTGTCCAGTCCATGTGGTGGAAGGTGAAGGCCTCAGGCTGAAGAGCTGGGGTTGAGTCATGTCTCTGTGAAGCAAAATACTGTACACAGCAATCCCTGATGTCTCTCTGGCACTGAAATCTCACTCTCAGGTCTTCAGTTTTATTTTACTATTGCCTTCTTCTGGGCAGTGTCTTTACAGGTGACCCCAGCCATTATCAATACTCTTCAGAGATTGTCTGCCTGGTGTCAGTGGTCTCATAACCAGGACTTGTGATATGCAACAGATGCTCATACGACCATCCACCACCTGCCCCCACGGCTTCATGTGACCCTGATCGGCAGTGGGGGCGGGGGCAGGCTAAGCAGGTGATACACCCAGGGTCAATACATATGGACAGAGTTTAACGAGGTGGCCTACAGGGAAGAGGTCATCACCCTGACACAGTGGTGTCAAGAAAACAACCTCTTCCTCAATGTTGCAAGAACAAAGGAGCTGGTTGTGGATTGCAGGAGGAAGGGAGATGGGCTAACCCCTATTGACATCAATGGATCTGGATTGAGAGGGTAAACAGCTTTATGTTTTTTGGCATAAACATCACCAAGGACCTCTCATGGTCTGTATACACCAGCTGTGTGGTGAAAAAGGCACAACAGCACCTCTTTCGCTTAAGAATTTTCTAAAGGGGCACAATTGAGAGCATCCTGACTGGCTGTATCACTGCCTGTTATGGGAACTGTACCTCCCTTAATCGCAGGACTCTGCAGAGAGTGGTGTGGACAGCCCGGCGCATCTGTAGATGTGAACTTCCCATGATTCAGGGTATTTACAAAGACAGGTGTGTAAAAAGGGCCTGAAGGATCATTGGGGACCTGAGTCACCCCAATCACAAACTGTTCCAGCTGCTACCATCTGGGAAACAGTACAGCAGCATAAAAGCCAGGACCAACAGGCGGGACAGCTTCTTCCACCAGGCCATCAGACTGATGTACTCACGCTGACTTGAGTGCACTTCTATGTTACATTGACTGTTGAATTTATTATAAATTACTATGATTGCACATTTAGACAGAGACATAACATAAAGATTTTTACTCCTCATGTATGTGAAAGATGTAAGAAATAAAGTCAATTCAATTTATCCTTTGTTTCTCTTTCTTCTACATTCCTCATTCTCTGTGACTCCTCTTTCCATTTCTGCTTCCTTCCATCAGCTCCATGCCGACCACCCTGCAGTTCTACTCTGTTTTCTCTCTATCCATTGTTCTACTAAGGCTCTTATCTTATCTCAATTATAAGTTCTCTCTAGCCCAGGGGCTCTCAACCTGGGGTCCACGGACCCCTTGGTTAATGGTAAGGGTCCATGGTGTAAAAAGGATTGGGAACTCCTGATATAGAGGAAAGGGCTTTCCATTATCTTTCATCTGCTTAACATATTTTCTGATATACCATGTACTTTCCAAACCATGATGTCAATACATATAGCCTACCGGTGTTGATTTAGTGGCTTCACTGTCTTTGGGCTCCAATCCTTCAATCATTTACTGTGGGTGGGGTCCTGAATCCCTTCTACTGGTTGGTAGTGACTTTAAACACATACATGAACAATTTTGGCCTCAAGGCCTCAAACCCCAGGGTACTCAGGCCTCAATTCTAATGTTTCCTTAACTGGGACTCAACTCCTGCACTTTACATGTCTTAGGTGGATCCTCAAGTGTGTAAGACATATCAACCCATTCGGTCGAGTCCTGACAGCAGAAGGACTCTGCGCAGGGCAAATCTGTACCTCTATTTATATGCCAGCAGAGCCCTCTGCTGTCAAGGCACTACAGTATGGTCTCGCTCAGGTACTGAGGCTTGCCACCATGGTGGAACCTCCAAATGAACTCAAGCACATTGACTATTAACAGCAAGACCCTTCTTTTATTATCTGCAAAGAAGCAGATAAAAACAATGATGGCTCAACTCTAACCTCACAAGGTCAACTCATTCAAGTGTTTACAGGTTTTTGACAGATTTAGTGATGCTGTAGCAAGGATACATCTTGGCCATATTCTTCCAGACTTAGAGAGGTTGGTCACGGCTAGAATTAACTCCTGCCTGAGCAAGGACCTGGACCCGCTGCATTTCACCTCCCACCACAACAGGTCTATAGCAGATGCAGTCTCACTGGCTCTCCTTCTCCACGTGGAGCACTTAGACAACTACGAAACATTCATCAGACTGCTGTTTATCGATTTCAGCTCCATGTTAACACCATCAGCCTCTCAGTATTATTCAGCTTGCCTCAAAGCCTGGGCCTCTGCAACTAGATCCTCGACTTCCTTATCAGGAAACCACAGTCAGCGTGAATGGGTAATAACATCTCCTTGATGACAATCAACATAGGCGCACCTCAGGGATGGTCGCTTAGCCCATTGCTCTGCTCTCTCTACATTAATGACTGTGTGGCTAGGCACAGCACAAATGCCACCACTGTTGTTGGTGGATCCGCGGACGGCAACAAGGAGGTGTACAATAGTGAGTGCCAGCAAGACCAAGGAATTGATTGTGGACCTCAGGAAGGGGAACACACACCAGTCCTCATTGGAGGCTCAGCAGTGGAAAGGGTGAGCAGCTTCAAGTTCCTGGGTGTCAGCATCTCAGGATCTATCCTGGGCACAACACATGGAAGCAATCACGAGGAAGACACACCAGCAGCATGACTTCATTAGGAGTTCATTTGAGGAGATTCTGCCTGTCTCCGGAGACTCTTACCAGGTTCGGATACGGCCCAAGTGCGGAGTGAGAGACACTGAAGCAGGTCGATATGTCACAGACATTAATGAGAACAGTGTTACAGAGAAAATAACCAATAAACGCTAGGCCAAACAGGGCCGTTAACTAAAACTCTCAAACGGAATACAAAGCCTACACTGCGGCTGAAAAGAACATCTAAGCATTAAACGAAGACCGCTAGTCTTCAGAGTCAGTCCAATTTCTCAGGGAAGGCCGAAGGCAAACAGGCAGCAAAGCGTTGCTGTGCTCTGTCCAAGTCTCGCCAAGCACTACAAAGACAAGTGTGGAATTAAATACTACCACCATTAAATAATAATCAGCCGACACCTGCATATTCACGAGCGCAATTGCCGTATCTACTGCGCTGCCGAATCCCTGGTTGTGACAGGAGGTACAGAAGCCTGAAACCCCACACTCAGTGATTCAGGAACAGATTCTTCACCTGCACCAGATTTCTGCACTGTCCATGAACCATGAACACCACCTGATTACCTCCTTTTGTTCTGTACTATTTGCATTTGTAATTTATAGTAAGTTTAGGTACTGAGCAACATACATTAATGACAATAAATCTGATTCAAAGTTCACCGTGTTTTCTTGTTTAGCGTCACCTCCCATAGCCTCTACAATTTTGTTACCCCAGTGATCACATCCAAGCATTTCTAATAAGTCCCAGATTCCTTTCCAATATATCACAGTAGTGCAGTTCCTGGCATCTCATCTTGAACTCTATTTCTGGCCATGGTTATTTTATTTTAGTTTTGATAATACTTTGTTTCCCCACACTTCCACAACTTAGTAACCTCACTCTGATTTACATCCTGCAGCCGGGGTTTCCACACTCTTTGTCTCTTTTGCCAGTGCCACGCGCTTCTCTGAACTGATGCTTAGAGCCAAGGATGACTGTTACTCGTTTTCTCACTCATACAGAGAATCGTGCAAGCACTTCTGTTTACGATGACATTATGACAAAGGGTCCCAGAACTGAAACATGAACTGCTTCTGTCCCCACAGGTCCCACCTGCCCTGAGTTTCTGGCATTTTCTGATCTTATTTTGTGTGCTCTTGTAGTTGGTTTTCAACTCAGTCTGGAGGCAGGTGTATGTACCGTTACAATGATTAACCACTTCACATAGTTCCTTCAAGTAACAGCAACCCTATAAGCCTTAAAGTGACAACAGTACTCGACATCTGTGTATATACACACCACTGGATCTTTGAACATCGGCATTTTTCTTTATAAGACTCCTGTAACTGAAGGATAACTTAGGTTCCTTTCCCAAATTTTAAATTGGAAGACAGCCCTTTCAGATGATGACATTTCACAGACTGAAACTATTCTCATCTGTTCATTTCCTGCTTGTTTCTTTGGCCACTTACTACAAAAACCCTTGGCTCTCCAGAGCTCGGTGGCTCCATCGGGTTAATGAATGTGTCACGCCCCTTGCTGTAGCTTGTCATTACTCTGTATCATTACAATTTTCCATTGCAGAAGAAAACCTTCTTTTCCCCTTTTTGTCACAGACTTGTATCTCAGACAAGTGTTCATATAAGGAATGATTTGCAAAACTGTTCCTACATTGGAAATATTTAATCTAAAACCAAACAAGCATTGAAAACCTCTCCATATCAAATGCCAGTTTTCACTGTTCACTTGCTTCCTAGCCTTGTACACTTGAGCTTGTCCTGAGTTACCTGTTGCTCAGTCAGTATTCCACAGCCAATAACCAGGAGAATATAAGTTCAAAGATCTCCCGTTTGAGATTTGAAATACAAAACCTAGAAATAAAGCTTATCGAAGCTTTTAACTCGGCAAGAACAGGTTGGTCCAGAAGGCCTGCTGCATGGTGTATCTCTCTGTAACTCTACGAGTTTATGATGAGCAGAAGGCTATTCAGCCACTGTGTCAGCGTTGGCTGGGAAAGAACCACTCAGTCCAGTTGAAGACTTTGAAGCAGCTTTTCTGTTCAGCTGTGAGGGAGTGCTGCATTGTTGAAGGAACTGTCTTTTAAACTAACTATTATGATGGAGTGCCAGTTCGCACTCAAGCAAATATGAAAGTTCCCTAGATGATTCTTGAAGGGTGAAGGAGCTGGGAGCTGCTGACCAATCATCAATTGATCTAGGTAAGACAACTCATTACGCAATTCTTAATTAATCGAAGCTTGCACTTTATTGTCTTTGCACAAACAACAACTATGTTGACCTCAGGCCAACAACTTAAACATGAATTCCCTTTGTACCAATACCCACTCAGATCACTTTTCCTCTTTATAACACTGAAATAGGAAATCTCTTTTGGGCAGATGATCAATCCCTTCTTCGTCTGGCATGAGGGTTCTTCCTTGCGATGGTGAATCTCCAGAGTTATTGCATCTGCTTTTATATCCATTCCTTACCAATTCAAATGTTGCACCCCAGTGCATTGGGCTATGGGTCACCTGACTGACCTTTAACACCTTTTTATTGCCTCTGGTCCAAGCCAGCATCCATTTATTGCCCTCTTTATGGCTCTTTGTTTAAAATTGGTTGCAAAACCAGTAACCAGTTTGAATCACTTAGGACAGGCACAGACCCCAACAGTCACAAATCTGCATGTTATATCTAACCAAAGAAGAACTTCTTACAAATAGCTCATTTGGAGATCATCTCTAGTCCAGCAGATTACCAGCAGCATTATTGTGACTACTTTAAAACACCGAAAGCCAAGCAACTTCAGTTCACAAAATGGAGAATGTAAAACAGTTCCACAAAATGGCAGCCTCCATCTCCAAGCGCATGGTAAGGACAAAGACAATTGATCTGTCTGCTTCCACTGCCCTTGACCCATTTGAGTTTGACATTTTCTTCCATATTTTAATTCCTCCATGGATAACAGAGCTTATTTGAAACCTTTCTAAAGCAATAGTTGACCCACAGCTGGGGCACTGTGTACACTGTGTTCAGTTACAGGGAACATGTAGAGGGTGCAGAAGAGATTTATAGGATTCTGTTTCTAATGAAAAATTGGATAGATTGGGGTTACCTTCCTGGGTACAAAGAGGGACACTAGGACAAATATAGAATTACATGGAGCCCCAGCAGTTTCCTCTTGGCACAACAATCAAAAACTAGAAATCAGAGGTTTAAACTAATTGGTAGAAGGATTAAAGGGAAGATGGAGATGTGTTTTTATCACCCAGATGGTGTTGGGGCTCTGAAAGTTTGGACATGTAGAAATCTTCCAAACGTTTAAACTGTATCTGGGTATATAGTTGCTGAGCCATGACATGCAGGGCTACAGACCCCTTGCTGGAAAGTGGGATGAGATTGAGAGCTTGTTCTCAACTAGTACAGGAGTGGGCCAAATGGCCTTCTTCTACATTGGAAAATCCCTATGGCTCCAAGTAGAAGGCCCTGAAAAACTGATTTGGAAATGGTCTAAGCTGGGGGATTGTATGAGTTTTTCAACCTGACTTGTACAGTATGCCACGAAGGGTGTCATTGGATGAGGCAGCTGCCTGAGAGAGGACACAACTTCGGAGTTCAAAGTACATTTAATATCAGAGTATGTATACTGTATACAACCTTGAGATTTTTCTTCTTGCAGGCAGCCACAAAACAAAGAAAAAGCCCACACAACAGGACAATCAAACAAGCAACGTGTGAAAAAATCTAATTGTGTAAACAATAGGAAGTAAACAAATAATATACAGAGCATTAACCATCAAACCGCAGAGTCCCTGAATGTGTGTCTACAGCCACGGGCCCAGCGAGGTGAGTGAGGCCGCTCCAGAACCGCCGAATCAGTTCAGCACTTAAGCGTCTTGATCAAATCGTGCAAATAGTAAAAATAAAAGTAAAGAAAAACACGTGGAACATTAACTGCAGGGCCCCCGAAAGTGAGTACACAGTTCAGGGCTGAGGTGAGCGAAGCCCGATGCCTGCAGGGCAACCACTGCTCCCAAACTTGGCAGCGTGAGACTCAAGACTCCTGCACCTCCTGCCCAACGGCAGCAAGGAGAGGGGAAAGCGGTCAAACGCAGGCAGAGGGTGCTGAAGACCTGTTTGTTTTCCGCAATTGTTCTTGATGATTTTAAACTTGCTCAACATTTTAAGTTCAAGTACCTGGGGGTGCACCTGGATGACAGACGTGAGTGGAGCACCAACACAGGGGCTGTGTACAAGAAGGGCCTGAGTCACCTCTACTTCCTGAGGAGACTGAGGTCGTTTGGAGTATGCAGGCCCCCTCCTTCACATGTTCTACCAGTCTGTTGTTGCCAACACGATCCTCTAAGCAGTGGTGTGCTGGGGCAATGGCATTAACACGGGTGATGCCAACAGGCTCAATAAACTGATCAGTAAGGCTAGGTCTGTTATAGGAGTCAAACTGGACACACTGGAGGCTGTGGTAAAACAAAGGACCCTACAGAAAATCCTGGCAATTCTGGACAATGTTTCTCACCCTCTGCATGCCACCTTGGGTGAACAGAGGAGCACTTTTAGTAATAGACGAAGACAACTGCGCTGCTCCAAAGAGCGCAAATTGAGATCATTCTTACCCTCGGCAATTGGGCTCTATAATGAGTCAACCTACAGGTGGGGAAGTGATGACCCCCACCTGTTAGACTGTTATTAACCCCAGTTTACTAGAGCCCTGTTTACCATACCCTGCTATTGCAGACACCCTGTTCCACGTGTTTTACCAGTTTACCATCACTTCTTGAGAGAAACGACAGGCTGCAATCAATTGCAGTTCAGAAGAATATCTGGAAGAAGAGTATCTAGCGGTTTTGTGAGCTGTCTGCAACACATTGCCGTTGGTTGTTGGCGCCATCTTGGATATCAATCCACAGTCCACAGGCAACTCTCCAAGGAGATTCATCAATGCCCCGATCCAGCTTCTGTCACTTTACACAGCTCTGTGGGCATGGACTAATACTCAGATGGTGGAGGGTGTGGGGGAAGATAAGAGAACAGGGGAATTGCCTCAGGTATTCATTCGATTGGTCCTGACTTCATCTGTCTATATCTGTCACTTCCCTGCCACAGTCTCTCAACTCCACCCTTGCCCAATCTGCCCATCATCTCCCTCCCCATCTAGTTCCAGCTATCACTCACTAGGCCCCTGCCTTAACCCTCCCTCTCTCCTCTTTAAACCAGCTATCTTCCCTCTGTGTTCTGCCCCGAGTTAAAGTTTCATGCCCTTTGCACAACAGGTAAAGAGAGAAATACAAGTTAGTTTTCTTTCATTCAGGGTGGAGAAGGGATTTGTAGAACAAGGAGAACATCTCTCAAGTACATTCATGACAGCAGTACCAGCACATTAAGTTCCCTTGTCTGCAATGTGTTACAAATGTGGGACATACCCAACGGACTAGACTATATGAATAGAAAAAGAAAACGGAGTCAAAATGTTGGTAGGCAGAAACTGTGGGTTTTGTTACAAACAGAAATACCAAGTTTCCCGAAATTGGTGAATTTGATACTGAATCCAGACAGATGAGATGATTTTTTTTTCTCTCCAGCTTGAGTTGGGCTTTGTAACAGCAAATGAGGCCATAGACAGAAAGGGGCAGTGTGGCTGTGGGTTGATGGATTAAAGCAGCAGGCAACCAGAAACTTGGGGACACTCCTGCAGACGGAGCATAGTGATCATATCCTGTGGGGCTTTCTGCTGAGAGAGAATCAGAATCAGGTTTAATATCACTGACATAGGTCATGAAATCTGTCGTTTTGCAGCAGTACATCATAATAAAAACTATAAATGACAGTAATTATATATATATATATTTTTAAATTAACAGGTGGTGGGGTAGAGATACCTCTCTACCAAAGGAGGTACGAGGGGTGATTGATAAGTTCATGGCCTAAGGTAGAAGCAGTCAATTTTAGAAAACCTAGAACATTTATTTTTCCTACATTTGCACACTTAATCCAGCGATTGTGGAGCACACGGATCCCTTCTTTGTAGAAGTCGGCGTCTTGGACCTCCAGAAATGGTCCACAGCAGGGGCGTATAACTCATCGCTGTCTTCCTTAACCCATGAACTTATCAACCACCCCTACTGTGGACCACCTGGATTTCCAAGATGCTCTCGTTACATGCACATGCAGTTCAACTCTTTGAGTGATTATGCAGAAAGTTTGAAGTTAATAACTCATCTCCTTCTACCTTACACCACGAACTTGTCAATCACCCCTGCTGTGGACCACTTCTACAAAGAAGGGATCTGTAAGCTCCACAACCGCTGGGCCAAGTGTGTGCATGTAGGAGGGGACTATGTTGAAAAATAAATGTGCCGGGTTTTCTAAAATTGACGCCTTCTACCTTAGGCCATGAACTTATCAATCACCCCTTGTATAAGGTGCTCCTTCCCTCTGCTAGCCTGCAGGTCACCCGAGGGAAATTGGGCTTCGTTACAGTTGCACAAACCAAGAATAGTGTAGAAATACAGCAATATACAACCATAAATAATTAAATAATAATAAGTAACCTACTAACTATAACATCTTTGGACTGTGGGAGGAAACCAACACATCCTCCGAGGAGGACGGGATTAAGCTCGGACACCCTGAGCTGTAAGAATGCTGTGCTAACTGCTACACTACCATGGTGCTGAGGCTTACTTATTTTCAATTACATATCGCCAAGCTTTTGTTTTGAGGAGTGTGGGGTAGGCAGAGGAAAGATAAGCACATTTCTATTGCACAGTAAATGTAGTTTTATGAAGTACTGCCGTCGAAGCATTTACAGCCCAAATACACAAAACTCACTACACTGAAAGCCTATAATGAAAAGCAATTGATAACCAAGAGGAACTCTGAGGAAGGCCAATAAAACTCCTCAAGGCTCTGACCTTGAGCCAGCGACTCCCAACTCCAACCCATAGTACTCAATTCAGTCCAGCCTCATTGCTCCCCAGTTAACAGTGATAAAAGCCAAACTCTCAGGTTTTCTTCTGCTGGTCTCTTAAATTTAAACAATCTCCCTCAAAAGATAATTGGCAGGGCAGCTTTTTTAAACTAAGCTCCTAAACTGTGACACTCAATAACTAAAATAGTAAGGGATGCAAACTCAGTTGACACTTCTAAATGCCAGCTCAACACTTACTTATTTAAACTTGCTTTTAACTTATTGTTTTGTCCTTTATTTTAATTTTTTGCACTTTGTTCCATTGTAAAGCACTTTGAACTATATTGTCTGTATGAAAAGTGCCTAATAAATATGTTATTGTTATGATAAAAGGATGGCCTCTGAAGCTTCAAAGCACAGTGCAGAGGAAATTCGAGCATGAAGGCAACTCATCATCTCCCTCATCTGGGAAGCAGAGAGCATACTAGAATTTTTCTGAAGCACCTTAATCTTGGCCATTTCCAAGGAAGAGTTCAGATCTGATTGCTCTAACTATAGACAGGGCTCCCTGCTATTTGTTACAGAGGAAGTCTTTCCTAAAATTCAACTACCATCCCCTAGTGACAAAAGATCTCTTCCCAAAGATTTAGTGAGGATTATGCCTGCTAAAAAGTGATATACACATGATCTTCAATATGCAACAACTCCTGACCAATGGAGGGCAGCACCAACAATTGTGTGGTTTGAATGACCATGTTAATCAAGAAGTAGTGGGAAGAATTTGTATTGAATATAGCTGCATGCGAAAGAGGCCTTGTGATTATACAAAACTCTTATTAGAGTTTGCAGTCACTCTAGGCTATGCTACAGTAGATGCCAGATTTCCTTCCCTCAATGGCACTTAAGATTTCACAAAGTCAGAAGTCCATTGAGTTTATTATCAAATGCACAAGTACACATAATGCACAGTTGCAACAAAAAAACTTACTTGCATATAGCATCATTAAGGATCCTTCACAAAAGAATTAAACACAAGTTAAACAATTTTTTATAAGAACACAATTGGAATAAAAAAGTTCTTGTGCAAAGTGATGAAAGTGGTCAGACTGTTGCTAAATCATAGTGCTTAGGGTTGTGCCAGTTGGTTCAAAAACAAATGATTGAAGGCAAGTAGACATTCTGGAACCTGGTGCTGGAACTTCAGGCCCCTGGATCTCCTGCCTAATGGTAGCTGTGAGAAGATGACGTGGCCCAGATGGTAATTCTGTTAACTCATGCTGTACCATTAATCATAACCTACTGCAGATGATTGTCAAGCAAAGTTGTCATAACTTTGACATTCTTCCTCATCTCTTTTTATCCCAACAAGTTTGTCTCTTAAGTGTATTGATAGGACCAATGGGATTGTGTCTTAATCAGGACTCTAGCACCTGCAGCCTCTCACTTATAAACAGTGATTAAAGACAGGCATTCAGAACACATAAAATATTTCCCCAGAGAGTTTCAACTAACAAGAACAGAAGGTAAGTTGAAATAGCTATTTAGTTTAACCAATGTCATTGCATTAAAAGGTGTTGGCTCTGAGTGTTCGGAGCCCAGTACGGTCCTCAGAGCTACAGTATATCCTTGTACTCCAGGAGAACTCAAATGATTTTCTTTTATTTATTCAGGCCAGCATTTTGAGAATCAGAATCAGGTTTATTATCACTGCGATGTCCTGAAATTTGTTACTTTGTGGCAACAGTAAAATGCAAGGCATTTTAAAAACACACACACATTACAAATAGACAAATACAAACTGCAAATAAGGAATAGTGAGGTAGTGCTCATGAACCATTCAGAAATCTGATGGCAGAGGGGAAGAAGCTGTTCCAAAAACATGGGTCTTCAGGCTCCCTGGCGGTAGTAGTGACAAGAGGACTGAGTCTACAAACCTCTGCAGTTCTTTCCAGTCCTGTGCATTGGAGGTTCCATACCAGATGGTGATGCAACCAGTCAGAATATTCTCCACTGTACATCTGTAGAAACTTGCTAGTCTTTGGTGATGTACCAAATCTCCTAAAATTCCCAATGAAGCACAGCTGTTGGTACACTTTCTTCATGATTACGTCAATTTCTATCTTGTGGATCTGGGTCCAGGATAGATCCACTGAAATATTGATGCCCAGGAACTTGAAGCAGCTTGCCCTTTCCACTGCCAACCCCTCAAAGAGCACTGGCATGTTCTTCATGACTTCCCATTCTTGGATTGCCTAACTGCACTGGAAAAGAGCAACAAACAAGCTGCAGAACTCAGCAGGTTAAGCAGCTTCTGTGGAAGGAGAGGAACAATGTTTCTGGTCAAAACACTGCACCAGAACTGTGGTGGAGAGGTAAGGCGGCCAGTAGAAGAAGGGGAGTGGAGAGTCAGGAGTCCAAGATCATTGGTGTAACAAGGAGGGGTGAATGATGACAGCAAGGTAGCACCACATAGGCAAGTGGAATGGAGCTAGGAGACAGCATTGGTTTGGGTGGGGGTGGGGAAGAGGGAGCGTGACTGTTGGAAAATTGCTGCTGGAGAGCGGCAAGCAGGAAGACAAATGACTACTGGTCTAGAATTTGATAAGTAGTTGAGGATAGGAACTATTAGGGAAGAGGTGAATGGCAGGTGGCCATCTTCCTCTGCCTTCTCCACTGCCAGGATGAAGCCTGTTAACTAGAGGAACAGGACTCATTCTGCATAGACAGTCTGCAACCCAGTGGAATGAACACTAAGTACTGCTGAGTTACATAACCTTCCCCTCCTTGCCCCATCTCCCTTTTCTCCTCCCCCTCTTGGTTCTTTCCACCCAATACACACACCGTAGTCTCTAAGGAGAGAAAACAAAAACAACAGGGAGTGTAAATTGAGCCAGAACATGTAATGGAAAGTTCTTAGACAGAACCAGACTAAAGAGTACAAGTTGCTTTTACATACATGCACTGTAAACCTCTGAAGCAAGGTTGGTGAGAAGCCAGTGCAATCATTGTGCTAGTGAGGTTGCTGGCCAAGGAAAGGAGTGAGTTCAAAATATTTCTGGAAACAGTCTTGGAAAGAGAAAGGTTGTTAAAAAGAAAAGGGTGTGGCAAAAACTAAGTCCTAAGTCTGGTCACCCAGGCCTGTACAAGAAAACCAGGTATGACTTGAGGAGAGCTATTTCAAGAGCAAAGGTACAATTCTAGGTGAGGTTGGGGGGGGGGGGGGGGGGGAGTGACATCAGATGTACAACAAATCTGACAGGGTTTACAAGACATTACTTCCTACAAAACAAAACCCAATAGCATGAATGGCAGCAATGCTTCACTACCAGATGAGCTCAACACCTTCTATGCCTGCTTTGAAAGGGAGAATATATCTACAGCTGTTAAGACCCCTGCTGCACCCAGTCACCGTGATTGCTGTCTTGAAGGCTGATGTCAGACCATCTTTCAGGAGGGTGAACCCTTATGAGGCAGCAGACGACTATGGAGTACGTGGTAAGGCTCTGAAATCTTGTGCCAACCAACTGGCTGGGAGCATTCAAGGACATTTTCAACCTCCCACTGCTATGGTTGGAAGTTCCCACCTGCCTAAGAGTAGCGTGGGCTGCCTTAATGACCATCGTCCAGTAGCATTCACATCAATGGTGATGAAATACTTTGGGAGGTTGGTCATGACTAGACTGAACTCCTGCCTCAGCAAGGACCTAGACCCACTGCAATTTGCCTACCGTCACAATAGGTCTATGGCAGACACAACCTCAATGGCTCTTCACACAGCCTTAGATCACCTGGACAATACAAACACCCATGTCAGGATGCTGTTCATGACTACAGCTCAGTGTTTAAACACGATCATTCCCACAGTCCTAATTGATAAACTACAGAACCTGGGCCTCTTACCTCCTTCTGCAATCGGATTCTCGACTTCCTAACGAGAAGACCACAATTTGTGTGGATTGGTATTAATACCATACCTCCCGATAAAACACTGGCACACCTCAGGGATACCTGTTCAGCCCACTACTCTACTCTCTATATACCTTTGACTGTGGCTAGGCATAGCTCAAATACCATCTATAAATTTGCTGATAATACAACCATTGTTGGTAGAATCTCAGGTGGTGATGAGAGAGCGTAGAGGAGTGAGATATGCCAACTAGTGGAGTGGTGTCGCAGCAACAACCTTACACTCAACTTCAGTAAGACAAAAGAGCTGATTGTGGACTCCAGGAAGAGTAGGACGAGGGAGAATGAACCAACCTTCAGAGGGATCAGAAGCGGAGTGAGCAAGTTTTTGGGTATCAAGATCTCGGAGGATCGAACTTGATGAACATATTGATGCAGATATAAAGGCGGCAAGACAGCAACTATTTTTCATTAGGAGTTTGAAGAGATTTGGTTTGTCACCCAAGACACTTGAAAACCCTGGTGAGCATTCTGACAGGCTGCATGTGGGGGGGGGGGGGGGGGGGGAAGAGAGAGAGGGGCACACTGCGCAGGATCGAAAGCTACAGAAAGTTGTAAAATTAACCAGCTCCATCTTGGGTACTAGCCTCTGTAGTATCGGCACACACTCAGTGATTCAGAAACAGCTTCTTCCCCTCTGCCATCTGATTCCTAAATCAGGGGTCAGCAACCTTTTTGCCTCTGTGGGCCAGATCACGTATTAATGAGCAGACTGTGGGCCAGATAAATGCCATAAAAAAACTTGAAACATAGGAATTATCTATTTAAATAGATCTGGTTATGTTTGGCCTCAAATGAATGAATACCATGTGCTAGAAAATCATTTGTGCTTAAGGTTGCCTACCTCTGCCCTAAATGGATATTGAACCCATGAACACTACCTCACTTTTATTATTTGTTTTTGCACTATTTTAAATTTAACTTTAACATATTTATTGTAATTGATTTCTGTATTTTTTCTATATGATGTATTGCATTGTACAGGACTAAGCTAACAAATTTCACAACATACGTTGGTGATATTAAATCTGATTCTGGTTCTGAAACTGCAGCTCTGAAGAGCAAGTTCTGGAACATTCAAGAGCAGAATCTGTTTACAATAGAAATATGTGATTATATTACTGGGAATATTCTTTAGTGCAGCTACAGCAAAAGAGTAAACTTGCAGGGAAATTACAGAGATCTGCAAAACTCATAGAAGTTGATGGTGGGGACTTCATTGATATAAGGGGAAGAGGAGGAAATTTCCAAAATTTATGGAAATTTGATCAGCATTTCTGGGCCAAAATGGTAGCATTAAACATTACATGTTGTTTTATTTTATTTCCTTTTAGAACATAGATGAGGAGGAATTTCTTGAGCCAGAGTGTGGTGAATCTGTGGAATTCTTTGCCACAGGAGCTGTGGAGGCCAAATCTTTATGTACATTTAAGGCTGAGTATGATAGATTCCTCAGCAAGATATTGGAGCTGAAAGAAAAATTGAATCAGCCATGATGAAATTGTGGAACTGACTCGATGGGCCAAATGGCCTAATTCTGCTCCTATATCTTATGGTTTTACTTAAGGTACAGCATGGTAACAGGACTTCCTGCCCAACAAGCACATGCTGCTCCAAATTCACCCATATGACCAATTAACCTACTAACCATTACTTCTTTGAAATGTGTGAGGAAACCTGAACACTTGGAGGAAACCCATTCAGTCACAGGGAGAATTTACAAAACTTCTACAGGCAGCAACGGGAAATGAACCTGGGTCACTGGTGCCGTAATAGTGTTACACCACACTGCTGCCCCAACTACTTCTTGAAGTTCTCCTAGTGACATAGTAAACACTCCGCTCAATGTTATTGTCTACTCCCTTCAGAATAATTCACCTATGACTTTTCATCAGCAATCATCTGCTTCTCATTGTCTAACCAATTCAAACATGTAATTTTATTTCAGATTTATAGCATCTATAGTGTTTTACTATACGTAAGAAAGCTTTTACTGATTGTGGCTGAATAAGTACTCAGTGTGGTCATAACCAGTAATCTTTGCCTTGATCTAAGTCATGTTGCATAGGTAAAAATGGAAAGATACAAGAATGACAGAAAGAGATAGAAGAACCAAGCAACACTGACACACTTCAATATTTTTATTAAGAAAAAGTTAACATCTTATATATATTCCATTATAAACAAACATTCTACAGTTCTAAGAAAGCACTCAGCTATGCATTCAATAATTAATGGAAACTGCACAAAAAAACAATAAATACTAGAAGTGCCATTTACAGCATACAGAAGTGGACATACAGAAATTTGAAGATATTTTAAATTAAAGATGAACCTTCATTGCAAGATGGATTGTATATCCAGCTATAAACACAATGGCCTTAAAATTCGACCTAGGGAATCAGCTGCGAGTGTTGGATCAAAATTCATATCCTCAAATGGCAGAAAGCAATTCCATACAAACATGTCCAGCTTGCATCAAGGGCATATTGTTTATTGAGATTAAAACACGAAGAATTTAAAATAAAACACACCCACACATAAAGATTCCTGCCTGTCTGATGTACACATCTGAATCAACTAAAAAACAGGCAGCAGCTAAGCTCAACCAGCTGCAACACATTAAAATGGAGGGGCCTTGAGTTACATTAACACCTAACTTTTTGAAAATCGAAACAGGAGGAAAGGTGTGGACTAGAGGCGATGTATAGGTTGTAACAGTACAATAATAACAGTGACACGAGGAAGGCTTTAATTTAGAAATAGTATAGGTAAGTGGGAGAGCCCAGGCTGCCTGATTGAGTGCTGTCGATAAGACTGCTGATGCCCATTTCTCAAGGAGAGACAGCAAGAGCAGTTCACCTGCTTGAAGCCAAGTATGCATACAACCTCCTAAAAACAAATGCCCCCACCAACCTCTGGGTGAGGAAATGGTGGCAGCCTTCACTAACCATCCCCTCCAACAAAAATCTGCTTTGCCCCTCACATACACAACATGCACTAATACTTCAAATATCTCAATGCACACTAGAAATACTGTCAATATAGGAAAACCCAGGTGTGCTATACAAGTCTGAAATCTAAATGGCACAAATGAATAGATACAACTGATAAATAAAATAGCTTCATATGGAGGACTCAATTCAGGTTGAAATACAGATAATGCCATTGTTAAATCTATCTGAGTAGACTGCCAACAATACACATTAATAGAACAATAGCATAAAGGTGGGTCCTGCCAGTGAAAGGGTTCATTAACTGGTGTCTTTAGAGTGTCAGAACTGAGCACATTTTACACAGAACAACTATCTAGATCCAGAGTTAATTGCTGGACAATAAAGTTCTTAGCTGTACTGTTGGTTCACATCATCCTTGTATTATTCTGCCCCAGCATCTCTTGTATCTGTTAAGACTCATGTCAAGAGAGCTTCATACAGTGCAATAATTTACCTAGCACATGTCCATTAGCTGCACTTGAGCCCCAAACAGAGAACTAGCAAGCTGAGTGCAAAAGGTGCCAAACTTAAATCAATCTTGCTGACACAGCAACCTTCTCTTTAACTCCTATCAGGAACATTCTTTTGAGTTGGCCTTGTTCCCTACTTAGCTAACTTTTCAGGAATTAAAAGTAAACAATATAAATACTTAGCCAACACCATTGCTCAACCCCAGGCAAATTCATTCCCCAACTCCTCCCAGTGCAGTGAAAGTGTTTCAATTACATTCAATAGCCAGGGAAGTGATAAAAACAGAATTTGCTCAGATTGCTTTACACTGAGTAACCCCAGCTTCTGAAACCACATACAAGAGATGAGCCCAGCCACCTGTTGTTCTTTGACCGGTCTTAGATAAAGAACCAGATGGCCTAAGGTATTCCATGATTGAGTAACTGCACTCAGAACTAAATGTTCCGTATCAGAAACAAAACCTTTCACTTCCCTGCATTTAAAGAGCTACATTAAAATGAGTAGCCTGCAGGAGGAATCTCATAGTAACCAATCATTGCCTTTCATACCTCAGGTCAGTAACTTGGGGCAAAACAAGTACCGTACTCACATATGGCAAATGCAGCCTGGGTCCGTAAGAAAGACTTCAGAAAAGTATCAGCCCACTAGTAAAACAATGAACAAGCTACACTTACGCAATTCTGCTTGTGATTCTCATCTACCCACAGCAAGCTCATCCAAAATTGCAACTGCTCTGTAAAGTTATACAAACATGGCTCACAATGACAAACTAGAAAGTAAAAGTGGATTGAGTACTATTGTAGCTCCTGACATATAGATACAAACAGGAATGTAACAAAACCAGAAGGAATAGACACAAGGCTTTCTATCAATGGGGTTTAGACTCAAACTGATGCACAAACATCAATAAATTTGCAAAAGCAGAGAATGAAAAATATTACAGCCACACAGAACAGCTTTCATTAAATAAACCCAGCAAATCAACTGCATGGGTTCTATTGAAAGTAGCTTAAAGGATTCATGGAAAATTCTTCAATTATGCTTTGAACTCACTGAAAATTTAAAATGAGTATACCCATGCAGGTAGGAACACACTCTTTCACATAATTAGAGTGCTAACACAAATGATGGACAAGCATGGTAACCACGTGCCATAAGGCTTCATGCAGCAATGGTCAACATTGTCAACAACTACTGGTCTGAAACAATATCCAAACTGCCAGAGCCCCAATCAATGCTATTAGCATCTTGGTAGCACAGCTAATGGAACTGCTACCTTTATGATCCAGGCTTGATCCCAAACTTTGATGCTGTTTGTGTGAAGTGTGCATGCTTTGCCAGTAGCCATCTGGATTTCATCCCACATCCCTCAAACCTATAGTTTCCCACTGTAAATTGCCCCTAATCCTTCCTAACCAATTTCCCTCCTTATTCAAGTCAGTGATTCTCTCTTCAGCTGTCATCAAGCCAAATGAAAGCAGCACAGACTGAAGATCTCACCTGACTTCATAAGCAAAGATTTTACCCAATTGTGTCAATGGAAAATGGTTCTTTCATTTCAAAAAACCAAATACTATTAAGTAGTCAGCTTTGTCATAAGCAGACATGAACTGATTTATTCTCATGTGCCACCAGGGAAAGATGTGTATATTTGCAAGTTAGAGGAAAATAGCCTTAAAGTCAAAGAGCCTGTAAAGGGATGCCACATACTACCTTACAACTGCAGGGACTCAGGTATAATCCTGGCCTCTGGTGTTGTCTGTATGGAGTTCACACTCCTTCCCCAAAATGCTCTGGCTTCCTTCCATATTGCAAAGTGTGCAGGTTGGTACTTTAAATGGCCACTATAGTCCCAACTCTGGTGTGTAAGTGAGTGGAGGAAGTTAGAGATGGGGAGGGCAAAGGAGAGAAGAGAAGAATACAAATCAGGAAAATTAGTACAGTAATGAAATTCTGTGAGTCAGCATAGAATCAATTGTATGGCCTCATGCACACAAGAAAAATATAAAATAATGTAAACTTTACCAGGAAGGGCATCTTTTGTCATCACCAGGCAATTTTAAAAGGTCTCAAGACTGAAGACAAAATCTCACAGATGTGTGCTTTTACTGTAAGTGAGAGGCCAGAGAAACCAGAGACAGAATGATATAACAAACCAAAGAAACTGGACCAAAAATTTTCAATAGATAGTCAACCAAAGTTTGAAGGGGAATGCTGCTCACACTGAAGATTTAAAACTTTAGTTATGCAAATTTAGCTGCAGGAAATGGACTATTCACTGCTAAAACACCTTGTGTTTATTATGTTAATCTGTGTATTACTGCCACAAATAAGAACTGAAAATTCTGGAAATATTCAATAAGTCTGGCAGCATCTGTGGAACAAGAACAGAATTATTATTTCAGGTCTTTTCAGGGATGCTGAGAGTTCCAATATTTTCTGTTTTTATTTCTGATCTTCTGTTTCTGCAGTTTCACTGATTGCAAAGTACCTTCGAGAGGAATGGATTTGTACTTCAGCACCTTCACCTTTAGATGGCAACAAATCCATCCCACTCACGAGTTGGAAACCTGACTATATTTAAACAGGATCCAGCTAGCTTTTTACATACATTTTACAGAAAAATCTGTCAGTTTTTCAGTAGTCCGGATACAGAAACTGAAAAATGGAAAAGGTCTAGATTGGCAGAGCACAAATAGTGGTTTTACCCAGCTCACGCAGACTGTAGTTATTAAAATATAATATAATCTGGGGGAAGGTCATATGTCCGAAGTTTAGTTTGGATTTCACTGTTCAGCATCTACTAAGCATACAGACCAGAGAACATCAACTATTAAAATGGCATCCTAACTCTTCCCCAACTCCAATTTTCCTACAGTCATAACAAATGCAAAGTACTGAATGAGGGTCTGGAATGCAACCAACAATGAGAAACAACTTAAGGATAGGAAAACCTGAAATATCCAAAAGATGCAGGCAGGGTAGTTCCAATTCAGTTAGAAAAGATACAATTCTGTTAGCTGTAGTGAGCAGGGAAAATTAAGATAGCTTCAGCAAAAACACTTAAGATAATAAATACATTTAATGAAAGTTATCTGTAGTGACAATGCACAATAGAAAATTTTACACAAGACATTAGTATGGAGTTATCAATTGATTTACTCCACCAGCGATAGAACAGCACCTAGTTTAATGCAGTGCTTTAAAGTAACTTATTTGCATCCACCCAAGTTTTGGAGTGCCAGACCTTCAATATTTACTATACCCCAATGTAGAAGCTAGAGTTTCAAATTTTGTTTTCAAATTACTCTACCTCAGTGATACCCTGCAGGGGTAATTGGTCCTGGAGTCTAAATATTCACAGCAACACATTCCCCAGTATTACCTTTTTGAAAGGGAATACTTTGGCTGCACAATGCTATACTAATTATCTGATGCTTTTGATTCATGTGGCTCAGTTTGATTTAGGCAACATGCAGATGGCTGGTGGTGGGCAGGCTGGGGGAGCACTGAGATGCAAGGCTCAGAGCTGCACACAGTGCAGTCACAGCAGGGGAATCACTACAAATGCTGACAGATCATTTGGATCTGTTGGTATTTTTTGTCACACCCCTCTGGATGTGGTGGAAGCTGCCAACCACTCCCCACTTTTGCTTGGCTGCACAGCCTTCCCCAGGTTTAGAGGTATAGCAGTGTCCAGTCCACTCTGGCCTGAGTGCACCCAAATCACACAACAGCACTGTTTGTTCCACCTGCCCAACATTATCCCTCACAACCTCAGTGACTCACTGCACATGAAGCTGTGTAGTGATGAGTCCCACATTGCTGTGGGAACGATATAAGGGCTGAGCTCTCAACATATTTGCAGTACAGAACAAAGTCAGGAGAGCAGGGATTTGTCTTCTAACATTTCTATATACATAATTCTATAATACTTCCTTTTAGCGATGTATTTTTTAGTATTGTTGTTCCTGAAAAAAAAGCACAAGGCAGCAGCGTACTAATGCTCTGAACTCCATCTCTCGTTCTGATAAAAGAAACCTATTACACTTTGTAGAGGTACCTAGCACTTAGGACCAAATCCTATACAAACAGAATGCAGTATGCTTTTCTCTGCTTTAAAAAAAACCTACATTCCACTAATACATTAAATAGATAGAGCTGGGGCTAAACATGCACTGAATAAAGAATGCTTGAGAATGAGCTATTTCTTGCCACCCCTTACAAACTGTTCTCCTACATCATGTCTGAGAATGTAGGGAGTCTTGTCTCGGTCAACAACTGAAGCTGTTTAACTCTGCCACACGGTACAAGCAAAATCACTCCTACCTCCTACCCCCCCCCCCTTACTTATGCAGATTCATCTGCAGAACAGGCTGGGATACTGCATAAAGCACACTGCAAAAAAAAATTTAAAAACCCGCAACTTGCTGCTGCTGGAAGACTAAAAACCCTCAAATACAAGTCACATTCCAAGTGATATCATCAGGCCAAATATGCATTAGATTTGACAATGGAAAAAGCATCACCTGGACTGGGTGCCAGACTGTTAAAATGCACAGTCATAGCCCCACAGCAACAAATCTCAGTGCAGCTGAGAAGACTTATTGCTATTCAACTGTACTTCACTGCAGTGCATCTCGTTAGTCTAATCTTTTCCATCAGGATGAGGTGGAAAGAGAGCACATGAATAGGTTGTGCAGGGCACCCAGCTGCTTCACAATACAGCATTTGTTCAAGGAATAACATTTGGACTTACTGAGCAATAGGCAGGTTCAAGGTGCTGTTGAATACACTCCTGAATGATTACCTCTCACCAAAGGCACAACATTAAAGAGTGATTAACCAAGATGCCCTTTTAACCACCACACCCCTTCTATTCCTCAAATACAAAGCAGGTCAAGTAAAACCACTGGCATCATGATGATGGGCAAGAAAGAAGGGAAATGCAACGCATTCAGGAAGCAGGACTTCAGCAAGACTGGTTGTGCTGCACTGATGGTATAAAACTTCACTTAACTATCCAGTTAGACTGGAATTACACACTTCAAATCCAGCCTGTTTATATTAGAAGGCAAACAAAAAATCAACAATCACAACAAATTCCAAAAGTTTGTTCACAGGATGTTTCTCAAAATCCAAGGTTTATTAATCTTGCCATAAAATTGGCAGGGGCCTAGTGAATGGGACCAAAAAAACAATTTCATGTTTGACTGAACAGCTGAAAACATTTGCCTCACTGCAACCAAATTAAAATGATAACCCAATGTACAAGTGGGGGCTAGTATCAGTCATTGTAATGTATCTACTTTACTGCACCATACTTTCACAATGTTGTGCTGCCCACTTCAAGGGCAACAGTATCTCATTTGCATTGCAAACCCAATGCTGTCATCGGGGCCTGCCTGGGAGAAAACAAACTCACTGAAAGAATAATGGTATCCTGCAGAAATTTGTTCTATTTCTACAAATGAGGGCTACAAATCAGGGCTAAATAAAAGTGCGTTCTCAAAACCATCTTTCGGCAAAATCCTCACCTAGATATTCCAGGAGGCACTTCATTCCTATCTGAAAACTTCACTATGGACAAATATCACAGCCTTCAAGCTGCCAAATTATTTCCTTATTAGAATCCATCCTTTCAGATATTATAATCTTTCAAATCAAGCGAAAACCATCCGTACACGCCCAACATGGAATTTAAGTCACCTGACAGAGGATTAGGGAACAGGACTTCTTCTGAAACTAGTTACCCCAGATTCAGCTACTCCGATCATAAAAATATGGTAAAGTGTTATTTACAATGACATTTTAAAAAGATTCCTACTGTTGTACACTACCAGAGGGTTAGCTGATTAGAAGTGTCCTTTCCTAATTGACTTGGGTATTTACTTTAAGGGGAGGATGGATCAGGGATCCAAATTGTTAATTTGGGTCCAGAAATGGCCAATTGCACTCAGAATATAATAACAACACTGAAAATTTGCAAAATCATTCTCAACTTGAATTCATTCACCATCAATATCAATCACACACAACAGCCCCCATTTCCCATCCCTTGGCTAGTGTCAGTTGTTAAAACTAAACCCGCAGGATCTCAAGACAGTTATTATAGCAAATGGCTATCCAGTCAGGCTGGGTGGATGCCCATTGGACATTGTTGATTTCTCCTTCTGCTGTGTATGCCAAGATGGGGTCTTCAATGGCACGCGGCATCTGCTGGATGTCCCAAATAAGTGCCTGGTGGTCATCCGCTTGTAACAAAAGTATTGATTTAGTTAAAAAAAACAACATCAATCTTCAACAATGTTAATACTGAAAGCAAAAACATTCCCCTATTAAAATGCCTGTGAATACCCTTCAAGATTTTGCAGCTTTCCCACAGTGCCTGGCTACATAGTGTAGAACATTTACTGTTTCCAATGCAAGAATTCAAAGGCAAAAATGAACTTAAAAGAGAACTCTCGCCTCACACCCAAACAATTATTATGACACAGGAATGAACTGTAGCCAAGCAGAATCTGGGCAAATCCCTACAGGGAGATCTAGAATTGCAGCCCATGACAGTGAGCTATGTCTCATAGCAGGCACCAGTCTTCACAAAATGTGGATCTTCCAGTCAGTGAAGGTCATACACCCCATTCCAAAGGTAAGGAAACAATAAATTCCACAGGTTTAAATTCAATCTATCTGGATCTGCCAAGGATCACTAGATTTGTGTGCATATAGTATTTCTATTCAGTGGTCAATTTTGCTGACTTAATATTGTAAAAACTGGCAGAGAAGGAGAAAGGATAAGAAAACTTAAACCCTGGATAATTCAGGGTTATGAATAGACACCTTGCAAGAGACTGAAGAAAAAAAGATCAGTTGTGAAATTTAACTTGAAATATTTAGAAATGGATTATGATAACTTTATGGCCAAGGGTTACCAATAAAATTAAAACAAAGCAAATTGGACAGATACATAACATTAAGGTCAGTTGAAAACATGAAAATAGCAGACATTTCACTGTTGTGAGGCTTGGTGTCTTCCAAAGATGCAGGTCTTCAATAAATATCTTGGAATTGCAAAGTGCAACATCAATGGATGTAGATGGCACCAGAAGTACATTTAATTGAGAGAAGGATTAATTAACTCAAAGCAGACTGGTCAGGTGGTCAGCACATTTGGACAGATAAAATGTTAGGAAAAGGAAAAATATGAAAAACCTCAAATAGACAAACAGAGAATAAGGGCTCAAATACAAATTTAAGAAAGCAAGTAAAATAAGAGAATCCAGATTTTATGGAATGGATGCAAAAATAAGTTATTGTTAAAATCTAGATTCTGTAGCTTACTTTATAACATTCTTATAACAAGCCTGCAGATCATTGGCGCACTGTTTTAGAACCAATGTTAAGACTAGAGTGTACTCAGGAGGATGAATTAACACATTTCCAGAAGTTAAAAAATGATTTGAAGTGACAACCAAAATTTTAAATAGTGGATCAGTAAAGGTGAAATCTATGCATGCCCTCAAAATAAAAATAAGATTTTAAATGCAAACACGAGAAAATCTGCAGATGCTGGAAATTCAAGCAGCTGACACAAAATGCTGGTGGAACACAGCAGGCCAGGCAGCATCTATAGGAAGAAGTACAGTCGACGTTTCGGGCCGAGACCCTTCGTCAGGACTAACTGAAAGAAGAGATAGTAAGAGATTTGAAAGTGGGAGGGGGAGTGATGAAGCTAAGAGCTGGAAAGTTGATTGGCAAAAGGGACAGAGTCAGAGAAGGGGGTGGATCATGGGACAGGAGGCCTAGATAGAAAGAAAGGGGGAGGGGAGCACCAGAGGGGGATGAAGAGTAGGCAAGGAGTGATTGTGAGAGGGACAGAGAGAGAAAAAAAAAGGGGGGGGGGGAGAGAATAGATAAATAAATAAATAAGGGATGGGGTAAGAAGAGGAGGAGGGGCATTAACAGAAGTTAGAAAAATCAATGTTCATCCCATCAGGCTGGAGGCTACCCAGACGGAATATAAGGTGTTGTTCCTCCTACCTGAGTGTGGCTTCACCTTGACAGTAGAGGAGGCCATGGATTGACATATCAGAATGAGAATGGGATGTGAAATTAAAATGTGTGGCTACTGGGAGATCCTGCTTTCTCTGATGGACAGAGCATAGGTGTTCAATGAAATGGTTCCACCAGCATTTTGTGTGTGCGTCTGTGTCAGGTCTCACCAATATATAGAAGGCCACACCGGGAGCACTGGATGCGGTATATTACATCAGCTGACTCACAGGTGAAGTGTCGCCTCACCTGGAAGGACTGTCTGGGACCCTGAATGGTGATGAGGGAGGAAGCGTAAGGGGCAGGTGTAGCACTTGCTCTGCTTACAAGGATAAGTGCTGGGAGGGAGATTAGTGGGAAGGGATGGGGGGGACGAGGGACGAGTGGACAAGGGAGTCGCGTAGGAGCGATCCCTGCGGAAAGCGGGGGAGGGAAAGATATGCTTGGTGGTGGGATCCCGTTGGAGATGGCGATAGTTATGGAGAATTATATGTTGGACCCTGAGGCTGGTGGGGTGGTAGGTGAGGACAAGGGGAAACCTATCCCTAGTGGGATAGCGGGAGGATGGGGTGGGAGCAGGTGTGCGTGAAATGGGAGAGATGCATTTGAGAGCAGAGTTGATGGTGGAGGAAGGGAAGCCCCTTTCTTAAAAAAGGAAGACATCTCCTTTGTCCTGGAATGAAAAGCCTCATCCTGAGAGCAGATGCAGCAGAGACGGAGGAATTGCAAGAAGGGGATGGCATTTTTGCAATAGACAGGGTGGGAAGAGGAATAATCCAGGTAGCTGTGAGAGTCCGTAGGATTATAGTAGACATCAGTAGATAAGCTGTCTCCAGAGACAGAAAGGTCAAGAAAGGGGAGGGAGGTGTCAGAAATGGACCAGATAAATTGGAGGGCAGGGTGAAAGTTGGAGGCAAAGTTAATGAAGTGAACGAGCTCAGCATGCGTGCAGGAAGCAGCGCCAATGCAGTCGTTGATGAAGCAAAGGAAAAGTAGGGGACAGATACCGGTATAGGCTTGGAACGTGGACTGTTCCACAAAGCCAACAAACAGGCAGGCATAGCTGGGATCCATACGGGTGCCCATGGCTACACCTTTAGTTTGGAGGAAGTAGGAGGAGCCAAAGGAGAAATTATTAAGAGTAAGGACTAATTCCGCTAGACGGAGGAAAGTGGTGGCAGAGGGGAACTGGTTGGGTCGGGAGGTATACAGGGACTGGACATCCATGGCGAAAATAAGGCGGTAGGGGCCAGGGAACTTAAAATCATTGAAAAAATTCAGAATGTGAGAATAGTTGGGAAGGGATTGAACGGGGGGGATAAAACAGTGTCGAGGTATGCAGAAATGAGTTTGACTGCTCCTTTCAACGGATGCTGCCCAACCTGTTGAGTTCATCCAGCATTTTTGTACATCCAGAAATGAGTTTGGTGGGGCAGGAGCAAGCTAAGACAATGGGTCTACCTGGACAGGCAGGTTTGTGGATCTTGAGTAGGAGGTAGAAATGGGAAGTGCGGGATGTGGGAACTAGGAGGTTGGTGGCAGTGGATGGGAGATCCCCAGAGCTGATAAGGTTGGTGATGGTGTGGGAGACAATGGCCTGGTGCTCCTTAGTGGGGTAATGATGGAGGGGTAAATAAGAGGAGGTATCAGAGAGTTGTCACTGTGCCTTGGTAAGGTAGAGGTCAGTACGTCAGATTACAACAGCGCCCCCCCTTAAATGACCAAGATAGGGATAATTTGTTTCCAAGGAAAGATATTACAGGACATCTAGCACCAAAAGCACAAAGACAGTACTTACCTGCAGTGCAGATGTGACATGATGAGTGGGGAGCCCAGGCAATGCCATTCACGCACGCTCGGTGATTGTTCAGCCGAGCCACGGGTGTACAGGGCACACGGACATCAAGAATCACCACCTGCAAATGAGTAGAAGCTTTTGGATTAACAGACTCAAATGAAAATCTGCTACAGCAAAACAAGAGTAAAGCAGTATTACCTAATAATTTACATTTCACTGGATTACCAGAGTAATTGGAATGCAGAAATAATTCCCTATTTCATTCTTTAACCATGATAAAAACAAATCTTCAGATGAAAAATGTCAGAAGCCAAACTGCCAGTCACATCATAGGGTTTGTCTTTCTGTATTTGGCTAAAGTCAAGTTTATAGGACATAGCCAGAGGGGAAAAGTTGCATTACAGCTATGCACCTGTTACCGATGCACAGCACATGCAGTTATTGCAGATTACCACAATTTCTGGGCAACTGAGCATATCCACCTTCCAAATACACCTCTGATTTGTTGGGAGAAGCAGAGGAAAAAAAACTCGATCATTCTGCAAACAATTTTCACACAATGAATAGAATTCAGGTTGAATTAAAAAAATAAATAGGTTTGGTGAAATCTGCAATGAGCTCCTAATAATCATTTTCAAAGAACTAAAATAAACCATGCAAACACAAGTAATTCTGTAAAAATAACAAGTTATCCGTAACATCATAAGACATAGGAGCAGAATTAGACCATTTGGAACATAGAATCTGCTCCATCATTTCATCATGGCTGATCCAATTCCCTCTCAACCCCATTCTTCTGCCTTCATGCCCTGACTTATCAAGAATCTTATCAACCTCTCCCTTAAATACACCCAATCATCTGGCCTCCACAACTGCCTATTGAAACAAATTTTATGTTCTTATATTGTTCTCACCCGTTCTTTCTTGTTGTTTACACGGTTTGTTTTTGTGCGTGGGGGCACTAATATTCTTGTTGCTGTTTGCGCAATTTGTTTTTAGCGCATGCTGGGTTGATGTTTTTGTTGCTGTTCATGCAATTTGTTTTTTTTGCGCACGGGGGGTTGATATTCTTGCTGCCGTTTGTGCAATTTTTTTTGCGCATGGGGCGATGTTCTTGTTGCCCTTTGTGCGACTTGGTTATTTGCGCATGGGGGGCATTGATGTTTTTGTTTGAACAACTTTCATAGTTTTCTTTGTTTCGAGGTTGTCTGGAAAAGACGAATCTCAGTTGCATACTTCATACGTTTCAATAAGTGTGCTTTGAATTCCACAGATATACCCCCTCTGGCTAAAGAAATTCCTTATTTCAGTTCTAAATGGACATCCCTCTATTCTGAGGTGTGCCCTCTGGTCCTAGACTCCCCACTGTAGAAAACATCCTCTCCACATCCGCTTTATCTAGGTCTTTTACCATTCAATAGGTTTGAATGAGATCCTTCCTCATTCTTCTCAATTCCAGCAAATACCAACCCAAAGCAATCAAACACTCCTCATACGATAAGCCTTTCATTCCCAGAACTATTTTGTGAAGCTCCTTTGAACTCTCTCCAATGTCAGCACATCCTTTTAGATAAGGGGCCCAAAACTGCTCACTATACACCAAGACCTCACCACTACTTTATAAAGCTTCAGCATCACATCCTTGTTTTTATATTTTAGTCCTCTCGAAACGAATGTTAACATTGCATTTGGCTTTCTCACCTGCAAATTAATGTTAGGGAGTCCTGCACGAGGACTCCTAAGCCCTTTTACACCTCGGATTTATGAATTTTCTCCCCATTTAGAAAGTAGTCTACACCTTTATTCTTTCTATCAAAGTGCATGACCAGAGTCCAACTGCAGCCTCCCTGCTTTCTCAACACTGTGTCCCACCACCTACCTTTCATATCATTTGCAAATTTGTCCATACAACGTAAAAAGCAGCCCCTGGAACACCACCAATCACCAATCAGAAAAGGTTCCTTTATTCCTACTCTGATTTGTGCCAATTTTTCAGTGCTGGAGGGTGTGGGGAAGATGCCTCAGAGTAAAACTGAGATGACTGCTGTGAAGTTTATCTGACCAACGATTGAATAGGAGCAGTTAAAGCAAGGGTTGCCAAACTTCTTTATGCCATGGAACAATGCTATTAAGCAAGGTTGGGAACTCCTGAATTAGAGGATGAGACAAAGTCAAAATCAAATTTATCATCATGTGCGTAAGTACATTGTTGGAAGGTGCAAACTACTTTTAGTACTCTCTGTGTTGGTAATAAGAGTCAACAGACCAATGGGTCAGAATGGGACTGGATAAGGAATTAAAGTGACAGGCAACAGTAAGTTCAGGGTTGCCACCTGCTCTCACACACAGAAAAAGGATAGTTTCTGTTTGTCCTCATGTTCTACTCCAACAGCCTCGACATTGATTGGATCTGTAATTTTTGCCACCTTCAAAGAAATCCCACCATCACACACATCTGCCCCTCCCCTACCCTTCGTGCTCCCTTCATGACTCCCTCATCCACACTTTTGTTTGCACCAACCATATTCCTTTCAAGGGCACTTCCTATTGCAACTGCAGATGATACAACACCTGTCCTTTCACCATTTCCACCATCCAGGGAACCAGTCTTTCCAGTTGAAGCAGGAATGACCGCAAACATCTTGCTGTCTGCCACTTTAATTTCCTTCCTCTAACTGCTCACATTCATTCAGCGACTGGACAACCTTATTAATCCTGTCCCAATGCAGCCCAAACATTAACAAATACTTCTCCACATACCTCCCCCAATCTACATGCTACTCAATCTAGTTTCTCTAGTAAATCGCTTGTTGGACCAGATAACTTTGTTTGCAGCTTATTCACATGACATCCTATCAGGGAACCCCAACTTACCCTCTCTACAAACTTCCTTTTGTTCTTCCAACCTGAAACATTAAAGCACTTTGTTGTACAATACCAACGTCCACAATTTTTAAAATTTCACCCATTCAACTAATTATGACATAACAGACAAGCTCAGCCTAGTATTCTGGACAATTTCTAACAGAGTTCATTGGACAGCTATTGCAGTAATACCTTTGTCTGACTTTTCACCTGCTCACCCATACCCATCAACTCACTGACACTTACGGACTGTCCTGGTCTGTAGAATGTAGTCCGGCAGTGGTGAAATTTTCTTGCTCATCAAGGATACCTTGTACATACTACTACACCACTTATGCATGGAGGCTTTCTTTAATGCTTACCTCCATGCCATCCATTGCCATAGTGGCCAGATAATTGGGATCTTGCTTGTTCCAGCACAGTCGAAGTAATGGATGGTGCTGGGGATCTTCGTAGATGATGGTGCTGTGTTCCAGGTGTCTAAGGTCAAACATACGCACTGAACCATCTGCACCCACGGAAGCAAACATGTCCCTACCACCTCCTGCCCTACTGAATGCAATATCGTACACCTGCAAGTCGGGGGAAAAACAAAATTCAGTTTAGTAGCCTAATCACCAGTTTCAATCGTGGAAGAGGCAATGCAGCTTTGTAAATTAAGAAAAATTGGTTTAAAACAAAGTCAGGAAAAGCCTTGCTTCAATTCTCAAGCCCAGTGATCTCACTCAGCTGCATTAAGACGCTAGTTGACCTTAAGATAATTTAGGGTGGACAAAAGAAAGCAAAGGTGCACTTATTATTCTCAAGCAAATCCCAATGGTAATACTTGTGGGACACCACTGGACATTTGACATGACAAATTAGCCTGTCCACATTAATTGGTGTATCATCATCCTTTAATTATTTTGACCTGACTGACTAAACTACAGTAATGTGTTAAACTAAATCTGCCTACACAAAAGGAATCTGGAATTTTGAATAGAACTGGGGGTTTTGGCTGGGATTACGAAACTCCAGCTTCCTTGGCTGACAGCTTCTATTGATTATTGCAAAACCATGGCAGAACATAACGAATCAATGTTTTCAAATATGCTAGCAAAGTCATACAATTAATATCCATTCAGATATTACATCGGTAAAGGAATCTTGTACCTTAGGCTGGGGTTTCCCCCTCTGAAGCATGGGAGGAAGTAAGGTGAGTTATAGAGGTATATAAAATCATGAGGGGCACAGAGTAGGGGAGTCTGAAAGTAGGTATGTGGAATGAGCCAAAGGAGGGAATTGGCAGATTCAGGCACAATTACAATCTTTAAGATATTTGGACAGTTCACCGATATGGTAAACTCAGGTAAATGGGACTAATGTGGAAGAGTTGAGCCAAATGGCCTATAACTGTGACGTGACTAAATGTCCCACTCTCTATTCCTTCCCAAATAGGAATGAAAAGTGACCTTCCTGCAGTGCAAAAATGAGCACTTGCCTATTCACCTCTAGAAATTGGATAAAGTGCCTGTTAAACTGAAAGGCCCCAAGTGATCAAGTTTTAGGCAGAGCAGAAAGAACTCCATATTAATAAGGTTATAGCTAACCGAGAAATGGTAGATGCAGGTTGGCATAAAGTGTTCTGCTGGCTTGCATCATTAGTCTTTATAGGCACGAACCACAGAAAACCAAAAGCGGGAGAAAATACAGTTGACTTGTTTGAGTCAATGCAGATATTACTTTGTCATTAATTATTTCACATCTCTTTTCCCATACATGCCAACACCAAAAGCTATTTCAGAAGCACTTAAGAGGCATTGAAAAATAACTAAAATTAACTGGTTCACATTCAAGAGACAGAGCAGCCACCTCTCATGCTATACTGTAGGATTCTGTATTATTCTATACTAACCTTCCCCCCTCTACATAAATAGTGGAATTTCATGCTGTAAAGCTGTGTTGCTCAGAACACTAACTTGTTGGTTTTGGACATCAGCCATATCTGCACTGATGAATTTTTGGACTCCAGAGGTATGGGGAAAATAAAGTATAAAAATTAAACCCAATTATCGTAGCGTTCATTTGTAATATTACTGTTAATGTTAAGCCATGTAGATAAAAAATTTGTAGGATGTTTGGCAATTGTAGAACTATCACTGAAAATGGTTACTCAAGCAAACTGTAATAACCACTGTAAAATTATATAATCGGTAGAACAGTAATTGTTATGAGTGACTCAACCCCTAATATCACAACACTCAATATTACAGGAGCACAAAACAGTGCTACCGGCAATATTAAATAACTTTCAGCCTACAAGTGCACCTACTTCTGTGCAAGCATCCTCATTATTCTCAAGCTTCCCATGTGGTAAAAGAAAATCAATGTAAACATTAATTGCTAGGTCCTGATTATGATTATCTAACTTAGCAGAAATGTGGAATTACAATAGGCCCTGTGCTCAACACTTATCTGTTAATCTAAGCATGGATGGACATTGAGACCTCATTACCTCCTTATCATGAGCAATGAGCTGTGTTTTCACATGACCAGAAACTAGATTGACTCGGCCAAGCACCTGACCAGTCTCCAGGCCCCAAATTGTACAAGTGGTGTCAATGCTGGAAGTACCTGTGGAGAAAATAAGCCGTTAGTTGAAACATTTTTAGGGCAGCCACAGTAGCGTAGCAGCTAGCACAACACCATACTGGGTTCAATTCCTGCTACTGTCTGTAAGGAGTCTGTATGTTCTCCCCATGACCACATGGGTTTCTTCCGGGGTCCACATTCAAAACACATATGGTTAGGGTTAGTGAGTTGCAGGCATGCTATGTTGGCGCTGGAAGTGTGGCGACACTTGCAGGCTACCCCCAGCACAATCTTCAGACTGGTGTTGGTTGCTGATATAAGAACGCATTTCACTGCATGCTTTAATATACATGTGACAAATAAAGCTAATTTTTAATCTCTTAACAAGCTCTGAACATTGGTTTTTGAGAGATGCTTACATTTTTGGAAAATTGTTTAATCCTTTTATCTCAAGAAACATTACATTTTCTCAGAAAACTTACAACTTTTTGCATCAAATAATTCAACACTTAAAACAGTCTCTGCATTTCATTCAACAGAATTAGATTTTTTATATTCCCCTATGATTTGATGATGAATTATTTTGCTGGATTACTTTCTGTCAATTCCCTTTACAATCTTAGAAACTTTAATTAGATTGCTCTAGAATCTCCAATTGGAAATGAGAAAAATCTAACTGAAAATATAGCTTCAAGTTTTAAACCTCAAAAATATCCCATTACTCAATTCTGAAGAACTGATGTCATAATTTCAAACTATTTCCCCCTTTGTTATAAGCAATTTGCCTCAATCAGCTTTTGCTTTTTCCTGTCTGATTTCCCTATCTGTCATTTCCCTTAGTATGCAAAAACTTATCTCAATCTTGAATGTACTCGAAAAATGATCTCTGAAAGTCCTCTGGGATAGAAAAATTAATTTCATATCCTAATTGATTCCTCCTTTGGAGGATACACGCCCAGTTCCAGAGGAAACAGTTATCAACCACTCCAATTCCTTTCTCCATTTTTGTTTCATTGAATATACCTTATTCTTCTGACCTTCAGAATACACATGCTATTTTTACTCACTCCCTTCTTGCAGACAAACACCGACCCCTGGACTCAATCCTGTGAATCTAAGTTGTATCATGTCCTTAGATACAGTGACCAAAACTACATTAAGGCACAGCAAGTGCGATCTCACCCAAGCCCTGTTAAAATGATAGCAACACCAATACTTGCTTCACATGCATATTGAATACATTTCATTAACCAGAAAACTAAGTTCTCATTTTACACTAACATTTAAAAAGCAGTTTAATTTTATTCTTCTATTCAAAATGAATTTTAATACCCATTTTGTATCTTTGTTGTATGTTTAACATCAAAGTATCACCAAGGGTTGTCTATGGGCTTTTAATGCACATGACACAGTTACAACAGCAAGGGTTACTGTCATTTTACAAGACTTACAATGAGATCAGGTCAGGAAAACCAAGTAATTTTGATCCCTGTACCAAAGGACAGTGTAGCTTAGATTCACGGGATTGAATCCCGGGATGATATTCTTAGGCACAGTTCAATAAAAGCAGGATGGGGTACAAACATTTAAAGACATTTGGAGCTTTGTAGGGAATGCCAATTGCATAAATGCAAAATTCAGAGGCTAGAAGTGTAGGCACAGAGAACTCTCAGTTGTACAACTGGAGCAGATTGCAAGTATCGAGGAAGAGGCGAATTACCATGGGAATATTTGTGTTCTGTTTCTATGCCTCACCACAAGCCAAAGTACTTTAAGTCAAAGCAGAAGGATGATGGTTCAACAGAACACTCCAACCTTAACAGGGAGAGCAGGGAATCAGCAAAGAACTGAATTTGACAGAAGCAGAAACAATAACTTTTATTTTCTAAATATTTCATTGTGAGAAATTTCTACTGGTTCAGTAGCTATATCCCTTGATGTCTCTGCTGAAGGTGAGCCTTAAAAGAAAAAAAAAGACAAAGACAGTTGTAATGGCAACAGTAACCAATGAAATAGGAAGCCAATGACGGGATAGACTGAAAAATCAAAAATCAGCAAGCATCAACCGAACAACAAGCAGGGAGGAATTAGCTTTTGTAATAATTTCCAAGGATGCTTTCAAGCGAGATGTGTTTTGGTTACTGAAGCAGACTGGGAACGCGAGAGTGAATCCAAGAAAGAGAGTTGAAAGTGATTCCATGATTTGGAAATAATATACATGGCATGATTAGCAAGTTTGCTGGAACTAAATTAGGGAGTCTTGTTGATAGCAAGCAGATTACAAAGAATTTAGAAAGAGTGAGATCAATTAGGGAGATGGGCCAAGATAAGTGTGGGATAATGCATTTTGGACATTCAAAGCAGTGTAGGACTTGTACATAGAATGGTGGGGTGGAGCATTGTGGAACAAAGACCAGGGAATACAGGTAGGCGCAGAGTACACTGAAAGCATCTGCACAAGGGCACAAAGTGGTGAAGATGACATTTAGCATGCTGGCCTTCATTCAGGAGTAGGGACATTATGTGGTAGTTGTACGTCATTAGTGAGGCCACACTTGAAGCAGTGTGTACAATTTTCATCCCCCTACTATTGGCATTGTCAAGCTGGTGAGAGTGTACATGATATTTGGATACTGCATGGACTAGAGGCCTGAGTTACAGGGAGATTTGGCCACACAGGATCTTTATTCCCTGGAGCGCATGATCTCAGAAAATGATAAAGTACAGTTAATTAAGTACATAACTGGCTACAGACACATACAATAAATCACCCTTTTTGTTTTTATAAGGAATCTATGAGATGTGATTGGCAACCCAGTCGATCTCTAACTGGATGCCCAAATGGATTTGGATCAGAGTCTACAATGGCACAAATTATTGCATCAGCAGCAAGACTAAATTTAGCTTTATATCACATCAAGATCATAGCAGAGTTTCATGGACATGGTGCTGGTCTGTTAAGAAAACTTGCAAGTACTTAATCACAATATTACAAATGACCTTCTCGGCCACAAAAGTACCTTGAAGTCTTATAGAAACCACAGCAACTAATTGATAAGACTGCTTTTAGGTTACCTTGACTGAAGAATAATTATTGACAAGGCACTGGGGTTAACCAAGTTATTCTCAAACCATCTTCACAATAGGACACAGAAACTCAGTTTAATGCCTTAACCAAAGAGCAGAATCTCCAATGCACTACCTCCTCAGACATCACAAAAAACAGCCAGTTCAGAAAGATATTATTTACTTTATTTTTGATTACTACTGAACTGATAGGTTACCTCATCCACTTGAGGTCAGAAAAAAAATCAATTATATTCTGGTGGGTTTGTATTCAAATGTATGACAGACTGCATAAACTTGATAGATTTTACTCTTAAGAATAACAATGAAATGAGCTATGCTTTCACTTCCTTTTTGATGCAAGAATTTTTATTGAGATTATTAACTGAATTTTAAATTTGCAGATGTTACAATTGTATTTGGACTCCTGCCTCTATATTATTAATTCAGACTTCCGCATTACTGGAGCGGTGATTTAACCATTAAATCACCACACAACTTTCAGTATTGAAGCATCAGTTTGGAATTTTTCTACCTTTCTCTGGAATTAGACCAGAAAACACCACAACCTTATAACTTTGAGGCAAAAGTTCTTACACCAGCGCCTTTTGTTAACAAAATAGCTTTAAGAGAATTCAGGTTGAAAACTTGGAAGAATTTCACAATAAAGTAGCAAAATTTGGAGCAGCAGCTTATGCAAGATTTCAAAAGACCAGATATTTGAGAGTTAAGTAATTTGCCTGTTTTTCTCCTGAAGTGCTTTGGCCTTGTGACTGTTCTTCAGGCTTTAGTGTAAACACGAAAAGTGATGAATTAATTGGTGAATAAAGCAATATATAGAAAAACCAGAATGATAGTGAAAATTAAAATGGCCCTGCAGCCAAATATACTACAGCCACATCACCAGATCAAATTAGCTAAGGCAACCAAATTAATAATTATTTTTAGACTCACCAAGAGGGAGTCTTACACTTTACACTGCATCTGTCTGGTGCTCTGAACAATGCAGTTCATCCAAAGACCTTCCCAAATTATCTGCACCACAATGTTGCTTCCAATTAAAGTTGTCACCCTCCACAAAGAAAGGACACAGGTTACGAGTCTCCCAGTTATCCGACCACACAAGGACTATGCACAGAATCTGGAGTCCCATTGATGCCATTCTCAATTCTGTTGCTGCAAAGTCAACATGCGCCACTGTCCTGAGCCGCTCAAAGTGTGATGGACAGGAATTATTAGAGAGCTTAAGATAAAAGACCATTAGGGGCAAGTGATCACAATATGTTAGAATTCACCCTGAGATTTGAGAAGGAGATGCAAAAGTCAGATGTATCAGCATTACAGTGGAGTAAAAGGAACGACAGAGGCTTGAGAGAGAAGCTGGCTAGAATCGACAGGAAAAGAATGATGGCAGTACAGCAATTTCTGGAAGCAATTCGGAAGGCACTGAATATACACATAATAGGCTGTAATCAGCATGGTTTCACGGGAAAATCTTGGCTGACAAATCTGTTGGAATTCTTTGATGAAATAACAAGCAGGATAGACAAAGAGAATCAGTTGATGTTGCATACTTGCATTTTCAGAAGGTCTTTGACAAGGTGCCACATAGGAGGCTGCTTAACAAGCTACGAGCCCATGATATTACAGGAAAGATTCTAGCATGGACAAAGCAGTGGCTGATTGACAGGATGCAAAGAGTGGGAATGAAGGGAGCCTTTTCTGGTTGGCCACTGGAGACTAGTGGCATTCCACAGGGGTCTGTGTTGGGACTAATTCTTTTTATGTTATACGTCAATGATTTGGATGATAGGATTGATTTTTTCCTCCCCAAAGTTTGCAGATGATATGAAGATAGGTGGAGGGGCAGATAGTTTTGAGGAAGTAGAGAGGCTGCAGGATTTTGATTAGGAGAATGGAATATAGTGTCAGGAAGTGTGTGGTCATGCACTTTGGTAGAAGAAACGAAAGGGTTGACTGTTTTCTAAATGGACAGAAAATACAAAATTCTGAGGTGCAAGGGGACTTGGGAGTCCTTGTGCAGGTTTCCCTAAAGGTTAACTTGCAGGTCGAGTCTGTGGCGAGGAAGGCAAATGTAATGTTAGTATTCATTCCAATAGGACAAGAATATAAAAGGATGTAATGTTGAGACTTTACAAAGCACTGGTGAGGCCTCACTTGAAGTATTTTGAGCAGGTTTGGGTCCATTATCTTAGAAAGGATGTACTGAAACAAGAAAGGGCTTAAAGGTTCACAAAAATGATTCCAGGATTGAATGGCTTATCACATATAGAGAGTCTGACGGCTCTGGGCCTGTATTCACCAGAATTTAGAAGAATGAGAGGTGACCTAATCGAAACCTATCCAATGGTGAAAGGCCTTGATAGAGTGGATATGGAGAGGATATTTCCTGTGGTGGGAGAGCAAGACCACAGGACATGGCTTCAGAATTTAGAACCAAGAGGAGGAGGAATTTCTTTTTAGACAGAATGGTGAACCTGTGGAATTTAAGGCAGAGGTTGATGGATTTTTGAATGGTCAGAGCATGAAGGGATATGAGGGGGGGGGGGGGGGGGGAGAAGAGCCAGGAGATTGGGACTGAGAGGAAAATTAGATCAGGCATGATGAAATGGTGAAGCAGACTTGATTGATGACAATTCTGCATCTATAACTTGTGGTCTAAAAATTGATCCAGATACTCATTCTTACTCAACATTCACCATGATCAGATGAATGCAGATTTAATTTATATGGACAGTATAGTGGTTTACTGTTTCAAGCCCTCTCAACACTCCACAATCCATGCTTTATGGGTAAAGAGTGGACAAGTGAAGGAAGCTGCTGACAATTACAGAATAAACCCTGAGTGGTGCAAATATAAAGAGCTTACATGCCTGAACTGATGAATCAAAAACGTCAGGATTATCTGGATTGCAGAGACAATGGTGGTCTACTGGTACAGGTTAGCAGATTGTCCTAGAACATTGATCCCACGAGTTGTAGGCTGGGATTCTGGAGCACTGCAGTTATCATAGCATAGACTAAGGAATGAGTTCTCCAAAGAATGCTGCAACCTCTAACAGTGGACCAATTTCTGGGGAAGTCGAAACAAAGCTAATACCTCAAGTGGCAGCAACAGAAACGCTGCATGCAACAACTGGGTATTGCATAGCCCAGCTAGCTCAGTCAGTACAGCACGGGACTTTTAATCCCAGAATCATGGGTTCAAGTGCCGCATTGGGTGTTGCTTATGGGATGACACCATAGTGTAGCAGTCAGCGTAATGCTTTTACAGCGAGAGTGACCTGGGTCCAATTCCTGCTACTGTCTGTAAGGAATCTGTATGTTCTCTCTGTGACCACGTGAGTTTCCTCCGATGTACATACAGATAGTACGTTAATTGGTCACATGGGGTGTAATTGGCAGGGCACAGACTTGTTGGACCAGAAGGACCTGTTACCATGCTGTAATAAAATAAAATGGAATTGGAAAATAGATTAAGCAACATAATCAGGAGTACCAAGAATAATACAAAATTGTAAAAACTAAGATTTGATTGCCTTGGAAAAATAGCTTTTATCCTTAGTCTGTCGTGCAGGAATTAGCTATAGAGCTCACATTTTTGAGAAAGTTCCTTTGATTTGAGGAAGGATATATATAAAAAAAGACAAGTGCACATGATGTCTGCAACACAACCTAATTTCATCACTGTTAGATCACAATCACATAGTCAAATATACCCTCAAGTGCCTGCCAAATGAAATAATCACGTTAACCTGTCTGAATGAATATGTTTTTGAACTGTGCATCAAGTTAAGATGGAAGTAAGAAATACAAAGTAATGGCCAATTGTTCTCAGGTGAATAACCCTCTCCACATGAAAAGTCACTGCAAGGGCACTTTCTCTCAGTGACCAAAGAACCAGCGGACTTCATCTTTCACAGATACAGTGCAATGGATGTGGCCTTCACTGTGTAACAATTCCAAGAAAAATGTAGAGACAGCAGAGCCACTGTATGTGGTCTTTTTTGACTTACCAATAGCCTTTTGAATGTCAATTGAGGTCTGTAGAGAGAATCCTCCTCAAATTGGGCTTCATTCCAATTCTGATTCATCTCCATTCCAAGTCATACTTGTGAATATGCAAACCACGATTTTTAACTAATAGACCCATCTTTATCCTAATCCCAGTGCAGATGGAACAATTCCCTGCCTCCATTCAAACCATTATTCAAACAATTCTTCTCAATGTAATGTTGCACCTCACATCAACAAACTTCCTATGGGGTGAACTAATAATGTACATTTTCACCTCCATCGTAGAATCAGGGTCACTCCAACCTCAAGATCAGACAATGCTTACATTCACTCAATTTCAGAAGCTGAACTCCAGATCATCCACTGAATCATGCAAGAAAGGGCCCTCCACATAAATCCACAAAACAAACGCCACTTACCAATCTGCCCTTACTGCACAATGCTGCCTCCTTATAAATAAGTGCTCACTAGGAGACTGGGAAAACAAGGGTCACTTTCCACACTCTAAATACCACCTCTTAGTAAAGGCAGACATTGATTATGTAACTTTCTATTTTTCCAGCATGCCAGACAAACATTAGTCAACTAAGGGATACAGCATTCAAAGATCAAATGGCCCAGCTTCTTTTATACTTTGAAGACACTGACCACTCACAGCAAGCACCTCAATGTACGAGAGATGTGTCAGCAGTGGCATCTCAAAAATTTTTCAAATCCTTTGCCTAAATCAGCAATCTTTCTCCTAACAAAGGCTCTAATCAAACTAAGCCCACTTCAATACATGGGCCTTTTACTTGCGTGAGACCTAACATTGCCCGCACCCAAATTCCTGAAGCAAACATTCTACTCTGAGCTCTATCACAGCATGAAACATGGAAATAGGCAACAATTCAAACACGTTCCCCCCCAAAAAAAGCAACATTTTCACCAACTTGAGAATTCTTGTCTATGAATGAGGAGCATCCAGAAAATACAGCAAAATTGGGCCCAGCCTGTTTCTAAGCCATGCAGCAAGGATATTCTCCAACATATTCTACAAATACCCTCATCCTGAAAAAGCATTTCAGGATGTATATTGTATACACTTCTGACATTAAATGTACCTTTGAAACCTCTAGAACACTTCAAACTCTGTCAAATCAAAACATGGTTTGTCTCTTTCCTTGTCCAGGAAGGATCAGGAGCTCAACCATCTCCAGGCCAAGACCTCTCAGACTGCAACTGGGTAATACTGCTCCTCTTTCACCACTACTCTCCACCCACCCCAGATCTCTCATGCCTCCCTCTACTCATCTTTAAATCCCCTTTTCACTTCTAAACCCTCTTTATAATCCACTTTCCCTGACCTCTCCAAACCCCCACATTCCTCTGACCCCAGCTCTGCTGTGTCTACACTATCCCCACCAACCTTCCGAAGGAGAACATCCTGTCCTCAGCAGGGGCCTTACCGTCATCCCTCCACACTCACTCACTTCAATGAGTTCCACACTCGCCACAACACCATTCTTTTTCCATTAGCTCCACGCCTACTTGTTTGGCAACAATTCCCGCCCACCCCCCCCCCCCCAACCTCTTGGATAACCTGTTCTGGATATTTTCATCTAGCTGCCAATAGGACATTAACTGCCACTTGCACACCCACTCCAACCTCATCCCTTACCATCAAATCCACAAACGGCAATGCTGTTGTAGGCTGGCAGACAGGACTCTACCCTGCAGAGGCCAGGCAGCAGTTCTCAGACACCTCCTCGTAATTCCGCCTGAATCAAGACTACACAGAGAAGCAACTGGCCACATTTTCCCTCACCATTACTGACCTCATCACTTCTGGAGCTCTCCCTAATATAGCTTTCAATCTCATTGTTACCAATAAATCCAAGAACCATAATAGAAAGAAATACAGCACCAAAAGGGGTGGGCAAAGAGCCAGTGAGCAAGACAAAGTGTGCTAATACAAAAGAGGAAAATAATAGTAAACACAAAGCAACCCACACAAAACGCTGGATGAACTCAGCAGGCCAGGCAGCATCTATGGAAAAAAGTAAGCAGTCTCGTGTTTCTAATAAATGTAGTACTGTGCAAAAGTCTTAAGCATTCCAGATTTTATGTAAATTTTGTTTTAGAAGTTTATTTTTTGTCTCCTGCATTATGCCATTAGAAAAGAGCAAACTTTCAAACACTCATTTTCCAAAAATATTAATGTTAGGAGTTTTTGTATTTTGTTAAGTTTTATTCATTATGTTTAAAGTAACATTATGTTTTAGACCACTTTTCAAATAAAAACGTCATTACTTTGTAGGTATCGAGCCAAGTGCAATATTAAACAAAGATAGCAAACAGGATGCTGATGATCAATAACAATGAGTTGAATGAACTAAACTGATTAACTGAAACAAACTGAGCAAAGGACAATTAAAAGGTGAGGGTGTGGCAGATGTGACAGTTTAACCTTCAAATCATCAATTCTTACACCATAGCAAGAGTGAGCATAGCAACAAGAAACAAGGTGGTCATCCTGCATCAGCAAGGTCTCCCCCAGGCAGAAATTTCACAGCAGACAGGAGTTTCAGTGAAAAGAACAAGGAGTTTAACAACAGATGGTATGGGCTCCATACAGCCCCAAACTCAATATCGAGGCTGCCTGGAATAACCTGCAGAACTAGGCTATTTGGCCCATTGAGTCTGCTCTGCCATTCCTGAACCTGATGGTGTGAGTCCCGAGGCTCCCTTCATCCTGATGGCAGCAGCAAGAAGAGCCCATGTGGATGGTGGGCAGCTCAAATGATGGATGCTGCATTCCAACAACAACACTCCGTGTGCTCAGTGGAGGGGAGGGCTTTAGCCTTGGACTTTCTTGATCCGTTTCCATCTCAATAGACAGATTATCCACCACCGTCTTCTACAAACACACTGATTCCCAGTTACCTCAACTGTATCTCTTCGTAACACACAATTACATAAATGAATCTGAGCAACTCCTTCCCATTCAGCAAATAACAGGACAACTATCAATCAATCTACAAATGGAAAAGTGGCAATTACCATCCTGCAGTTGGGAAGCACAGCCTCTTCACACAAATATCAGAAGCCCCCATACTAGTGAGTAAAACTTTTGTAATGTCCAACTACAGACCCAAGTAATTTGGCAAATTAGTTTTGCTTGATGTACTATCTTTTGAAAGTTTTAATTCTTGAAACAACTTTAATTCAATTTTTTTTATTAGCCTTTGGATTAAAAAAAACACCATTAAATGAATACTTGCTAACTTAACCAAAACTAAGATTGAACCTTTAGTTCAATCTGAGAAATATCTGATTGAAAAATGCAGGAAATAAATTGTTCCCAATCATAGTTTCTTTCCATACCCCACCTCCCCTTATCTCTTTCCCGCACTTGGCCAGGGTTCAACTCCTCTCACACTGATGAGTGTAAAGTTCACTATTTAAAAACAGGAAGAGTTGCAATAAACCCAAATCCTTTCCAGTTGTATGCTGTCTCAAATTTAGCTCCTAGCATCTGTTTAATATTGCAATGGAGTAATGCAATAAACCAGCAAACACATCAAGGGGGTTCTGTTCACTCAGAGCCACAGACTTCCCCCTGGGTAATCAATCTGTCTGCTCTGTAACCATCTGGCATCATTACAAAGGTTTTACCCAAAATCTATGGAAGGAGAATAACATTTATGGTTCTAATTGCACAAAATTATGCGCCACCCATCGCCAGAGTTTCCAGAAGGTATGCAATTAGCCGAGAGGCAGCGCACAGCCTTACCCAAGAGATTTGGATCCACTTCATTCCAGTCAAATGAAGTCAGAGGAGCACAGAAGTCAGAGTTCTTGTTATTGTTTAGTAAACATTCCAGTCGGGTTTCAGTATCGCTCACCTGGAATATTAAGAAAATATGTGCACATTTCATCACTTGCACTCTTCTTCCCAATCTTGAAAAGCCCTGAAGCCCCTGCTCAGTATAGCTGCTAAATCACCCAAAATCCCAAGGTTCCTTCTGAATTCACAACAGAATTACCAGACTTCAAGGGATGTTGGACATCAGAGGGCAATTCATACTTTGGGGAAATCATCATACCCAACATTGATATACCCTCAGGAATGTGTAAATATTGATACAAAAAAAACCCAGAAGAATCAAGGCCACTTATACATTTCTATTATAGAATGAAATCACAGTAATGCGACTGTATTGAAGACCAATTGGCCCATTATATCTATGTCAAACAAAAAGGGCCAGTCAGCCTCATCCAGCTTTCTCGCTCTGTAGGTTATGACTCCTGTAGCACACATCCAAGTGTTGTCTGAATGTGATGACAATTTTGCCTCCCCACCCTTTCAGGCAGCAATCCCCAAACTCCACCCTGGAAAAGAAAATTCCTCACATGCTGTCTAATCTAAGAATAGACATAAAATCTCTGCCCCATGGTTTGAATATTTCTTGGGAATTAGGTCCTTCCTATTTTATACTCCTCAGGTCCATTCTCTGTACTAATGAAAACCCTGGATTATTCATAAGAACTACACCTTCCATTTCTGGCTATCTTCAAAGATTTCTGCATCAAAAGAAATCTCACTTTTCCTGTGATGCAGCTATCAGAGCTCTGCGGTACTCAAGCTGAAGTCTCGATAATATTGCATACATTCTCTGCTCTCACATCTGTACCTTAACTAATAAAGGAAAACATTCCATACCTTTGTAACCACCTTACCGCTACCTCTAGGAAACAGTCCCAGTTCCCTTTGTCCCTCTTTGGATTAAGTACCATTTACCATTCTTTGACCCAATCGACAATGCCACTTATATCCTTTCTGTAGTTGAAAGCTCTTTACCTCAATACCAAATTGTGTATTATCTGCAATTCTCCCCCCGTCCCAAATTTGGATCTAAACCACAAATATATATTACAAATAGCAAGGCACCAAGTACTGAGCCCCATGGATCCCCATAATGAAAAGCCTCTGATCATAAAACCACTCATCAGCCATTACTTTTCCTTCCTGCTACTAACTCAATTCGGGACCCAATTTACTGATCTTGAGCAGCTTGCCTTGCAGGACCCCAAAAGCCTAGCTAAGGTTCAAATAGATTGCAACATAGCATATAGATTGCCTCCATCCCCTCAGATGTTTTTATCCCCACAAGTTCAATTAAGTTAGTCACTTACAAACATCTCAACAAATCCTTGCTGGCCACCCTCATCTTTCAAAGAAGGATTATAGTGCTCCTTAAAATGGATTTCAACAATTTTACTCACAATAAAAGTAAATTTAATAGTTTGTAATTACTTGGTTTACCCCTTCCTCCTTAAACAGCAATAGGAAGTGCTTTTTATTATGTTTCTTCCATTCAGAATTTCACATACATCCCCGTACAATACTCTTAATGGCCACTTTATTAGATACAGAAATGGAACCCAGCATGGTTGTCTGCTGCTGTAGCCCATCTACTACAAGATTTGATGTGTTGTGCATTCAGAGATGCTCTTCTGCACACCACTGCTGTAACATGTGGTTAATTGAGTTACTGTCAGATTGAACCATTCTGCCATTCTCCTCTGACCTCTCTCATTAACAAGGCATTTTCACTCATAGAACTACTGCTCACTAGACACATTCTCTGTAAACTCTGGACCACATCTTGTCCCTCCACATTCTGGTTGCTTTTTTGGCATCTAATAAGTTTTTCTTCATGTAATTATAAAGCATCTTTGATTGTACTTGTTAATACATTTTAAAGCCTCTTTGCTTTCTTGTTTTGCCTTTCTGTTTGATACCTGCACTTTGTATACATTTTTTTTTAAAACAGACTTTGCTACATTAAGTGCTTGTCATTAGCTTTCCTTTTTATTTCATTTTGCCCTCTGCACACTTTGGCAGTCCACCATTTTGTATGGAAATATGCTCACCCACCTTTTCCCTTTCTGGAAATATCTGCCTTTGCTTCAAGACAGGATCCCATTTCCATGCTTCATTTAAGCTTACTGCAATCCTGTTTCCTGCACTACTTTTAAACCCCATTGGGCTATTTACTGCACTTGCTTTAAACACATTAGGTTTGCTGGAAAATGTTACTATGTAACTAACACTAAAAAAATGTGAAATTAAAGATTGTTGAGACATCAACAAGAGTAACATCCAGTCCTCTGGAAAATCTGCCATAAAGCTCCCCAAGGATGCTTTTCTCATCCTAACAGTGTTTCCCACCTCAAACAATATAGCTTACACACTTCCCAGCAGTGGCAAACCTGCCCGTAATGACATTAGCCCCAGCTTAGTTGTGGTTCTACAACCCCCATGCCCAGGACTGTACTTCTCCGCAATTTCCCCGGAGCCACTCTGAATGGCCCAGGAATCTAAAGCTCCATCATCATTAATCCAGCCACACAACATCCTGCACTCATTGACACGTGGCACCAGGGTAATCCTGAGATCACCACTACCGTCCAGGTGCTGCTGCTTAATCTCTTTAACTCTGCATGCAGGGTATCACCCCTTTTAGTGGTGTTGCTGTGAACAATGACCTCCAGCGTGTCCTGCAGTAACTCAGCACTCCATCACCCAGCCACAAGGCAACAAACCATCCCGGAATCATGCTTGCACCCCTCCTTTAGAATGCCTCCTGCTTTCTCCTTCCTGTGCAGTGGAACCACCCATGGGGTCATGACTCTGACTAAGCCCCATCAAGATTCAGAATTGAGGACTGATTAGAGAGCCCCCAGTGATACCCTGAATAACTTGTTGGGCAAACTCCTGGTCTCTTTACCTGCACACTCAATCTCCAAGGGACTGCTGTTTGAAATGTGGTACAGAAACACTCAGCCTCACCGATAGACAACAGCTTCTCCAGCTGCAGACACTCTACAATTGTGGTTGTTCAGGACTCAGGAGCAATCCTGCAGGTCCTTCATGCCATAAAGTGTGCTGGTCCAGGAGGCTACTGAGCAGAAACAAAAGCAACATCTGCCCCCACCCCCCAAATCCTGGATTCAAACTATTATACAGTGTGAATTTGATTATCCAATATTGTTTCATTTAAAGTCCCATTCTTGATTACAGCTACTCCATTCATTACACCTATAAACATTACATTAACTGTAATACATAAACCAAGTATGTATATATTATACAACCTTGAGATTTGTCTCCTCATAGGCAACCACAAAACAAAGAAATCCCAAAAGAACCCATAAAAAAGACCAAACACAATGTGCAGAAAAACCAAATCATGCAAACAATAAAAGTACACAAATAACATTCAGAATTGAAGTTCACGAAAGTGAGTCCACAGATACAAAGCCAGTCATCACAGGATCCGATTCAGGAGCCCGTTAGTTGCAGAGACAAGTAAACCTTGCCAAGCAGTGAGCCAAATCCTGGTCCAGACACCCTGACCAGCTTCTCCAGTTTACCCTTGCTGCTGATAAGACTTATTGACAAACCAACTTTGCAAATCTTCTCCTCACCCCCTCCATAACCTTAACGTTAATTTAAAAAAAAGGTAAATGAGGCACCAGGATGTGGTGTAAGGAGCAGAATTGGACACAGGACCCCAGAAGAGCTCTGGCTATTTCACAACTTCCCTACTCATGCACTCTGTCTCCACTTGTGAAGCTCTAGACCCCCATATTTTACTGAATTCTGTCTCACATTCAACTACCTGCAAGTCCTTTTTCCTTAATACACATCATTACTTGGCTTATTACACCTTTTCCTTCACTTCATCTCTCCAGTAAACTTGACTGCTAAATGACAATCTAGCATTATTTTTTCAATTTACTGACCTCTTGAGCACTTGTACTTCCTCAGTTCATTTTTTTCCTGAAAATTTAGAAGATTTATTCCCATCATTATTTTTTCCCATGTTGCCTGTTTTACTAATCAGCACCATGAGTGTTAGATGAGTTTTGAAAATCCACATACAAACTTCAAATCAGGTGAGCCAGCTTTTATTGGTCTTCAACAAATCCCTGTTGATCTGACTTGAGCTTCTCAAAGCACCTATTAAACTTGTTCTTCCACAGTTAAAAGTTTCCAACATCTCTCACACACCACTAATGTTAAATTGGCCAACCTGAAGTTGCCTGGCATGTCCTTACACACCCTTACCAAAAAAAAGCTCCACCCTTCTGTAACCTAGGATGGATCTCTCGATATTTTGAGCACAGTCAGCTTCCTATTCATCCATTTGGACATCAACCATCACCTCAATTACTTCTAGTCCTAATGAGATTTGGTCATATTTTTCCTTGGTAAAAATATTTCTTGCATTATCTTCTGCTTTTATTCTTCATCTTATTGGGCTAATCCTTCCTTTCACTTTCAGATTTCTCTTTATGTGCATGCTAAGCTATTTTTTCAAATGATAAGACCTCTCCTGTCTCATACTCTCTTCAAGTTATTTCACTCTGCATGGCCCACATGTGAATTATTCACCCGAAATTAGTCAAACGCCCACCTTTGCTTCATGATATTGTTTCTTTCTTGTACTTGTTTTCCTATGATACTTCTTAGCAGGAATTTACCAAACTTACACAAGTAACTCTTTAAAGGTCAACTATTAGTCAGTTAGCTTCACATTGGGCTTCCTTTAACCCAGATGAGGCCACATGGGCTTGTCCTCCTCCAGTTAAGCTCTTCATTTACATCACTCCCTTCAGTTTACCATGATATCTTACCATCACCCCCCCACCAGTTCCAACAGTCACAAACCTTTTCCTCCCTCTTCTCAGCATCATTCTCCTACTTAACACTTCCAGGGATCTTGCCAGGGTTCCCTCTAATGCTACCAATCACTTCCCTTCATTGGTGGATGGAGGAGGGTATGAGAGAAGTACCCTCCCCCCATCAATCCCTCCCCATCCACCAATCACAAGATGATCTGAACATAGAAGAGTTTAGTGTGCAGTTCTGGTCTGCTGATTTAAAGAAGAATGTTTGGACAGTGTACTACTCTGATTCATGAGCAGGTATGAGGAATTGTGTTGATTAGTCCTATATTTATTGGGAGAATGAGAATGGTTCTCATAGATACCTATAAAATAGGACTAAACAGATTGGATACAATGACAACTTGGGTCACAGCCTCAGAACATGAAGCGTGCCAATGAAAACTGAGATCAGAAGTTTCATTGCCTACACGCTAGAGGATGGTGAGGTTGACTACAGAAGACAGAAGCCAAATCATTAAATCTGTCAAAGGAGGTAGATATTTTGTAATGCCAAAAAGATCAAGTGATCTAAAGAGGAAAAGGGAACAGGGCACTGAAGTAGATGGTCAGCTGTAATGGCACTTAATAAAGCTCCTGTAACCCAGGTTCAATCCTGAGCTTGGACACCATACCTGTAGTCATACCTGTGATCAGGCGGGTATTCTCCCACAACCCAAAGCCATTAGGGTAGGTACGTTAATTACTCGTGTGTAGATTAAGGCTATAATTTGAGCATTCACTGAAAGGAGGGAAAATATAGGAACCAGCACAAGCTTTCTCCCCTACAGATCCTTAATCCCCTCACACCGGCTCTCCCACTTCTTTTTAAATCTACACCCCCCCCCCACTCCGGCTCTCTACCCTTCTCCTTATGTCTTAAATCCACCCCTCACAGGGACATCTCCCTTTTCCCCCATACCCCCGACACTCCTCTCCAAACCCACAACCTCTCCGCCTCCCACTAACACAGGGCCTTCGGCCTTTCTCTGGCTGTCTATATCCCCCCCCCCCCCCACTCACAGCCAGGCCTCAGGCTGGCCTTACCCTCCAGACGCGCAGATAGTCCCCGGAGGTGGCGAGCAGGTCAGGGTAGACGCCTTTGGTGTCCGGGATCCACATGATCTTGGTAGTGGGGTAGGGGTGGTCGAAGGTGTTGCGGGAGATGAACTCTGAGCTCTCCTCATCCAACCCCACGATCTGCACCTTGTTGTTGTACTCCTCCACGAAAGAGCCGAGTGCCAGACGGAAACGCTTGTCGGGCCGCACGCTCCAGTTCATGGCGTACACGGTCCATGGTGCCTCGTACTTGTAGATTTCCTTCCTCTTGCCGTGCATGCTCATCTTGGGAGGAGAGGCCTACCCTGTGCCTCTGCTCAACCCACCTGCAACGGACCGTTCGTCAGCGTACACCCGCCACCGCCGCTCACAATAAACCGCTCAAACTCACAAAGGAAGCCCTATATTAACTGACAGTCGTAATACCCAATCACCGCAGCACATTGGTGGGCGGACCAATTTTTCCCTAGACTGACAACAGAGAAAACCAATAGGATGCAGGTGTTTGGTGGCCGGGATTATCGTTGGCACGTTGAAGCTGATTTATGGTTGTGCGTACGCAGCCTACGCCGTAACCCCGATTTTCACTTCTGCGTCGCTCTACGCCGTAGCGAGCATGCGTTGGTGTGCGCCAAAACGCGAGTTGGCGGTGGGGTTTCCATGCCACTGTGTTGAGTTTCTTCGTGAGAGACATGGACGAGGAAACGCATTTCAAACGCTTTCGCACGTCGGCAGGTAGATTTGGTTAATTTATTTCGGATCGGTGTACGCACAGCCTACAAACATGGCGGAAAGAAGCGACCGGAAATGCGATGCTACCAGGCGGACCAATCACAGTTGCTGCGGTGCGAGTTTTTTGGGGGAGGTGCACGTCATCCTGCGGCGTAGGGTATGCGTTACCTACGACGTGGACGCGACGCACAAGTAAATCAGCTTTTACGCGAGATTGTCTGGAAAATCGCGGTGACTAGCAGCCGTGGCAGCCAATCACTGCCGCAGATCGGTGGGTGGAGCTAGATTTCCTAAAACAGTAGAACAAACCATTGAGATGCAGCAATGACAGTTGGCACGTTGTATGTGATTAAAAATGTTTGGTTCGAGGATCGCACTGACTGATTCCATTTAGATTCGAAATAAACTTACCATTCAGATTCGAAATAAAACTTTTGGGAGGGCGAGAAGCAGAGCAGAGGGGTGGGGTGGGGCGGGTCCTCGTCGAGTGATTGACATCCATGTAGACCAATGCAACGAAATGAAGTCAAGCAGCGGGGTCTCGGCCCAAAAGTTGACTGTTTATTTCCCCTGCATATATGCTGTCTGACTGACTGAGTTCCTCCAGCATTTTGTGCGTGTTGCTCTGGATTTCCAGCATCTACAGATGCTCCTGTTTTAATGAAAGATAAGTATCCTGTCAAAATCTCTCATTTGATTCATCAACCAGGACAACACGTTGACTGACAATGAGCTATCAAGGTGGCATATTTCCTTGCTGTCGAAGGGGCGAGACTTCTGTTTGTGCTACAGTGTTGATTAGTGGTGATCGTCTTATTAATGGGTGAGAGTTCACCAATCATTTGTAATAACCTGACAGATTGATCCTTGTTATTTGGCAAGGAATAGAACCCAATCAATTCCTTACCTCATCGATCTACCCTCCAATTACCACCCCCCCCCCCCCATAAGTTCTATATTAAGAACAGGTTGGAAAATCATGCCCATTCTATTTCCATGATCATCTTCCGGTAGTAGCATGGTTCCTGCCTCTGGAGTAGGTAGGCATTGAAACCCAAGAGAAAATCTGCAGATGCTGGAAAATTTGAGCAACACACACAAAATACTGAAGGAACGCAGCACATCAGGCAGCATCTATAGAGGCCAACGAATCAGAATCAGGTTTATTACCACTAATATACGTTGTATGTCGTGAAATTGTTTTATGGCAACAATGCATAGTAATACATAAAAATGCTATAAGTTAGAGATATTAAAAAGGTAGTGTCTTTACTAAAGGTAAATTGCCCATTTTGGAAATCTGATGGCAAAGGGAAAGAAGCTATTCCTAAGATGTTATCACGTTCTATTCACCCCTCCATCTCTCCCTGTACCACCTCCCTGATGGAAGCAATGAGCAGAGGGCATTTCCTAGGTGGGTAGTGCCTTGTTGAGGCACTGCCAATTGTAGTTGGAACTGGGTGAATTTACAACTCTCTGCAGCTTTTTCTGATCCCGTGTATTGGTACCTCCATATCCCATGATGATGGGATACAAGAAGTGAGAATAACTTGTATGGTTAATTCTTGGACAAAATAGAACAATGTCATTAATTTACATCATCCCATAGGAATATGATTTTGGAGTCTTAAATATAGAAAAATCTCAGTTGGGCAGATGAGATCAGAGTTAAGTTCAAAGCAAATTTATTATCAAAGTACCACCATATACCATATATGTCACCATATACAACCCTGAGATTTGTTTTCTTGCAGGCATACTCAATAAATCCAAGACTATAAGGTTTCTTGACACAATATGTAGATAAGCCTACAAGAGAAGATATTTGATCTGATTTTGGGAAATGAACCTGGTCAGGTGTCAGGTCTCTCAGTGGGAGAGCATTTTGGAGGTGGAGCTTTGGAGAGGGATAGGAACAGACAAGTTAGGAAAGTGTTTAATTGGAGTAAGGGGAAATATGAGGCTATCAGGCAGAAACTTGGAAGCATAAATTGAGAACAGATGTTATCAGGGAAACGTACGGCAGAAATGTGGCAAATATTTAAAGGATATTTATGTGGCATTCTGCACAGGTACTTTCCAATGAGACAGAGAAGTTATGGTGGGGTACAGGAACCATGGTGTACAAAGGCTGTAATAAATCTAGTCAAGAAGAAAAGAAAAGCTTATGAAAGGTTCAAAAACTAGGTAATGATAGAGATCTAGAAGATTATAAAGTTAGCAGAAAGGAGCTTAAGAATGAAATTAGGAGAGCAAGAAGGGGCCATAAGAAGGCCTTGGCGGACAGGATTAAGGAAAATCCCAAAGCGTTCTACAAGTATGTAAAAAGCAAGAGGATAAGATGTGAGAAAATAGGACCAATCAAGTATGACAGTGGAAAAGTGTGTATGAAACTGGAGGAGGTAGCAGAGATACTTAATGAATATAAAGAGCAAACATGAGGAAATCTGCAGATGCTGGAAATTCAAACAACATGCACAAAATGCTGGTGGAACACAGCAGGCCAGGCAGCATCTATAAGGAGAAGCACTGTCGACGTTTCGGGCCGAGACCCTTTGTCAGGACTACTGAAGAGAAAGATACTAAGAGATTTGAAAGTAGTGGGGAGGGGGAAATGCAAAATGATGGGAGAAGACCGAAGGGGGTGGGATGAAGCTAAGAGCTGGAAAGGTGATTGGCAAATGTGATACAGAGCTGGAGAAGGGAAAGGATCATGGGACGGGAGGCCACGGGAGAAAGAAAGGGGGAGGGGGGGAGCACCAGAGGGAGATGGAGAACAGATGTACTTTCTAATCTCTTAGTATCTTTCTCTTCAGTTAGTCTTGACGAAGGAACTCGGCTGGAAACGTCGACAGTGCTTCTCCTTATAGATGCTGCCTGGCCTGCTGTGTTCCACCAGCATGTTGTATGTGTTACTTAATGAATACTTTGCTTTGGTATTAAAAATCAGAATCAGGTTTATTATCACTGGCATGTGATGTGAAATTTGTTAACCTAGCAACAGCAGTTCAATGCAATACATAATCCAGCAGAGAAATTATAATAATACTAATAAATAAAATAAAACAATAATAAATAAACAAGCAAATCAATTACCTATATTGAGTAGATTTTTAAAAATGAGCAAAAACAGAAATACTGTATATTAAAAAAAAGTGTTATTCTCTGAGGATTCGATGTCCATTTAGGAATCGGATGGCAGAGGGGAAGAAGCTGTTCCTGAATCACTGAGTGTGTGCCTTCAGGCTTCTGTACCTCCTACCTGATGGTAACAGTGAGAAAAGGGCAGGTCCTAGTGCTGGAGGTCCTTAATAATGGATGCTGCCTTTCTGAGACACTGCTCCCTGAAGACGTCCTGGGTACTTTGTAGGCTACTACCCAAGATGGGTAAATTTACACCCTTCTGTAGCTTCTTTCGGTCCTGTGTAGTAGCAACCCCCCCCCCCCCATACCAGACGGTGATGCAGCCTGTCAGAATGCTCTCCACAGTACAACTATAGAAGCTTTTGAGTGTATTTGTTAACATGCTAAATCTCTTCAAACTCCTGAAGTATAGCCACTGTCTTGCCTTCTTTACTGCATAACTCCATCGATATGTTGGGACCAGGTTAGATCCTCAGAGATCCTGACACCCAGGAACTTGAAACTACTCACTCTCTCTGTGAGGATTGGTATATATTCCTTCATCTTACCCTTCCTGAAGTCCACAGTCAGCTCTTTCATCTTACTGATGTTGAGTGCCAGGTTGTTGCTGCGGCACCATTCCACTAGGTGGCATATCTCACCTCCGTACGCTCTCTCGTCACCACCTGAGATTCTACCAACAATGGTTGTATCGTCAGCAAATTTATAGATGGAAAAGGAACTTGGCGATTGTAGGGATGACTTACAGCGGACTGAAAAGCTTGAGCATATAGATATTAAGGAGGAGGATGTGCTGGAACTTTTCAAAGGCATCAAGTTGGATAAGTCACTGAGACCGAACGATATGTACCCCAGGCTACTGTGGGAGGTGAGAGAGGAGATTGCTGAGCCTCTGGCGATGATCTTTGCATCACCAATGGGGATGGGAGAGGTTCAGGGGGATTGGAGGGTTGTGGATGTTTTTTCCTTATTCAAGAAAGGGAGTAGAGATAGCCCAGGAAATTATAAACCAGTGAGTCTTACTTCAGTGGTTGGTAAGTTGATGGAGAAGATCCTGAGAGGCAGGATTTATGAACAGTTGGAGAGGCATAATATGATGAGGAATAGTCAGCATGGCTTTGTCAAAGGCAGGTCATGCCTTATGAGCCTGATCGAATTTTTTGAAGATGTGACAAAACACATTGTTGAAGGTAGAGCAGTAGATGTAATGTATATGGATTTCAGCAAGGCATTTGGTAAGGTACCCCATGCAAGGCTTATTGAGAAAGTAGGAGTTGTGGGATCCAAGGGGACTTTGCTTTGTGGATCTAGAACTGGCTTAGCCACAGAAGGCAAAGAGTGGTTGTAGATGGGTCATATTCTGCATGGAGGCCAATGACCAGTGGTGTGCCTCAGAGATCTGTTCTGGGACCCCTACTCTTTGTGATTTTTATAAATGACCTGGATGAGGAAGTGGAGGGATGGGTTAGTAAGTTTGCTGATGACACAAAGGTTGGAGGTAATGTGGATAGTGTGGAGGGCTGTCAGAGGTTACAATAGGACATTGATAGAATACAAAATGGGCTGAGAAGTGGCAGATGGAGTTCAACCCAGATAAGTGTGAGGTGGTTCATTTTGGTAGGTCAAATAGGATGGCAGAATATAGTATTAATGGTAAGACTCTTGGCAGTGTGGAGGATCAGAGGGATCTTGGGGTTCGAGTCCATAGGATACTCAAAGCAGCTGCGCAGGTTGACTCTGTGGTTAAGAAGGCATATAGTGCATTGGCCTTCATCAATCACGGGATTGAGTTTACTGTAGGAGCCGAGAGGTAATGTTGCAGCTATATAGGACCCTGGTCAGACCCCACTTGGAGTACTATGCTCAGTTCTGGTCACCTCACTACAGGAAGGATGTGGAAACCATAGAAAGGGTGCAGAGGAGATTTACAAGGATGTTGCCTGGTTTGGGGAGCATGCCTTGTGAGAATAGGTTGAGTGAACTCGGCCTTTTCTCCTTGGAGCGATGGAGGATGAGAGGTGACCTGATAGAGATGTATAAGATGATGAGAGGCATTGATTGTGTGGATAGTCAGAGGCTTTTTCCCAGGGCTGAAATGGCTAGCACAATAGGACACAGTTTTAAGGTGCTGGGGAGTAGGTACAGAGGAGATGTCAGGGGTAAGTTTTTTATGCAGAGTGTGGTGAGTGCGTGGAATGGGCTACTGGTGACTGTGGTGGAGGTGGATACGATAGGGTCTTTTAAGAGACTCCTGGATTGGTTCATGGAACTTAGAAAAATAGAGGGCTATGGGTAACCCTAGGTAATTTCTAAAGTAAGGACATGTTTGGCACAGCATTGTGGGCCGAAGGGCCTGTATTGTGCTGTAGGGTTTCTATAATAGAATCAGTGGAAGACCACACCCAACAGGGTGGGCAGCCAGTGTGCAAAAGCCAACAAACTCTGCACATACAAAATAAAAAATAAATAGTATACAAACAAACAATAAATATTGAGAACATGAAATGAAAGGAAGTCCATTAATTGTGGGAACAGTTCAGTAATGGGGCGAGTGAAGTTATCCCCCACTAGTTCAAGAGCCTGATGATGTGAGTCCTGAGGCTCCTGTACCTTCTTCCTGATGGCAGCAGTGAGGAGAGCATGTCCTGGATGGTGGGGGTCCCTGATGATGGGTGCTGCTTTCCTGTGACAGGACTCCGCTGAACAGTGGGGAGGGCTTTACCGAAGACGGACTGGGCCGTATCCACTGCTTTTTGTAGGATTTTTCATTCAAGGGCATTGGAGTTTCCATACCAAGCTATGATGCAGCCAGTCAATATTCTACTATACATCTATAGAAGTCTGTCAAAGGAGGGTGGTGACTAGTGGTGTGCTGCAGGGGTCGATTTTGGGACCCTCTCATTCGTTTCATATCTAAATGGCTTGGATGCAAATACACAAGGCAACATCAGTAAGTTTCTGGAGACAATAAAACTGAGAGGTGGTGTTGATGGTGAAGAAGGTTGGCTAAACAAGATGTGCCAAGGCAGTTTGGATCGGGGGGGGGGGGGGGGGGGTGTGACTACCATGAAACCACTTGGCAGTAATGTCTGCATTGATGCTCCAAAGCTCGCAATTAAACTGAAATAGAAATAGTTTTTTCCCTCCATCACCACAAATAAGTTTTTTTTTTCAAAATTGTTTTTGAATTGGATTACTTCTTAATTTCTTACACTCACCATATTTACATTATACACTCTCAAAGCAATCACATCAGTCTCATTAGAATCAGAATCAGATTTATTATCATGTGACATGAAATTTGTTAACAGCAGCAGCAGTTCAATGAAATACATATAGAAGATAAAAATATATACTTAAAATTAAAAAATAATAATAAATAAACAAGTAAATAAACAGTAAACATATATTGAATAGATTTTGAAGCAAGTGGGAACTTCCACCCATAGCAGTGAGTGGCTTCCACAAGTAGCCCTCCACATTATCATACCTAGGTCACCAGACTTGAATGGCACAGATCTAGCCTTCAGCAGACAACATATCTCCTGATTCATCCATGGGTTTTGGTTTGGGAATGTACAGTAAGTTGTTGTAGGCACACACTCATCCACACAGATTTTAATGAAGTCGGTAGCAACTGCAGCATACTCATCCAGGTTTGAAGATGAATACAGTCCAGTCCACCGATTCAAAGTAGTAGTCCAGTTTCCAACCACCCTTTGGGTGAAAGGATTCTTCCTCAGGTCACCTCTCTATCCTAAAACTATGCTTTCTGGTTTTAGACACTTTTGTATGGGAAACGTTTCCTATCATCCACCTCACTGAAGCCTTCATAATTGTTCATACCTTTATCGGGTCACCTGCTCACCTCCCGCACTCACAATGGGTCTCAGTCTAAAACACAGACTATTTATTCCTTTCCATAGATGTTGCCTGACCCGCTGAGTTCATACAGCATATCGTAGGTGTTGCTATCCAATCTCTTCTAACAGAAACTTTCTATCCCAGACAATCTCCTCCACAAGCACATGCTTCCTATAGTGTGGTGACAAGAACTGTCAACAATATTCTAGTTCTGGCCTAACCTAAGTTATATAAAATTGTACGATATCCTCCCTGTTCTTACATTCAGTGCCTAAAATAAAGGCAAGCATCCCAAAGGCTTTCTGTACCATAAATACAAATACTGTTATAGAGTCATACAACACAGATATAGGTCCTTCAGCCCATCAAGTCCATGGTGTCCACCCATCCACTCCCAATTTCCCATGTTCGGACCATATCCCTCTTATATGTGTTGTCCCTGCATATAACTATCCAGTGATACTCTTGTATCTGCCTCTATCACTTCTCTCCCTTTGGTAGCTTGTCCATATGCTCACTACCCTGTGTCCTTCAATCCTCCCAAAACATTGATTTAATGTACATGTCGTGGCTCTATTAGACTTTCCAATAAGCGTCACCTCACACGCTCAGGATTAAATTCCATTGACTATCACTCTACCCTCCTCATTATCAACATCACCACCAATTTGCAAGTCATATTCAGTTATTAATCAGATCTCCTACATTCATATCCAAGCCAATAATATATACATAGGAGTGGAATTAAGCCACTCAGCCCATCAACTCTGCTACACCCTGAACCCCATGCTCCTACCTTCTCCCTGTAACCTTTGACACTCTTACTAATCAAGAACCTATCAAGCTCCACTTTATATATACCCAATGACTTAACTAACTCATTCGTTAGGCCAGTAATGTTGTGGGGGTGGAACTGGACTCTCTGACGGTGGTGTCTGAAAAGAGGATGCTGTCCAAGTTGCATGCCATCTTGGACAATGACTCCCATCCACTCCATAATGTACTGGTTAGGCACAGGAGTACATTCAGCCAGTGACTCATTCCATTGAGATGTAACACTGAGCGTCATAGGAAGTCATTCTTGCCTGTGGCCATCAAACTTTACAACTCCTCCCTTGGAATGTCAGACACCCTGAGCCAATAGGCTGGTCCTGGACTTACTTCCACTTGGCATGATTAACTTATTATTATTTAATTATTTATGGTTTTATATTGCTATATTTCTACACTATTCTTGGCTGGTGCGACTGTAATGAAATCCAATTTCCCTCGGGATAAATAATGTATGTCTGTCTGTCTGACTTGGCCTCCACAGCTGTCAATGGCAATGAATTCCACAGATTCATCACCCTCTGCCTAAAGAAATTCCTCCTCATCTCTGTTCTAAAGGGATATCTTTGTATTTGGAGGCTGTGCCCTCTGGTCCTGGACATTCTCACTAAAGAAAATATTCTCTCCACATCCACTTTATCTAGACCTTTCAATATTAGACAGGTTTCAATGAGATCCATCCTCATTCTTCTAAACTCCGGCGAGTACAGGCCCTGAGCCATCAAAGGCTCTTCATGTGTCAATCCTTTTATTCCTGGAATCATTCTTGTGAACCTCCTCTGGACCCTCTCCAATGTCAGCACACCTTTTTTTTTGATAAGGGGTCCAAAACTGCTCACAATACTCCAAGTATGGTCTGACCAATGCCTTATAAAGCTTCAGCTTTAAGAAACAGTAAAGATCCTGGCACGGATTGCTGTGACTGCCAATCACAAAAGCAACCATCCATCACTGTCTGTCTCCTATTACTACACCAAATTTGTCAACTTGCTTTGTATCAACCTTCACGTGGAACCTTGTTTGAAGGTCTTACTGTTCGATGTAGACTACATCACTCTCTTGCCTTCATCAATATATTTTGCAGAATAAACAATCAGATTAGTTAATCTGCATCTCTCAGCAACAAAGCCAAATTCTCAATCAATCTGTCTTTCCAAGCGCAGACTAATGCTGTCACTCTGAACTTTTTCCAACAACTTCCCTTCCATCAATTCACTTACCTGTAATTACCAAATTTATTTCTGCTGCTCTTGAATAATGTCATAATTCAAATGTCATGCCACTGTTTTTAATAAAAGAGCAGGTAATTATATGCCAATCAGCTTGGGGAAATGCTTGAAGCCTTCATTAAGGTAGAAATAGTGAGACATCTGGATAGATGTGGTTCCATTAAGCAGATGCAGTATGGGTTCAGGAAGGGCGGGTCCTGTCTGACAGAATTACTGGAGTGCTTTGATGATATAATGAATGCAGTGGATAGAGGGGGATCGGTAGATGTTGTACACTTGGATTTCCAGAAGGCATTTGATAACATGTTGCATACAAGACTTTATCCATAAGATAAGGAAGCATGGAGTTCGGGAAAATGTATTAGCATGGACAGAGGATTGATTTACCAAAGGAAGGCAGGGAGTTGGGATAAATGGGAGTTTCTCTGATTGGTGAGCTTGGAGTGCCACAGGGGTCGACGCTTGGCCCACAATTATTTACCGCATACTATACATTAACAATTTGAAAAAGGGGATCAAGTGTGTTGATGACACTAAATGGAATGGAAAAACAACTAAGCAGACAATGCAGAGGTGTGTGAGCAAGGGTCGAGCAGATGGAGTACAATGGTGGTAAATGCTCATTAATCAAAGCACACCTAGTAGGAGATAGGAAGATTGAGAAAAAATATTTAACGATACAATGTAAAAGTAATGACATTACAGAGCCAGAGGCTGAGATGACATTTTTAAATTAATAAAACTTTAACAGATGCTTTTCAATAAAGCTTTTTTTAAAAAAAAACATTAGTTAATGCCAAAGATACATTTCTTAAGGAGAAATAAATACTCTGGTAGATAAGGGGATGGTATAAAGCAAATTAAGTGAATTAATGTGATGTTATCAGCATGGCTCAGCAGTGGCTGTCCAGAGGATAAAGACCACATTAATAAAACTAGAGATGAGCATCTCCATTACACAGAACATTGACCTGTAGAGCACATGTCTGTGCCCAACACAAACTTATCTAAATCTTTTTGGCCTGCACGTGGTCCGTTCCCTGCATATTCATGTGCATACCTAAAACACCCTAAGTGCCACCATCGTATTTTCTGCCACCACTACCCCTGGCAGTTCATTCCAGGCACTTGCCATTTAGTGTATAAGCAAAGAAACTTCCCCCTCTCACCTTAAAAGCATGTTTTCTAGTCATAAAGTAATATAGCATAGAAACAGGGCCTTAAGCCCAACATGTCCATCTAAGCTCATCCCATTTGCCTGTGTTTGACCTATATCCCTCTAAATCAGGAGTTCCCAACCAAAGGCTCATTGGGATAAAAAGGTTGGGAACCCCTTTTCTAAACCCCTGTTCTAAGTCTTTCCTATCTATGTACCTGTCCAAACATCTTTTAAATGGTATTATTGTATCAGTCTCAACTACTTCCTCTGGCAAATTTTACATTTACGTACCAAGATCTATGTGGGAAAAGCAATCCCTCAGGTTGCTATTAATCTTTACCCTCTTACATTTACCCTTTGTTTCCTAGTTCTTGATTCCCCAACACTAGGAAAAATTGTGTCTACCATGGGGGGGGGGGGGGAAAGAAAGATTCTGACTACCCTATCAATGTCTCTCATCATTTCATAAACATCTATCCGGTCTCCTCTCAGCCTGTGATGCTCCAGAGAAAACAACCCAAGTTTGTCTTTCCAGTCCATACCCTCGAATCAAGCAGCATCCTGGGAAACCTCTTCAGCACTTTCCACATCCTTGCAAAATCACACACAATATGCCAAATGCAGCCTAACCCAAAGATTTGTTCTTAAATAGCTGTAGTACAGTAGCTAAATAACTATTTTTCCTAATCAAGGAGTTGGTTATTCATTTATTGTGATTGGCTCAATAATGAGCTGAGGTCATTGGGAAGGAGACAGACGGAGACGATTTACCAACCCCTTGAAACAGTATTTGAGAACAAAGGTAAAAATCGGGCAGATAACAAGAGAGCTTGAGATAGATGTTTGATAGCAGCTTCAGTTAAACACCTGATTGGATTAAAAGGAGCAGGAAAAAAGACCACAACTGCCCATGGTTGCAACTAACATCATGAGAGAATGGGCATGGCACATACACTATTGGTCATACTATGTTCCTATGTGGTGTTAAAGGATGAGGAAACCTCTCTAATCCTGGACCCTTTGGGTCACCATTAATTTTTGAAATAATTTAAATTCTTACACCCTCAGCTCTATACATAGGGCTTTAAAATCAAGCATCCTTTCAGATTGTAAACAACATTTGGTTTATTTCATAAGCCATTTACTCCACAGCAGCAAAAGAAACACAATGGTGATTATGATGAGATATGAATGTTATATAATCCATATAATTCAGTGTTTACATACCATCACAGAAACACTAATGTAAACAGCCACTGGGGGAAATCTTCACTGAGGTTCCAATCACAGTTGCCCGGACATTCGAGGAAGAGGTTATCTGCCTGCCTGCACGCTAATGCTAATGTTCAATGCACTATGAATGCTGGTGTTCAAATTCTTTTTAAATTTTCTTACAGTCACACAGGTTGCTCAAACCTAGGATAGAAGTGATTCTCTTCATGCCCAGATACAGCCAACAATGAACAATTTGGCGTTTCTAAAAGAAACAACTGATCTGTTGTCTTTGTAATATATAGATATGACCTGGATGAAAATGTAGGTGGTCTGATTAAGTTTGCAGACAACATGAAAATCGGTGGAGTTGTGGCTAGTGAGGAAGGTTGTCAAAGGATAAGGCAGGATATATATCAGGTGGAAAGTTGTGATAAGAAATGGCAGATGGAGTTTCGTCTATATCTTATAAGGGAAAGTGAACAGGAGATAGATAGGAGCTACAAGGAGTTAGTTAGTCACCCTGAGGCTACAGGAGTTAAATAAGTGGGTGACTGTCAGGGAAGGGATGGGAAGAGCTCAGACAGTAGAGAGCATCCCTGTGGCCATCCCCCTCAGTAATCATTATCTTGTTTTGGGTGCTGTTGAAGGGGTTACCTGACAGAGGACGACCACGGCGATCGGGTCTCTGGTTCTGTGGTGCAGAGGGAGAGGAGAAGATGAGGAATGCGGCTGTCATAGGGGATTCCATAGTGAGGGGAACAGACAGGAGGTTCTGTCAGCCTGATAGAGATACTCGCATGGTGTGTTGCCTCCCAGCAGCCAGGGTACGGGATGTCTCTGATCGGGTGCAGAGTATTCTGAAGGGAGAGGGTGAACAGCCAGAAGCCTTGGTACACGTTGGTACCATTGACATAGGTAGATAAAGGGAAGAGGTCCTGAAGAGAGAATTCAGGGAGTTGGGTAGGAAGCTGAAAAGCAGAATCTCCAGGGTAGCAATCTCAGGATTGCTGCCTGTGCCACGTGCTGAGAGACTGATGCAGGGGCAGGGCTTCGGGTTCCTGGATCATTGGGGCCTCTTCTGGGGGAGGTATGACCTATACAAAAAGGACGGGTTGCACCTGAACCCAAAGGGGTCCAATATCCTAGCAGGCAGATTTAATAGAGCTGTTCGGGAGGGTTTAAACTAATTTGGCATCGGGGTTGGGAACTGGAGTGATGGGGCTGAGGAAGGGGAAAACAGAAATAAATCAAAGATAGCGTGCAACAGAGATGATAGAAAGGACAGGCAGGAGGTGAGGCATAATCACAGCCAGTGGGATGAGTTACAGGGCAATAGAGGTGTGGTGCAGTTAAAACAGTGAGAAACACGTACTGGACTGAAAATGTTATATTTGAATGCACGCAGCATAAGAATTAAAACGGATGATCTTGAAATTTAGCTACAGATTGGCAAGTGTGACGTTGCGGCCATCTCTGAAACTTGGCTAAAGGATGGCTGCCATTGGGAGCTGAACGTCCAAGGATATACGGTGTATGGGAAAGATAAGTTAGTAGGCAGAGGGGGTGGTGTGGTCCTGTGTTAAAGAAATAATATTAAATAATTAGAAAGGGGTGACATAGGATCAGAAGGTGTAGAGTCTCTGTGGGTTGAGTTAAGGAATGGCAAGGGTAAAAGGACCCTAATGGCAGTTGTATACAGGCCTCCAAACAGCAGTCGGGATGTGGATTACAAATTACAGCAGGAGATAGAAAAGGCGTGTCAGAAAGGCAATGTCATGATAATCGTTGGGGATTTTAACATGAAAGTGGATTGGGAAAACCAGGTCAGTACCAGACCTCAAGAGAGAGAATTTGTAGAATGTCTAAGGGATGGCTTTTTAGAACAGCTTGTTGTTGAGCCCACTAGGGGATCGGCTGTGCTGGATTGGGTGTTGTGCAATGATCGAGAACTTTAGGTTAAGGAACCTCGAGGAGACAGTGATCACAATATGATTGAGTTCACTTTGAAATTTGAGGAGGAGAAACTAAATTCCAATGTGTCAGTATTTCAGTGGAACAAAGAATGGCATGAGAGGGGAACTGGCGAAGGTTGACTGGAAAGAGACAATAAAAGGAAGGACAGCAGAGCAGCAATGGCTGGAGTTTTTGCAAAAAATGAGGGAAGTGCAAGACAGATATATTCCAAATTAAAAGAAATTTTCAAATGGAAGAAGGACACTACCGTGGCTGACAAGTGAAGTCAGAGCCAAAGTAAAAGACAAGGAAGCCAAGGCCAATCCTCTGAAAAGATAAATGATTGGGAAACTTAGAAAAACTTGCAAAAGGAAACTAAGAAGGTTATTAGGAAGGAAAAGATAAATTATGAAAGGAAGCTGGCAACTGATATCAAAGAACAGCCAAGGTGGCATATGTTGTGGAATTGACAGTACCATGGGAAGAAGGTGTTGAAGAAGCTTATGAGAGGAAAAAGATCAAGTACTCTGAACTGGCAACTGAAGCTGCTCAGAACAGCTGGAAGACCAAGATTTTCACTGTAGAAGTGGGATGCAGGGGATTCGTGGCTACATCTAAGACCAGTCTATTGAAGAAGATACTCCAGCAAGCAATCAAGTCCTGGTCAAATGCAGCAGAAGAAAGCAGTAATTGGATTTGGATTAAAAGTAAAGACAACAACTGGGCTGCAAGATGAAGACAGGAGGGTATGGAACTGAGGGGGGGGGGGGGGGGTGGTATCTGGGACGCCAGGTAGCACCGATGAGCCCTCAGGAGACGTTGTGGGCTTATCAACCAAATGTCAAAGGAGGAGGGTGTCTACCTGATGATCCCGATGAGGTACCTACCCTCCTTGTCACCACTCCAAGCCCACTGCCAACATTGAGAGTGCCGACTTATCATAGGGATTGAAACATCAAGTCCTATTAGCTCTACTAAAAGCTTTTTTTAAGTACATTAAGGGTAAAGAGAGTCGAGGGTAGATATAGGACCAATACAAAATGACACTGGAGATATTGTAATGAGAGATGCAGAGATGGCAGAGGAACTGAATGTGGATTTTTGCATCAGTCTTCACAGTGGAAGACATCTGCAGTATACCGGACATTCAAGAGTGTCAGAGAAGTGAATTATGTGCAGTGAAAATTATGACTGAGAGGTGCTCAGAAAGCTTAATGGTCTGAGGGTGGATAAATCTCCTGGACAAAACCCTCGGTTTTTGAAGGAAGTAGCTGGAGAGATTGCGGAGGCATTAACAATGATCATGCAAGAATTGATAGATTCTGGCATTGTACTGGATGACTGGAAAATTGCAAATGTTACTCTGCTATTTAAGAAGGGTGGGAAGCAGCAGAAAGGAAACTAGACCTGTTAGCCTAACATCGGTGGTTGGGAAGTTGTTGGAATTGATTGTTAGGGATGAGATTACTGAGTACCTGGAGGCACATGACAAGATAGGCCAAAGCCAGCATGGTTTCCTGAAAGGAAAATCCTGCCTGACTAACCTTATGCAATTCTTTGAGAAAATTACAAGCAGGATAGACAAAGGAGATGCAGTAGATGTGGTGTACTTGGATTTTCAGAAGGCCTTTGACAAGGCACTGTACATGAGGCTGCTTAGCAAGGTAAGATCCCATGGAATTACATGGGAGTTACTAGCATGGGTGGACCATTAACTGATCAGCAGAAAACAGAGAGTGGGAATAAAGGGATCCTATTCTGTCTGGCTGTCGGTTACCAGTGGAGTTCCACAGGGGGTCAGTGTCGGGTCTGTTGCTTTTTATGATGTATGTCAATGATTTGGACTATGGGATTCATGGATTTGTGGCTAAATTTCTCAATGATACAAAGAAGTTAACCTCCAGGTTGAGTCAGTTGTGAAGAAGGCAAATGCAATGTTGGCATTTATTTCGAGAGGTATAGAATATAAGAGCAGGGATGTGATGTTGAGACTCTATAAGGCACTCGAGAGACCACACTTACCCGAGTATTGTGTGCAGTTTTGGACTCCTTATTTTAGAAAGGATATACTGACATTGGAGAGGGTTCAGAGAAGATTCACGAGAAAGATTCCAGGAATGAAAGGGTTACCATATGAGAAACGTTTAGCAGCTCTTCCGCTGTATTCTCTGGAGTTCAGCAGAATGGGGGGGGGGGGCGGGGGGGGGGGGAAGAGAAGATCTCATAGAAACATTCTGAAAGTTAAAAGGCCTGAACAGATTAGATATGGCAAAGTTATTTCCGATGGTAGGGGAGTCCAGAAGAAGAGGGCACAACTTCAGGATTGAAGGACGCCCATTTAGAACAGAGATGGGAAGAAATTATTTTACTCAGAGGGTGGTAAATCTGTGGAATTTGTTGCCATGAGCAGCCAGGTCATTGGGTGCATTTAAGGCAGAGATAGATAGGTTCTTGATTAGCCAGGACATCAAAGGGTATGGGGAGAAGACAGGGGAGTGGGGCTGACTAGAAGAATTGGATCAGCCCATGATTGAATGGCAGAGCTGGCTTGATGGGCTGAATGGCCTACTTCTCTGTCTTATGGTTTGGACAAGTGTGAGGTGTTGCAGTTCGGGAGGTCAAATGCAAGAGGAAAGTACATAATGGCAGGGGCCTTAGGAGCATTGATGTTTAGAGGGATCTTGGGGTGCAGGTCCCTGAACGTGGCAACACAAGTGGATAGGATAGTAAAGGTAGCATATAGCATATTTGCCTTCACTGGTTGTAGCAAGGCAAGATGGACAAACTTGAATTGCTTTCACTGTGCCAGAGACTTGAGGGAGTGACGTAATAAAAGTACATTAGATGATAGATATAGATTTAAGGTGAGAGGGGGAAGTTTAATGGAGATGTATGAGGCAAGTTTTTTTTTAAAAACAGTGCTTAGTAGGTACCTGGAATATGCTGCCAGTGAAGATGATGGAAGCAGCTATGACAGTATGCTTAAGGGGCATTTAGACAGGCAGGGACTGGGACAATATGGACCACGTGCAGACAGATGGGATTAGTTTAGATTGGTATCATGGTAGGCTAATGGTTTGAAGTGATAATCAGTAAGTAACATTCAGGCCACAAAACACTAGCCAATGACAATCTCTAACCACCAAGTCGAGACATTAATGGCACTATCATTCCCAACCCCCACCCCCCCCATATCATTATCCTAGGGCAGGGGTTCACAACCTTTTTTATGAAATGAATCAATACCATTAAACAAAGGGTCTGCGGACTCCAGGTCGGGAACTCCTGGTCCTAGGGGCTACTACCAACCCGAAACTTAACCTGGAGTCAAATAAATATATAGTTACAGGAACAGGACCACGGCTAGACATCCTGGTGCCATTTATTTAATTGAGATATTTTGTGGAAAAGGCCCTTTCGGGACACACCACCCAGCAACCCCTGATTTAACCCTAGCCTGATCATGGGACAATTTATGATGACCAATTAACCTACTAACTGGTACGTCTTTGTACTGTGGGAGGAAACCCACGTGGTCACAGGGAGGATGTACAACCTCCTTACAGAGGATGCCAGGATAAAACTCCCACCTCAAAAGCCCTGAGCTGTAATAACTGATACACTACCTTGACATTCATAATGGCTCATGCCAATGCCTTTCCCCCATCTATAAGGCACAATCCAGGAATGTGATGGAACTTTACTTGCTTGGATGAGTGCAGCTCCAGCAAGTCTCAAGAAAACAAACATCATCTAAGACCATCTTTAACTGGTACCTCATCTACCACCTAAACATTCATTCCTTCCATATTCAATGCAGTGTGTACTACCTACAAAAGACACTAGGTATTTGCCCAGGCCCTTCACAAACTTCTACCACCAGGAACACCATTCCTCACCATCATCTTGACTGGAATTATAACATTGGTCCTATATCAAGTCAAGTCTCGACTTGAAATCCTGTGAGACCCCTGCACAGGACTACAATGGTCTGAGGTAACTTGCCACCACTTCTCTCAAGGGCAATACATTTTCATCTCAGACTGCCCACATCCTGAAATTTGATTAATACATGAAAGCAAATACCAATTCTATTTCCTATTTTCTCCTCTTAACACCCTGCAGAAATTGATGGAACCTAGAATCCATTTCATGGACAGGCCTGTTGATAGAAGCAGCACACTGTTAGTCTGAGGTCAAGGCAGGAATAAAAGTGCTACCTACTCAGTTACATTTTACAAAATAAAGACAAACATTGGTATTATAGTGGATTGCAGTTAACTGGGCCATTGGTTAATTAGGGGAGCCGCTTATTTGGGACAACTCTTGAAGAACAAAAACTAATTGAGAAAATAGCTGGGATTCCCTTCATTTGGGACACTATGCCGCTTGATTGGGGCAGAAGGCTGTTGCAGAACAGGTTCTAACTAGAGTTAGTCGTGCACACTTGTGTGGTTGTTAAATGCTACACTGTGCAATAGCATCAGTTGCCATGTGATTTTTGTCAGTGATAGTTGGTGAGAAATGAACAGTAAGACAAATCAAAACTGTTTTGTTCACTGCAGTTTCAAGCATTCGGGCTTGGAGATGCCGGAAACAACTGGGAGTGAAAATGAAACAATTTCACTACTTCAACAATTAGGAACTACGAAAAATTAGAAGGTATCAACAATCATCTTGAATGTTACAATGATAGCATTATATGAAGGCAGTCCACCATCAGCACTGGGTATCAGCAGATTTTATTCATTTACAGTCAAAAGAATGCAATGCGGATGAATTCCTCCATCGATAAGTATTAGGAACTAATACACAATTTTATGGTACTGCGGTAGTATTGGTAACGCTCTAATTTGTTGTGTATTTAATTTAAATACATAATTTGTTACTCACTGTCTTTTTTTAAAATACCTTTTTAACTATTTCTGTGAAACTTCGGCTAATTGGGACAGCCACTTAATTGGGGCAAAATGTACTGGTCCCTTTGTGTCCCAGTTTACTGGAATCCACTGTGCTTAGTTTCTGTTCTGTTATTTAACTGGGGGATTTCAGAAAGAACTCTGCATCACATCTACTGGGGCCTGATGCCTGAAATAACCCCAATAAGTGACATTTATTATTGTTAGCAAAGAGTTCAGGTCATGCTCAAAATCCACAAAAACGTTTCAAAGTTGATTAAATATTTCAGAATCTTAAAAATATGGCTGATTTCCTCCTTCTTGTGAAGGGCTAGCTGTGAGCAAGTCATTGACCCTTCTTTATCACCAGGACTCCAGTGCAACAATCACCTCAATGGTCACCAGGATTTATCCCCTCTGATGAACACACAAAAAACTAATCCTGAGTACAGTATTGGACTAGGCTGTGTCACCTGTCACACATACATGGAAAATAGCAAAAGGGAAGAGAGGCTGCTGAGTAAATGGTGCTTGTGATACTGTACCACAGAAATCTTCAAGAGAAGTTGGAATATTAAGTTCAGATCTGATTGTCTCATAATAGGAAGGATATGGAAGCTTTAGAGAGGGTGCAGAGGAGATTTACCAAGATGCTGCCCAGATTAGAAAGCATATCTTACGAGGATAGGGTGATTGAACTAGGGCTTTTCTCTTTGGAGAAAAGGAGGCGACAGTTGACTTGATAAAGGTATACAAGATGATAAGAGAGAAAGATAGAGTGGACAGCTAGAGACTTTTTCCTAGTGTGGAATTGGCTAATACGAGCAGGTATTATTTTAAGTTGGAGGGATGAATATGGGGAATGTCAGAAGTAGGTTGGTTTACACAGAGTAGAAGATAAATGGAACACTCTGCCAGGGATAGGGTAAAGGCAAAGGGACATCTAAGACACCCTTAGATAGATACATGGATGAAAGAGAAATGGAGAGCTATGAAAGAAGGAAGGGTTAGGTTGACCTTGGAATAGGTTAAAAGGTTGGCACAACATCATGGGATGAGTGGCCTGTTCTGTGCTGTACTGTTCTATGAGAGGATGAAAACCAATGGATAAAGATGCACATTTAGTAACTACCATTAGTTACACAACTGCAACTTCACAGCTGCAGCATATTCTTGTTTTGAAGCTAAATTGTTGGCAATGTAGAGAGTACTACACTGGAAACTTTGAAGTGATCTTGTACAGTCTCAGTACAAACTTGTGTTCAGTTGCATTTGGTATTGTATCAGAGTATACAGAAAGCCCTCTTCTGTTCAGTTAACTTTGCAACCTTATGTTGTCATATACTTTAATAACGTCCTGATTCTCATCAATCAGTTCAATCAAGCAAAATGCTGCCTCCAAATCTCTATCCGTGAGCTGAACAGTTGTGGTGGCGATAAACTCAGGTCCAGAATTAATGCTTAGCAGTCCCAGTGCATCCAACCTCTCTCGTACCTCTTGCAATGAGGACAAGTCACAAATAAACTGAAAAATAAATTTTTAAAAATGTGGATTACAAATGGCATCTGTATTTTGTTTTTACTTTATCCAAAGATAAAAACTAATTTTCATCCCTATGCTCCCTAGTTTTTTTCCTACCTTGCTAATATTGTAATTACTAATACAACCTGCACTTTATAAAAAATGATGCATCATTGGTAAATTAACTGTTCTTCATTTGACCATATAGTATTTCATTCTGGTTCCATTTGATCACTGCAAATGTAGTTCTCAAAGGAGAATTACACCAAATTCAGAACCATGGGAACACTTTCAAAACAAGTTTGAGACTATGACAATTGGCTGACCTAGGGCCAATATTCAGAGAATTGTTAAAAACTGTTTAAAAACCTTCTGGCCCTGTGCTTGCTGAAGTAAATGTGGAAAACCCACAACAGTAATTATAGATAGAAGGTAGTTTTCCAGTGTCTTAGCCAATATGTATCTTTCAATCCGGAAAACAATGGGATTTTTGATGGCTTGATTATTCTTAAACCAACACTTGAGGTCTGAACCACCAATTCAGAGACATGTTCAAATACCACCGTGGGTGCTGGGTAATTTAAATTCAGTTTATCAGATAAACTGTGATTTTTTAAAATGTCTCAATGAAAGTGTGACACCAGAATTGTTTGGTTCCTGCTGTTCTCTGGAAAGGTTCAGTAACCCATTCAGTTTTACCAAAACTACTATATGGAAATACATCAGTTTAGTTGGACAGTCCAATCAGCTCCAACTTGGCAATAATATTGGACCCAGCAATGTCACTCCATTACAGTCAAACTGGCAATGTCTATTGTCTAAGTTAGAAAGGCAATCCCAGGGACTGATTAAGAAACCATTCAACTTAGCTACTCTCTCATCATAATCGTATTTCAAGTCTTATCTTGGTAAGGATGCATCAGAGGTAAGAGCACTTTTGTAATGGATTTCACAGTTAATGTTAAATCTAGCCCTCAAAGTTTATAGGCATTGGGTTAAACATGAACAAATAAGCCTCCTCCTGTATATGGTCAGTGATGAATATAGGATTCATCAATGACTCTGGACCAGTCAGTTTTCAGCTGCTTCATTGATATTCACTGATAATTGCTGAGATCCATTTTTAGCTTCTCAGCAAATGAAGCATGCAGCAAGACCTTGGAAATATTCAGCCATGGGCTAGTAAGCAGCAAGCAACATTTAAGCCAGGTAGTGACCATCTCCAACAAAACTGGCTGGCATGTTTGTAGCATGAATGTTGCTTGCTCACTCCCTATCCCCATGTGATATTCAATGGTTTCCTCATGCTGGGTCATGTACCAACTATATCCCAGCTGGTTGAGGGAGGCAGAGGGTGTCACAACTAACTAGAAATCCTCTTGTACTTGACGTATAATTATGAGAACAGGTTAAGGCTTGGTGTTGCTCCTCCCTACGTCACAAAGCCTTTTCAGCATCTTCAAAGCAAGCCAGAATGTGATAGATTACACTCCACTAGCCTACATGAGTGCAATTTGAGGAACCCACCAACTACAAAATATACTATACTCTTTTGGCTAGTCCTGCCAGAACCTCTGCCTTCAAAATGGACAAGGGTAACAAACTTATGATCCTACCACCACTTGCAACATAGCATAAATGCTTGCCAATGTCCATATCCAGCACAGAGGAGGCTGTCCATGTAAATGTGGCCATCAATTGCAAGCAAGTATACTATTTTGCCCAACATTGGCACCCTGAGATGCATCACCATTGCCTTTAATGATTCACAAAGGTGAATCAGTCAGGGGTGAGAAGTGAACGTGTGCCTTGCCACTGATGCCCACATCTCATGAATGAATACTAAGAAATATAACTTGGCCGTATACTCACTGGAACCAAATGCATAATTTGGCTGCTGCTTTCTTCCTCAAAAACAGTCACAATACTTCAAAAGCATTTGTTAGCTTACAATGCAGTTTGTTGTGTTCAATGTGACTTTTAATTTTCGTCAAATTAATACTAACCTACACCATTCGATTCTTGGGAATTTGGAATTATAAAATTGTCACCAATTTTCCCCCAATTGCAGTAATTTCACAAGGAGAATAACGGATCATAATAACCAAAATACAAAAAGATTACTTGTGTTGATTTGGGCTGGCTCTTATGTGGTGCATGTAAGAAAAAACATCAGGTCAATTTAGAGGAGTATCATAATTCATCCAGAGCCAAAAAAAAAGTTGGAGGAACTCAGTGGGTCAGGCAGCATCTGTGACGGCAAAGGATGGTTGACATTTAGGGTTGAGATCCTGCATCAGACACATTTCCTGTAACCTACGTTGTACGTACATGATGGCATACTGTGCAAAGAGTATTACAGTCTGCCCAAATTGAGTGGTACCTCTTCCTGGAACAGTGTTGAAGGAGATGTAACCTTTGGAGAATCTGGAATAGAAAGTGTTTGATAGAGAGCTTTGCTCTCCAGCTAACATTGTTATGGTTAAAGACATCAAGGATGGTGCACATCACTCTTTTCCATAGATCATTTTGGTTTAAGTTTGACATACAGTTCCCACATTAGACCCTAACTGTTTTTTGGAAGAAGAGCCAATGTGTTCTCACCTTGAACATGACTTTATCTTCTTCATCCTCAACCTGTTCAACATCTTCTGCTCCAGATTCAATTGCCAGTTCCAGAGCATGTTCCAGCTGAATGCCCTGACCATTCACCATCACCACTCCTTTCTTATCAAAGCAGTGGCGTGCTCCATCACTCACTGTTCCCCTGCATTAACAATACATTACAATGACTTTTAAACAGAAACTAATACATTCACATTTAAAAACTCATCTGGGAATAAAATGCCATCTTGTTGTGCTCACTTCTCTTGCAGGAACCCAATTTGCATTTTTTCCTCGGGCTGAGAAGAACGAAGCACTCAGAAATTCTGAGTGAGTATGGTTCAATGTTATCGACTCGGATAGTCAGCAGTGGCAAGCAGAGTTAGGTGTGCACAACGGGTACAGTGTAATGTGTGTACAGAATGTGGAGAGTGTGTCAGGTCTGATGATCAAGATATTTCAGTAATGGCAAGTCTGTACAGTGTCAGCTGCGATGAACAGTTTCAGGTGTAACTGGGACAAGTGTACAAATAGTGTCAGGTGCAATCACAAGAGAATGCTAAAGTAACAGGCAAAAGGTGATAAGCGTGTCTGACGTAATAGGCTCAGATAAAACACTTTAAGGTGGGGCCAGAGCTCAGTACAAAATGGTCAAGAATAACAGTAGATAGTATTGAGAGAGACTGGCACAAAGATATTGTTTCAAATGTGATAGGTATGGTCCAGTGCCAGGTGTGATTAGGTCAAGTACTCATATCTCTGGTACGATGGTACAAACTGTTTTGGGACTGATTGTTGTAAAAACATGAGTAGTGTCAGTGAAGACAACACGAAGGTGAAAACAGTGTTAGGTCCATTGGGCACTAAGTCATGGTTTCAGGTGTGATCGACACCAGGGACTTGAATAGGTCGAGTTTGGTTGTTTAAGTTGTGAATCTTATTGAGAATCTTCCATGTGATTCAGTTTTAACAGGGTTTCTTGATAAAGAGCACACAAAATGTTAAATCCATCTATTTTCTCTGACACAGAAGGCTAGTGGATTAAGATATGGATAAGTGGGGATACCAGGGGAAGGGATGGGATTCAAGGATCAGGGTATATATTAGAAAGGTGGTCTTGGAGGAGTTTGGGGGTATAATGGGATATAGTGAGGAAGTGAGTAAAGGCCAAGAGATACTTTAAGGAGTTCATCATGGCTACTGTGGCTCCCCACATTGCAGTGAGCCTGAGAAAATGCCTTGCAGATAAAGAGTGCAACAGCACTGCACTCTGCAATGTCAATTCACCTGTTCTTAGACTGGAGAGGGACAGTTGTGACTGTCAACCCAATCAATGTGCAATTATATCCAAATCTTACTGCCCCACAGCACCCAGCGACTAAAATATGACAAAATTTGTTATTTCTATTGCATTTTGTTTTTATTTCCAACATAACTTTCTCATTTTTTCTCATTTTTCCCATTTTCTCTTTTTTTTTGGGTAGTGATGTACAAATTCAGTAAGGGTGATTTTCTGTTATCTGAATGGTCATAATTGGGGGTGGGAGACGTGGTGGAGGTCACCAGTACAACGACACAGAGTCAGGTATGACTTGTACAAGAACACATAGTCAGGTGTCATTGAGCCAAGAATACAAAGTCAAGTTGAGTTTCACAAGGACAGGAACAGCTTAGTATGTGATCTAGATCATAAAATGTATAGTCTGGGTGTTAACAGCAGCAGGTGACAAGCCTAAATGTGCACTAAGCCATCACCAGACTATATTTACCCTGAAAACCCCCTAGCAATACGCAGAAAATGTAACTGGGCTTAAATCAACACTGATGGACTGTGGCAAGCCTTACAGTTAAGGGAAATGTCAGGGAGAGAGAATGAAACAATTCACACAGCAGTCTGCAAGCTCAGGTACGCAGTCAAACTGAGTGCAATGTGAATATTGAATAGAAATCAATTAGTTTTCTCTCACTTAAAGCAATGTGGTCAGATACAGTCGGGTCAGTAATGACACATCGACCTGACCTAACTGGGCAACTAATTCTCCACCCTCCAAGCACTGCAAACACACTTTAGTAATGTTTCCCACTTCATCACAATGGTCAAAACCAGGAAAAGTACTTCTAAAATATAAAGTCCCGAAAAAAATCAAATACACATCATAAATACAGAATATAGTTTAATGGTAAGACTCTTGGCAGTGTGGAGGATCAGAGGGATCTTGGGGTCCAAGTCCATAGGACACTCAAAGCTGCTGCTCAGGTTGACCTGTGGTTAAGAAGGCATATGGTGCATTGGCCTTCATCAATTGTGGAATTGAATTTAGGAGCCAAGAGGTAATGTTGAAGCTATATAGGACCCTAGTCAGACCCCACTTGGAGTACTGTGCTCAATTCTGGTCGCCTCACTACAGGAAGGATGTGGAAACTATAGAAAGGGTGCAGACGAGGTTTACAAGGATGCTGCCTGGATTGGGGAACATGCCTTATGAGAATAGGTTGAGTGAACTTGGCCTTTTCTCCTTGGAGCAACGGAGGATGAGAGGTGACCTGATAGAGGTGTCTAACATGATGAGAAGCATTGATCGTGTGGATAATCAGAGGCTTTTTCCCAGGGCTGAAATGGTTGCCACGTGAGGACATAGGTTTAAGGTGCTGGGGAGTAGGTACAGAGAGATGTCAGGGTTAAGTTTTTTTACTTAGAGAGTGGTGAGTGCGTGGAATGGACTGCTGGCAACGGTGGTGGAGGTGGATACGATAGAGTCTTTTAAGGGACTCCTGGATAGGTACATGGAGCTTAGTAAAATAGAGGGCTATAAGTAACCCTAGGTAATTTCCAAGGTGGGGACATGTTCAGCACAACTTTGTGGGCTGAAGGGCCTGTATTGTGCTGTAGGTTTTCTATGTTTCTATGTTGCTTCTTTCCTGCCTTCTAAGCCCAGTGGCTTCAGCAAACAACAACAGAATCCTTGTCAGAGAGGGGATGCTCATCTCAAAATATATAAATAAAGGGCTGCCGACACTCATGGTGGCGGCAGCATCGCAACTTAACACCTCACCTGTACCATCACAAGCAGCTGTGCAATCTCCCCAGACAGGTGAAGACCCAAGACCCTTAACAGGAAAAATCTGAAAAATACCTTTCTAGAATGAGTAGGACAAGCCAAGGAATCATTAGAACTAGTCCAGGAGTTTGTTCATCCTGATTGTTTTTCATTTCAAACTTGGAGCCCAGATATAGAAGATGGTGCAGTAATAAAGTCTCTATCCCATAACATTAACCCTCAATATGCCATATGATCAGCACCATACATTACTTGGGTTTCATCAGGTAAACTTGAAAAGACCGATCCTTTGTTCTTACCCATTTTTGCTCAGAATGCTCTTTAGTTGCTGAAGAGTTCGGCTGTTGTTGTCCGTGAGGACTTCAATGAGCAGGGACGATCCCCCTGGACCTCTTGCTTCATACAGCGAATAGACTGAAGGCTTAGATTTCTGGCAAGTAAGAAACAGGCAAAGGTGCCATTGAAATACTAATGGTGGCACTATTAACAATTCCCTGTGTCCTACAGAAATGGCACAGGATGTCACTGCAATCTTCCCCCTTCTTACTGTTGCATGTAGTTCAGTTTGCTGCTTTGCATGGTAGAAGTGAGTGCAGAGATTGAGAAGGATATTGCTCAGGCTGGAACAGCGCAGCTATGAGGGAAGTTTGTACAGACTGGGCTGTTTACTTTGTGACAGAGGAAGCAAAGGGGAAATTGAAATGTAGAAAATAATAGCCTAATGAAGAGTGAGAAAAAGCAGAGGAGCTTAGATTTGAAGCGAGTGGTAGAAGAATTAGAGGAGAAATGAGGAAAAATACTTTCAGTTGGAGAATTGTAATAGTCTGGAATGCACTGGATGAAAGGGTGGTCACAGTAGTGAAACTCATCACATTAATTGGTATCTGGAAAAATGTGACTTGTAGGGTTATCGATCAATGCAGGAAGGTGGAATTAACAGACTCCTCATTAATTTTCTAAGTATGACCAGACTCCAACTGTGGCTTAACCAGAGTTGTAACATATAATTACCTTTTAGTAATCTAAACTCTAGGAAGTACAAACCAAGATCTTCCAACCCATTCTCCTAATTTACCTCTGATATCACTATTTAATCTGTGTAGCACCCCTGAGGTGCCCAAAACGGAACACTTAACAGTGCTTGACCAAGACATCTGAAGCATTACCTTCAGAATTACTGAAAAAGGCAATTCTAGTGCCACTGATACAGGTACAACTGGACAGTGGTCAGCTACAGGAAACTTTTCCAATTTCTGCATCTCTAAGCTCAGGATTCTTTTTAACAGTATCATAAGATTAGGAAAAATCACCTGATGTTTAAGTCATTGTCATACAGTCGTAGATTACAATAAATTTAAGAACCGAGCAAGAAACTGAAAGTTTAGTTTAAGATTCTTAACAGCACAAGTTCAATTGGTTATGAGTTGGCAACGCAATACTTACTGCACCTTTAATCGCAGCTTCAATAGATGCTTTAGGCATGTTCTTGGCTCGGCACTGCTCAATGAGGTTTGCCAGCTGAGTGTTAAACTCAGGATTTGGACCTCCTTCTGTAAAATGTTAGACCAATATCAAACTAAATCTGAGGTCTTCAGTACAAACATCGCACAGTGGCTCTCTTCCTCAACCAAATGTAAGTTAATACTGCACAATAGAAACTTAAAAGTACAAAATTGTAGAATCAAATTTTTTCATCACTTTGCACTTGGAAAATGTTACCTAACAAATATTCATGAGAAACCCAATTAAGTTTTCCTAGTGTTATTGTATTTCAGTGTATAAACATCAAAAAAGATCAATTGAATTCCTGCAAATGAAGTAAACTCAAATTAAAGTAGATCAAAATTGAAGGAAAATTCATGAGTTGTTGCCACATTACCTTTCACAGCAAAGCGAATCTTAATTGCAAGCTTGGCGAACACCTGACTCTTGGCAGTGTCTTTTGGCCCTTTGATATGTTTCACCTTTGACCACTTGTTATGCCCTGCATGGGTAGCTGAAGAAGCATGGATCTTAGCATGCGGCACTAAGAGATTGTACTGGCCGCTCGCCTGGTTGCAGAGGGGAATGGAGCCCAGAGACAGAGCTCTGTGCTTTGCCACTAAATCACCTCGATTCCACAGTGACGACAGGAGGTGGCTTCTGTTCCACAAGCAAACACTTCGAAACATGGCAACTCCAGCCATAGTGGCGAATCCTATCGATCAGCTGCAAGAATGGACATGAAGTAAACGAAGATGAGCACTCTTATTATTTTAGGTCAGTACTCTAATATTTTCAAACATCTGCAGTTGGTACTGATTCCACCCTCACTTGCACCTTCTTTAGGCCCTTTCCTTTTTTCCTTAGGCTATTGGTTAATCAGGGCAGCCACTTATTTGGGATGATTCATGAATATAGCTGGGATTCCCTTCATTTATTTTGGACAGTTAATTGCCAAACAGTTTCTAACTTGCATCAGACACATCCACTTGTGTGGCCATTAAACTGTGCTTAGAGCGATCAATTTTTAAAATAGCGTCAGTTGCTCATGTTTGTGTTCAAAAATCAGTGATGTTTGTCACCGATAGCTGGCAAGAAATAACCAGTAAGACAATTTAACACTGTTTTGCTCACTGTGGTTTCAAGCATTCCAGCTTAGAAATGCCAGAAACAGTTGGGAGTGAAAATGAAGCAATTTTATTACTTCAACAAGTTAGGAACTATGAAGAATTTTAAGGTATCCACACTCAACTTGAATGTTAAAATGAAAATGAAGACTTGGAGGATGCAATTGTCGACAGCTTTGTATGAAGGCAGTCCATAAGACATAGAGCAAAATTAAGCCATTCAGTCCTTTAATTCTGCTCCTCCATTCCATCATGACTAATTCATTATTCCTCTCAACTCCCTTTTCCTGCCTACCCCTGTAACCTCTGACACCCTGATTAATCAAGAACCTATCAACCTCCGCTATAAATATACTCAATGACATCTTCAGGGAGCGTTGTCTCAGAAAGGCAGCGTCCATTATTAAGGACCTCCAGCACCCAGGGCATGCCCTTTTCTCACTGTTACCATCAGGTAGGAGGTACAGAAGCCTGAAGGCACACACTCAGTGATTCAAGAACAGCCTCTTCCCCTCTGCCATCAATTCCTAAATGGACATTGAACCAGTGAACATGACCTCACTCTTTTATATATTATTTGTTTTTTTGCACGATTTTTAAATCTATTCAATATACATATACTGTAATTAGGGTTAGGGTTCTCTGGCCCTAGACTCCCCCACTTAAAGAAACATTCTCTCCACATCCACTCTAACTAGGTCTTTTACTATTTAATAGGTTTCAATGAGGTCTCCTCCCGCCACCATTCTTCTAAATTCCAGTGAGTAGACCCAGAACCATTAAATGCTTCTCATACTTTAACCCTTTCATTCCCAGAATAATTCTCGTATACCTGCTCTGTAGCCTTTCCAATGCCAGCACATCTTTTCTTAGATAAGGGGAACAAAACTGTTCACAATACTCCAAGTGAGGTCTGACTGATGCCTTATAACGGTCTCAACGTTACATCCTTGTTTTTTATATTCTAGCCCTCTTGAAATGAATGCTAGCATTGCATCCTGCTTAAGGACACCCAAGTCTCTTTGCGCCTGTTTTTTTTTAATTTTTTCTCCAGTTAGAATCTACGTCTTTATTCCTTCTACTAAAATGCACAGTATCCGTGCTCCCCTCAGCAGAAACTTCCATCCAGAACCCATATTTGCTCCACTCAAGGAGGGATCGTCACCGTCCCCTCGCCAACCCCGAACTCCCAGTCCTAGAGCCCAAGGCTGCAGCTCCAGCTCCCTATCCCAGGCCTCAAGCTGCCAATGGATGTGGCAACGCCCGATTATCGCACCCCCCACCCCCGGTAACAGCCCGGTCACCCCCTCATTGACCCACCGGTCATCGGCGCACCGACAGACATCCGCCTCAAACGCCATCTACTTCCGGCTCCAGCCGTAGCATGCGCATGGAGTTGGCGCCGCACGCATGTGCCAGAAGACCGAGCAGTTAAGTGACGCAGCCGTCAGTGTACCGATCGAAGTTGTATGGTGACACTTGATTTAGTGGTAAAGATTCTAGGTATGTGGATAACAAGGCTAAGTAGGAATGTGCGTGTAAATAAAATTCTGGAGAAGTGTAAAAAAGCCTTTAATGTGCTCAAATGTTTAGTTGAGTGTGATTGGGGTGCAAGTAGGCGGTCACTTAAATGTATATTGCTTTAATCAGATCTATCTCTATCTTTGAATATGGATGTGTTGCTTACGAGTCAGTCTCACCAGCGGTCTTAAAACCGCTTAAATCTCAAACAACTGAGATTATGTGCGGTGCTATTAAATCATTCCCGATTTCGGCATTACTGGTAGAAATAGGTGAAGTACCTTTACATCTACACAGGTTACAGTTAGCAACGGTTTACTGGGTTAACGTAAGAGGAGGTAAACTTGGGCACCCAAATATTGACAACATCAGTGGCGTGTTGGGAAGCACTGTATTCGTAAGGTCTTCAGTTTTGAGTGGATGGGAAATAAATGGGTTGTGGATTATGGTTTAATCTGCATCCCTTTCTGTTACACCTCCATGGTCTTTCCCTTTGCCTGTGGTTGATTTGGGCTTTCAGGAAAAGATAAAGATGAGGAGTGATTGTTTATCAGTGGCACAGGAAGTTCAACAATATTATGCAGGGCAGATATTGTGGTTTCTTATATGTCTACACACTTGGTTTAAAAGAACCTGTCTGTGACAGGTCGTTCAGGTGTTTCTGTTTGTGCTCCAAAGTTTCAGGTGACAATTATGAAAAGACAATCAGACTATTATTGACGTCTGAGATAGTTGCTATCATTTTAGCCTTGGAATGGGTGGAAGAAGTACACCCTGATTACGTACCTCTGTGCTCTGATTCGTTCTCGGTCTTCACATCTATTTAAACAGATACTTCAGATTGTAGGCCAGACATTCTTCTATGAACATCTGTTAAGACAGCAGTGTCCAGGCTTGTGTGTACATTTTCTATGGGACCCAGCCCAGGTTGGGGTTGAAGGAAACGACAAGGCAGACATTCTTTCCAAGCAGTCACTGAAAATCAGTGATATACATTCATAAGGGTGCCTTTGCATAAGGGAGAGGTGAAATCCGTAACTAAAAAAGTCCATCCCATCACTGTGGCAACAAATTTGGGATAAGGAAAAGAAAGGACAGGATTTATACAACATTCAGAGGATGGTGGGAACTCGACTGGGAGATGGGTATAAAAGGAGAGAATAAGTTATACTTACTGTTACGTATTGGACATACTAGGCTGAATAATTCCCTGTTCAGAACTAACGTGTATGGTATGGGCATTTTAGGGAGTGAACTTGTCAAGAAACAGGTCATCATAGATTGTTTAAATGCAGTTTCTATGAGGTGCAAAGGAAACATTGAATTGCTAAATTGAGATCTTTGGGACAGAAACAGTTTAACATGGGAAGTTTGTCAGGGTGTCACTGTCATAATGTATATAGATGTGTTTTTGACTTTGTGGTGGTGTGTATACATTGGCCAAGTATCCATCCTTGGGAAACACCACTGTGCACTTCTTTCCATCTGAAAAGCAACCTTCCACTGTTACAGGTTACTTATCCAATTTTCTATTTGTCAAAGTCCTTTTATTCCATCAATTTTGACAGTAAGCAACTTATCAGTACATCTGTACACCTTAAACTCAGTTTCTTGATTAAAGAAAACAACCATCAAATTTGACAGATACATGTATGGAATTTAAAAGGATTCCATACAAAAAAAGCTTTTCACTGTATCTAGGTACATGTGACAGTAATAAACCAATGCACTTTGAATATAGATCTGACAGTGAAAGAGAGCAAAGTGAAGCACGAAATCTCAATGCCAGAGATTGAGAGCACTACATACTCAATGATTGCAGAATACTTGCATATAATCCAGTTTAATTATTTAGTTATCTCAAATGAACAGCTTGCAAGACTACCTTAACTCAGTTAAAAAGCAACATTCCTCCATGGGTCTGGAATTGTGTTTAGCTGGTTCACCATTGAAACATTTCCACAACCTATGGACTCATCATCTCATGTCTTGATACATATTGCTTATTTATTTATTATTATCTCTTCCTTTCTGTATTTGCAGAGTGCTGCTTTTTTGCTCACTGGTTGCACACCCAAGTTGGTGTGGTCTTTCATTGGTTAAATGGATTTGTTGAGAATGAGCATACAAGAAAATGAATCTCAACTTGTATATAGTGACATGCATGTACAGGTACTTTGATAATAAATTTACATTGAACTTTGGTTGTTTGATTTATTTGACTATTAAACCAGTTTTTATGACGTGGTAATTCATGGTTACAATTACTGATACTAACTTTATATTCCATAATGTAACTTCTTATGTTGACCAGCTGTCATGGTGATTCAGTGTTCATTTCACTGAAATGAGTCCAAGGTTCCAATTACTGCAAGTGAAGTACATTAATTGCTGTGCTACTGTTGCCCAGTTACAGAATTTCAGACAGAACTCAGCTGGTGGGCCAGCTAAATGAAGCTGCACTAATGGAAATTGCATGGAGATTGGGATACATTTCAATTAATCTGTAATTAATTTATCAGAGGAGCTACATTTAAATGTACAAAATTACACATTATCTACTGTAATTCATTGGCAGGTGCCCAAAGGTGAATCTTCCTGACAAGGATCTGGTCATAAGATAAAATTTCCCAGACCCACTCTAGTTTCTAATAAGCAGTGCAAGTTATTTTGTGATCAGTCTTTGAACTGACCTTATCCCACTAACAAGTCACCCAGAACTGATGTCGAAAATATAATCATCTTCTCATGGAGAAGGCGCAATGCAATTAGGTTTGGTGATTGTTGACATACCATGTGTCCAATCCATGCCTTATATGGCCTTGAGTATTAGCACTCCAAGTACAACATGCTTTGTAATACATCAAATTTGAAAATGCTGGATATAGTGGAAAGAAGAGATTAATACTTTTATTGCTGGGAATGTTTGATCTTAATATTAAGTTTACCAAGTGAAGTGCTTGATCCATCATTAGTCACAAATCCTCATTCTGTTCAGTACAAAATTCACAGGAAAGCTGTGTTCCTATGCTACTTTGAGAATTCTGAAAAAATTGAGCAATTTCCTCCAAAGATGTTGCTTGCAGCCAACTTTGAATGTTACTGTTTTATTTTGCTAACATTTGAGTACTGTATGGCTTCTTGCTTCTGTATTTTGAATGTGATAGACAGAAACAAAGAAAAACAGAACTAAATAACACCAAGCTTTCATTCTAATATAAAAGTTTTCTTTTATTAAGTCCATGCTTACCACACACATATTATGAGTCAATATTATCCATTTACTTAAATAAACTCAAGAAGAAAAAGATTCTGCGTACATACCCCTCTTTCAATCTTGTGTAGCTGCATTACTGAATTAAAATGGCAGATACAATGTACGGATTACCAGCAGAAGCAATTTTACTGCAAAGTGGCAAAGGGCTTAGGTTTTCATCCAAAACAGATTAGTCAAGGCTCTACCCTGCAGCTGAATATTGCAAAGACTAGATCTACACATGAACAGCATTTCCTTTCTCAACAGATGTACAAGTGGAAAATTACTTTGTCACGTTAACAATAATCAGGTTTACAGTCTCCATTCCTATATGCAGCAGAGTACTATATATAAATACTCAATTGCCTCTCTTGAACATCTTAACATCTACGGGATACAAACTCCTTTGACATTCCTCCCAGGAATATTGGATACCCAAATCCCAGATTGAGTTTCAGATTGACCATCCACTGCAAGTCCCAACTGAACTTTCTGGGGTTATCAGAGAGTGGGAATCAGAAGGTGAGGTTAGCTGATGTTTTCTAGCCCATAACTAGATGTCTGTTGAGCCCTACTGTTCTATTGACACACTGGTGAAATTTGACCACTTTACAGAAAGTTTATATTGAATCCATTTGACATGGTATTCACTGCATACTAAATGATCCAGAATTACTGACCAAACATTTTTTAAAGCCACAACGCCTTGTACACGTGGTTTGCATTGCATAAATTATCAATGGCGTTCAAGATTAAACTGGTTCACTGCTCTAATGTAGAGGCTGATGCATTGATATCATACCATCTGAAGCCCATGTTATGCAAGACTGGAAGACAGGGTTTATATGTATTTAAGTATTTAGTTAAGCAGTTTCTTACTGATTTTATAGAAGTCTGGAACCATTGTATGAGCAGCATGTGCAAAATTCAGGCTCTAGGGGGTGTTAAACCATTGAGGAACAACATGAGAAAAAAATCTATTCGCAAAAACAATAGAAATCTGGAACACTGAAAGGGTGGAACATGGGATTAATTTTTTTCAAAGCAATCTAGTTTAGGAGAGGATTAATCAGAGTCAAGAGTTTTATAGAAGTCATTGAAAGTTCAACAAAATAAAATTGCAAATGAAGAGCAAATTAAAAATTTTCTATTAAAAATGCATTGTTGCAGAGATTAACTTGTGGAGTCCTATCCTGGGATGCCTACAACATAGCCTGCTCCATTACAGGATTGGTGCTAAAACATTCATTCACCATGTCCTCATCAGTCTTGGGACAAATATCTGAACAGTGCATTTAAAACTCTGGCCTCCATGAGATGTTGAGATGTAGGACTGAGTTTAATAACTCAAACTAAAGAACAAAAGATTAATAGAGAGATAGGAACAGACAAGTTAGAAAAGCGTTTAGTTGGATTAAGGGGAATTATGAGGCTATCAGGCAGGAAATTGGAAACGGATGTTCTCAGGGAAAAATATGTAGGAAATGTGGCAAATGTTCAGGGGATATTTCTGTATAGGTACGTTTCAATGAGACAGGAAGAAGTAGGGTACAGGAACCGTGGTGTACAAAGGCTGTAATAAATCTAGTCAAAAAGAAAAGCATATAAAAGGTTCAGACAGCTAGGTAATGATAGAGATCTAGATTATAAGGCTTGCAGGAAGGAGCTTAAGAAGGAAATTAGGAGAGCTAGAAGGGGCCTCGAGAAGGCCTTGGCAGGCAGGATTAAGGAAAACCCCAAGGCGTTCTACAAGTATGCGAAGAGCAAGATGATAAGATGTGAAAGAATAGGAAATCAAATGGGAAAATGTGTATGGAACTGGAGGAAATAGCAGAGGTACTTGATGAATACTTTACTTCAGTATTCACTATGGAAAAGGATCTTAGTGATGACTTGCAGCAGACTGAAAAGCTTGAGCATGTAGATATTAAGAAAGAGGATGTGTTGGAGCTTTAGGAAAGCATCAAGTTGGATAAGTCATTGGGACTGGACGAAATGTACCCCAGGCTACTGTGGGAGGCGAGGGAGGGTTGCAGGTGTTGTTCCCTTATTCAAGAAAGAGAGTAGAGGTAGCCCAGGAAATTATAGACCAGTATTACTTCAGTGGTTGGTAAGATGATGGAGAAGATCCTGAGAGGCAGGATTTATGAACATTTGGGGAGGCATAATATGATTAGGAATAGTCAGCATGGTTTTGTCAAAGGCAGGTCGTGCCTTACAAGCCTGATTGAATTTTTTGAGGATGTAACTAGACACATTGATGAAGGAAGAACAGTAGATGTAGCATATATGGATTTCAGCAAGACATTTGATAAGGTACCCCATGCAAGGCTTATTGAGAAAGTAAGGAGGCATGGGATCCAAGGGGACATTGTTTTATGGTTTCAGAACTGGCTTGCCCACAGAAGGCAAAGAATGGTTGTAGACGGGTCATATTCTGCATGGAGGTCAGTCACCAGTGGACCCTTACTCTTCCCGATTTTTCTATATCACCTGGATGAGGAAGTGGAGGGATGGGTTAGTAAATATACTGATGACACAAAGGTTGGAGGTGTTATGCATAGTACAACCCAGATAAGTGTGAGGTGGTTCATTTTGGTAGGTCAAATATAATGGCAGAATATAGTATTAATGGTAAGACTCTTTACAGTGTGGAGGATCAGAGGGATTTTGGGGTCCGAGTCCATAGGACGCTCAAAGCAGCTGCGTAGGTTGACTCTGTGGTTAAGGTGGTGTATGGTGTATTGGCCTTCATCAATCATGGAATTGAATTTAGGAGCCGAGAGGTAATGTTGCAATTATATAGGACCCTGGTCAGACCCAACTGGGTCTGACCAGGAGTACTGTGCTCAGTTCTGGTCGCCTCACTAAAGGAAGGATGTGGAAGCCATAGAAAGGGTGCAGAGGAGATTTACAAGGATGTTGCCTGGATTGGGGAGTATTCTTATGAGAATAGGTTGAGTGAACTCGTCCTTTTCTCCTTGGAGCAATGGAGGATGAGAGGTGACCTGATAGGGGTGTATAACATGATGAGAGGCATTGATCGTGTGGATAGTCAGAGGCTTTTTCCCAGGGCTGAATTGGTTGCCACAAGGTGCTGGGGAGTGGGTACAGAGGAGATGTCAGGGGTATGTTGTTGTTTGTTTATGGGTTTTTTTTTACACAGAGAGTGGTGAGTGCGTGGAATGGGCTGCCAGCAACAATGGTGGAGGCGGATACAATAGGGTCTTTTAAGAGACTTTTGGATAGGTACATGGGAGCTTAGAAAAATAGAGGGCTATAGGTAAGTCTAGGTAGGGATGTGTTCGGCACAACATTGTAGGTTTTCTATGTTTCTTAATCAATATGCTTCCTTAAGGTGACACATCCTAGCAAGCCTTTTCCTGAACCCAGAGGTAATCCTCCAGAGATCACACAAACATTCCCAGTAGGTACACTGTCACTAGGTCCTACAGTAAATTTTGAATATGAAAGATCCTAAGCCACTGATATTGGAGTTCCAAATTAATCAGGATTACTGGAGGGTGGGAGAGGTATGAGGGCGGGTTGAACAGACTAGACAGATTAATAGTTTGGCACAGACTAGGTGGGCCTGGTTCTGTGCTGTAGTGTTCTCGGACTCTAGAGGCAGCAAATTGACAGTATGCGGAAAGGAGAATGATCCTATGCTTTACCTCTTGCTTCTTTCCCCACAGCACACAAATCCTTAAGGCACAGCCAGGGACCAAATAGATTTATTAGTACCGGAAGAACCTTTGAAAATCGGTTAGTTGCTGCTGTGTCCTCTGCAGTCAGCAGATGAACCGATAGCTTTCCAGTTCTTTTCCAGAGCCCAGAATCAAACATTTTAAAAATATCTTTGTTGGTTATATGCAGCAGGCTATCTCGGCAACTCAAGTTGATGCCTGGGGTGAACTAAATGACAGGTTCCAAGATCTTAAGCTGATGACCGCACTATATGTACATTTTACAGTCCCCATTACATAACTCAGTCCGAAACTCTGTGACCTTTGATAAGAAGCACAGGCTAACATGTGTGGGTGCTTGACAGAATGTTCACTGTTTGGAAACTGTACAAACCACAGGCTTTTGACTTGGAGATGTCCAGACACTACAATGAATAAAGGAGAACATTTGCCACTGGTCACAGATTCACAGGTTGGCATGGTTCAAATGGCAGTGACTGGCCAGAATGGCATTTTTTTTTTAAAAAACACTCCTTCCATTATCTTCTCCACCAAGCCCCCAACTTTGAAGATTTTATTCTGGAAAGATGTCCACTCTTTTTAATTAAACTGGCCAACTGTTCAACTGTTTAATGTTTTAAGCTGAGTAAAAACACATGAATCTTGTGCAAAAGTATTGGAGAAACTCAGTATGTCGAGCAGGATCCATGAAGGCAAAGGGATTATCAGGGCTGTGAGAGTAGAGAGAAGATAGTGAAGAGGTGAACAGAGCAGAAGAGTGGGATGAGGAGAGGGTGGTGGGGGGGGTCAGAGGGGCGGGGGAGGGAAAACAGGTAAGCCAGGGGCTTTTAGGCAACAGGTGAAATTAAGTGAAGGAGAGATGGAGCTGGGTGGGGAAGAAGGATGGTGCGGTGTTGAGATAGAGATAGAGGCTGGAAGGTGATGAGTAGAAACAAGACTCTCATTCTGGAATGTTAAGTAAACCAGGTGATATCAGCTTATCTCCTTTTAGCATGTGCAGCTTCATGTTTCTAAGCATCACCTTCCAGCCTCTGCCATTATCTCCCTCCTCTTCTGGATTCACCTATCACCTACCAACCTCCACCTGAGCCCTCCTTGTCACCTCTTTATACGTGCTATATACCCTATACACTCTCACAGCCCTAATGCAGGGTCTCAGACCGAGTTTCTCCAGTAGTTTGTTTTCTTTTTTGCTCTAGATTCCAGCATCTGCAGTCTGTTGTGCCCCTTATACTTCTCTTGTCCTAACCTGAGTGTGACTTCTGGAAAGTTGAGGGTATGAAGAGATGACGAAGACAGAGAAAGGCAACAGAAAAAACTTCAGTGCAGAAACCCTGGCAAATGTTGCTTCTTTAGTGGAGGAGCAGCAGGAGTTTTCCAACTACAGCCACTCAGATCCCTCCCCACTAACCCACCCAGTGAATGCAAATTCCTCCAATCGCTAAAGTGGAGCCATGTCCTTAAAGGGCTTCCCATTACTCAGTCTAACCAACACATTGCATGGGACAGAACCAAGCCATCACAGACCTTACACACTGATCCTTGTAGTTCATTGTTGCAAAGAATCTTTGATAACCATTCAAATTCAATGAAGCATTTGGGGCTGTTCATTAACAGAACTGCTGAACAGATGGGAGATAACAGTATGAGAAATAACGTCTGCAAAACTACAGGATTAAATCAGGGATCCATGACAGCACCAATGCATCCCACTGTTCGTTAATGTGGTACAAATGCCCAAACCACAGCCTAACCTTAGCACAGAACACAAAGAGATTTTCATGTTGAATAGAGGGCAATAAGTACAACAAGAGGAAAACACACTACTCCAGATTGTCCAAGAACAGTATCTGTGGAACGGGTTGTATAAACTGCAGATCAATTTTTTGAGTGCCCTGAGTTTCTTTTCATTAAAATCAAACGTTTAAATTTGAAGTGGTCTGCTGTCTCCAGGCAGCATCCTCACTCTTCCTCCACCCCTGGTTATTTGGTGCTTTTACATTGCTTTCACTTTGATCTGTTTCATCTTCATCTGTCGCTTCTCCTGCTTCTTCTGCTCACGACGGAGAGCAGCCTCCTACAAGAAAGAGGAAACAATTGAACCATGTGAGGGGTATGAGAGAGAAGGGAAAACCTGTAACCAACTGAGCATACACCAATGAGTGTTATAACTTTTCTTACCTACAACACCCAAACTAGAGAAGTAGTGAGGGAATATTACACTGTTAAAGTCCTGCCTTTCGAATGAAATAAAGCCCTGATTCTCCAGCCCCCAATGAGAATTCCTTGAATATCGTGCCAATATTTATCCCTCAACCTTCACTTATCTGAGCACCATATGTTACAATGTGTGGGGTATCTATGTGCAAACTATTGCCACATTTCTGAAATGACAGCTATAGCTTTGCCAAGGTGATGAAAGGGCTTCCACAAGTCCCAGTTCCTGATTTATTTTTTTTAACCTTTTCACTGAAACAGAAGTGCATTCTGAGGAATACAAAAAAAAAATGAATGGGGGTCTGAATCCTAAATTCACAGACTGGCGTTGTTGATGGCGCACATCACCAAACCAGGGCCTTCCTGTCATTCCACCATGTCCATGTTTAGCCGTTTGCTTTCTGGACAACATTGATGAGTAAATAAGTTGGGCACAGCAAAGCAAACAGAGTTCACTCCCGACATGCATTTTAGGAGCAGTAACAAGGTGATGACATACACAGTGAATACTAGAACCCCAGGAAATATTGAGGGTCCTTAAAGTACATGTCCAAGGGTAGCTGCATAAAATGGTGAAGGCAGCATAGGGATAATTACTAAATTATTACCCATATCATGGAATAGAAAAGTCGGGTGGGGGGAGGGTTATAGGACACCAGAGGTTCTGCAGAGGCTGTAAGTTTTGAACAACACACACAAAAAATACTGGAGTAACTCGGCAGGTCAAGTAGCATCTATGAAGGGAAATAAACAGTTGACATTTCATGCCAAAACTGGAAAGGAAGGAGGGAGAAGCCAGAATAAGGTAGGGGAAGGGGGGTGGAGGGGTATGAAGACTCCAAGCTGACAGGTGAGAGAGGAAGATGGGTGGATGGGGGAAGGGGGATGAACTGAGAAGCTGGGAGGTGATAGGTGGAAGAGGTGAAGGGCTAAAAGAAGAGAAATCTAATATGAGGGGAGAGTAGAACATGTATCAGTACTACAGTAAAGAGAATTACAGAGTCATAGAAACATAGAAAACCTACAGCACAATACAGGCCCTTCGGCCCACAAAGTTGTGCTGAACATGTCCCTACATTAGAAATTACTAGGTGTACCCATAGCCCTCTATTAGTCACGAGAGAAGAGCTGGCTAAAGTTGATTGGAAGGGAACACCAACAGGGATGACGCAGAACAGCAATGCCTGGACATTTACAGTAGCAGGTACATAAAAAGGGCTCGGAGGATCATCAGGGACTCCAGTCACCCCTACCACAAACTGTTTCAGCTGTCTCCGTCTTCCGTACCACAGCATTAAGGCCAGGACCGACAGGCTACGGGGCAGCTTCTTCCACCAGGCCATCAGATTTAGTAATACACACTGATCTGACAGCATATCTGATTGTACATTGTATCTGACTGTACTTAACTGTATACAAATCAGTTATGTATACAATCTTAGTGTTTCAAAAGTACAATTTAACGTCAGAGAAATGTATACAATATACATCCACAATATACAATATAATTCGTGACCATCCACAAAAGAGTGGCCCCAAAGAATGAATGACAGTTAAACGTTAGAACCCCAAAGTCCCCCCAGCTCCCCTCCCTCCCGCGCAATATCCTCCCACATTTCCCTTCCGTATTACTTGTACATAGTGATGGAGACGCAACCAAGATTTTTACTCCCTCATGTTTGAGATGGATGTAAGAAATATAACTCTTTGGCGTTCTCTTCATCAAAAGGCAGAAAGAACAGAGGCTTTGAATGATTTTAAGGTAGAGGGTGCTTATCCTTGATAAGCAAAGGGATAAAAATTCATTGGCATTTGCAATCAGTTCAAATATTATCCTATTGAGAGGTGAAGGCTTGAGGGTCTGAGTAGTCTGCTTGTAATTTGCATGGTACCACATACTGCAATCTCTGTCCTAAAATTGTCCCATCAATTGAACATTAAAAAATCCTACACCACACAAATGAGGCTTAGGCAACTGTGGTTCAGCAAGTAATCCTCCTTGCTGCCTACATTCTCAGTTGGAGCAATTGGTACCACTTGTTGGAAATTCAGGTCAGAATCATTATCACTGGCTTACATAATGTGAAATTTGTTACACAGTAGCAGTATAGTGCAGACATAAAATTGCAAAATAAAAATTAGAAGTAAGCTGACGGCTTAAGCTATTCTTGCTTTTCTCAGTGCAATGATTATGCAAAAATAGGGGAAGGCAATATCCAGTTGCAAGTGAATATAGTTTCCTGGAAAAACTTCACCGCGGTGCAGTTACGGCAACTACAGCATCTCAACCAAGACACACTTACTTTTGCGGTCTGGGAACACTCGATGCCAGTAATGAGTGTGCACTGCCAGCATGCACCTCAAAAACAGCCACTTATCACTACTTCACTGTCATGGATACAAATAGATTACCCCTTCCACCACTGACAGAGCAGTTAGTGTAACAAATCTCCAAGATGCATTGTTGCAATTCGCTAAGGCCTTAACACTATCTTCCGAATCTGCACTCTATGACTCTGGAAAGCAGTAGACCTGTGGGAGCAAGTTACAAACCATCCTGATTAGGTTGCCAAGTCAAAATCCTCAAATGTCTTAACTGGGAGCAAATTCACAACACCTGCAGCTGACTGAAACAACAGCTTGACACAGTGTTCTCAATGATAACTATAGGAGGGCAATTATCATTTTAACTTTCAGTGACAGCCCAGACAGGCTCACCACAGCTAACACACATATGAAGTGATGGGCAGTACGTGGCTACAAATGGTACCGTGGCTCTTACGACAGGTTGCAGATAAAAAGAATATGTGCTGAGCCTTACAGATCAGGATAACCTCTGATTCATGTCTTACATGGACCTCTATGACAGGATTGACTGCCTCTTGGCTGGGAAATAATACAGAAAAAATGAGAGGTTTACATTGAAGCAGAGTGGGACAATACAGGCAAGGTTAACTTGAGTCCTTGTTTCAAATAACTTCTTTCCGATAATCTCAGCTGTATCTGAACCCAGGCTGCAGAAATAAAAGGCCAGTACTCTGCAAGATGCCAAAGTGAACCAAGTCAACCGGGGATCATTTTGTACCTCAAGCCTGCGCTGTTTCTCTGGGTCCTCCTCGTTCATAATTCTTTCTTTCTCTGCTCGTTTCTTCTCCTCCCTGCGAATCTGCGCAGCTTCCTGACGTTGTGCATGTGTCATCTTTAGGAAGTTCTCCTCTACACGAGCACGATTTTTATCAGCTTTCAGCTTTCCCTATTTTGGCAGATGGGGAGAAGTATGAATGAGTCAGTATAATACCATTCAAACACTGCATTGGAGGCTGAGGGGAAGAAATATGGAAGGCAGAGGGGAGGATCAGTGTAAGAGATCAGAGCAGGAAAAAGGAGGGTGAAATGGAATTAGGAAGTTTCAAACAATTTGATTTATTGATACTCTCAGGTATACAGAATCGTTCCATGTAGAAAAAGGCCATTTAGTCTACAACATCCATGCACCCATCAGCATTAATCCTATCTTCCTGTACTTGCCCAGTCTTCTATGCATGCCAAGACAATTCAGGTGTTCATCTTTAATGCTGTCAATAACTGTTTCCACCCCTCTCTCCAGAAGTGTATTCCAGGTACTCCCTACTCTTTGGGATAAGAATTTAACTTCAGCCAATATGGAGACAAAATTGAGAAGGGTGGTGAGATCAGAACGGAAGTTGTTGTATTTGAATACACACAGTATACAAAATGAGATGGGCAATCTTATAATACAGTTAGAAACTGGGAAGTTGAACAGCAGCCAGAGATTGGGAGCGAGAGAGAGTGTGACTCACAAAGGTTATCAAGTGTGCATCATTAAGCCGAGTTTCACAGGAGATTTGGCGTTGGGACAGCAGCCAATAAGAGATCAGGAGCAAGAGAAAGAGTGACTCATGCAGGTCGGCATCAAAAGGTAGCACTGTGCAGGAGTTTCAGCACTTGAACAGTGGTCAATAAGAGATGGGGATTCACTAGCAAGTGCAAGTTAAAATAAGGTGGGACAATCGGAGTGGCCTTTGTTAGAATGGACAGCGTTGGGGCGGACAGGTCAGAGCAAAATTGGGTGAGTCAAGAGGGTGAAAGGGTTTAAACAGCCAATGCAGATATCCCTGTCAACAACACTTTGGACACTGTTGGGGTGGGGAAGACCTAGCAGAGGAAAATCACAGCGGTCCAGTTTTCAGCACTGAGTCTAGTTCTGTGGCTCAGAAAGGAGGGGAGAAGAAGAGGTGAGCTGTGGTGATAAGGGAATCAATAGTTAGGGAAACAAAGAGGAGGGAGGCGGTTCTGTGGATGAGAACAAGATTCCTGGATGGTATGTTGTCTCCTGGGTGCCAGGGTCAGGGACATCTCAGATTGAATCCTTAGCATTCTTAAGTGGGAGGATGAGCAGCCAGAGGTCATGATCCACGTAGGTACCAATGACATAGGTAGGAAGAGTGACAAGGTTCTCTATAGGGAGTTCAGGGAGTTAGCTGCTAAGTTGAACGAAAAGACCTCCTGGGTTGTGATCCCAGGACTGCTACCATGCCATGTGCTTGTGAGGTCAGAAACAGGAAACATGAGGTTGTACAGTTTAACATGTGACTAAGGAGTTGGTGTAGGAGTGAGGGCTTCAGAATTTCAGATCATTAGGCTCTCTCCCAGGGAAGGTGGGATCTGTACAGAAGAGATGGTTTGAGCCTAAATAGGAGGGGGAACTAATAACCTAGTGGGAAGGTTTGCTAGGGATGCACGGTGGGGGTTTAAACTAGAATTGCAAGGGGATGGGAACCAGAATGTCAGAACAGTTAGTGGAGAGGTTGTGGAGACAGATGTTGGTAAGACCTCAGTCAAAGTCAGGAACCAAAAGGTTCCTTTTGGGGTGTGGTGTGACTATTGTTCGGAGTTGCATATGTTTCAATGTAAGAAGTATTGTAGGAAGGCAGATGAGTTCAGGACATGGATCAACACGTGGCATTATGATATCATAGACATTAGTGAGATGTGGTTGCAGGAGGGGCAGGACTGGCAGCTCAATATTCTGGGGTTCCGTTGTTTTAGATAAGATAGAGGCTAAAAGGGGGATGGGTGGCATTACTAGTCAGGGAAAATGTCACAGCAGTGGTCAATCAGAACAGATTGGAGAACTCATCTAGTGAGGCTTCATGGGTGTAACTGAGAAATAAGAAAGATATGACTACGTTAATGGGGCTATATCATGGACCACCCAGTAGTCCTAGGGACTTAGAAAAACAAATTTGTAGTGTACTTGTTAAGTGGGGGTCTTCAAAAGTAAAAATTTGAAAGTACAAAGTCTGTATATGCCTGTTAGAATAAAAGGCAAGATACAGGTTTAGGGAACCTTTGTTTTTGAGAGATATTGAGGCCCTGATTAAGGGGGGGAAAAAGGTGCATAACAGGTTTAGACAGATAGGAACAACTGAGGTGCTTATAGAGTATAAGAAATGCAAGAAAACACTTAAGAAATCAGGATGACTAAAAGAAGGCATGAAGTTGCTCTAGCGGACAAGGTGATGGAGAATCCCAAGGGGTTCTTCAGATATATTAAAAACAAAAGGATTGCAAGGGCCAAAATTTGTCCTCTGGAAGACCAGAACGGTAATTCATGCGTGGAGCTAAAAGAGATGGGGAAGATCTTAAATGCACTCTTTGCATCTGAATTTACTTGGGAGATGGACACAGAGTCTATAGAAGTGAAGCAAAGCAGCATCAGCTTCACGGACCCTGTACAGATTACAGAGGAGATGTTTGCTACCCTGAAGCAAATCAGGGTGGATAAATCCCCAGGGCCCTTGCAGAGATATTTAAATCATCCCTTGTGACAGGTGAGGTACTAGGCGATAGCCACTCTTGTTCTGCTGTTTAAAAAAAAGTTCTAAACATAAACCAAGAAATTATAGGCCTGAAATTATAGTCTGACATCAGTTGTGGGAAAGTTATTGGAATGTATTCAAAGGGACCTGTTATGTTAGTCTTTGGACTTCCTGATTAGGGATAGTCAGCATGGCTTCATGCGTGGTAGGTCATGTCTAACCAATCTTAATAGATTTTTGAGGAAGTGGTCAGGGAAGTGGATAAAGGCATGCAGTGGATGTAGTCTGCATGGACTTTAGCAAGGCATTTGACAAGGTCCCACATGGGAGGCTGGCCAACAAGGTTCAGTCGCTCGGCATTCAGGATGAGGTAGTAAACTGGATTAGACATTGGCTTTGTGGGAGAAGCCAGAGAGTGATAGTAGAGGGTTGCCTCTCTGACTGGAGGCCTGTGACTAGTGGTATGCCGCAGGGATCGGTGCTGGGTCCATTGTTGTTTGTAATCTATATCAACTATCTGGATGATAACGTGGTTAACTGGATCAGCAAATTAGTGAACGACACCAAGATTGGGGGTGTAGTGGACAGTGAGGAAGCCTATCAAAGCTTGCAGTGGGATCTGGAGCAGCTGGAAAATGGGCTGAAAAATGGCAGATGGAATTTAATGCAGACAAGTGTGAGGGTTGCACTTTGGTAGGACCAACCAGGGTAGGTCTTACACAGTGAACGGTAGGGGACTGAGGAGAGTGGTAGAACAAAGGGATCTGGGAGAGCAGGTCCATAATTTATCGAAAGTGGCATCACAGGTTGATAGGGTCATAAAAAAAGCTTTTGGCAAAATGACCTTCATAAATCAAAGTATTGAGTACAGAAGATGGCATATAATGTTGAAGTTGTATACAACGTTGATGAGGCCTAACTTGAGAATACTGTATGCAGTTTTGTCACCTACCTACAGGAAAGATGTAAATAAAATTGAAGTACACAGAAAATTTAAGGAGAGATTGAATAGGTTAGAATTTAATTCTCTGGAATGTAGAAGATTGAGGGGAGATTTGATAGAGGTATATAAAAATAATAGGAGTATAGACAGGGTAAATGCAAGCAGGCTTTTATCACCCCCTACTGAGTTTGGATGAGACTACAAGCAGAGGTCATAGTTTAAGTGGAACACAAGGGGAAACTTCTTCACTCAGAGGGCCATGAGAGTGTGGAATGAGCTGCCAACGCAAGTGGTGCATGCGAGCTTGATTTCAACGGTTAAAAGAAGTTTGGATAGGTACATGGATGGGAGGGGAATGGAGGGTTATGGTCTGGGTGTAGGTTGATGGGACTAGGCAATTTAGGTTTGGCACGGACTAGATGTGCTGAAGTACTTGTTTCTGTGCTGTAATTTCTTTTTGGACTCTATAACTCCAAGTATGATAACGTGGGCATCACAGATTCACGACTGAAAGAAGATCACAGCTGAGCATCCAAGGACACACATCACATCGATACGATAGATAGGTAGTAAGAGGGGGGTGGGATTGCTTTGTTGGCAAAAAATGAAATCAAATCCTTAAAAAGAAGTGACATCAGATTAGAAGATGCCAAATCCTTAAGAAACTGCAAGAAGAAAAGATCCTGATGGGAGTTATACACCAGCCTAGAAACAGCAGCCGGGATGCGGGGTACAAATTACAAATGGGCATGCCAAAAAGGGGAATGTTATGATAGTCATGGGGGAATTTTCAATATGCAGGTAGATTGGGGAAATCAGGATGGTGCTAGATCCCAATAGAGGGAATCTGTAGTATGCCTACAAGATAGCTTTTTAGAGGAGGTTGTGGTTGAGCCCACTAGGGAAAAGGCAATTCTGGATTGAATGTTGTGTAGTGAACCAGATTTGCTTTGGAGTTTAAGGTAAAGGATCCCTTAAGAGGCAGTGATCATATTATGATAGAATTCACCCTGCAGTTTGAAAGAGAGAGAGAGAAGTTAAAATCAAGTGCATCGGTATTGCACTTGAATGAACTTAACAACAGATGCATAAGAGAGGTGCTGGCCAGTTTATTGGAAAGGGACACTAGCAAGGACATTGGCAAAGTAGCAATGGCTAGAGTTTCTGTTAGCAATTCAGAAGATGCAGGATCAGTTCATTCCAAAGAAGCAGCAGCATTCTAAAGGCAAGATGAGGCAACTGTGGCTGACAAGAGAAGTCAAAAACAGCATAAAAGCAAATGAGGGCATACAATATAGCAAAAATTAGTGGGAATCTGGAGGATTAAAAAGTTTTTAAAAACCAGATAAACCAGATATGAGCAAAAATGATGCACTGTGCTCTTACCTCTCTGTTGAGACGATACTTCTTTGCCTTGTCAATGCTATAAATAACCATGTTCATTAATGGCAGTAAGGACTCCATGTCCTTTGGATAAGTGTTGCCGATTCCAGGCACTGCAGAGAAGTAGATACAGTATATGACCTGATCTCAACCATGTTACGTATGCAAAAATAGCATATCAAGTATGTAAAATGGTCAGATTTAACCTCTGCCTAGGGGAGCTATCTACATTCTTCTAAATTATTGGTTGAAATGTTATTTTTGCCATAAGTTTATAAAATTAAATGTAGATGTCTTTTTTATTTTACTGAACAGTAATGCTTTAGTAAATTTGTCAGATGATTGTCATTTTAAATCTAGAAACAGGTGAAAACACCATCACAATAGTACAGCACCTGGATGGCAGGATCAGCTACTTGAAGAGCCAGTCGTGCTGCACGTTGTGCAGACAGGCCTGGAGCTTGACTAAACACGGAGGCAGCAAAAGATTATTGTAGTTTGGGGAATCACATATACACTGAGCAGAAGTTGGAAACGTAGGGCTTGGGTTAGGAACAGTGCAGCCTCTCCAGGGTACTACCTCATAATGAGATGATGCTTCTCAGGGGCTGACACCTCAGTTATTATCCTTTGTACCACTGTATTAACAGGATGGCCATCTTCAGAGTCGGTGATATCCAAATACTCGGCTGCTCCAACCCATTCACATGCAACACAGCTGTGTTGACAACGCTTATCAAGCTTGTATTTCATCTCTAGGTCCAAGGGAGCACAAGATGCTCACTCCCAGATAAGTACATCAATGGGAATAAAAAATAACCCTTAGAAACTTACCATTAAATGTAAACAGTAGTGTCTTTTTAGTGTCAGGCAGCTTGAGGGGTTGACCCTCTCTGAACAGAAAGAAAAGACATTCAACAAATTAAAGACACACCATCTTCACTATAGCTTCCCTCTAACTATTCAGGTCTGCAACAAATTAGGTGCTGCACAGTATTTTGCAATGACAAATGACTATTAAAGATATTGATTTTACTTTGGTCCAAGCAGAAATAAACCTCTTCACACCCCATTCTTCTGAGGCCACCATAACAAGTACTACAGCAAGGATTTCATATTCTATTTTGTGTTTGATGTAAGGAAGTTTAGGCCATATAAATGTTCCCAAAAGAATGTATGCTTCCTGACTCAACCTCAGTTACAGATTTCAGACCAACAGCATTTTCCTGTACTTCATACTGGTTCAGTAGCAGGTCCCCAAGTACAGAGCATCAGCAGTCTATAGGTTGGATGACAGCCATCAGCAGCTTATAGGATTGATCGTGTTTGAAATGCAGCCAGAGATTGGGTGCAAAAAGAGTTCACTCACTCGGGTCAATGAGTACACTTTGCGAGAGTTTCACTGTTTGAATAGTGGCCAATTAGAGATGGGGTGCGAGACAGAGGTAACTTGCACAGGTCGTCTAGCGTGCATTATAATTCAGCGCTTCGCAGGAGTTTTGGCATTTGAACAGCAGCAAACCAGAGATCAGAAACAAGAAGTGACTCACTCAAGTTGGCGAGTATGCATTAAAAAGCAGCCTTTCGCAGGATATGCGGCATTTGAACAGTGGCCAGAGATAGGGAGTGAGACAAGAGGTAACTCACATAAGTAGGTGAGTGTGCATTAAAAAGCAGCGCTTCACTGGAATTTCAATGTTTAACCAGTGGCCAGAAGCAGGAGAAGAGTTCACTCACACAGGTCGATGACTGTGCATTAAAAAGCGATTCGCAGGAGCTTTGGCATTTGAACAGCAGCCAATTAGAGATGGGGAGCGAGACAAAAGGTAACTAATAAAGGTCGAAAAGTAAGCATTAAAAAGCAATGCTTCACAGGAATTTTGGTATTTGAACAGCAGCTAATCAGAGACTGAGTGTGAGAGATGAGGTGACTCACACAGGTCGTCAAATGTACACAAAAAAGCTGCGCTTCGTGGGAATTTTGGCATTTGAACAGCAGTTAATCAGAGACTGAGTGTGAGAGATGAGGTGACTCACACAGGTCATCAAATGTACACAAAAAAGCCGCGCTTCGTGGGAATTTTGGCATTTGAACAGCGACCAATCAGAGATCAGGAGCAAGAGGCGAGGTGGCTCACACAGGTCAGTAAATGTGCATTAAAATTCAGCGCTTCGCAGGAGTTTCAGCATTTGTACTGCGGCCAGAGATCGGGAGCAAGAGGTGAGGTGGCTCACACAGGTCAGCAAATGTGCATTAAAATTCAGCGCTTCGCAGGAGTTTCAGCATTTGTACTGCGGCCAGAGATCGGGAGCAAGAGGTGAGGTGGCTCACACAGGTCAGCAAATGTGCATTAAAATTCAGCGCTTTGTGGGAATTTTGGCATTTGAACAGGGGTCAACCAGAGACTGGGAGCAAGAGATGAGGTGATTCCACCGGTTGGTGAGTGTGCATTAAAAAGCAGCGCTTTGCGGCAGTTTCGGCGATTCACCAGCAGCTAGAGATCAGGAGCAAGGGAAGTGGTGACTCACTCAGGTCAGCAAATGTGCATTAAAATTCAGCGCTTCGCAGGAATTTTGGCATTTGGATGGTGGCCAGTCAGAGATCGGGAACAAGTGAGGTGACTCACACAGGTTGGTAAATGTGCATTAAAAAGCAGTGCTTTGCAGAAGTTTCAGCATTTGAACTGCAACCAGTCAGAGACCTGGAGCAAGAGCTAACTCACACAGGTTGGCAATGTGCATTAAAGAGCAGCGCGCTTTGTGGGAGTTTTCGTGTTTGAACAGCACCAATCAGAGATCAGGATTCATTAGCAAGGGCAAATAAATATAAGGCAGGGGAAAGTGGAGTGGCCGTTGGAGTGGACAGTGTTAGAGTGGGGATTTTGAGGCTTCAGCTCTTCAAGGTTCAGTGAGGAGTGGCTTGAATGAAAGGAGGTGAAAATCTGTAGGTAGATTTCTTTTCAGTTTATTTATTGTTTCCTTCTTTATATTTGCACAGTTAGAGCAATAAGGATGCCAGACAGGATAGATGAAGGCTCCTCTTCCGGGATGTAGGGAGGCAGGGAGACCTTTATTGTCCCTGACGACTTCACCTGCAAAAAGTACATCTTGTAGCTGCAGCTTCTAACACTCTGCATTAAGGAGTTGGAGCTGGAACTGGATGAACTCCAGATCAATCGAAAGGCTGAAAAGGTGATAGACAGGACATAGAGAGAGGTAGTTACACCCAAGGTGCAGGACACAGGAAACCCGGTGACAGTCAGGAGGGGGAAAGGGATTAAACATCCAGTGCAGAGTAGCCCTGTGGCCATCCCCCTCAACAACAGGTATATTACTTTGGATACTGTTAGGAGGGATGACTTAGCAAAAGAAAGTCACAGAGGTCAGGTCTCTGGCACCAAGTCTGGCTCTGTGGAGTTTAAACTGGAGTTGCAGGAGGATGGGAACCAGAGTGCCAGAACAGATAGTGGAGAGGTTGTTAAGACCCGACAAAATCAGGAATCAAGAGGTTGAGCATGGTGTGACTAGTGTCTTGAGTTCCAGAAAAGTCAGTGGAGTTTGGGGCATGGATCAACACATGGAATTATGATATTGTAGACATTAGTGAGGCTTGATTGCAGGAGGGGTAGAAATTAAAGAGGGAAGGGTGTTGTTAATAGTCAGGGAAAATGTCACAGCAGTGCTCAGTCAGGACAGACTGGAGACCCTGTCCTCAGTTCCACCCATAAAGCCTTTTTAGGGCTTTATGGGTGGAACTGAGGAATAAGAAAGGGTTGACCATGTTAATGAGGTTATATTATAGAACATCCAAACGTCCAAAGGATTTAGAGAAACAAATTTGTAAAGAGATCGCAACTGTTGCAAGAAACACAAGGCTGTGATAGTAGGTGATTTTAACTTTCCACATACTGATTGGGACTCCTGTACTGTAAAAATACTAGATGGGATATGGTTTGTCAAATATGTTCAGTAAAGTTTCCTTAATCAGTACACAGAAGTCCCAACAAGAGAGTGTGTAACACTGGACCTTCTATTAGGGAATATGACAGGGCAGTTAACAGAAATTTGTGTAGGGAACACTTTGAATCTAGTGATCATAATGCCATTAGTTTTAAGATAATTATGGGAAAGGATAGGTCTGGTCCTTGGGTTGAGATTCTAAATAGGAAAAAGGCCATTTTTGATGATTTCAGAATGGATCTGGCAAGTGTGGATTGGGACAGGCCATTTTTGGCAAGGGTGTACTTGGTAAGTGGGAGGCCCTAAAAAGTGAAATTTTGAGAGTACAAAGCTTGTATGTGTCTGTCAGAATAAAAGGTAAAGATAATAGGCTTTGTGAACCTTGGTTTTTGAGAGATTTTGAGGCCCTGCTTAAGAAAAAAAAGGAGGTGCATAGCAGGTATAGGCAGGTAGAAATAAATGAGGTGCTTGAGGAGAATAAGACATGCAATGGAACACTTAAAGAAACCAGGAAGGCTAAAAGAAGGCACAAGGTTACTCTAGCAGACAAGGTAAAGGAAAATTCAAAGCGTTTCTACAAATATGTTAAGAGCAAAAGGTTAGCAAGGGGAAAAAAAAAACTGGTCCTCTGGAAGATCAGAATGGTAACTTATGTGCGGAGCCAAAAGAGATGGGGGAGATCTTAAAAGAATTTTTGCATCTGTGTTTACTTGGGAGATGGGCACAGAGTCTATAGAAGTGACACAAAGCAGCAGTGAAGTCATGGACCCTATTCAGATTACAGAGGCAAAGTTTGCTGTCTTGAGGCAAATTAGGGAGGATAAATTCCAGGGACTGACAAGCAGGCTTTTTCCATTGAGGTTAGGTGGGACTACAACTAGAGATCATGGGTTAAGGGTGAAGGGTGAAAAGTTTAAGGGAAACATGAGTGGAAACTTCCTCACTCAGAGGGCAATGAGAGCGTGGAACAAACCGCCAGTGCAAGTGGTACATGTGAGCTCAATTTCAACATTTAAGAGAGGTTTGTATAGGTACATGGATGGGAGGGTATGGATAGCTATGGTCAGGGTGCAGGTCAAGGAGTCTAGGCAGTTTAAAAAATGGTTCGGCATGGACTACACAGACCAAAGGGCCCATTTCTGTGTTGTAGTTTCCTATGACTCTATGACAGCCATTCTGTAGTTATCTGACAATCACAGGCACTCAGCTTGAGTCACTGGGAACCAAGATACTTTTTCCGGGTTTGCCCAGCATGAATTACTTTATTCAGCCCAGACACTGCATCAGAGACCCCAGTTAAACTACATTATCAGCATAAATTGTGCCCTCTGGACTCGGCAACTAATCGTATTAAGATTGTAGCATCCATGTTATGTAGAGGCCGAACAAGCATCATTAAACTAAGAATTTATTGACACACCAAGAACTCTACGAGGGAGAGGCAATATCTGTATGCCAGTAATGTTCATACAGAGGTGCAGAGATCATAGAAGGCAGCTTTACAAATGTGTGTTTGGCAGTTTGCTGGAATACTGTCAGACCCACAAGCTGAAAACAAAACATCAAACCTGGGCTCAAAATGGATACTCCTCCAGGGTTCCAATACATACAACCTTCGTTACTCACACCACACCACTGGTTCTAACACAGAAAAGTCTTCCCGAGTTACATTTCTCAAAAATAATCTTTACTGAAACAGAATACCAAAAACAACCTTTGATGATTACAAAACATTACAGTTGAGCACAATTTGCCATGTGGGCAATATTGATACTTACTCTTGCATAATTTTCACTCCAGAGAACTGGTCTGAGAAATGAATGGACTCTATCTTGTCAGCATGATTTGATAGGAAGTGCACCATCTAGATTCACAAAGAAAAGACTTGTCTAAGTATTTCAGCAAGCAACACTTCACCCAAATCCTTCCTGTGAACATCCAAACAGAATTTCAACAACCATCTGCAAGCACAACCTCTACTATATAAATAGAGAAGAGGTTCCCAACCTGGGGTCCATGGACCCCTCCATTTTCCTGTCCAGACCTTCAATATCTCTTGTTAACCAAGGTTCTCTAATCTTGGCAGCCTTGTCCTTCACTCTAACAGGATTGTGCTGGCCCTGAGTTTCTCCTCACTTTTAAAGGCTGAACTGAATTGGTTAGATTCTCACTGATAGAAACCTCAGGAGAAAACTGAGATGGATTATCCAGATGGTATTTCTGGCTAAAGACACCTGCAAATGCTTCACCTTTTCTCATGTAACTGTGTTGAGCATCAATGGTAAATATTTAATTTATTGATTCACACACGTGAACATGTATAACTGAGTGCTCACATCAGTACAAGCTTGATCTTTCATGCATGATTCCTTGTACTGAGGTCAATAGTATTCTTCTACCATCAGTGTTGTTCAAGACATGGTAACTCAACATGGACTAGCAGCTCGTTACATGTAATTTTATAAAATGAACTATTAAAATTTGTCAGGCTTAAGCTCTGGGAGAAAATCTGAATTAAAACTAAGTTCTATAGAAATATTGTTAGCTTTTACAAACTGAACTCAGTACCCAGTTCAGCACACTCACCCTATTGTCCAATATACCTTCTGTGACTTCACCCATTTCAGACAGGATGGAGAGTGAATCAGGAAGCCCAAACTTAATCCCTGACTTGGGCTTATCGCTGCAGAATTCACTCTAGAAAGGAAGCAGATGTTGGATGTAACTCCACATTATGTATAAATTGGAAGGTCAGCAGTTGGCCTACAGCAAGTTAATGATCAACTAAAAGCTCTGAAGGTTAACGCATAACCAGGAATGCACTCACACCTCCCATTGCCATCAAAGGCCAGGATTGATTTCAGATTTTTACTTCCAGCAACAGAAACAGTGTGGGAGAAATCTTTGCAACTGGTCCCATCTGTTAAACCTGTATCTTAGCAAGTATTTACATGCTTATCATCTATATCCATCAAGAACTGAAGGGCAGCAAGTTCAATAGTTTCCAATGTCTCCTTCAACACACTCAGGAATCTGTTAAAACTCCTATTAAACTGCAATGTTAAGAGGTAGTTTGATTATTTCAATTTTGCAGTATTAACAAAACATAATAAAAGAAACAGAAAGACAGCTCTATGCCATATTTCCATTCTTTCTCGAAAAACCTTTGATATCTTTTATATGTAATAATTCATGTACCTCAAACATATTCATTGACATTGTCTCTAGTGTCTATGGTAGAGACCAAAGATTCACCACCATCAGAGTTTCTCTTTAGTTCCAAAAATGTCTTACCCTTCACTGTGAAGCTGATTCTGGATATCCTAGCCAGGTGAAACATCCTCCTGCATCCAGCCAGTTAAGCTCTGAGAATTTTGAACATTTAAATTCGACCTCTTCTCATTTTTTTTAAAACTAGTGAACACAGGTCTAATCAAGCCAATCATTCTTCATGCAACAACCCTGTTATTGCAGGAAACAGTCTGGTGATTTCTTTTGCACCTCCTCTCTGTCAAGCATATCCTCTCAGATATGAAGACAAAAAACAAAATATTCTGACAAAGGATCTTGGACCTGAAACATTAGTTCTGGTTGTCTTCCCACAGATGCTGCTTGACCTGTTGAGTATTTCAAACACTTTCTGTTTATATTTCCTATTTCTAGCACCTGCAGTTTTGTTGATTGACACAATAGTCCAAGTTGGCTCAACCAAAGTCCTGTATAATTGTTTTAAGACGTCCTTACTCTGGTACCGCAGACTTCTTACAATGGAGGCAACAACTCGATTGCTTGCGTAACTTCTTGCTGCACCTATAGGTTTCTTTTAGGTGATCGGATCTGATTCGGTGCCCAAGATTAGACCATAACTGACTCGCATTTCAACTCCGTGTATCTACCTTCAATTCATATTTTCAGAACTGATTGCATAGATAATAAATCCATTTATCAGAATCTTAAAAGCTAGCAACTGAATGTCAGTGATAGTGTACAATTTATGCACAGAATATCAAGTAGTAATTCACACAATAATGACAGTCTATTTGCCTGGTCATAGACCATACTAAACAACATAACGACTAAAAGTGGCAGCCATTGGAACTGGCCTCTGTGTGTCATTACATACCAGATCCTGCATTTCCTTCTGCAACCGGATCATAGCTTTCCGTGACCCAATGGCAAACACATAGGTGTCCATGTCTTCCTCGTTCATAGTTACCTTGATTTGCTACAAAAAGAATCACAACAAGCTCTCAATTCCCTTCTTAAAAGCTAAAAATTGGCACAATAAGCTGAGGGAAAAAATGGGAAAATTTGGAATGTAGGCTTGGAGAGTTAATAATCATCTCACATTGCCTTTGCTCGGGAAGAAACAACTTCCACAAATCCCTGCCTGCAACTAATGGGAGATTTATTTCAGGTAAAATAATAGTGGAGGTTAAAGTATTTGCCTGAGGGGTTTAAAACAGAGACTTAAACAACAAAAAAGTTAAGATGTAATGTGATTAACAAAAAAAAACATACTACATTTAATGGAAATCTTGAAAAATCTTCAGATAATAAAGTATCTGTCAGATACAGCTCAGATGTTACGGAAAGGCTCTGTATCTCTGGAAGGTCAACTAACAGAGTTGTTCTTCAATAGTATGAACTGTGCTCAATTTGTAGAAAAGCTGAGATAGATCTGGAAGTGATGGTAGGTTAGAGAAAGTGAGAGTAACAGTCCAATCATTACATAGTGAATGATACAATTGAGGTGCAGTATTATAATGCCCATCTTAGCTGCTCTTGGGGAGGTAGCAAGCCACCTTTTTGAACATCTGCAGTCACTCTGATGAAAGTAAATAGTTTTACAGTCATTTTTGAGTGGCATCTACTGAAAAGTCAACTATATGGGTTGGGCCTAGAGTCACGTACAGTACATACCACACCTGGTAATGACAGTAGATTTCCTCTTCTGAACAATATTAGTGAACCAAATGGTTTTTACAACAATCCAGAAACTTTTGCAGTTATCATTACTATTATTGCCTAAATTCTAGATTATTGAAAAAATTTAAATTTTACATCTGTGGTGGGAGAATTTGAATGTGGGCCTCTGGATTGTTCAGTTAGTCCTCTGGTTTACTCGTGGGTAAACCAGTCTCTGCACTTTGACTATATCCTGCCACACACAATTTTTCCCCATGATAAGGATACTGAGAAGCAGTATTTGTGTGATGGGAAAGAAACCATGAAATCAAATAAATCAGAACGCTCTGCTCTCCATTCCCTCCGCACCAATCCCAACCTTACCATTAAACCCGCTGATAAGGGGGGGGGGGGTGCTGTTGTCGTCTGGTGCACCGACCTGTACATAGCGGAGGCACGACAACTCGCTGACACCTCCTCTTATCTACCCCTGGACCATGACCCCACTAGGGAGCACCAGTCCATTGTCTCCCAAACCATTTCCGATCTCATCAGCTCGGGAGATCTCCCATCCACGGCCACCAAACTTATAGTTCCCACACCCCGCACTTCCCATTTCTACCTCCTACCTAAGATTCATAAACCTGCCTGTCCAGGCAGACCCATTGTCTCTGCTTGCTCCTGCCCCACTGAACTAATTTCTGCCTATCTCGACTCCGTTTTATCTCCCCTTGTTCAATCCCTTCCCACTTATGTTCGTGATACTTCCCATGCTTTACATCTCTTCAAAGATTTCAAGTTCCCTGGCCCCCAGCACCTCATTTTCACCATGGACGTCCAGTCCCTATATACCTCTATCCCCCACCAGGAAGGTCTCCAAGCTTTCTGTTTCTTCCTGGATTCCAGACCCAGCCAGTCACCTTCTACCACCACTCTTCTCCTCGCGGAATTAGTTCTCACCCTTAACAATATCTCCTTTGGCTCCTCCCACTTCCTCCAAACTAAAGGTGTAGCCATGGGCACCCGCATGGGTCCTAGCTATGTCTGCCTTTTTGTCGGCCATGTGGAGCAATCTATGTTCCAAGCCTACACCGGTACCTGTCCTCCTCTTTTCTTACATTATATCAACAACTGCATCGGTGCTGCTTCCTGCACACATGCTGAGCTCGTCGACTTCATTAACTTCGCCTCCAACTTTCACCCTGCCCTCAAATTCACCTGGTCTATTTCCGACACTTCCCTCCCCTTTCTAGATCTTTCTGTTTCTATCTCTGGAGACAGCCTATGCACCGACGTCTACTACAAACCTACTAACTCCCACAGCTACCTAGACTATTCCTCCTCCCATCCTGTCTCCTGCAAAAATGTTATCCCTTTCTCTCAATTCCTCTGCCTCCACCGCATCTGCTCTCAGGATGAGGCCTTTCATTCTAGGACAAAGGAGATGTTTTCCTTTTTTAAAGAAAGGGGCTTCCCTTCGTCCACTATCAACTCTGCCCTCCATCGCATCCCCCATATTTCACGCACCTCTGCCCTCACCCCATCCCCCCACCAGGGATAGAGTCCCCCGGTCCTCACCTATCACCATACCGGCCTACAGATCCAACGTATAATCCTCCGTAACTTCCACTACTTCCCACGTGATCCCACCACCAACCACATCTTCCCCTCCCCCCCACTCTCAGCTTTCCGCAGGGATCGATCCCTACGTGACTCACTTGTCCATTCATCCCCCCCCCCCATCGGGCACTCATCCCTGCAAACAGAATAAGTGCTACACCTACCCCCACACTTCTTCCCTCACCACCATCCCAGGCCCCAGACCGTCCATTCAGGTGAGGCACCACTTCACCCGCGAGTCAACTGGGGTGATATACTGTATCCGGTGCTCCTGATGTGGCCATTTATACATTGGGGAGACCCGCCGCAGCCTGGGAGACCGTTTCACCGAACACTGGCGCTCGGTCCTCCAGCAGTGGCAGGATCTCCCTGTGGCCACACACTTCAATTCCACAGACCACTCCCACTCCGACATGTCTGTCCATGGCCTCCTCTGCCATCAAGATGAGGCCACACGCAGGTCGATGGAGCAATACCTTATCTCCTGCCTAGGTAGCCTCCTTCCTGCTGGCATGAACATCCAACTCACTGACCTCTGTTGATACCCCTGCCCCCCCCCCACTTATGCCCATCCCTATCTATTATTTTAGTCTGGTTCTCTTTCCCTCTCTTCCCCCCCCCCTCACTATAATCTCTCCCCCCAGCCCTACCTTTCTTTCTCTTTTATTTCCCATAATTCTCCACCTTCCCCCGAGCCTATTTCCCTCCAGCCTATCACTTCCCAGCTCTCTACTTCATCCCTCCCCCCACTTCTTATCCCCCCTCGACCATCCCATGTTACTTCACTCCTGATGAAGGGTTTCGGCCTGAAACATCGTTATTACCTCCTCCCATAGATGCTGTCTGGCCTGCTGCGTTCTGCCAGTATTTTGTGTTTTTTATCAGATCGATATACTGCCAACTCTGAAAACATTATTTAGATTCAGTTCCCTGCGGTCCTGGATATTTTTTCATTTCATGCATTTATGCAATTTTTTTGAAGGTTATTATCAAATCTGCTTGGATCATGCTTGCTGGCGGCACATTCAAGATTACAAGGAATTGCAGAAGGAATTAAATTCAGTTAAGAGTGGAGTTTTGCAATTTGAGAAGTTAAACCAAGACAGGACTTGCACAGCACATGGCAGAGCCCTGGAGACTTGTAGAACAGAGGCTTTATGGTACAAGTATGTAGTTCTATGAAGGTGGCAACACAAGTAGACAAGGTGATGAAGCAGGCATTTGGCATTTCCTCCTTCATTAATCAAGATACTGAGTAAAGGAGTTGGGATAAGTTACAACTGTACAAAATGTTGCTGAGACCAGACAGGGTACTAAGTGCAGTTCTGGATGCCCAGCTATAGGCAGAGTGTATTGAGCTAGAAAGGGTGCAGAAAGATGTTGCCAGGACTGAAGGGCTTGAGTTAAAAGGATAAACTGGAAGGCTGGGGCTTTTTGCTCTGGAGCCTAGAAGACAGAGGGGTGATTTTATAGAGTTTATAAAATCTAGGGAGTTGTTCTTAAAAGCACAATGTGAGTTATTCTCTAGTCTTCCAGTACCTCACCAAGGCTAGGCAGATTAGATAGTCACAGTCTGTTTCCCAGGGTAGGGATATCTAAAATTAGAGGACACAGATATATAGAGGGGAAAGAGTTAAAGGGGTCCTGAGAAGCAAGCTTTTCATAGAGAGGGTGGTGAATATGTGCAATGAGCTGCTAGAATAAATGGTAGGGGCTGTTACAATTACAATGTTTAAATGACACTTGGACAGGTACATGGGCAGGAAGAGTTCAGAGGGATACGTGTCAAAAGCAGGCAAATTGACTACATCAGGTAGGGATCTTGGTCAGCATGGATGAGTTGAGCTGAAAGACCTGTTTCATGCTGTATAATTCCGGAATAAACTGTCAGAGGAATAGATAAATGGAGGCAAGAACAGTAAAAACATTTTACAGACGTCTGGATGGGTACCTTAATGAGTGACTGTTCAGCATAGACAGTGGACCAAATGGCCCAGTTCTATGCTGTACATCTCTAGGACTCCATGAAAAAAAATGTTCCACTACTAGTCCTTTCCCTAAACAGTTTAAATCAGTAGCCTCTGCTTAAGATTCTTCTCATTTACTGCATCAAAACTGTTCAAGATTTTGAGCTCTTCAAATCTTCAATTTTTCATGTTCCAATGAAAGTAGCTCCAGTCTGTCCAACTATCTGTTTCTTTGTTCTTGGTAATGCTCCAATAAATCTCTTTTGTTTCTCCAAGGCCTTGGCACTGTTTCCAAAGAGTAGTACAGTACCCAAAATTGAATATAAAGCTTTTAGTCATTGAGCCACTAATTTATAATGATTGAGCATAATTGCTTTGCATTTGTACTGTGTGCTTCTATTAACAAAACCAAAGACCCAAAGCATTTTTCCCCAAAAAGGGAATAGTCTTTTCAATTTAACTTAAAAAGATCTTTGCATAAACAAAATTGCTTAAAGATTTCTTGCTTTAGGAATGGTTGGGAATAGAGTAATCGTGGTTTAGACAGCAGTACATTGCTAGTGGATGAAGTAGCTCAATGAGCCTTAGAAATCATTGTTCTTTGGGAGATCTGGAGAAACAATTTGTGAATGGAGAGTTGGCATTAATTCAAAGCTTAAGTTACTGGCAACAACAGTTTCTCCAAGTTTGAGTTTTTTTAGGAAACTGAATTAGACTTGCTTGTCTCTGTATTAGAAACCATAATCCTGGTCCTTAATGTTATACATACCACTTGGTCACTGGCAGGTCTCATCATTCTTGCAAGTACATTCAGGAGATCTTGCCGTTTCAAAAACTATATAAAAAAGAAATTCAAATGCCAAATGGTTACAGAAGCATGCAGCATCACTGAAAAAAAAACACACATTGCCCACATTTAAGGTTCATTGTGTAATTTGGAAATTGGGATCAACAACACTTCAACAAAGAAGTGGAAGACCACAAACACCTTTACAACTTGAGTCTGTGGGTACTGACTTGTTTTCCAATATATTAAGATATTTGCAGTTCAAATTTTCTCTAACCACGTTAGACACCACTTTGAACATCAGTTGATAAAATTGAACTCTGATTCTATCTGCAAACCTAAATGTTGACAGACCTGTGGTTGCAGTGTGTTTTGTTGTTATTAAGGAATGCAGCATTTATAGCTGTTTGCTCCCTTACAAGCCTTTTACCACTTTAACCACTTTGAATGATCTGGCCTTTGACATAACAAATGCTACTGGAACCTTCCACCCAGTTGTCTGTAATATCTCAGCCCGCGCTGCAGTGGACTGATTGGCAAACCATCTTTTCACCAAAGCTGGATTCTTCCAACAGCTGACTTATCAGCCCTGAAGGACAAAATGAAAGTCTCCTCTCCCAGAACAGGAAAGTCATTCTCGGCTGGCTGACACTGAGGTAGTACTACATTTGAGCATCTGCACTTTGTTATGATATATTAAACTGGCTCAGTCTGTTTTGGTAGGATTTTAGAAGATGCCACAGGATTTTCTGAAGGGGAAAGAAATGGCATCTTGTCCTTTTCAAATATGTACTTACATCCACTAGAATAGCATAATTCCCTGATTTCTGGATGCTTCCCACATGATTTCCTGTACTTTAAAGCAATATATTGGCACGCAGCTGCTTGAGATGTTTCCAAGTATAACTTCATTCACCTCAATTTGAAATGATTCTATAACCTAGACTCCCTTTCAAGAACTCTATAATTTGTGTTCTCAGTTTTTTTTATTTGCACAATGTCATCTTTTGCACATTGGCTGTTTGTCAGTCTTTATTTACATATATGTTTTCTTCATAAATTCTATATTTCTTTATTTTCCATAAATGCTGCAAAAATGAATCTCAGGGTAATATTTGAAGACATATACATACTTTGATAATAAATTTACTTTTTTTTTAAAGAAGAGGTCTGATAAATAAAGCCTGACAGTCATGACACAATCTTTTTCTAACTGTTGACCCTACTCAACAGAGTAGTTAGGATGCAGAGAGGTTGCTGCAGTTGGCAACAACCTCCAACTCATGCATTTTGAATCCAATTTTAATTGGTTCTCCACATTCACAACTATCAGCCCACTCAGAACGTCACGTGATTTGCTTTTGAAACAAATGGGTCAGATGGGTTCAAAGGTTTGTGTTAAGCATTGGATATGAAGCATTACTCTGAATCTATCCCATGCTGTAGCTGCCCTAAGAGTGCTTGACGAAAGTATTCAGAGCGATTACTTCATCTAACTTTTGCTGAATGTGCCAGAAGGGGTATTTGGTGGGACAATGCAGTGGGTTTCCAGCGTTTTTCACTACCTCCCTTTTTGTTCTGACAATGACAGATTTGCAAGTTCAAATTTTAACATAAACTTAAAGCCTGGCAGAACAAAATAACTTTTAAATTGTGGATTGTTAAAAAAATATAAATTTAAAACATACAAAATATGCAATGGTTTAGTCACAGATTATTCAAACTGCAAGTGAGATTGAAATTAAGTAGGGTTTGCACCTTTAGCTGAATTAGCATTCCTTCACAACATACTCTCCCTGAACACCACAGATTGTAGATGTGTTCATTTTCTTGGTTCAGTTTCCCTGTGCTAGTAGGTTCTTTATTAATCCCATCATCCCCTGCAAATAAAAGAAATCATATTAGTTGCTGGATCTCACTGTGTGAAACCGTTTGTGAGAAATCATCATCGGACCAACTGTTTACCACTATAACCAATTAAAACTAAACCAACCAACTGCCGCTCCAAGTGCATAAATGATAGCACTGAACCACAGAGCTCGTGTCTGCTGGGATAACAAGTGGGAAGGCACAATGTAATTACAAGCATCCCCAAGGCTATGAAAAGTTTTTGGAGGTGAGGGAAATCAGTTATGGTTACAGTGCTTGAATGTTACTCAAGATGTTAGCCTGCATCAATGGATAACTTCTCTCTGGGAATACCATGGTCCATTGCTCTCCTTCTGAAATACAAGGGATTCAAAAAGTGTGGAGAGAAAGCAGGAAAATGGTGCTAAGGATGAGATTCGATCAAGCCATGATCTTATAGGATGAAGCAGGTTGAAGGGGCTAACTGACTTACTCCTCCTCGTGTTATCATGAATACTATGACCCAGTGTTCCTCTCAAACGTTGGTCCTCGTTTCTTCCTAAGGTCCCATGTAGTAAATCCACGAGATCGCTAATAAAATCTCCTCATCGCTGACAACCAACACAAGCACACCTCAAGGATGCATGCTTAGCCCAATGTGCAGGATCAAAAAACCTGCAGGGGGTTGCAGACTCAGCTAGCTCCATCACAGATACAACCTTTCTGACCGATGAGGACACCTTCAAAAGGCTATGCCTGAATGAGGCCGCATCTGTCAATAAAGGCCCTCACCACTTGAAACAGTGATAATAAACATGATCCGGAAATGTTGGAAATCATTCTATATTATTAAAACAAAATAATTGAAAATGTTAAACAAACAATTTATACCAAGTAAGGCTCCTGATTCATTTCAATGGGTCCATTGCATTTGTGTTTTCAGTCAGCAATTTTCCGAGCCTGAGACACCTGTGAAATTTGCAGGGGTCACCAATGCCCCATCGGATTCAGAGAACTGGTAGTTTCATGGGGCTGGCACTCTGTCATGCAGAAGGCTTACATTCAGTTTACATTTGTGAAAAGCCAAGTTATGGGCTTTACTGTTGGCCGATCTGAGCAGACCTCGGGAGATTTGCCCAGAATATAACAGATTCCTTGTCTCACATTCAGTTCTGTGAGGTTTCACAGGAAATGATATCCTCCTCTATAGGTTTACAGAAATGCTGATAGGGATGCAGTGGGAGGTGAGGATGCAGAGAATAGAAGAATCGTGCCGAGATCAGTATTTTTTATTTTGATATTTTATATGATTATTTTTTCAGAAAATGAACACCATACAACTAGAAATAAACCCCAGTTCAATCCTCAATTTTGAAAAATAAAGATGGGTTAGAAGTTTCATATTCAACTGCTTTAATGCGCCAAGGAGAGACCTTCTGAAATGACCATTGTTGCAGATGAAGAGCAGAATCAATAAAATGTTAAGGGCCAGGAACCCCAGACACCATTTATTGAACAAAGCTCAAACCAAAGAATTATTGACTTGGACTCACCAACAAGGGAAAAGTTGCCCTCTAGTAGTTCCTTGTGAGAGTTGAACCACGCAGCAGCCAGTCTACTGTTTTTGTTTTTACCTATGATGTAGTTCATGATGTAAGCCAAAAGGCCTGTCACCATCAGAATCTCCATGTAGTAGCTCTCCCAGCTGTTTTGTAGGTGATGGGGAACCTAACCAGAGTTGGAGAGCATGCTGTCATAAACTTGAATTGAGAATCATATTAAAACAAATTCAATGTTAGCAGTAGAGTACTACCAGCAGCTTTGCAGTACTATCTCAATTAACTGCATTCTCTCCACATTACAACAAACCTTATCACAATCACCTCTCCACACAAGCACACACAGAAACTTCTTAAAATTTTAGTCTTTCCTTGGGTTTCAAGAACTATAAGCTGCTTTCTCCCAGTCCTTACCTTCATTCCAAGCTGAGCTTGTATGAACACATTGCCCCTTCGTAACACTATCTTATTTTAAGTGCCACCAATCCAATAGGATACAAGGGGTTCCACCCTCCCTGCTCTTGGGACTGGGACTGTCACTCATGTTGCTTGTGCCCTGAAAGTGTGGGCCTTAGCTTCCTCACCTTGGACTATACTGTTCCTTTCGGTGTGGTGCAGGACATAGATATCCACTGGGAGCCCAGCTACAGATGTCCAGCTGTACCCACCGCCAATTCTGTAGTACTGCACCACAAGCCCTTCTCCTAGGCTCTGAAGCACTGCTCCCTGTACACTTCCCAGTGAAGAAAAGGAAAGTAACTTCCACAGCAGGGGAAAACTGGGGCTTTCCTGGCTACTTTTTCCCTATTACAGCTTGGGACAGAGTTTGGAGTTCAATCCCAGCATCCTCTGTGAGAGTCTGTATGTCCTCCCCGTGGAATGTGTGGGTTTTCTCCGGGTGCTCCAGTTTCCTCTCAGAGCCTAAAGACGTACTGGATAGGTTAATTGTGTCGTGATTAGGTGAAGATTAAATCGGAGTTGCTGTTGGGTTGGTGCTGCTCAAAGGGCCAGAAGGGCCTTCTCTGCACTGTATCACTAAATAAAGAGAGACTAACTCTGCTAATATAAATCCACTGACAAATGGGAATCCAGCTTGAGCATCTCCCAGTTCCTGAGCTTCAGTACCGCAGGTTTACAATTTTGAATCTCAAGTCATCTAGAGGCTATGTCAGATTTTGTAAGCAAGAGACAATGCAATATAATGCAATTACTGCTCGGTACTTACATTAACAATTTTAATTGGATCTTTGCTTCTGCTGGAAGGTCTGTCTGCTTCTTCATAACCTTCAAATTCTTCATCGTCAAACGGCTCTCCTTCTGCATCTCCTTCCTGTCACGTATTGAACACAAGAGCAAAATCTATACAACTTGAATTATAACAAGTCAAACCCAACAAACAATGAAATCAATTTAAAGTAATGTTATATATACTCAATAGCCACTTTATTAGGTACACCTGCTTGTTAATACAAATATCTAATCAGCCAATCACGTGGCAGCAACTCAATGCATAAAAGCATGCAGACATGGTCAAGAGGTTCAATTGTTGTTCAGACCAAACATCAGAATGGGGAAGAAATATGATCTAAGTGATATTGATCGTGGAATGATTGTTGGTGCCAGATGGTACTGGTTTGAGTATCTCAGAAACTGCTGACCTCCCTGGATTTTCAAGCACAACAGTATCTACAGTTCACAGAGATCGACACGAAAAACAAAAACATCCAGTGAGTGGCAGTTCTGTGGATGAAAGTACCTTTCTAACGAGAGAGGCCAGAGGAGAATAGTCAGACTGGTTCAGGCCTACAGGAACGCATTACAACAGTGGTGTGCAGAAGGTCATCTCTGAGCGCAGGTGTCAAACCTTGAAGTGAATGGACTGCAGCAGAAGACCAAGAACGTACATTCAGTGACCACTTTATTAGGTACAGGAGGTACCTAATAAAATGGCCACTGTATGTAGGCTCCAATGTTAATGACTAATCTTAAGTGATCTAGCTTCAGCATAGCTCATTGGTACTCTCTTTAGAGGTAGAGGGGCTTCAGTCCTGAAGGTTCTCAGCCTGAAATGTTAGCTGTTTATTCATTTCCATAGATGCTGTATGATCTGCTGAGTTCCTACAGCACTTTGTGTGTAGCTCTAGAGCAGGGGTCCCCAACCTTTTTTATACCATGGACCTTACCATTAACCAAAGGGTCCATGGACCCCATGTTGGAAACCTCCTGCTCTAGAGGCAAGTTCTAGTTTAAATCCAAATCTAGAGAATTGAGCACACAATTCAAACTGACAGACAGTATGGTACTGAGGGATTACTGTCTTATGGAGGATAACCACAGTAGCAGTTGGGAGTTCAGTTCTGGGGTCTTCTGTATGTTGCTTCTTGAGTGTGTGGGTTTCCTCCAGGTGCTCCGGTTGCCTCCCACATTCCAAAGACATACCTGGTGGGTATGTCTTTACATTGGTCAATGTAAATTGTCATATGATTAGGCTTGGGTTAAATTGGGGGCTGCTGGTGCAGTAGAGACCTGTTCCACACTGCATCTCTAAATAAATTAATAAATAAAACGCACAATCCTGCCCAATCAGCAGCAACACAGATCATTGGTGCTTCAGACACATGCGGGGCTCTCCCTTGCGTCATCCACAAATGATGAGGGGCCACTGAAATTTTTAAAACTGAAATAGGCAGAGTTTTTCTCCCCCCTTGGAGTTAAACGGACGACTAATTATTATCCTCAAAATGGGCAACCCCATTTAATGAAATGTTGCTGCAGAGAAAGTGTTAGTTATTGAGATGAATGAACAACTGATGAATCTAAAGCCTGAATGAGAAAGCCCACATATATGAAAGTGGAATAATGATATAAGAAAGGATAAGAGACCAAAAAGAATAACTATCTTAAAATGATGTGGACCAACAATCAGTGAAAAGATTGCTCATGTGAAAACAGCATACAGAAATGCCCAGAGAATAAGCACAAAAACAGGAGTGTCAGAATACAAACCAGTTAATGAAACAAGGCTAAAGACAGACCAGGCAATTAAATATCACAGAGAGATGGGAAGAAATGGGTGCAAGGGAATTCAAGAGACAGTGATGTAATATTCTAGCATAAAAACCTAAAATATAGAGCACTCAGTACCTCTTTTGTATTGAGCAAGGAAATGGTCACATTACTGTTTTAGGTACAGGATGGACTAATTTAAAAAAAGAGAGCTTGGATGCCTCAGGAATTCAAATCTATAATGGGTTATAAGGTTAAATGTCACGTTATTTTAAATGGTTGCAATCGGATATCAGTTTAAAATAATCAGAAATAAAATAAATTAAAATAGGATTTTAGCAACATATATAATTCTTTGACACAAGCCATTGTTAAAAGGGCCCATGAAAAGGAAACCAACAACTGTTTGTGTGTTGCAGGGATAGATGGGATTGGTCCATGTAGTTAATGTGGATAAAAATACCTGGGGTGTTGTTTTAGGCAGAAAGCTGAGTTCCTGATCTCCATTCGACAGTACTGCTCACAAAACTCTGCCAGTTCTCATCATAGTAGACCAAGTGGCTCAGACAGACTTGTGGAAAAACTTGTGGTCTCCACTCCTACCCTAGATGAAGATATAACCATTAACTGGCCATGGAGTGGTGTAACACTTACTCCAACTATATCTGGATCCTCAAAATCCTGATTATCATCCTGCTCCTCCAGTTCCACAGTTGCCTCCTCCTCATCATCTTGTACAGTCGTGACTTTTTGCAGAACCTCCTCGGTGGCATCGTCAGTTGTGTCTTCAAACTCTGCAAAGTCATTGTCGTCGTATTCTACAATGTCATCTGTGTCATCAAAGTCATCAAAATTACCAACAGCAAGGCTACAGCCCTGCACGAGGAGGAGAAGAAACAGAAGGTAGAGCCGCATGATGTTTCAGCCTGCAGATAAATAGAATAAGGAATAAGTGTACAAAAACTGACTTTTCTGATCCACTTCCTCTTTCCTGTAGGAGGTACTCAGACCCTGAAGCCTATCATACCATTTAATTAGACCGTGACTGATCTACATTGTAAACCCATTTACAGATTCAAAAACAATTACTTCCTTTCAATCATTCTGTTCTTAAACCAATCAGGAAAACCCTAATTGCCAGCTTAGCAACACTATGACCACTTCTGCACTAAAATGGACTGGTTTTTTTTGTTCCAATTATGTTCTTTCATGCAAAAATGGTTCGTTTTGTTGCTTTGTTTTGCTTTGTGAATGTTGTGTATCTGATACCCTATATCTGTGATGCTGCTGCAATTAAGTTTTTCACTAGACCCATGCATATACATACTTGTGCACATATCACTTTTTCCCCTCCAGTCCTGCTGAAGGGTCTTAGCCTGAAATGCCAACTGTACTTTTTTTTTCCACAGATGCTGCCTGGCCTGCTGAGTTCCTCTAGCATTTTGTGTGTGTTTGTGCTGTCTTTACGACAGTTATTTAGTTTATAATATTTTCGCTTAGTAATTCATTCAATAGTATTTTCTAGTTAGAATTAGAAGTGTTTAAAGTATATTCATTGCATGTAAAATATATCGGCATGCGATGACGTCACATCCGGTTTCGCCGCGTCTTGTGGGAAAGTACCGGTTTGAAATTAGCGCGAGGGTGGGGGCTTACCACGAGGCACACCTGAGCAGAAGTTGTTTTGCAGGCATGAGAAATCACAGTGAGAGCAACGCTGTAAGTTAATAGATAATCGATATATTGAACTAAGATGTTAATGCCAATCCTGTTAGAAGTAACGACGGTAGATAATGTTTATGCTTTCGTTAGTTAAAGAGTCGCGGATAGTTTGCATGGAAGTGTATTTAAAGTAGTCAATGGAGCAGGTAAACTCTCCCTGTATACTGCACCTTAGTGTAATGTAGTTATAGTCACCTTTGCAAGTATTTACACTTGAAATGTGATATTAAGGAAGGAACAAATACTGTATCAATCTTGTATTGTTTTATCAACAGTTTTCACCATATGTTAATGTGAAGAGTGAACAGTAAATGGTTAATCTTACTGCGATCTGGTTCTTATTAACTGTGGTTTATCTCGACGTTTAATTCGGCGTTTCGTTACACGCGAAGGAGAACGTTACAGTGTTGCTTCAATGCTTTTGCTCGATGCCGGCTCCCTAGGCCTGAGTTGATGTAGTAGTGCTTCAATAAACTCATCTTTGACTTCGACTTAGTTCAGTAGCCCTTAACATCCCTATCTAATGAAACATCATTCAGTTTGGAAATTTTCAAGAACTCCCTATCTGAAGATCACTTAGGAAAGCAAACTTTACACTTCAATAATTCTTTAGTGAAGGGCATTGTAATAATCCTCATTAACAGATTGTCTCTATTTTCAAGATTATTTCCCTTAGCATATCTGCCATTTTCTTATCCCCCATTAATTACAGCTTTTAAGGACCAACATTTAATCATGCTGCTCATTCCTTTTTTAAAGTTTATACTTGCATTGGAGATTTGCCAGGATATTTCCTGGATTGGAGGACAGGGATTGAAGTTATAGGGAGAGATTGGATAGATTGGACTTGTTTTGCCTGGAGACAAGGAGGCCGAGGGGCAGCTTGGTAGAGGTATATAAAATTATCAGAGGCATTGATAGGATAGAATAGTCAGGATCTTTTCCCTATGGATAGAGGTATGAAAGCACAGAGGGCATAGGTTTAAGGTGAGGCAAATGAGCTTTAAAGGTGATCTCAGGGGAAAGGCTTTTTGTTTACATAATCGGTGGATATCTGGAACACGCTGCCAGAGGAGATGCTGGAATCAGGTACACAAAGAAACGTTCACAGATGGGCACTTTAATAGGCATGACATCGAAAGATTTGGACACAATTCAAGCATATGAGATTAGTGCAGATGGGTAAAGTCAGCATGGGCGTGGTGGGCTGAAGGGCCTGTTTCTGTGCTGTACCACTCTATCACTGTATCTTGCAGTAGAATCTCTTATTGCATGTGTTTCTACTTGCTAGCTTACCTATCAATGTAGAATCACGAGCAGGAGCAATTACATATTCCTGGTTAGCGCAGTAAATCTTTTACCCACTTTCTATACTACCTGAGGTGCTTAAGGAGAGCAAATCTACCCCAAAAATTGCTGGCCAACTTTTATCAATGTGTGACAGAGAGCATACTGTCATATGGATTGACAGTGTGGCACTCTAGCTTCAGCCAAAGGGCAATTAGGACGGCTCAGCACATCATTGGGACTCAACTACAGGACCTAGAGACAATCTACAACTTGCGATGCCTACAGCGCACTCATAATACCGTTAAAGACCCATCCCATCCTGGACATTGTGTGTTCAGTCTCCTGCCATCTGGTAGAAGATACAGGAATATCTCAGCCAAGACAGTAAGACTGAAAAACAGCTTCTTTCTGGGGGCTGTTATGCAGCTGAATAATGCCACTCACTGGCTTGCCAATGGCCTTTGAGTGTTATGGAGCATCAAAGTCACTTGTTGCATGTAAATATGGGAATTTAAAAAAAAATTAAGCCATACTGCCTGCATTGCAAATGTCTGTTTTGCATGGACTGGAGTAACACCACAATCTCATTGTTTTTAGCAATGAGAATAAAGTTCTACTCTATTCTTTTCTTTCTACCTCCAACATTCAAAGACTTCCAACAATAAAGGCCCACAAGACCAGCCTGGAAAGCATGGACCACTCAAGTCACCTCTCAGCAAAGGCAGACACTGATGAAGATGAAATCCACCATCCCCTTTGGTGTGCCAATACAGTCTGTGGCAATCTGACAAAAAGTAGATTTGACTATCAAGGCCTCAAGATGAACACAAAACTCACGGTCCATCAGACAGCAATGATTCCTGCCCACCTCAATGCTCCTGATGCTTGGGTTGCTTACAGCAAGCTTCTCAAAGTTAATGAGAGGTACCAGCAACACTGACTTTGAAAAATCCTCCAAATCCAATGGCAGGATAAGCAAAACTGGTTGAGTGGCCTTTCCCAGGTGAACAGTCCCAGTCGCGAGTTGAGTTTCACTCAGTAGAGATGTCATGCCCATTGTGCTCATGAAATACACAATAATGGTTCATGCCAAGGTGCCAGAAAGTGTGAACCACTAAATCCATACATCAGAAGCACGCAAAAACCCAGCATAAAAAAGAGCATCACCAATTGGGGCAGCATCTATGGCTCCCACGCTACCCTTTTCCACCACTTTGAAAACTACAGAACTGGAGTGAAAGCAAATCATTCTGAGCTCCTGGTACAACCAAAGGAGCAGAAGTCATTGAATAGCCACCCTCTCTAGCAAGTTTGCACCCCTCGAGACTGCACTGAACAGCATTGTTCTGAAAAGAAGTTTCTATGGATATGATAAGGATAGAGGGCATTTTGAACAAAATCTGTGCGACATAATCTTTAACATGATATATGAAAAATAGTCTGCAAACAATTTTAAAAGGGCATTCTGAGATACCCACCTAGTTCAATCATACTGGTGCCCGAACTAGTACACTGGCAACCTAACTCACTGACTATCGTCCAGTCACACTTACATCTATTGTGATGAAATGTTTTGAGAGGTTGGTGATGAAACACATCAACTCCTACCTGAGGAGCAACTTGAATCCATCCCAATTTGCCTACCATCACAATAGGCCAACAGCAGATACCATTTTTCGGATGGTGATGAATCAACATATAGGAGAGAGATTGAACATCTGGCTGAGTGGCTCAACAACCTCTCACTCCATGCTGGCAAGACTAAGGAGCTGATTATTGACTACATGAGGAAATCAGAGATCCATGAGCCAGTCCTCATTGGGGATCAGCAACTTTAAACTCCTTGGTGTTACCATTTCAGAAGATCTGTCCTGGGTCCAGCACGTAAATGCTATTACAAGAAGGTACAGCAGTGTCTCTGCTTTCTTATAAGCTTGCAAAGATTCGGCATGACATCTAAAACTTAAGACAAACTTCTATAGATGAGCAGTGGAGTGTATATTGTCTGGTTGAATCACAGTCTAGTATGGAAACACCAATGTCCTTGAAAGGGAAATCCTACAAAAAGTCGTGGATACGGCCCAGTCCATCACGGGTAAAGCCCTCCCCACCATTGAGCACATCTACATGGAGCGTTGTTGCAGGAAAACAGCATCCATCATCAGGACGCCCACCACCCAGGACACACTCTCTTCTCACTGCTGCCATCAGGAAGGAGGTACAGGAGCCTCAGGACTCACAACACCAGACTCAGGTACAATTATTACCCTCAACCATTAGGCTCAACTTCACTAACCTCAACACTGAACTGATTCCACAACCTAGGGACTCATTCTCATGTTCTTGAGATTTATTGCAAATTTATTAATTATTATTCTGTTTCGTTCTTTTCTTTTTGTATTTGCATGGATTGTTCTCCTTTGCACATTGGTTGTCTTTGTGTGCAGTTTTTCATTAATTCTATTGTATTTACCATGAATGCTTGCAAGAAAACAAATCTCAGGGTTGTATATATGACATACATGTCCTTTTGATAATAAATTTACTTTGAACTTTGTATAATAAGATGCTAAAATCAACAATTCAGTGAAAGGACTTGTGCAGTGACTTGGGCCAAATTAGAATTGGAGATGGTGTTTAGCCACATTGTCAAACAAAAGGCAGCCTAATTATTGGATTTAGCATAAACAACTGACTGAACAGAGTCTAAAAGGCCAACAAGGCAGAAGCCAGGATCAACGATAATCTTTATTTCACTTGCCAATTCACCATTATCTGCTCTTCCCAATTCACGGCACTCCCCAAAATGCTGGAGGAACTCAGCAAGTCAGGCAGCCTCTACAGAGGGAATAAGCAGTTGATGTTTTGGGCTGCAAATTTTTATCAATCCTGACTTGCTGAGCTCCTCCAGTATTTTGTGTGTGTGTGTTATTCTAGATTTCCAGTATTTGCAGAATCTCTTGTGCCTCTCACCATTCTATAACTGGCAGACTCTGAAAGACAGATTAGTTGATCAGGCCTCAAGGCTTGCTGCTGGGATACTGACTGAAGTGGTCGCTCTCTTGGATTAGGGCCAATCAACAGCTGCTTCTCAATATGCAACAAGACACAGGAAAACAACTGTTCCTGAGTCAGCACTAATACTGGTACTTCACAGCAGGGATTCACAATGATTCTATTTCACAACAGAATTAAATGCAGGGGCTTCCAATGGCTGTCAAGCATTCCCCAAATTTACGTGTTTTATCAGTTGTTTCAGTCGAATGCCAAAGATATATTCAGCTGAACTGCTGCTGTCATCTAAGTGCTACAGCGAGCTCCAAACAAGAGCAACATAAAGGACGTAACATTCAAAATTACAGCGCAAAATGTAGATACCATGGGTTTCAAGGTTAATACATGCAACTTTGTCCTATATAACATGCAAGCCAAGGGCTGGTAGTCAGTGCAGCTGGCGATGCTCAGGATAAATTTGGGTTCAATAAGAGTGCCAAACAAGCACTTTTAAAAGTCACTAGCTTAATTTGGATTCTCCTCACACCACACACAGTGCATTAAAGTAACCCCAAGCTATACACTAAATGACAAATCAGGTGGCCTCAACGTAGTAATAAACACCATATGTTCTCTCAAACCACTTAGAAAGAACACAGCTGCTCACCTATCTTACTCTTTGCCCTCAAGCAAGCCCAAATCCCTTGATATGTATCCAAAAATGTTTTGATTTCAGTATTGAATAAGCTCCATGGATGAACATCTGCAGTCACTCGGAATAGATTAGTCCAAAGATTGGCAACACTGAAAATAAAGTTCTCATTAGTCCTAAAAGATAGCACAACCCTTATGCATTTGAGGTGTTACCCCAAAGCCCTAGAAATCTTGCTGACTGCAGCATTCCAATCCCCTTGCGAAGAGGGCTTATATAGTACTTGCTTTCACGCCTGTCAGCTTTTTAAAAGCATATTTCTCTACAACACATCTGCAACTTTCTTATCCACTCTTCCCTTCACACTGTGTCCTTGCAATTTATTTCCCCAGTTTCATCAACTAAGATGGGACTTTGATTTTAACAGAGGCACAGGCACTGATCTTTGTGGCAGTCCAGTCAATGCAAAGGCAGCTTATTGCATTATATCCATTAGCCAGCCCTTGATCGAATCCCACAAATTCCAGTTTTGTGCAACTATAATCATGGGGAAACCAACACAAGGCTTTTTGAAAAGACAAGCGTAACACACACAAAGCACTAGAAGAACTCAGCCATTCAGGGAGCATCTATGGAGAGGAATAAAGAGTTGACATTTTAGGCTGGGTCGCTTTATCAGGGCTGGAACGGAAGGGGATAGAAGCCGAAAGCTAACATATTACATTGACTTTCTGTCCAGTTAGTTAAACCCGAGAAAGAATTTTCCAGTACTCTTTTTTTTCATAAAACCTGCCATATCATCAATTAACTTTGAGATATTGGTAGAATGCCCTACCCCACAAGGTGAACCTCTGCCATAAACAGCATACATTTCATCCCAAAGCCCAGATTCTGCTCTGGGCTGCCCTTTAGTCTTATGATAAGCTTAGATTAATCTTCAGCGGCGCTGAGACTTTTCCGAGTGTCAACTATAAAGCAATGCAACAATGTCACAGCCTCTCAGTGCTCCAGACAGTAGAAATTGACTGGCCCCAAACTCCACACAAAGGGTACAGCATTAAAATACTACTTCACCCCACTAGACACCAAACCCTGCTCTCATCTCCCCAATTTGAACTGACTAAGGGTATTCAAGCTGAAATGTTAATTTCTGTTCCTTCCTGTGCATACACTGCCTGACCTGGCGTGTTTCCAGCATTTTTTAAAATTTCAGATCTCCTTCAACTGAAATTTTTTTTGTGACTTTCTGAAGAAAACAAGGTGGCGATGGAGATGTGAGATGATACAAGTATTAAAGAGTATGGAGAAGGAGGAGAGGGCAAATTGATTTGATGGGCTGGTAAAGGATACGGAGGGTGGGAAAAGTCAGAATACATAGAACATAGAAGAGTACAGTACAGACACAGGCCATTCAGCCCATAATGTTGTACCGAACCAGCTAAAAAGCAAATCAAAAACTCGCAAACACTAATCCCTCCTCCCTACACCATGTCCATATCCCTCCATCTTCCTCACATCCAAGTGCCTATCCAAATGTCTCTTAAAAGCCTCCAATGTATTTTCTTCCACCACCGTAGCAGGCAACACATTCCAGGTATCCACCACTCTGAGTAAAAATAAACAACCCCTCTCACCTTCAATACATGTCCTCCTGGTATTAGTCATTTCAACCTTGGGTAACAGATATTCTCTGTCTACTCTATCTCTGCCTCTCAAGAGTCTTGTAAACCTCTATCAGGACCTCCTGCCAAAGGGTCTTGGCCTGAAACGTCAACTGTACTCTTTCCCATAGATGCTGCCTGGTCTGCTGAGTTCCTCCAGCATTTTGCGTGTGTTGCATCGAAGAAAGGTTGTTACATTTTAATATAGACACAAAGCAGGAAATTACAAACCAGTTTGCTTAACATACATCTTTCAGAAAATGTTAGAAAAATTCAAGGTAATCTAAGTCACCTTGTTTTTTTTGGAAAATGAAATCACGTTTAATTAATTTAATGATTATTTGAAGAAATATAACATACACCGTGAATCAAAATGAATCAGTACTAAGATTTCGGGAAGGCACTGGATAAAGCACCACATTAAAGATTATTGCAGAAAATAAAAGCTTATGCTGTAGTGCAAGATAATTGACTGGCTACAGCAATCAGTAGCCTTTTTTTAATTGGTAAGATGCAACAGCAGAGTGCCAGAAGGATCAGTGCTGGGTCCTCAAGTTTTACATGACGATTTATGTACATAATATGAATCCAATCTGGTGCTGACACATATGTGAAAAGAATATGTGGGTACACGGGGTTAAGTGAGTGGGCAAAGAGAGAAGAGAGAAATGTGAAGTTGTCTATTTAGCAAGAAAAATAAAATTATCAAGTTGTGACAGACTGTAGAGCTGAGATGCAGCAGGATTTGGCTGTCCTGGTTCATGATTGGTAAAAGATAGGTACATGCAGGGACAGCGAGTAATTAGGAAAGCAAACACAGGCCCGCACCAGCTCACATACACCTGTCTAGACATATGAGTGAAATTTGGGAGATAGGTAGGATGAATTTGCTGGTTGCTATGGGGCTGTCATCTAAGAACTTAGTTTGTGGCCGCACTTCTGATTTGCAAGCTGTTTGGGTTTTAAACAGTTCACAGGAACAAAAGCCTATGAAAATTTGGGGAGGAGCTGTAATGTTATTTTATCACATACCATTTGGGGAATCGGATACAGAGTATGAAGATTAGTTCTGATTACATTTGGCATTGGTGAGACGACATCTGATGTACTGTGTAGTCCTGGACTCTTTATTTAAGGAAAGATGTTAATACATTCAAAGCAGCTCAAATAAACTTTAGGAAGCTTGTAACAGCTGGACTTTAAAAAATGAGAAGTAACATCTGATAAATACAAGTTCTTGAGGCTTGTGACAGTGTAATTGTAGGGAGGGCATTTCTTCTCACTGTACAATTTAGAATCTGGAGGTCACTATTTGAAATTCCCTCCTTTAAAATAACAAGAGTGAAATCTCTTCTCTTAGAGACTTGCAAGTCTTTGGAACTCTCTTCCTGGAAGATGGAAGCAGAGATGTCCATTCCAACCCCCTGCCACCAACAAACACTCAAGAGTGAAAGGTTACCATAAGTAGATAGGAACGCAGAGATGAATCTATAATCAGCCGGGGTGGAGGAGCCTCCAGGGCTCAAGTGGCCAACTGCTCCTTACTCATGTGTCTATATGACGTGGTGGACTCATCTGCTACCAAACAAGAGAAAATCTGCAAATGCTGGCAATCCAAGCAGCCCACACAAACTGCTGGAGGAACTCAGCAGGCCAGGCAGCATCTATAGAAAAGAGTAAACAGTCGACGTTTCAGGCTGAGACTCTTCATCAGGACTCATGAAGGGTCTCAGCCTGAAATGCTGACTGTTTTCTCTTTTCCACAGATGCTGCCTGGCCTGCTGAGTTCCTCCAGCATTTTCTGTGTGTGCCATTTGCTACCTATATAATTTATAGAGTACTGAGAAACAAGGAAAGAGGAATAGGCCAATGAGCTCCTTTGGTGCCAGCATCCAATGAGATCATGCAAATAACCTCCATGTATTCTTTGTCCACCCACCCCATCTCACATTATTCAAAACTCTGCTGCCAAATTGATATTGCATCACATTGTGCAACACAGATTTCCTAATTGCCTGCGTTTCTTAACTTGCTCGTCACAGCTCCGCCTCTAACTACCATGAGGTACCAGGGTTTGTTGCAGGAGCCTCTCGAGAGAGCCTTTCTGAGATGGCAAAGTGTTGGCATAGACAGTAGTTTTTTGACAAGACTCTAGATCAGTGGTTCCCAACCTTTTCTATGCCCCACACCCCTAGGAAATGTTTGATTAATGTTCACACCCCCTACAAAAGTAATATCACATTTGAAGACGAAGAAGTCTAATTTCTAATTTTTGAACCACAAAAAATACTGCGGGTGAACAAGTTGAACTTAAAAAAATAAGCTTTTAACTCAGTGCATAAAATGCAAATATAAATTGAGCAATTAGATTCTAATTTATTCAGAAAAAATTGTAAACAGTAAATTGATGAGACTCCTCAACTCTGAGGTGTAACTCCCAGGTAACACTGATGAGACTCCTCAACTATGAGGTGTAACTTCCCAGGTAACACTGATGAGAATCCTCAACGCTGACTTGGGCAGCGGGAGACTGGAGTGTGCTTGGGACAAACATTACTACCACTTCTCAAGGCACAATGGCAGCTGGCTGAGTGATGACTCGTGACTCATCACTCAAGGACACAAGCCACTCTTTGTCGCACCCCCTGAAATTCCATCTCGCACCCCAGGTTGGGAACCCCTGCTCTAGATCATGGTCTCTTTGGGGGATGTGCTATTGCTTGCATGTTGGGGGGGGGGGGGGGGAGGAGGGCAAGTGCTTTTGTTGGAGCAAATGTAGGGAGAGTTGATGCTTCTGCCTCTGCTTATGTATGGGGGGGGCAGGGAAGGGGGGCTTTGGGGTTCTAACGTTTTCTGTCATTCATTCTCTGGGTACTTTTTTTCTGTTTTATGGATGTCCGTGAAGAGGAAGAAAATAAGATTATATACTGTGTACATTCTCTGACATTAAATTGAACCAAATTCACCTAACTGAAAGTGTTTCAATCTGACCTTCAGTTCAAATTTTGCAAACCTTTTAATCTTCCAAATTCCTTGAAAACAAGTTATTGGTGTGAATTAAACCTTGAAATCCAGCCATTACTCTGATAAACCTGCACTTCTCCAAAAATCACTTCCCTATGGGCCGTAGTAGAAATGTTTACATTCTGAACTCCAACCAAACGCTGGAGGAACTCAGCAGGTCAGGTAGCATCTACGAAGAGAAATAACCAGTTGATGCTTTGGGTCGATAAAGGGTCTCACCCACCAGCATTTTGTGTGTGGTGTTCAAGATTTCAAGCATCTGCAGAATCTCTTGTGACTTTGAATTTCGCCTGCCTTATTAAGAAGTTTGCGCAAGACCTAGAAAATCTAAGAAACAACTTACCAAAAGATCTACGTGAACAACAAAATTAACCTACTGGGAAAACAAGAATATTACAGCTAGCCTATTATATTGAAAAGGGTTTCATTCAATGAAAAATTTACAGGATAAATGCAGTTAGATTTGAAAACTATTATCAATGATCTATGAAGAATGAGTTTATTCAAAGTAGCAGAAAGAAGGTGAACCCATATCTCCACAGCACTGGAACATTGTGAACAACGAAGGGGGGATGTGGACTAGGTAAAACACAACTCCAATTACCCCTCCCCCCCATGAGGGACCCCCTCCTTCCCCCACGGTGAGGAAGGATCACTCTCCTTCCAGCTCATCAGAGGACTCTTCCCCTCAGCACTTTCTGTAGAGGAGAAATTGCACTCAACCCTCTACAACTGCAGAAAGGAGAGATCCTTCTGCCACATTCCCCAGTACCTGTTTAGTAGAGGGATCATTCTCCCCCACAACCCCACGCAGAGGGATCACCACTGCTCCACAACGGAGGAATCAACCTCCCCCACTCCCCTCGCAGGAGAAGGGTCCCCACTCCCCCTCGCCCCCGCAGGGGAGGGATCCCCTCTCTCTCCCCACCCCCAGCCCCACCATTCCAGACACAGGAGATTGCCCATCCCGGGAAGTACCTCGTGTCCCTTCCATAAAACGAGCCGCCCTCCAGTGACCAGGGAGGCCAAGGCCACCACTTACCTATCTCGTGCTCCGCGAAGCTCGGTCTCCAGGAGCCGCCCCCTCAGCAATGACGCACGGAAACATCATTGCCGGCAGACGTCACTACCGGTCCCGCCTGCAGATAACAAACAAGTTGTCGCTAGTTGAACCTGTTGATAATAACGTCATTAATAACATACCCTGGTTACTGGCGACATAACTAGTAACCCACTCCAATAACTGACGGTGTAACTAATAACATACTCCGTTAACCAACGACATTATTAGGAACTCATCTCGGTAACCAACAACTCATCCCGGCAACTAACGACATTACCAGCAACGCATCCTGGTAACTGACGGCATTATTAGTAACTTACCCTGGTACTAACGTCGTTGCCGTTAACAGCCTTTCTGTCCCGCTGTAAACCTGCCTCTCAAAGTCGAGTTTATTGAATATTCTACTTACTGCAGCATCACAGGCACATAGTATTATAAACAGCAAGAAAAAAAGTTCAAAGTAAAATTTATTATCAGAGTACAATCCTGAGATTCTTTCTCTGCGGGCATACTTAGCAAATGTATAGAACAGTAACTGGAAACAGGATCAATGGACAACAAACCATGCAAATACAGATAATAAATAAATAGCAATAAACGACGATCATGAAGAGTCCTGAAATGAGTGCAGTTATCCCCTTTTGTTCACGAGCCTGATGGTTGAGGGGTAGTAACTGTTCTTGAACCTGGTAGTGCGAGTCCTGAGGCTTTTGTATCTTTTACCTGATGGCAGCAGTGAGAAAAGAGCGTGGTCTGGTAGGTGGGGATCTCTGATAATGGATGTGTCATGTAGATGTGCTCAACGTTTAGGAGGGACCAAATCCACTTCCTTTTGTAGGACCAAAGGCATTGGTGTTCCCATTCCAGGCTGCAATGCAGTCAGTCAGCACACTTTCCACCACACATCTATAGAAGCTCACCAAGGTTTTTAATGACATGTTGACTCTCTGCAGCATTCTGAGGAAGTGGAGGCACTGTCGTAAATTATACACAAGTTGTACAAGAAAGGACATGTTTAGAATACAAAAAAGTCCACTTTTGCATAAAGTGTCAGTGTTGGTATGCTGAGGTGGTGATTAGGCTAATGCCAGTTGAAGGGAAGATGCTGTTCTTGTACCTGGTGGGGTGGGATTTCAGGCAGCCTGATAGTAGCTGCAAGATGATTTTCCCTGGATAGCAAGTATCTTTGATGAGAACCATTCTTGCTGCAGCTATCCCTGCAGATTCTTATCTCAATAAGGTCACCTCTCATTCCTCAAACATTAGAATACAGAGGCCCTCTTGTTACAGAACCATGATGAAAGGAGCAGTAGCACTCCTGATGGTACCACTGCCTCATCACTTCTGCGACACAGGTACAATCCTGACCCCAGGTGCTCTTTGTGTGGAGCTTGCATGATCTCCCTGTGACTCCATGGTCCACACTTATAAAATACATCAAATGCTTCAAAACAAGACATTGCCTAAAATGATTCTGTCATTCTCCCTGCTCACCTCATCCTCCTAAGGAATGGTCACTTGCTGATCTGCAATGATATTTTCAATGTGGAGGGAGTTAAAGTTAAAGAGGGGTCAATAAATGTCTACAGTATATTATGAGAACACATTATGTATAATATTAATGAGTTCAGAGGTTCATTGATTCCCCATCCTTGCTTCCTTGCTTCCTGCACCTGGCTAAGTTTGTATCCAATGCTTTGACTTTATGGAACTTTATCCATATGACCCACTGCAATGTGGAACCATATCAAAATCCTTCATACTTTCATGTAGATCACTGTAAACATATCCTTCTCATTAACCCTCCTGGTTCTGTCTAACAAATCCAAGGTGCTTTCCAACCATTCACATTCCCTCATTTGGAAATATAGTGATCTGAGAAATACACTGGAGAATTTCTCAAAGAACAGTATGTGATCATGCAAACAACTTTGACAGTATTAGCTGAGGTATAAATATTGGCCAATTCTTTCTGAACAGTGCAGCAGGATTTTTACAAGCTGAATCATCTGTAGTTCAACATTAGTAAGAGAAAGGAGATGGTGATGCACTGCTCCCTGATGGTGAGGACTGACAAGTACCCTGGGGTGCACCTGGTAGAGACCTGAGTGGAGCACCAACACAGAGAAGGGCCATAATCACTTCTACATCTTTGTAGTATGCAGGCTTTTCTTTCACATGTTCTACCAGTCTGTCGTTGCCAGTACAATCTTCAATCAACATGGATGATACCAACAGGCTCAATAAACAAATTAGAAAGGCTGGCTCTGTTATAGGAGTCAAACTGGACACACTAGAGACTGTGATAGAACAAAGGACCCTATGTTAAATCCAGGCAATTCTGGACACTCTTTCTCACCCTCTGCATGCCACCTTGGCTGAACAGAGCTATTAGGCTCTATAATGAGTCAACCTATAGCTGGGGAAGTGATGAACCTCCTCCTGTTAGACTGTGGTAACTTATTGTGTATTCTTTCTAATTCTCTTCTAATAATTTTATCTGTGCTCTTGTGATGTGACTGTGACCCTGTAATTTCCTTTGGGATCAATAAAGTATCTATCTATCTAGGAGGAAGAGGGTCCTTAGATAACTCATTAGTCAGCTCAATTTATTTCTGCCTCGAATCAGTCTTCTGACTGAGATGTGTGTGACATAATGATCAACTGGCTCTTTACTCAATCTTCCAACACATTTATTATTATTTTTCCTCCAAGTTTTCAACTGATGGGTTTAAAATTACAAAAACGTAAGCAATTTCAATACACCAGGGATTACAACAGGAAAAAAGCAACAAAGGCTTCTTTAAAGCTTCTGATGTTCACAATGAGCTTCCATCTCATTAACGGTAACTATTAAATGTGGTACTTTGATGTATAATAATTCTCAGGGAGAATGCTTGAAGATACAACTATCCACACAAGATAGAAGCCACTATTTTGACTAAATAGTTCATTCTTACAGTTGTATAAATTTTCTGTCAAAAACATCTCATTTGTCCAGTCTGTTTTTGACTACTTTGAAACATTCAGAATTTGTTGTATTGTTTAATCCCAAATAAATATGTAAATCTTAGTCTTACAGGAGCACAAAAATGCCTATGTACACTATTCATGTTCTCACCCCTACAGAATAGAGAACAATACAGCTCAATGTCTGTGCCAAAAATGTCAAACTAAATCTCTTCTGCCTGCACACGATCCATATCCTTTCTTTCCTGCAAATTCATGTGCATATCTAGAATCCTCTTTAAAATCCTCCATCATATCTGTTTCCATCATCACCCCTGGCAATCCATTCCAGACACTGATACTGTGCAAAAAAAAGTCCCACACATCTCCTTTAAACTTTCCCCATCTCACCTTAAATCTGTCCTATACCAATTGACATTTCTACTCTGAGGGGAAGATTCTGACTGTTTATCTGATGGTCTATAACTAAAAGGACAATCCAGAGAAAACTAGTTTGTCCAACCTCTCCTTATTGCACTCACATCTACTGTGATGAAGTGCTTTGAGAGGTTGGTCATGGCCAGAATCAACTCCCGTCTCAGCAAGGACATCGAGCCACTGCAATTTGCCTATCACTACATCTACAGCAGATGCAATCTCACTGGGTCTCCACTTTGCCTTCAACCACCTTATTACACCAGTAATAACTACATTAAGACTGCTGTCTATTGACTACAGATCAGGATTCAACACAATCATACCCTCATTTCTAGTCAACAAGCTTCAAAACCTCACTCTGCAACTGGATCCTTGGCTTCCTGACTGAGAGACCACAGTCTGTGTGGATCAGAAATAAGATTGCCACCTTCCAGACAATCAGCACTGGCGCACCTCAGGGATGTGTGCTTAGCTCACTGCTTTACTTCCTCTTCACCTAAAACTGAGAGGCCAGGCACAGCTCAAATTTGCCAATGACACAACTATTGTTCAGAAGGTGACGAGAAGGCGTACAGGAGTGAGATAGATCAGCTGGCCGAGTGGTGTTGCAGCAACAACCTTGCACTCAATGTCAGTAAGTCTGAGGAATTGATTATGAACTTCAGGAAGGGAAAGTCAAAGAAACGTACACTAGTCCTCATAGAGGGATCAGAATTGGAAAGGGTGAGCATTTTCAAGTTCCTGGGTGTCAACATCTCTGAGGATCTGTCCTGGGCCCAACATACCAAAGCAGTTACAAAGACTGTATGACAGCAGCTATATTTCATTAGGAGTTTGAGAAGATTTGGTATGCCACCAAAGGCACTCGCAAATGTCTACGGATGTACCCTGCAGAGCTTTCTAACTAGTTGCATCACTATCTGGTATGGAAGGAGTACTGCACAGGATTGGAAAAAGCTGCAGAAAGTTGTAAACTCAGTCAGCTCCATCTTGGGTACTAGCCTTCCCAGAATTTAGGACACCTTCAAAAGGCAATCCCCAAAAACGCAGCATCCATCATTAAGGACCCCTCCCCCAATCACCCAGGACATGCCCTCTTCTCATTGCTGCCATCAAGGAGGTGGTGCAGGAGCCTGAAGACACACACTCAATGTTTCAGGAATGGCTTCTTCCCTTCCACCATCAGATTTCTGAATGGACAATGAACCCATGAATATACCACCTTGTTTTTCCCCTCTCTTTTTGCATTACTTATTTAATTCATTTTTTTTTTACATATTGCTCTGATTGTGATAAGTTATAAATATTATAAATAATAACATTTATAATTTTATTACAGATAGACAGACATACTTTATTGATCCCAAGGGAAATTAGGTTTCATTACAGCTGCACCAACCAAGAATAGTGTAGAAATATAGCAATATAAAACCATAAATAATTAAGTAATAATAAGTTAATCATGCCAAGTGGAAATAAGTCCAGGACCAGCCTTTTGGCTCAGAGTGCCTGACTCTCCGAGGGAGGAGCTGTAAAGTTTGACGGCCACAGGCAGGAATGACTTCCTATGACGCTTAGAGTTACATCTCGGTGGAATGAGTCTCTGGCTGAATGTACTCCTGTGCCTAACCAGTACATTATGGAGTGGATGGGAGACATTGTCCAAGATGTCATGCATCTTATGTATTGCTGCAGCAAAACAAATTTCATGACATATGCCAGTGACATTACAGCTGATTCAGATTATGATTATGGCTCATGCTCTCTAATCCAGGCAGCCTCCTGGTAAACCTCCTCTGTACCCTTTCCAAAGTTTCCACAACCTTCCTGTTAATGGGACAATTGGAGTTGCACAAAACTCCAACTGTGGCCTAACCAAAACTCTATGTAGCTGTACCACGACTTCCTATCTCTTACAACTGAATGCCCGAACTAATGAAGGCCAGCATGTCGCATGCCGCCTTCTCCACTCTGGCCACATTTAGCAAACTACAGACCTGGACCTCAAGAAGAACTCTCTGCACTTCAATGCCATTAACTGCATATTTTCCACTTGCATTTGATCTCCCAGAGTGTAGCACTCACACTTGCCCGGATTAAATTCCACCTGCCATTTCACAATCCATATCTGTGACTGATCTATATCCTTTGACAGCTCTCTACATTGCCCACACCACCACCTATGTATTAGTAAGCAGCTCCCACCCCTTACATTTAATAGAGTCATCAGAAGAGAACTCTTTTTTTTTTACAGCTTCTAAATCACTCAATGATCAATACACTTACAGAAATTTATATCAATTTTTAAATTATTCAGTGGCTTGAGAAATGCAGAAATAATACTTCACAAATTATAGAAAAGTTTAGTCAATTATTGGTTAGTGCGCTTCAGAAGTGAGAATAATCTGAGCAATCATTGAAACTTCAGTGATTACCAGCTTGAGGTATAAAACTCTATTCGCATCAGACCACCACATAGAATTCAGCCTCTCTTCAGGAAATAAAAAATATTAAAGTGAGAATTAAAGCAACTGTTGCTTTAAAAGCAAATCAGATTTTAAGATATACAACTAAATTTTGAATACAAGAAATTTATTTTGATTGGCGCTGCCAGATCTCATGCCATAAGCAAAGGCTGAAGAGTTTGCTAAGTAGAAGTTAACTGGAAGAGTGCAGAGGGGAAAGCATATGCAACATGTCAGCATTCAATAGAAAAATATTTGTTTAGAAATTTGTAAGTCTGCTCTGCCATTCCATCATAGCTGATTGATTATCTCTCTCAACCTCATTCTCAAGCCTTCTCCCGGTAACCTTTGATGCCCTAATCAAGAATCTATCAACTTCCACTTTAAATATACCCAAAGGCTTAGCCTCCATAGACATCTATAGCAATGAATTCCATAGATTCACCATCCTTTGGCTAAAGAAATTCCATGTCATTTCTGTACTAAATGGATATTCATCTATTGAGGCTGTGCCCTCTGCTCCAAGACTTACTCATTATCAAAAACATCCTCTCTCTCCACACTCACTCTATCTAGGCCTTTCAATATTCGATAGGTTTCAATAAGATCCCCCCTCATTTTTCTAAACTGCAGTGAGAACAGGCCCAGAGCAATCAAATGCTCCTCGTGCATTAACCCTTTCATAACGGGAATAGTTCTTGTGAATCTCCTCTGGATCTTCTCCAAGCTAAGGGGTCCAAAACTGCTCTCAATACTCCAAGTGTGTGCTTATAAAGCCTCAGCATTACATCCTTGCTTTTATATTCTAGTCCTCTTGAAATGAATGCTAACATTGCATTTGCCTTCCTCACCACAGACTCAACCTGCAAGTTAACCTTCAGAGAATCCTGCAGATTCCCAAGTCCCTTTGCACCTCTGATTTTTTAATTTTCTCCATGTTTAGAAAATAGTTGATGCCTTTATTCCTACTGAAGTGATCATACACATCCATGCACTGTATTCCATCTGCCACTTTTCCCATTCTCCTATCAGTCTAAGTCATTCTGCAGACTCCCTGCTTCCTTAGCACTACCTGCCTCTCCACCTATCTGCATTGTCTGCAAACTTGCCACAAAACCATCTATTCTGTCATCCAAATTGTTGACAACGTGAAAAGAAGCAGTCCCAATGCTGATCCCTGCAGAACACCAGTTAACCAGAAGAGGCCCCTTTTATTCTCACGCTCTGCCCCTGCCAATCAGCCAATCTTCTATCCGTGCTAGTATCTTTCCTGTAATACCACAGGCTCTTATCTTGTTAAGCAACCTCTTGTCAAAGGCCTTCTGAAAATCCAAGCACACAACATCCACTGATTCTCCTTTGTCTAACCTGCTTGTTATTTCTTCAAAGAATTCCAACAGATTTGTCAGGCAAGACTTCTCTTGAAGGAAACCATGCTGACTACAGCCTACTTTATTGTGTGCCTTCCAAGTGCACTGGAGCTTCATCTTAATAAAAGACTCCAACGTCTTCCCAGCTAATGAAGTTAGGCTAACTAGCCTATAATTTCCTTTCTTAAAGAGTGGAGTGACATTTACAGTTTTCCAGTCCTCCAGGTCCTTTCCAAAATCTAGTGATTCTTGCAAGATTGCAACTAATGCCTCCACAATCTCTTTAGTTACATTTTTCAGAGTCCTGGGTTGCAGTCCATTGGCCCAGTGACTTGTCTATCTTCAAACCTTTCAGCTACCCAAGTACCTTCGCCTTAGTATTAGCAACCACACTCATTTCTGCCCCGGACACTCAAATTCCTGGAATACTGGAGTCTTTCACAGTGATGACGAATACGTAAGTTCATCTGCTACTTTTGCCTCCCATTACTACTTCTCCATTGTCATCTCGCAGTGGTCTGTTATCTACTCTCGCCACTCTTTTATTCTTTATACATCTGAAAAATCTTTTGATATCCTCTGATATTTTTGGCTAGCCTAATTTCCGGTTTAATCTTCACTCTCCTTACGGCCTGTTTTGTTGCCTTCTTGCTCCTCCAACCTGCATTTGACCTCATTGTGACATGTCAGTGTGGGAATAGGAAACCAAATTGAAATGATTTGCCACCAGGAGATCCTGGCAGTTACAACAGACAAAGGTGCTCAGCGAAGTGGCCCCAAAACTGTATCAGTTCTATAGAAGGGCCGGATAGAGGTAATCAAGAAGCCTGTGTGGTTACATGCCTCTTTCTACCTTAACTCTAATTGATAAATGGTCCTCACCAAACCAGCTTCCTCATACAATTTCATCATTACTCCTTGATCCCTGAATGGTACTCTGCAGTGAGTCAGGATCTAGCTGAAAACTTGGAGGCAGTTGAAGGTCAAGGAAAAGGAGGATAGTGGCAATAATCAATCCCAAGTAACACTGTGCAAGGCATTAAAATGCAGAAACTAAAATGGGAATAACAAGGCAAACAACAGTAACAGCTGGATATCATTTTTTCTATTTGTAAAATGTTTAAAAACATATATAATGCTACATACAAGCATCAATAAACAAATGTATAAAATACTGCAATTAGGGAATAAAACATTAAAAACTATATTACACCAATACAGAATACTGTTCAATTTATACATCATTTTAAATGCTGAATGTAGGAGCTTATCCAAATAAACTGCATTAGTGTATGTAGTGCAGATATTAGTATGCAGAAAGCATTTTTTATGAAAAGGTATCAAACATACATTTGCTGTAATGTGGGTCACACTTACAAAATACACCAAATACTTCAGAACAAGACATTCCCCAAGAGGACAACTCACCTCCTCATCTTTGGATGATAATTTACTGATCTGTTGCAATTATATTATCAGTGTTAGTGGTTTGTGGTGTTTTGGCATTGAAGAATAAAAAATATCATGTTGGTATCATCATAGAGTGGGGACCCTTATCTCTACAGAGACCCTTAAGATTTTGGTCAACTTTTGCACAGGTCTGGTATTTTGCATGTTTTTTTTAAAAAAGCTTTTCATTTCCAGCATTTGTTTAATTTTAATCTTAATGATCCTGTATTTGGGTTTAAGATATTGGTGAGTCTGTGAAGTTGTTCCTCTTTTTTTTTGGCTAGCTGCAATTGCAATAACTATTCCTTTTAGCAATGGAATGGGCAGACAGAATTTGAAATCTCTTGGTTTGCAGTTCACTCTGCAGGAATAGTACAAAAGGGGAGATGCACACTCAATGAGACCAGCACGAGGCCAAGCTCCCTTCTACAAAGTGCATACCTACAGAGATTAAGACTTCTGCTGATGCACCAGTGGCATCATGCTTTCCACAGGGTGATATTGAAGATTCTCTGCAAATTTGCTGCAAACCTCTCTTCCCCCAATTTTCACTGTTAGCTTGAAATGGGTAGAGTTCAAAAAGGTATTGAAATCCAAGAGTGCCTTGCAAAAGTCCGTTTCAATCACTGCATAGTCACAAATTGGTCCTGATCACCCCTGCCTATTCTTGTTGCAACCATGCACTCATTGTACAAGTTGAGTCCAATCTTAAATTAGTAATTTGAATCCAGTTATGGGATACATTTCTTTTCCTTCCATCATTGAACTTCTGTATGAGATTTGTCTTGAAACTTGCCTGACTCAGTGCTCATTACTTCATTAGGAAGTGGACGTTACTGACCAGCACTCTCACAGTATGATGGAAGGCCAAGTGTGGGGATTAAAGATGGAATGGGGAAATGTTCTTGCACATAACCCAGAAAGTCCATAGCTACAGTGATGTCTACTGTGTAGATGGACAACCAGATCATTATTTCAGATTGAACTATATTGGCTGCATGTCTGGGTTAGCAGATAACTCTGGTCTTTCCAGCTCATCTCACGTTGAATGACAAGGTTATGTTGGTCATAGTGGGTGGATAAAAGCTGAGGTAGAATGATACACTGCAGTAGGCTGATAATTTCAGCATTACTACTGTTATTGCTTGGTTTTCTGTTAAAAAAAAATCCAAATAATTTCTTTTAAAAGTTTTAGTTTGTGCTTGCCAATCAAACAGTGGAAAACAAACACGCAAACCATCGTAATGGATAGGAAATGAAAAGATGATCTATCCATCTCAATGGAGTGGACCCCTGCCAAATAAATGAAAATCTGGACTAAAGTCCAAATGACCATATTGATTCCATCAGCTGTTAGGAGAATGAGAGACTCGTCTGTCAAAGCTGCAGTGAAAAACTGCATTGTGGCACTTCATTGTACAAATATATAGAACTGTACAAGCATATATTCTGCAAAACAAAATTTATAATTATATACACCAAAGTGTCAAACTATTGCAATCCTTCTCCAGCCTGGGAGTTGTCAATATGCAAAGGTTCTCTTTCTGACAAACAATACTAATTTAAAAAAAACTTTTGTGAATAGTATTAAATAGATATTTAACAGTGTTAATTTCTTCATTTCTGTGACCAAGAGTGCAAGCAGTTTGAATAGGGTAATTTTCCCCAATGGGTGCTATTGTATGACACAGAACTTAATTTTCTGATTCTGGAATGCAGCAAAAGCACACGAGTTTGCTGAATCGTGTATCCCTATGTCTAACACTTCAGAAATTTGTATTTTGCAGGGTCACTGCACCCTACCAAAACTGTGGCAGATTTTGAGGAGTGTCTGTGTCTCTTTCTCCCAACTACTTGTTACAAATAGTCTGATGAGAAAGTACATCCAGGTGTTGTGTTTAAATGCTTCAGCTTCAGATATTGATTCACACTCATGTTAAGGATTTGCAGTCGCATTGAAACAAACTTCTCCAGGTACAGACATTCTTTTTCCATAGGAGAAAATGGGAGAATGGCTCTTAACATTCTCCAGTGGCTAACCTACCTGTAGATGTTTAGTGGACAGGGCGGGGATGAAGTCAGGAAAGGATTCAAACTACAGTTCAGGCTTATCTATGCAAGTCTTTGGCTTTGTGAATATATATTTGAGCACCGACAGTAGCACCATCTGCTGTTGGCTCTTCTAAACGGCACTTTTGGTATTAAAATATACACTGAGAAATTCACACATTTAGTCAGAAACAGGCCTTTGAAGGCACATGATTTCTTCACACATTTGCAGCTTACTATATATTATTGTTATTTTACTTTGCAAAGTGAATATTTCAACTTATCCAGAGGACAACAATTTGCTTCGCCAGAAGCTGCAAGTGCTGTTTTGATGCCTCTCGTCCAAAATTCTGCAGGTCTCTGCCCAGCCAAGTATGCAGCTTAATGTATTGATTGCCCAACTTGCCACCCCAAAATTCATACAGAAATGCCTTGCTTCTGCTCAGACAATTCCCACTGGTATAAAACTGAGGGGATTTGTGCACACTAGATCTCCAAATTCAACGCCCCAGTGCTGCGTCACACCATCCAGAGAAACTTCATCAGTGGCTCAAAAGATTCTCTTCTCAGGCCTGGCAAATGTCCAATACCAATTGAAGCACAGAATTAAATGACTACATATTGATTCAAATGGTTATAGTCGCCTGACACCTGCTTTTGTGAGCCTTATATTTAAGTCTCTGGTTGCCATAGGCTTGGGGCTGTAAAACACATTACACAAACCTCTAGGTACCCCAACAACAAAATGTACCCATGCTGGTCTGCAGAGCAATATGTTCACAATATTTCCTCTGTCTGTGACCTGTTGGGCTAAGGCAGTCCCAAAAATGACCTCCAGTTCCTGTCGCCTCTGAAATAAATTTTAAAAATCACTACATGTGTCTGATGAATACTCCAAACGTATACGCAGTTTCTGGACTTGAAGTGTTTGTGAGGGTTCAAAGGTTACAGTATGAGAGCAGGTGAGCCTGCAGTTTGGCACGTTCTCTCAAAGGCAGCTTAGACAATCCAACTGAAGAAAACTTGGACAGCTGAATTAATGTCTCACTTAAAACAGACACTTCAGAACAGTTATGCCAGAGAGAAAATGGTGCCAAAAGGTTAAAGGAAAGTAGACCAACCTTGGCTGTCTCTATTTTCAATGAAAACATTCAAGTATCCTGAAAAATAGACATCTGGAAAAAAATTAAACTGTATAAATGTAGTTCCACTTATTAAAATATGTAAAATGATGTGGCATTATTTTATAAACAATAGAGTGGCTCTGCACCGCAAGCCTTTCGTGCTTCTTTGAGTTTGACAGAGAGCTCCCTGCCATGCCAATGTGGCTGAAGACTTTATGCAGAAGTTCTGTACAGACCAGGGTGTGGGCTGCTAAATGCCAGGAATAAATTGTTCCTCTTTCCTGCCAACAACTATCGAGCATTACAGGGGTTTATATAAAAAAAACAGTACTCAACCTTCCAAAACTTTGAAAAATAGATGAGAGCTTGGAAGTGATGGCTTTTGCTGTTCTACAGGAAAGTACAGGAAGAAACTTGTAAGAAAGATTGAGCTACTGTCTTCCTGCTTCTTCAGTACTTAATTATTACTACTCTAAATTGGGTGTCTTAAATGTCACAAGACATTTCAGTTTATTGCATGGGGAATAGAGGTGGAACAAATAGATATGAGAAAAGCAAAAAGACTTCAGTTTAATGAGAATGAATGGGCATCTTTCCCTGTCCAGTTCTTTGCTCTGCTTCAGCTTCTGATAAGCAGAAACTGCTCTAATATGGAGTGGTTAATTTGTGTACAGCAAACTCGCATACATATCAATGTGATAATGAGCAGAGGATGTAGGTAGGGAATCTTCACCTGAAACTATGGCTAATTTCTTACACTTCTCTGAAGTAATGCTCTGAAAATCTTTTATACGCATGTAAGAAAACACTTTTAACATCTTATCCACAAGCTAGTGTCTCAAATCATGCAACACTTCTTGCTGTTCCACCCTGCTTTAGTTTGCTCAGTTCTTTGGAGTTGAACTTAAACCCAAAAACTTTTGCCACAGAATCAAGATACTGGAAATCTGAACTGAAAACAGAAGATGCAAGAAAAACTCAGCAGATCAGGCAGTATCTGTGAAAAGAGAAATAGATTTAATATTCAGGTGAACCCAAAAACTTTTGAATGTTTCTGAGATAGTCAAAGATGTCCTTGGATAGGTCTCGAGGGAGTTTCTGAAGTTGAGAGGATGTTTTTAATAGAATAAGAATTATACAGTGTGGATGTGGGATAGTTAGTAAAGTGTTAATACTGGGAACAGGCCATAGAGAGATCAGCCACATTGACAAGAGAGATCACTAGAGTCAAACCACTGGATTGAGCTAGTTTCATGATGAAGTGGACAAGGAAAGCTGTTCGTTCTGGTATCAACTATAACATGAAAGTCCGCCTATCATCTTACAGTGATCTGCTGTTGGATGGGCTTCCAAAAACAAAGAGTGAAAGGATACTCTTAATTATTAGTTTTCAAATTTCTATTCTCATAATTCCTATGGCATAATAATTTTAATTTTTATAACATGCTTGTTGCACTGACAAGCAAAGTTAATACGCAACCTGTATCTGTACAAGATTGCAGAAACCTGTGCTGTTATCACTCTCAGCTTCTTTCCCAAGTTGGTGAAAATTACTTCCCAAATATGCTGGGCTGCACAGAACATACTTAAAAAGTCTCCCACCAATATCTGCAAAACCAGCTGCTTTTTTCTTAAAGGCACCATATTTGCATCAGATTTATGCAAGTTTTGAGTCATATATATGTATATATAGACATATATACATATATAAAAACAAATAGCATCTCATAAATAAAAAATAAAATAAAAGTATAAGAGGCATAAATTACATCAGCAAAGAGAAAGTTAAAAAATAAGTTCAGTACAAAATACATTCAAGAAAGTGCATCTTCACAGAGCTGATAGCAGTTGATAGCCTCCTTATTCAGAAAATGGGAGAGAGTTCTCTGTCCATTTGTTCTATAACTCAATTTTAAAACTGGTTCTAGTGATGGGCAACATCTCTGGTACAATCATGATGAGAATATTTGGGACTGAACAGTCACCGACATTGGAGAAGTAGATACTTTATGGGGGGGGTGGGTAATGGAGTTCAAAGAACTGGTTTGAAGAATTGCCATCCATCTCTGAAATCATTGCAAAACTTCAAATGCAATTTTTAAACATGAGCAACTGATGACGTACTGCATTAAGTTTTATGATTAAATGGAGATTACAGAACAAACGTTGACCAGTGGAGATCTTGGGATCAGTTATTTTCAAGAAACAAAATAATCAGATCTGAGACACTTCTTTTAAGCAATAAAGTTAAATCAACATTGTGTGCAAGGAATTTCCTCAAGCCTGGCTGTTCAGCTGCTACAAGGGTCCCTTAAAGTCTGGCCACAGTTGAGATCACACCACAAATAGAGTTCTGACAAACATCCATTTGCTAAAAACAAAAACTGTAGTGTGCAGATAGATCGTGGTTTGAAAGGTTCCACAAAAAAAGTTGCCAGAAGAACTCAATGAATCGCAAAAAATCTGTAGGAATGGGAAGAAATTAGTGATGTTTCTAGTCGAGACTGCATCAGGACCAAGGGTGAAGAGGGGATATGGCCGATGGAGAGAAGAGAGAAGGAGAGGGGCAGCAATTGATTGGTGGATTGAGGAGGGGTGAAGGATCATGGGAAGATGGAGCCTGGAAGGGAGGGGAAGGGATGGAGCTGGAAGAAATAGATGAATGAAAAGTGGAAGGAAAGGGTGGGGTGGGGAAGAAGAATGTGTCAGGAAGGTGAATGGCAGGATAAAGGTGCAGATGGAGAGAGGCTGGAAGGGGAGAAGCAGGGACACGAGGGCTACTTGTGTTGGAACCTGATAAGTGATAATGGGAACAACTAGGGGAACAGTTGAAGAGCAGATGGAACCAAGAAGGAGTGGGGGGACATAAACAGATGACAGGGAGCTTGGAATGGCTATTGTGGAAATAATGTTGGTGGTCTGCAAATTGGTCATCCAGATGTGTCTCAATTGACAAAAGGCTGCCAGTCTCAGCTAGGGTGATGTTTGTTACATGTCATAATTAACACACTAAATGGAGAAAGTCTAAAACTCAAATGAGCAATCATCTCTTCTGTCCTCTGGTGACATTCAGCTTAAAGCAACTCATTTCTTAACTGGACAAAGATTGGTATTTGTAGTGAGGCTATCAATGGCTTCAAATCCAGACCACCTGGGTATTCAAAACATGAAAGTGTCACTGATCACTATTTAATACTATTGTATAAGGGCTGCAAGTACCATCTTCAATGTACTTTTAGGACTGTAACAACCTTGGCTAAGAATAATGATATAGGGCAATCACTTCTTCAAAACAGAAGAAGATCACAAGCATATTTAGGATTAGGAGATCATTGTCTGCATGATTTCTTAACAATTGTGTTTAGGGACACTGTGGGAATCCTCAATATAAAACTGCAACACTGATTGCACTGTCAAATTGCCCATCACTAATTGCAGATACTGTACCAGAGAAATCACTAAGTCCTGTTAGCAATGTTGTAATTCTGTTACAGAAAAGGCAACACTCAGTGAGGTTACTGCTCCATTGTTGCATGGAGTCATTAACAGTCTCAAGTTCTAAAATTAATTTCAGTGTCATTACTTTGTTGAACTGTACGATTCACTGGCAGATCAAAAAGTAAGAAATTACAATTTCTCTTTCAAAAAAGAAACAGAATAACCTGAAGGCACGGGGTGAAAATCGGGGAGTAAATCCATTTCTTTCAGTTTGTGGAGAATTAGCACCTTTACCATGTGCAATAAATGAACTGCCCCTCTCACCCACAGCATGGAGACTGAATACAGCGTTAAAGCACAATGGATTCGACAACTGTTGAATTCTTTAGGCGCCAGCCAGCTATTCGACGGTTAGTAACCACAGTATGGTTTAACTTGATCCAAATCTCATCAAATCAAGGACATTCAAGGTTGGGCAAAATAGAAAAAAATAAATCAGACTTTGGTATATATATATATGTGTATGTACATGCATGTGCACTTATGTATCGTGTGTATCTGTGTGTATGTATGTGCATGTAAGACTCACACATACAACTATCATACACAAACACAAAGAATATATCACCTCCTTTAGAAGCATGATTTTGACAGAAATAGGTGGAATTTCTGTAGCCAGAGTACAACTAGAATACCTACAGTTCCTGGTAGAAAGCTCTGTCTATAATGAAGAACTCTAGCTGGAGACTGGTGGACGGAGACTTGAAAAGGCATTTGTAAGAGTTCAATATATTGCTTGGACAAGCTGGGTAACTTCCACTATGTACAAGGATCTAGCATACTTAGTAAGACAGCTATATTCTCTAGCTCCATGTAATACCACAAAGTTTAATTGAACTGCTCCAATGCTCCATCCAAATGTGACACCCTAACCAACCTTCCTCCAGTGAAACAAGTGTTGAGAGGTGATTCTTTGGAACACTGGTGTTCATAGATGCATCAAGAACCCTGCAGGTCCAGCTTCTCTTCTCAGTCACATTATACCCACAGGACTAAGAGATTACCATGGGCACAGGCACTCTCATTAAGATCAGAGTTACTGAGAGTGCAGCGCTTAATAATGAAAAGACAGGTTCTGTTTGAACAAAGCATCCTAGTTCCAGACTCAGTTAGTGAGCGATCTGCACAAATGGGTTTCTGAACAGCTCCTCTGCTGATGGCCTTTGTTTGGCATCCACAAATATTTTCTTCAGGAAGTCCTTGCAGTGATCTGAGATGTGAGGAGGCAGCTGGGGATTTGTCGGTTGAGTGGCAATTTTGAAAATGGCAGCCATCGCTTCATACTCTGCCCAGGGAGGTTTTTCTGTAAGCATCTCCACCACTGTACATCCCAGGCTCCTAGAGAGAGAGACAGACACAAAGGCAGACTGTAGCAAAGCCAGAATCCCAAAAAGTTCACAGGGAAGCCAGTGACAACTCAAGGAAGAAAATAAAAAAATATTGTGAAAATAGACCCTGGTTAGGGAGTTCACTGGAGAAACTACACAGTCAACATTTCAGATCAGTGATATTTCATCACATTTTAAATTATCTACATAATTTATTATGTAGAATTATCTACATTTTTCCCCAGTTATAATGAAAGGATGCTGACCAGGAATGTTCTTGGGTCAGGCAGCATGTACAGAGGGAAATGGACAGTCAACATACAAAAAATGCTGGTGAATGCTGTAGGCCAGGCAGCATCTAGATCTGTTGCGTTCACCAGCATTTTTTGTGTGTAGCTTGAATTTCCAGCATCTGCAGATTTCCTCCTGCTTGCATTTTTAAATTGGACGGTCAACATTTCAGGTTGGGACCATTCATCTATAGATAGCCCCCGTCTTTTCAGCCCAAATGCAGGGTCTCGACCCAAAACTATGAGTGCCCATTTTGTTCCATAGATGCTACCTGACCCAACGTCTCCAGCACTTTTTATATTGCTCCAGATTCCAGCATCTGCAGTCATTTTTGTTGACCAAAATAGGCTCTTTCCAAAGATTTTGTTTAATCTGATGCTCACACTTTTACCTTACATCTGTACTTCCAACCAATTAACCACCAATCCTAAATAAAGGATGAATTGTTGGAAACACTCAATATGTCGTGCTGCATCTATGGAAAGAGAAACAAAGTTCAGTTCAGGTGCAAGATCTTTGTCAGAACTGGGAAAGTGTCTGGGTTAGTTTTGAACTACAGATGAGCTAAGGGTGGGATGGAGAGGACAAAGGGAATATCTAGAGTTGCCGTGGTGTTAAGCTGCTGATGAATTGATTTGTTTGACAGCTTGATGAGGGCAAGACAGAAAACAAAGGCCATGTTGAAACTGTGAAATGCAGGTCAGAGATAAAGGAAATGGGCCACCAGATTTGAGAACATTAGTAGAGAGAGAAAAAGCAGATTAACAGAGACAAAGGACAACCTACAACAGAAGCAGGCAGTTCTGATATAAAGACAGAATGAGCGACCCAAAATGATTGAATTTGATATCAAATCCTCATGTGTCATGTGTCCAAAAGAAAACGAGGTTGTTCTTCCTATCGAACCCGGCCCTACCCTTTCTGCAATTTAAAACTAACCTGCTTTCTTTTTCCTGGTTCTGACGGTCTTTAACATGAAACATTAACTCAGATTATTTCAGAGTTCCAGTACATGCAGCTTTTGATTTTCACCCGTTGCAGTGTTCCAAAAGTAGCTATTACATACAAAATAGGCATTATATGAGGTGAACTGTCAGTCTGAATAAGGTTGCTAATGGCCAACTGGGCATTTTTACAAAATAGTTAGACCTGCATTCAACTGTCAAGCTGTAACACATAGTGCAAAACTGTTAGTTTCAGAAGGACAGGAACTTATCTGATAACCAGGAACACTGGCTATTATTCTCTACAGAAGAGATTCTGCAGATGCTGGAACTTCAGAGTAACACACACAAAATACTGGAGGAACTCGGCAGGTTAGGCAGCGTCTAAAGAGAGGAATTAACAGCAGACATTTCGGGCCAAGAGCCTTCATCAGGACTACTCGCCATCATGAAAAATTCTTCCTAACAATGGAGTAAAAACACCATGTTAAAAATTATTTGGAATAACAAATGCATTTGGCATTGCATCCACTTCGCCGCCACACATCCATTTTCCCTTTATCGTGTTCCAAGATCATAGTCTGTGAAGTGAGAAAATTCCACCCTATAAATAGGCATTCTTGCATTCTTGACTGGTTGCCAGATCCAAATTTCCATTTGCGATATCTACCAATCCACCACGGTATTGCACATAGAACAACAGCAAAACAAGTTAATCAAATATATAGATGAACTACTTTGTGAAATTACACAGATTACACTGGCACTTGTGCATAGGATGCTCTTTTGCTGCCGTTCCAGATTCTGTAGGCTTTGTATAATGAGGGCCATACCAGGCAGGCTTTTACCAATCTTGCATACACCATTCAGTGGTAGCCTCCCTCATTCCCCAGACCAAATCATGGACATGTCATTGTCTTGCGCAAAAAAGCCAAGAAAAGTTCAAAGTTCCACATGCGAGAAAGAACAGCAAACATCTGCTTTACATTGAAATCAGAATGAGCTGGATTACTGTGTCCAGTATCACTTCAGATTATTGTAGCACATTTAGAAAATGAGAGTTATGCAATATGAAATCCTTAGTACATGTTTTGATTATCCAGATAAATATAATGTCTGGATAAAGTGTTTCACAAGTATGTACTGAGTACATATAACATCACAATTGATCTCTGATTTAACTAAAAGCCAGGAGCTTCCTGGTAATGAACTGTAACATGCAAGACTGCAATGCCATGGATACAATGCAGCATATAGCCCATTATCCAAAATATTTGATTCATTTTAATACCAGCCATCTAATCAGAGTTCCGGATATCTGGTTTTGCAGAGTGGGAAATTATATTTTTGCTTTTTCATACCATTTAAATTGGTTTATTATTGTCACATGTAGTGTGCTTTGCATGCCATCCACACATCAGTGCATTAAGGTAGTGCAAGGGAAAACAATAACAGAATGCAGAATAAAGTGCTACAGTTACAGAGAAAGTGCAGTGTAGGTCAGCAATCAGGTGCAAAGCCACAATGAGGTAGATTATGAGGTCAAGAGTCCATCTGATTTTACCAGGGACCATTCAATAGTCTAATAACAGTGGTAATGAAGTTGCTCGTGAGCCTGTTGGAACATGCTTTTAGACTTTTGCAGCTTCTGCCCGATGGGAGGAGGGAGAAGGGAGAATGTTTGGGGCCGGTAGGGTCTTTGATTACTTTGCCTGCTTTACCGAGCCAGCGACATGTGGTATTTACATTCTCCAGCTGCTCTAAAGAGCTTTACTGTAGTGTTATTGCAATTATAGTTGTAAAACAAAGAAATAATAGCTTATTTAGGCACAGCAAAGTCACACAAAAGGAAATTTAATAAATTAGCAGAGGACTGGTTTTATTGACATACTGTAGATGTAGAATTAATATTGGCCAGAAGATTCAAAAACTCTGGGAAGAGTATGAAACCCTTTATAGCCATATTCAGCTGCAACAGGATGCCACATATATACACACACTAAAACAGCTGCATGACTGTGGGGAAAATGCAGTGAGGTGGGATCAATTATGCTATTTGATTCCAGACAAAATTTCAAGCACTCAATCACAGCCAACATTGCAATTCCCCAGATATCTTTTAGTAATAACACAATAGCCAGTTCTCGTTAGTGGAGTGGAGGTGGAGAGGGTGAGAAACTTAAAATTCCTGGATGTTATCATATCAGAGGACCAACACGTTCATGCTATTTTAAAGAAATCACGGCAGTGCTTCTACTTTCTTAGAAATTTGCGCAGATTCAGCAAAAGTTGTGAAATGGAGACACCTCTTTCTCCCTCATTCGGGAGTGAGAGAGCCTGTGGTGTGTCGAATGCCAGATGAACGAGCAGCCTTTGGGGTTCTGCAAGTCTGTGCCTTTGCTGTTGCTTTGCTGCACGCTTGAGTGCTCGGTGGCGAGTGCCGATGCTTTTATTTGCCAGTGCGGGGAGGGTGGATCATAGCTTGCTGCCGCTTATGCGCAGGAGGGAGGGGAGCTGGGGGGGGTGGGACTTTGGGGTTCTGACATTTAACTGCTATTCATTCATTCTTTGAGGGCACTTCTCTGTTTTCGTGGATGGCTGTGAAGAAAAAGCATTTCAGGATGTATATTGTATACAAACGTACATTTCTCTGACAGTAAACGTACCTTTGAAAACTCTGAATCTTCTACAGTGGAAAGTACTCTGACAGTTTGGATCACAACCTGCTATGAAAACACTAGTTCCCAGGAACAGAAAAGCCTACAAGAAGTGGTGAATACACTTTTTCCCGCAGGAAAAGGCCTCCCCACCATTGAGCACATCTACACAGAGTGCTGCCACAAGAAAGCAGCACCCATCAAGGGCCCCCACCATCTAAGCCATGCTCTCTTCTCATTGCTACCAAATGGAAGGAAGTACAGAAGTCAAGGTCCCATACCACCAGGTTCAGGAGTTATTACCCTCATGAACCAGTGTGGACATCTTCATTCACAACACTGAACACAACCTTTGTAGTCACTTTCAAGGATTCTTACAGCTCATGTTCTCAGTATTATTTATTTATTGTTGTTATTTCTCATTTTGCATTTGTACAATTTGTCAGCCTTTGCGTAGCTTTTATTGATTCTATTGTACTTCTTTGCTCTACCGCAAATGCCTGCAAGAAATGATTTGGTGACATACGTAATTTGATAATAAAATTTACTTTGAACTTTAATGCAGAGCTCTGCTTCAAAGTCAATGCATTATTGATTCAGATACACTTCTTTAACTTGGTAGCATCTGCGGAAGAGAAGCAGTTAATGATTTGGGTCTAGAACCTGGAAAGAGACAAACAACACACAAAATGCTGCAGCAACTCACAGCAAGTCAGGCAGCATCTATGGAGGGGAATAAACAACTGATGTTTCGGGCTGAGATCTGGGCATCCCTCTGCATCTGGATCCTTGAGTTCCTCATTGGGAGACCACAGTCAGTGCAGATGAAAAATATCTCTATCAACACTAGTACACCTCAAATCAACAGTGCACAAATCAACTTCTGTTGGCAGAATTTCAGATGGTGATGAGAGGGTATACAGGAGCTCAATATATTAGCTAGTTGAGTAGTGTCACAGCAACAACCCTGCACTCAATGCCAGCAAGAGCAACAAACTGATAGTGGACTTCAGGAAGGGGAAGCAGATCCTCATCAAGAGATCAGCAGTGCAACGGGTGACCAGTTTCAAGTTACAGGGTGTCAACATCTCTTAATATCAATATTTCATTAGATTTGAGAAGACTCTAGCAAATTTCTGCAGATATACTGTGGAGAGCATTCTAACGGTTGCACCATTGTCTGGTAATGGAGGTGCCACTGCACGGGATTGGAAAAAGTTGTAGAGAGTTGCAAACACAGCCAGCTCCATAATGGGCACTAACGTCCCCAGCATCGAGAACACCTTCAAAAAGCAATGCTTTTTAACGGCATCCATCATTAAGCACCCTCAATACTCAGGACATGTCCATTTCTCAGTGCTACCATCAAGGAGGTGGTACAGGAGCCTGAAGGCACACACTCAACATTTTAGGAACAGTTCTACCCTTCCACCAGATTTTTGAATGGACGTTGAACCAACCCATGAACAATACCTCACTAATGTGTGTGTGGCTTAGGTAGCGGAGGAGGTAGTTCGGGTTTTAAAGTTTTACTGAAATAATATATGCTTTAAACAAAATCAAATGTTTATCTGTACATGTAAAATGTTTAGAATGATCTTATGTACCACATTCATTGCTTGGACTAAAGAGAAGAGTTTTGCATTACGAATCCAAGCCAGCATGCTGCTTATTTGACTGTGATTTCATGAAACTCCACTAGGTGCTGCTTTAATACCATGGAGTACCATATGTTAATGATGTAAATACCTACAGATTTTCCACAAACCCCTGGACTCGTCAATTGTTAGAGACTGTGAATTCTTCCCTTGTGAACTGAGAAACTGTGCAGCAACAAGACATTCATGTACTGAATTTATTGTTTCATTCAAATGCAATCTCCTTTGATAACTGGTCTAGCTTCCACAGTTTTCTCGCCAGGATTTCTTGGTGGCAGCTATTGAGCTGACCTTGCACCTTATTTTTGAGGCCCTCTGAGGTTTACCATGTCTGATTTAGGGCTGAATCAGCTTATTACCTGACCATCAGTTGGTACTTGCAACTTTATTCCCTCATGCGGAAACTGCCAGCTTACCAAAAACCCATTGGGGGCGGGGGGCAGGGGTGTGTGGTTTAGTGTCATAGTGCACAGAAGCAGGCCATTCGGCCATCTAACCACACCAAACAGTGATGCCTAGTTCCACTGACCTGCAACTGGACCATAGGCCTCTATACCCCTCTCATCCAAACCTCTCTTAAAAGTGGCAATCAAACCTGCCGAAGGTGTTATAGTCTTTTTTTAAGATCACCCCGCTGGAAATTAACTTAAAAGTAATGCAGGTCTACCCCATCAGCAAGTTGCTTATTGGCAGGGAAACTGAAGTAGCTGGACTTAGTGCGGCTTGCACTGCTGTCTGTGTCAAAGGCACGCTGGAGGAGTCGGTGTGCAGTCTAACAGTAAGTGATTGTCTTGGTCACTTGTCTTGTGATTGCACGACCCTGTTGGGTATTGTTCTAAATGGACTTCCCTCAATTTTGAGGCTGTGCTCTCTGGTCCTAGACTCCCCAACTATAGGAAACATCCTCTCCACATCTACTCTATTGAGCCCTTTGAATATTTGATAGGTTTTAATGAAACCTACCACCCAGGACATGCCCTCTTCTCATTGCTAACATCAGGAAGGAGGTACAGAAGCCTGAAGGCACACACTCAACAATTCAGGAACAACTTCTTCCCCTCTGTACAGTAATTCACGTTTGTCACTCTATTATTATGTATTGCAATGTACTGCTGTCAAAAATAAAACAAACTTCATAACATGTGCTGGTCATATTAAACCTGATTCTGAAATCAGACCCCCCCTCCCCCCCACAATTCTAAACTCCAGTGAGTACAGGCCCTAAGCCACCAAATGCTCCTCAAACATTAACCCTTTCATTCCCAGGATCATTCCTGTAAATCTCCTCTGGACCCTAGAAACAGAAAACCTACAGCACAATACAGGCTGTGCCAATGCTATGTCCCACAATGCTGTGCCGAACATGTGCTTACTTTAGAAATTACCTAGATTACCCATAGCCCTCTATTTTTCTAAGCTCTGTGGACCTATCCAGGAGCCTCTTAAAAGACCCTATCGTATCCGCCTCCACCACCGTTGCCAGCAGCCCATTCCACGCACGCAACACTGTCTGCGTAAAAAAACTTACTCCTGAATCTCTGTACTTACTTCCAAGCATCTTAAAACTGTGCCCTCTCATGTTAGCCATTTCAGCCCTGGGAAAAAGCCTCTGACTATCCACACAATCAATGCCTCTCATCATCTTATACACCTCTATCAGGTCACCTCTCACCCTCTGCCGCTCCAAGGAGAAAAGGCCGAGTTCACTCAACCTATTCTCATAAGGCATGTTCCCCAATCCAGGCATCATCCTTGTAAATCTCCACTGTACCCTTTCTATAGTTTCCACATCCTTCCTGTAGTGAGGTGACCAGAACTGAGCACAGTACTCCAAGTGGGGTCTGATCAGGGTCCTATGTAGCTTTAACATCACCTCTCGGCTCTTGAACCCAATCCCACGGTTGAAGGAGAACAATACACCGTATGCCTTCTTAACCACACAGTCACTCTGCGCAGCAGCTTTGAGTGTCCTATGGACTCTGACCCCAAGATATCTCTGATCCTCGACATTGCCAAGAGTCTTACCATTAGTACTATATTCTGCCATCCTATTTGACCTACCAAAATGAACCACCTCACACTTATCTGGGTTGAACTCTATCTGCCACTTCTCAGCCCAGTTTTGCATCCTATCAATGTCCCACTGTAACCTCTGACAGCCCTCCACACTTATCCACAAGACCCCCAACCTTTGTGTCATCAGCATATTTACTAACCCATCCCTCCACTTCTTCATCCAAGTCATTTATAAAAATCATGAAGAGTAGGGGTCCCAGAACAGATCTCTGAGGCACACCATTGGTCACACATCTTCATGCAGAATACAGCACAGAACAGGCCTTCCTGATCCTTTGAGCCAAGCCACGCCACCCAGCAACACACTGATTTAATCCTAGCGTAATCACGGGACAATTTACGATCACCAATTAACCAGCAAGTCAGTATGTAATTGGACTGTGGGAGGAAACCAGAGTACCTGGAAGAAGCACACATGCACATGGGAAGGAATGTACAAACTTGCTTACAGAGGTTGTTGGAATGCCCTGAGCTGTAACAGCATCGCAGTAACCGCTACACTACCATGGAACACCAGTCCTCTCAAAATGAACACGAACATTGCATTTATCTTCCTCACCACTGACTCAACCTGCAAGTTAACCTTCAGAGAAACCTGCACGAGGACTCTCAGGTCCCTTTGCGTCTCTGATCTTTGAATGTTCTCCCTGTTTAGGCAATAGACAATACCTTTATTCCTTCTACCAAAGTGCATGACCATACACTTCCTGACATATCTGCCACTGCTTTGCCCATTCTCCTAATCTGTCTAAGTCCTTCTGTAGCACCTCTACTTCCTCAAAACTACCTGCCCCACCACCTATCTGCAAACTTGGCCACAAAGCCAACAATTCTGTCAGCCAAACCACTGACATATAATGTAAAAAGTGGTCCCAATACCATCCCCTGCAGAACACGAGTCACCAGCAGCCAACCAGAAATGTCTCCCTTTATTCCTACTCTTTGCTTTCAGCCAATCTTTCCTGCAATATCATGGGCTCTTATCTTGTTTAGCAGCCTCATGCGCGGCACCTTGTCAAAAGCCTTCTGAAAATCCAAATAAACATCCACTGACTCCCCTTTGTCTATCCTGCCTGTTATTTCCTCAAAGAATTCCCAACAGATTAGTCAAGTAAGATTTCCCCTTGAGGAAACCATGTTGACTTTGGCCTTTTTATCGTGCACCTCCAAGTACTGTGAAATTTCACCCTTAATAAAGGATTCCAACATCTTCCTTACCACTGAAGTCAGGCTAATTGGCCTATAATTTCCTCCCTTCTTAAAGAGTGGAGTGATATTTGCAATTTTCCAAACCTCCAAAACCATTCCTGAATCTGGTGATTCTTGAAAGATCATTACTCGTGCCTCCACAATCTCTTCAGCCACCTCTTTCAGAACCCTGGGGTGTAGTCCATCTGGTCCTGGCCACTTCTTAGATTAATAATGTTTCTGCTGTATAGCAGTGACAAATGATAAGTCCACATCTACTTACCACACATCAGCTTTCCTTCCATAGCCTTCACCACTGATAACCTCTGGGCTCATCCAGTACGGTGTCCCAGTGACTGAGCGAATCCCTGTCCCTGACATGCATATTGTCTGCAGTCGTTTGCTTGCTCCAAAGTCACCCAGCTTTACATTTCCTGCAGAATCTCGCAGGATGTTAGCTCCTGGAACCAGATTGGAGACAACATGAAACATTAAAGAGCACTGCCGATGGAGAAAAAACATTCAAGATAAAAAGATAGGACCTTAAAAAACAGAGTTTAGGGTTACACAATGCCATAGCTATGACATGGCATCAGCTCTGCATCTCACCCTTTCACAGTGACGTGGAGAAGTAAAAGAAATCAACGTGGCATCTGGTTTTGCTAAGTTAAGTGTCTGCATCAGCATGTGTCTGCTTATGTGCAATGTACGGGGAACAGTTTGGAAGAAACAATTTCTATATATTCTGGAACTCCTTCATTACTTTTAAAAATCACTCAATCATAGAAATTATGACACAAGATGCCATTATGTCATTGCGCAGCCAAATCCTACCATTCTGCAAGTTCCAGCTCTGCCAAGTCAGGTATGTATCCAAGCACTTTTTAAATGTGATGAGGGCTTTGGCCTCCAACACCCTTTCAGGCAGAGCTCCAGATCTCCACTGCCTGCTAGCTGAAAATAAATATCCTCAGCACCCTTCTAATCCTTGCACTGATTACCATAAATCTACATCCTCAGCTTTAGCCTCCTCTGCTAAGGTAAACAGGCCTCTCCCTCAGCCTTGCAACTAAATCTTCTCTCAGCCTCCTCTGATCCAGAGAAAACCCATCAACAATCTTTTCTTTTAACCACAATTTTCCAGTGCTGGCAGTATCCTCATACTGTAAATTCCCACTTCAATAATCTTTTCTGTGATGTGGTTCTCAAGCCATGAGCTAACTGGTGATATATGGAGTTCTAACATTACCTGCTTGCCCTTGCACCCAGCCCTATGCACTTGTCAAAATGCATTACCTCTTATTTCTCTGAATAAAACTACATTTATCATTTTTCAGGTCAACTGATCAAGCCATCTCTATAGTCCTGCTGTCTCTAGCTTCCCCCTTGCTGTTTTAATCAGCTGTAACCTTCTTAAATCATACTCGTGAAATCCTCAGGTTCTGTCGGCTGTGTAAGTTTAGGGAAGAGAATCTCCGGCCCCACCAGATGTATGAGATTGAGGTGCAAATCCTCCTGTTTGTGTGCATGCTGTGTGATGTGACACCCTGTTACAAATCAGTACCACGAAATAATAGACAGTACACCATACGCAATTAAACAATTTAGCTTTATAATTCTTAATTTAGTTAGTAAAGTAAAACAAAAAGAAAAGGGCCCATTTTAATGAAACAGTCTAATGTACACGAGTTGGAGCTCACGGTTTCTCCTCCGTCGATCCTCCTTCGATTTCCCCGGGATTGGTCGACTCCCGGCCCCGCTCCAAGTCCACTCCTTTCTGGTGTCCACGACCTCTCTCTGTTCTGGCATCTTCTCTCCCCATCTTCCACCGAATGAAAGACCCAGATTGCCTCGGTCTCAGGCACCAAGCACGAAAACACCTTCCTCTCATTAGACGGTTCACATTCCAAAGCCCACATTATCTCTAACCATAACCCAGTCACTGCTTCTACAGAAAGACCATTACATTAACAGTGAAACCTTTCCCAGGGCGTTACACTCTTATAATGAAATTATTAAACATATCACAAAGCCCAAAAGCATTCTGACAGGCTGCATCACTGTCTGGTATTGGAGGGGCTACTGCACAGGACTGAAAGAAGCTGCAAAGGGCTGTAAATTTAGTCAGCTCCATTTTGGGCACTAGCCTACAAAGTACCCAGGATATCTTCAAGGAGTGGTGTCTCAGAAAGGCAGCATCCATTATTAAGGACCTCCAGCACCCAGGGCATGCCCTTTTCTCACTGTTACCATCAGGTAGGAGGTACAGAAGCCTGAAGGCACACACTCAGCAATTCAGGAACAGCTTCTTCCCCTCTGCCATCCGATTCCTAAACAGACATTGAACCAGTGAACACCACCTTACTTTTTAAAAATATATTATTTGTTTTTTCACGATTTTAATCTATTCAATATATGTTTTTTATGAGTGCTGAACAGACCTGATGGAAATGGGGGCCCAGAGTTAACCCCCCCTCCCTTGGGAACTATGCTGCTAATGAGAGAGAGATGAAGAACAGAGGTAGAGGCATCTGCTACAGGAGGGAGGGAGAGGGAGAGGCAGAGGGAGAGGGAGAGGGAGAGAGAGAGACTGTTGATTTATGTATTATGGCTCTTCACTGATTATTTACCTTTCGCTACAAGGACGTTTCTTTGCTCATTAACATTCCTGAGGAGTCAGCAGGAGTGGCCTGGTTTGATGGACATATTGAGTTGATGGATGGCTGATACCCCGTCAGTGGGGATAAAAGACGGGTCTGGGGAGACACCCTCAGACACACCAGTGGACACTGAAAGAGTGTTGTGCACCCACAGGAAGGTGGGGTCTTCGAGGACCGAATCAGGAGATCGGTCACAAAGCTGACAGTGTTACAACAGGTCCGGGGGTGGAGCGGCTTGTGTGTGTGTCCACTCATGCCAGAGTGATGAGTCCACCACAGAAGAACGGTCTAGCCGAGAACGGAGGGGTCATAACCGAATGACCACAACAGTACAATGGAATAAGAAGACAACAGAAGGTTTGCAGGCTGCAGCTGTTCAATCTCTTGCTCGCTCTCTCTCTCTCTCTCTCCAACAACTGCAACACAACAACAACTACCTCAGCACGAACTGAACTGAATTTTATATTCTTCTATGACAATTCATTTACCCCTAGACATTGATAGAGCTTGTTTCTTATTATTGATTATTCCTACAATACTGTGTTTATTATTGCTAACCTGTTATATATGTATATTTGCATTTTTGACATTCTATTGCTTAGTTTACTAATAAACACCTTTAGTTACAGTACCACCAGACTCTAACGTATCTTTCCATTTCTGCTGGTCTGTTAACCCAGTTACAGGGTACGTAACACGTTATACTGTAATTGTTTTACTTATATTTTTTCTTCTAAATTATCATGTATTGCATTGAACTGCTACTGCCAAGCTAACAAATTTCAGACACATGCCAGTGATAATAAACCCGATTCTGATTCTGAAGACAGGCTGAAAGGAATGCCATTAGTAATAACCTTATGGACATTAAAATACCTATCAACCATCAAAGTCAAGTTTATTGCCAAATGCACATGTGCAATGAAAAACTTACTTGAAACAGCATCACAGGCACACATTAAAAATGCAGCATTTACAAAAAAAAACAAACTACACACAGCTTGTACAATAAAGAACAAATTAAAACAAAATCCATTGTGGTGCAAAGTGGCCAAAGTGTTGCTATACTGAGGTAGTGATTGTGCACATTTGTTCAAGAACTGAATGTTTGAAGGGAAGCAGCTGCTCTTGAACCTGGTGGTGTGGGATTTCAGCTTCTGTATCTCCTAGCCAATGGAAGTGGTGAGAAGATGGCATGGCCTGGATGGTGGGGATCTTTGATGGTAGAGTTTTGCTTTCTTGAGGCAACGCCTCATGTAGATGCCTTTGATGGATAGAAGGGTTGTGGCCCTTATGCATTGGGCTTGAATCCACTACTTCCATATGATCCCACACATAACACTCCATGAAACAACCAGCTAAGACACTTTTAACAGTACACCTGTAGACCTCTATTAGTGTTCAATGATGTGCCGAATCTCCTTAACTTTTAATTAAAATAAAAATGCTGGCACGGCTTCCTTGCAATTGCATCTATGTGCTGGACCCAGGACAGGTCATCCTTTTGCTTTCTACCACTGAGCAGATTTCCTTTGAATTCCCGGAGTTTTTACAATTTTGACTAGCCTGTCGCATGCCTTGAGTACATCAAATACATAAGTACATTGCTTCCTTGGCCTTTCCTGTAACTTCAAAAAAAAACCTTGATTATCATATATATTTTTTCTAAATGAAGGTTTAGACGGTACCTCAGAACTGATTCCAATAATTCACCCATCACTCAAGTTAAAATTACCTGATTAGTAAATAACTGGCTTATTCTTTCTCTCTTTAAAATCATCTTTAAAGAATAGGACATTATAACCCAAAGCAAAATACTGTACATACTGGGAATTGAGAGTGAAAACAGAAGATGAACTTGTTCAGAATGTCAGACAGGATGCAAAGTTTCAGAAAAGTGACCTCTTGTTAGCTTATCCTCTGGCACCATCCCTGCAGCTAGAGTGGAATGAAAAGTAATGGACAGAGCCTCTACAATTTTTTTCTTGCTGCATTTAAATAGCTTAGGATAGATTTCAAATGAGTCTGGTCATTTAGCCACTCGGAAAAATACAAGAAACCTCTTAAAACCTTTCCTACCGCAGCACATCTCACCCAGTATTTCATGTACTTTACCACAATACTGGCAGCTTCCCAATCTTTTGTGAAAACATCTGGCTTCCTCCAAAGATGTGTGGGATGGTGGGTTAATTGGATACTGTAAATTGTCCCTGGTGTGTAGGTGAGTAGCAGAAACTGGGAGCAGTTGCTAAGGGAAAAAAAAGGAGTTAATGTAGGATTGGTGCAAATGGGTGGTTGATGGTCAGCATAGACTCAATGGGCTGAAGGGCTTGTTCTGTGTTGTCTGTCTGTGACTATGACAGCTACATTAACAACCTACCTGCAACTTCCAGCTCCACACACAAACGGGGTTTTTGATTGCAACAAGCTATATAATATTTTCCTGAACACAAGAGATTCTGCAGTTGCTGAAAATCTCACACACACACACACACGGAGGAACTCAGCAGGTCCGGTAGAATCTATGGAAATGAATAAACAGTCGACATTTCAGCCTGAGACCCTTCTTCAGAACTGGAAAGGAAGGGGGAAGAAGCCAGAAAAGGTGAGGGAGGGAAAGGAGGACAATGTAGAAGGTGGTAGGTGAAGATCACAGAGGGGGAGCAGTGAGAGAGGGTCTCACAGAACTCCTGTTGAAGAGACGATTTAAACTTTTCAAGGCAGACATCCCTCAACGAAACTTTGCAGTGAAGCAGCAAATCATAAACACAAAAGATTCTGCAGATGCTGGAAATCCAGAACAACACACACAAAATGCTGCAGGAACTCAGCAGGTCAGGCATTCATTGAAAGGTCTCGGTCCGAAACATCAACTATATATTCATTTCCATAGATGCTGCCTGACCTGATGAATTCCTCTAGCATTTTGTGGATGTTGCTTAATACTTTCCTGGTTTTTCCCACGTATTAAATGCCAGTGGAATTTTTTTCCATGCCTGTTTTTTTTCTAATTTTCCCTTTAAACTCACTCTAACAGTGCTTTTTGCATATGAAACCCAAGAGTCTTGTTTAACTTCCTTCACTTCCTTGAGGTTACACTATGGGGACTCCAAATTTCCCAGTCGCACTTTTAATTTTGTCAGAATATGCTATCCAGAACATGCAAAGTTAAATGCTCCCATTGGTCTGAGACTGATTTACATTCAAACAGCTGTTTCCAGTCTGCTTTTGCTGAGTCACTTCTAATTCTAGTAAAATTGGCCTCACTCCAATTTAAAACATTTAATGCTGTTTTGCCTTTATATTTTTCCATAACTTTGCTGTCTGGCTGAACTATGACGAATACCACAAAAGTGCTGACCCACTGATATTCTTTCCATCTGCTGTTTCAAGCCCTAGAACTAAGTTCAAAATTGCTGCCCCCCACCCCCTTCTTGGGCTTGCTACATTGTTAGCTGGAAAAAGTTAGAGGTTAAATAAGAATTCTCTGCCTTCCTCACTGACTGAATCCTATGCCATACATAGGTAACTGAAATTTCTCATTACTATTACCATAGTGCTTTTGCTCTTTTTACCACCTTTAAACTGTTTGAAGGTCTAACTTCAAATAGCTATGGCTGTAGATAAGATTTTAAACTAAATAGGGTTGCCAAAATGAAATTAAATATGTGCAGGAAAAGAGAATGGTATATTGGTTTCCACTGTAAGAGGTTTTGAGCACAAGCCTAGATATTCTTGATCTATTTAGAGCCCTGGTGAGCCAGCATCTAGAATATTGTGTACAGGACAGGATCACCACCCAGGAAGGACATACTTGCATTGGAGGGAATGCAATCAAGATTCAGCAGAATGATTTCTGGAATGGTATGTTTGAAACACAAAGAGATTAAACAAATAAGGCAGCCTGTATTCCAGAGTTAGATGAATGGCGTCACTGGAATGTACAGGCCTCAATATGGTAAATGCGGAGTTAATGTCTTCCCTGGTTGGAGTTTTTAGAAACGGGGATCAGAGTTTCACAAAACAGAGTCATTGACCATTCAAAGATGGAACGCAATTTTTTTGCCTGGTGAACCTTTGGAATTTATAACCTAAGAGGGCTGGAGGCTTTAGTAACTGAGCATATTCAAGAACAAATATTGATAGGGTTTTAGAAATGTATGGAATCAAAGGATGTGGGGTCAGCACAGGGAACCAGTGCTGAGATGGATCAGCTGATGAATGGTGGAACAGGCACAAGAGACCAATCCTGCTTAGGCTGTTTAATGTTATCTTTCACAGCTGTAATCGTTTCATACCCAATAAATGTCGCTTATCCACTTTTCTTTAATCCCCTATCTATCTTTTCTGAAAGCCCAAAACATTTCATTACCATTTCTATTACACTAAGGCACATTTCAATGATGGCTAAATTATCACCTTTCCATGTATCCACATCTGCATTATTCACCATATTTCTTGCAATGACCTATGTACCGTTCAGCACTACCTTATTGTCTTCTTTCCACACTCTCACATCCCTGCCTTCCACACTTGCCCACCATTTTTCTGCTTTCCTTCTCCAGTTCAGCTTTACTCTTTCTGGATCGCTGCTCAGCTAGTTTAAATCCTCCCAAACATCACAAGCAAACCTACCCCCAAGGATTAAATACAGATAATGCTGGAAACAAATCAGGCAGCATTTGTGAAGCTTTGGATGTTTTGGATTGAATGCCTTGATCAGAACAGGAGAAGAAAAAAACAAGTTAGCTTTAAATTGCAGGGAAAATGGGGTGGGATGGAAAGGACAAAGGGAGAATATTTGATAAGGAGAGGCCAGGGTTGCCGTGGATAGGTTATAGGTGGTTATCTGGTCAATGGGTTAATAAGGACAGTTAGGAAAAAAACAAAATGAACAAAAGCTGTGAAATAAGTGCAGATAGAGTTTGAGAAAACAAAAGCATTAGCAATTTATGAAATGCAGATGTCTAGTGGTCAGACTGTGCTAATGAAGGAAGAAAAACTGAGCCAAGACCATAGATGAAAGAGCAGGAGAAATGACCAGACAGACAGAGAAAACAAGTTACCCAAGGTTAGATTTCATATTGAGTCCAAAAAGCTGCATTATGCCTGGATAGAAGATGAGATACTGCACCTCAATCTTATGTTGGGCTTTGTGAAAACAATGCAGCTGGATCAGAGTGTAAATGGGATGGGAAATTAAAATGGCAGGTAACAGGGAGTAACTACATTCAGTCCCCAAGGGTGACTCGGAGCTATCAATTGCCTGCCAGCTTAACTCTCCATTGACATCCTGCTGTTTTCAGGAATCTGCAGACCCACACTCTAAGACGTCTTTCCTCACATATACTTTCTGGCATCTCAATACTTTGTATTTGCTTTCATTGATATCTCTGCCAAACACTTCACATTACCACACATCCCCACAACATTCTACCCTAATTTCTTGCACCTATTTGTGTTACCTCACAATTCTCTGGACTGAATTTTACTTGTCAGATCTCTGCTGACTCAACCTTAATGTTAACTGGCTGAGGTCTGCAGCTTTCACCCTCATGATCACCACTTGGATCATTATATTATTACAAATTTTCATTTAATCATGCTTCTAAATCTAAAACATTGAGGTCTGTCATAAAAAGCAGATGTGGTTCAGAAACAAGCCCCATGGAAAACTCTGTAGTAAAATTCTATTCAAAAGAACACCCATTGACTATTTTCCTTTGATCACTGCTACTGGACCAATTTTTCATGCAATGTCTCACTTTCTGACCACATTCCCTTGTGGGATCTATTCAAAAACATTGCCAAAATTCAGATAGACTATATTAAGCATGTCACCTGAAATGACCATCCAAATTCCTCCTCAAAAAAAAGTGCAATCAAGTCAGTCATGAACGTCCCTCAACAAATCTACGTCCTTCAATAAAAAGGGAGTGAGAAACTTTTTGAAAGGACGTCTGACAAGGCCTGAGGATAGGAACCACTTACTTCAGTTTTCAAGAAGAACACAAATCTCAGTTTGGTAGTCAGATGCTTAATGGGAATCAGTTGAAGTTAGAGGTGGAAGAGGTTGCGGTAGAAAAGGCTGGGAAAGAACATGGAGATGAATAATGAAGGCTTGGAAGGGCATAATGCCAAGAAAGAAAGTGCTGATTTAAGCTTTGGCACATTGGGAAAAGCAGTAGAGAGTTTCATAATGTAGACATCAATGGACTCAAGATTTTTTGGTTGAAAGTTAAGGTGAAGAGGATTTAAAAGAAAACGTTTTAAAAAATTTATTCATTTATAGGATGCGGGCGTCGCCAGCTAAGCCAGCATTTATTGCCCATTCCAAGTTGCTCTTGAGAAAGTGGTGATAAGCTGCCATCTTGAACTGCTGCAGTAGGTGCACCCACAGCGCTGTTAGGGAGGGAATTCCATGATTTTGACCCAGCGGCCATGAAGAAACGGCAATATGTTTCCAAGTCAGGATGATGAGCGACTTGGATTGGGATTTCCAAGTGGTGGTGTTCCTAGGTATCTGCTGTTCTCGTCCTTCTAGATGGTTGTGGGTCTGGAAGGTGCTGCCTTAGGAACTTTGTTGTGCAGTTGCAATGCATCTTGTAGATAGTACACACTGCTGCAACTGTACTTTGACAGTGGAGGGATTGGATGTTTGTGGAAGGGGTACCAGTCAAGTGGGCTGCCTTGTACTGGATGGTGTCAAGCTTCTCAAGTGTTGATGGAGTTGCACTCATCCAGGCGAGTGGCGAGTTCTCCATTACCCTCCTGACCTGAGCCTTGTAGATGGTGGACAGGCTTTGGGGAGTCAGGAGGTGAGTTAAACTATGCAGGATTTTTAACCTTTGACCTGGTGCTCTGGTAGCCACAGTGTTTATACGGCTAGACCAGTTCAGTTTCCTGTCAATGGTAGCCCCCAGGATGCTGATAGTAGGGGATTCAGTGATGGTGATGCCACTGAATGTCAAGGGACAATGGTTAGAGCCTCTCTTATTGGAGATGGTCATTGCCTGGCACTTGCGTTGCTCGAATGTTACTTGCCACTTGTCAACCCAAACCTGGATATTGTCCAGGCCCTGCTGCATTTGGGTACGAACTGCTTCACTATCTGAGGAATCACAAATGGTGCAGAACATTGTGCAGTCATCTGTGAACATCCACACTTCTGACCTTATGACGGAAGGAAAGCCATTGATGAAGCAGCTGAAGATGGTTGGTTCTTGGACACTTCCCTGAGGAACTTCTGCAGTGATGTCCTGAGGATGAGATGATCGACCTCCAATCACCACAACCATCTTCCTTTGTGTCAGGTACGATTCCAACCAGCAGAGGGTTTTCCCCCTAATTCCCATTGACTGCGTTTTAGCTAGGGTACCATGATACCATACTCTGTCAAATGCTGCCTTGATGTCGAGGGCTATCACTCTCACCTCACCTCTGGTATTTAGCTTTCTGGTCCATGTTTGGACCAACAAGGTGATAAGGTCAGGAACTGAGTGGGCATCCATGAACAGGTTACTGCTGAGTAAGTGCTGCATGATCGCACTGTTGATGACCCCTTCCATTACTTTGCTGATGATTGAGAGTAGGCTGATAGAGCATTAATTGGCTGGGTTGGACTTGTCAGGTTTTTTGTGTATAGGTCATACCTGGGCAATTTTCCACATTGCCTGGTAGATGCTGGTGTTGTAGCAATATAGAAGACATTTGAAATAGATTTGATTCATAGAGTCATAGAAAACTACAGCACCGAAACTAAACAGGCCCTTTGGCCCATCTAGTCCATGCCAAGTCATTTAAATTGCCTAGTCCCATTGACCTGCATCCGAACTATAGTCTTCTGTACCCCTCCCATCCATGTATCTATCCAAACTTCTCTTTAACACTGAAATTGACCCCACATCCACCACTTGTGCTGGTCACTTGTTCCACAATCTCACCACCATCTGTGTGAAGTTTTCCCTCATGTTCCCCTTAAACATTTCACCCTTAACCCATGACCTCTAGTTGGTGTGTCACCCAACCTCAGAGGAAAAAGTCTGCTTGCATTTACCCTATCCATACCCCACATATAGCTGGCCGGTGGTGTAGTGGCATCAGCACTGGATTTCAAGGCGAGTGGTCCCAGGTTCGATGCATAGGACCGAAAGAAGCTGCAGGGGGTTGTAAATTTAGTTGGTGCCATCTTGGGTACGAGCCTACAAAATACACAGGACATCTTCAAGGAGCAGTGTCTCAGAAAGGCAGTGTCCATTATTAAGGACCCCCAGCAACCAGGGCATGCCTTTTTCTCACTGTTACCATCAGGTAGGAGGTACAGAAGCCTGAAGGCACACACTCAGCAATTCAGAAACAGCTTCTTCCCCTCTGTCATCCGATTTCTAAATGGACATTGAACCCGTGAACACTACTGTTTTTGCACAATTTAAAATCTATTCAATGTATACTGTAATTTATTTATTATTTTTTTTTCTTCTATATTATGTATTGCATTGAACTGTTGCTGTAGCAAATTACACGACACATGCCGGTGATAATAAACTTGATTCTGATTAGTTAGCAATGATAAGAACCAAGTTATGAGAGGCTACATGCAGCTGATTTCAAGAGTTTAAAGGAGAGATGGGTGAGATGGAATAGAATAAGTCAGCTAAAAGCAGCCAAAGAGGCAGGAGAAAAGGACAAAAACAACAACTTAAATCAAAATAAAATATCCCAAGGCACTTCACAGAAGCATTATCACATTAAAATCTAACTGGGGCACGTAAAGGGCATACATGAACAAGACTTGCAGGCAGAGTTTACAAAGAGCTTTAAAGAAAGAAAATAAGAAGGGTGGAGAGAATGGTCGAAGAAATTCCAAAACTTTGGGTTTGGCAGCTTAAGACACTGCAGCCAATGGGAGCCATTGAAAGGCCAGAGATGGAGGAGTGCAGAAATATCTCAGAAGGTTGTGGACTGAAGTGGATTATATAGACAGAAAAAAGGTGAGCCATGGATGTATTTGTAAAACAAGTGAATTTTAAAAATTAAAGAGTTGTTTAATGGGAAGATAACAAGTGAATTGTACACAAGGACTTTAATAATAAAGCTTTAGGCATTAGCTTGGCCAAAAGATTGTTGGAATGGTCAGGTCTGAAAGCAACAAGAGTTTGGATAAGATTTAATAATAGGGAAAAAAAACAGGTTAGGTTAGCTAGATTGGGTTCTTGCTTCAGAAGTTTGGGCTGATCATAAGGGCAAGGTGAGGAAGGCATCTCTCTCTCTCTCTCTCTCTCACACGACAGTTAGGATAAAGAGGCTTCCAGCACATCTGATGGTTTCAGTCTAGAGCCGAAGACTAAAACAGTCACCAGTGCTGAGCTCTTTAGGACTTCAGGAGGAAACCGAAAGTTCATGAGCTAGTGCTCATCAGGGGATCAGAGGTGGAGAAGGTCAGCAGATTTAAATTCTTCAGTGTTATTATTTCAGAGCACCTGTCCTGGGCCCGGCACATGAATGTCATTACGAAGTAAGCACAACAGTGCCTCTACTTCCTTAGAAGTTTGCAAAGTATGACATCTAAAACTTTGACAAACTTCTAGAAATGTGTGGTGGAGAGTATATTGACTGGTTACATCATGGCCTGGTATGGAAACACCGATGCCCTTGAATGGAAAAGCCTACAAAAATTAGTGGATATGGCCCAGTCCATCATGGGTAAAGCCCTCTCCACCACTGAGCACATCTACACGGAGCACTGTCACAGGAAAACAGCAACCATCATTGAGGACCCCGACCATCCAGGCCATGCTCTCTTTTTATTGCTACAATCAGGAAGGTGGTACAGGATCCACAGTACCAAGTTTAGGAAAAGTTATTACCCCTCACCCATCAGTTTCTTGAACCAGAGCAGATAACTTCACTCATCCTATCACTGAACTAGACTCACTTTCAAGCACTCTTCATCTTATGCTCTTAACATTTATTGTTTATTTATTTATTTATTATTATTATTCTTTTTGGATTTGCAGTCTTTTTTTGCAAATTTGTTGTTTGTCCATCTTGTTGGGTGTGGTCTTTCATTGATTCTGCTGGATTTCTTGGATTTCCTGTGATTGCCCACAAGAAAATTGAATTTCAGAGTTGTACATAGTGACATATATGTACGTTGATAATAAATTTACTTTGAATTTGAACTATTATGCCTAAAGGAAGACTAGAAATTTTGGCAAGGACTCTTAAGATTCATTCCAGAGAACTTATTAAATACACAGCAAGCTCAAGACTACATAGGTATTTTGAAAGGCACTGGCTAATTAAAGACAGCTAGCATAGATTTGTTAATGGAAGGTTGTGCCTGATCAAGGCTTTCAATTTTTGGAAGTGATAATAAAGTGTTAATGAGAGTGAAGTATTTCATGTAGTTTTCCTAGATTTTAGAGGTGTATTTGAAGATGTTAAGAATTGGATTTAAAAATTAACTCAGTGCGAGAAATCAAAGGGACTGAGTTCCTGAAATGCTGTGTGGAAGGTAGCTGCAAATGACTGAAGACCATGTCTTTTGCTTTTTGTGATTATATGTGGTTGACTTGGACCGAGGTGTGGTAGCTATGAGTAAATTTGATGATGATACCAAAATTGTTAACATGATTATCAGAGAGGAAGTTTGTTCTTGGCTGCATAAAGTCATTGGTCAATTGGCTAGCTGGGCATGTTTTTCTGATATAGGAGGAGATCATTTAGCCCATGTAGTATTATGATGTCTTCTCAGAGCAAGTGGGGGAAATAGCATTATTTCCAGGCAACCTATTCTCTCAGGTGCCCATTAACTCCCCATTGATAATCTGACCACCATCAACACTGCAAATAAATCACAGTAGCCAATTAACCGAGCAACCAACAAGTGTTCACTATGTAGGAGGAAACCAGTGGAGAAAATCCACAGTCATAGCTAGAACAAGCAAACCCCACACGGAGAGCATTGGAAATCAGGATCAAACCTGGTCTCTAAGGCTGAGTAATGATACGCTATCTATTGTATCATTGTTCCACATAACAGTGACAAATAGAATTCATTCTAGAGAAATACACGGTATGTAGGTGGGAAGGGCAAAGCAGGAAAATGAATAAATGTTAAGTAGCGGTATACTAAAAGTGCAGAGAAAATAAGTGCTTTCGGGAGAATATCCACAAATAATTGAAGGTACGACAGCTTATAGTGCACTTGCCTCTATCAGCCAAGGTAAAGAAAGACTATGCTAGAACTTTATGGAATAGTAGTCAGACCAAGTTAGAATACGGGACAGATCCTTGTTCCATACTCCAGAAAGGATGAAATTTTGCTAGAGAATGTGCAAAGGAGATTTGAGGATTTGGCAGGAGTGGAACTTTGTCATTATGAGGCAACACTGAGTAGGCACTGGCTCTTGCCTTTTAATCAAGATCAAGAACATTATTTGGGGTTTAGACAATGTGAAGAGGAAGGCAGTGAGGTCAATACCTAGAAGGCAAAGTTTTAAGTTAATTGGTGGCTGCACCGGCTTGGAGTTGAGGACAGGATCTCTAATTCAGAACAGTGCGGGCTTTGAGTCTCCTGCTTGAAAGTGTGATTGGAGTTAAAAATACTCAGTACATGTAAACAACTCCTGGATGAGCACTGAGGAGACTTGAATCTGGGAAGTGAGATTAACCGAAACAGCATGGACATAATGTTCTGCTCATAAGCCAAACATTCTTATGACTACAACCTGAGTGTCCATCCTTCAATATGTAAATCTGAACAGAAGTGGTGGCTGAATGTCGAACAAGGAGAGCACGAAGAGTGAAACTGCAACAGAATCCAATCATAGCTTCCAATACACACAAAGAGAACATTTTCCAAGTTTGAACTACAAGTTTTGACTGATCAGAAACCTTGACTAACTTAACGTTCTCTAATACAAGGTGGGGCAAATTAGAAGCAGCGCTCCTATTGACATTAAGCTAGTATCAGCGAACTTGATAAATCGTGGGAGATTTCTGATTTGTATTGACCCAAGTGGCACCCTCACTTCCCAAAACAAAATCATGCATTGCGTTTTTTTTTACAATAACATGTCTCCCTTTAGATTCCAAGAAAACTTCTTACAGAAACCATGCATGGTAAACAACTCAGGTCACAGCAACCCACAGAACAGTGCTCACAAACAATCATGTTGTTTCCTACTTGCTCCAAGGCAGATTGCAAATGAAAGGAGAAAGAAATTCAAAACATTTTATTCCCCCCAGAGATTTCAACAGTTTCATTTATTGTACACAACTTATATAACAAAGTATTAAGCAACACCCTCTCAGTTGATTTTTGTTATTTAATTTGGCAATTCAGTTAGATCTTGCAGAATTACATTTCAATGCCAATTACCTGACCTTGGCCTATCGCAGAAACTGTCCAATAGTGACCGCTAAAATTAATTTCTTGCCTTCTCTAGTAGAGAAGATCAAGTTTTATCAAATTAGACTACTGCACATTGCCACAAAAGTACATTGGCTAATTCAGACTTGAGAGAATAGCAGCTGTATGGTCAAGTATTCCATTTGGAAACAAATTGGTTAAAAAAAAACTAAATGCTAAACAGCAAACTGCAAAGGAAAAATTGTCATGGGAAAGTACTGAACTGCCATTCAGAACCATTTCCTGGTGATAGCTACATTGCACTTCAGATGTACAAGTTCTTCGTCACAATGAATAAAGTGGGGATGAGGGAACAGTTTGCTAACCATTAATCAGACCAGATTACAAGCAGCTAAATGTTGTTGACAATGGTAATGTCACCAGTTTGCTTGTGGATATATTTGCATGTCTATGCCATCAACAGGTTGTGCATGCCCATCAATGAACTCCACTAAAGAGCAAATGGAAAAACAAATTGCAAGCAGAATCTACAAAACTGTAAAAAGTGCTTAAAATAAAAAAAAGGTTCACCACATAGAGATGCCATATAACTTGATATAATGCAGTGCACTAACATATCATGGCAGTGTAAGAATTTTAATTCATTTTAATAGAAACCAAAAAAAAGTCAGATTGTCATAAAATATACCTAATCCAAATACTTTGAAGAAATAAGTTTGTTCACTGCATCTAGTTGGACCCATAAGTAGCTCCAGTCCCACATCTGTGCAGTCAGCATTTAAACTTCCAATGAACTGGTTAAACTATTTGGATACACCAAACAGCTACAAATACAGACTACAGCAAAGCGTGGAATAGCTTTTAGCATTCAGAGGGGAGTGGGAGCACTGGGCCCAGCCTCTGATCCTTCCTCCAAATCCTCCCTTGCCCCACTCCTCCCCCCACCTTGTTACTCTTCCTAATATAAATCTCTATCTTATACATTGCTAAGTTAGTTTGAGTTCTTAAAATGGTTTGCGGACAAATTTCTAGAAGAATGCGTCATGATTCCACCAAGAAACAGTTTATTTCAGACTTCAAATCTGTATTAGGGCAAGGTTAATTAGTAATCCTATAATATAGGACCCCCTAAGGAGATGTGGCCACATTATGACAGACTTGTAAACTAAATGTTCTGGATGGGAATGGCATAATGTAGGGGAGAAAGGGGAAATTTCAAATGTTAGCAAGGAAGGCAAGATGATGGTGCATGGGTAATGATTAGCTGTGAGAATTAGTGTACAATGATAATACTGCAGCAGCTAATAATGTCAAGGTAAAAGAGGTGGTCATATTAAATTACCGACTCTTTTCAGAATATTTGTAGCAAGAGCAATAAATTGATGTCACCAGTGGTGATACTTGGCTACTAAGAAGTAAATCTGAATATTGCAAGATGTTTAAGATTTCAGAATAAAAAACAGAAAGGAAAAGGTTGGTACAATTGCGGATGGACAACTGAAAATAATGACATTAAGTCAGCAATGAGAAAACGATTGTCTATAGACTATTCTCACTGTATTATTTCAGTTTTCCACCTATACTTACTTGACTGGCTCTGGTTTAAGTAGTTGCAATGTGAGATCCCAAGCTCTTGCATTGTATCACATCCAATGAAGACAACCCCCCCTCCCCCTACACCCTCAACTAGCCCAAGACCCACTATTCATTAACATTCCCTAGAATCCTACCATTTACAGTGTATGTCCGGTCCTGTAAAATGCATCACCTTGCATTTATCATGATTACATTCATCCGTCATAGCTCTACTCAACTTTCCAGCTGAACCACTGGTTATGGACTTCCTGTTCAAATGAAGCAACTTTCCATCACCCTGTCTCCTATTACCAAGTCAATTTTGAATCTACCTTGGCAGCTTGCCCTGAATCCTCATCTCTTGGATCAGCCAACCATGTAGGATCTGGTCAAAGGCCTTGTTAAACTCCATGCAAACAACATTTACAGCACTGCCCTCATCCGTCGGCTTAGACATCTCTTCAAAAAAGTTAGTGAGACAGGATTTCCCATGAAAGTACCTCAATAGCTTTCCTGCCGCTGATGTAAGAATGCAGTTATTCAACTTTTTCAAAGAAACATTTACTAACCTCCAGTAGCTTCGTGCTTCACCTGTGGTTAACATAAATGCAAACATCTCCATCAGACCCCAGCAATTCCCTCCTTTGCCTGGGATAAATCTCATCTGGCCTTAGGGTATTATTCACCTTCAGGCACTTCATAACATCCAGTATGTCCTCTTTCTTCATGCTCTAGAACAGGGGATCCCAACCTGATGTCCATGGACCCCTTGCTTAATGGTGGGGCCCATGGCATAAAAAGGGTTCATAACCCCGATCTTGAATATCACCACCCCTTTCTCTGACCTGTCTATCTCATCTTTCTCTTTGGTGATGGCAGATAAGAAGTATTTAAGACCTTGCTCAGCCCTTGATTCCATGTATAGATTGCCCTTCTGGGTCCCTACTCATTCCTGGTTACCCATTTGCTGTGGACATACCTGCAAAATATCTTGGGGTTCTTTGTGATCTTGTCTGCCAGTGATATTTTGGGTCCCCTCTTTGCCCTAACCTTTATTTAAGTGCTCTTCCATATACTCAATATTCCTCAAGGGAATTTCCTGTTTACTGTTGCCTATATCTGTCATATGCGTTCTTTGTTTTTCTTCAAACTCTTAATATCCCTCATCATCCAGGGTTTCCTAAACTTGCTATCTTTAACTGTTCACAGGAACATGCTGGTTGTGAACGCTAACTGTTTTGTCTAAAACAAAGTATTGCTTAATTTTCTTCACTGACACTTTCATCATTTGACTGCCCTTATTTCAGTACAACACCTTGTCAAGTAGAACTCAAAAAATAAACATCCTCAGATGCACTGGACAAATTTCTACTCATCCAAGCACTTTGCACTAAAGTGCTCGTCAATATTCCTGATTACAATAACCCTATTGCTGCCTATGGATCTCCTCACTTCTACGAACTAAGTACACCCTATCCTCATTATCTGCGTCTTCAGACAATGCAGATTCATAGTTATACGTCGAACCATTTCTACCAACTTCTCCTTATATGCGTCCAAAACTCAGTTATGCGAGGCTGTTGGGATGAGAAGCACCGCTTTCCCGCCAATACAAGTCACTTGCGCACGCCTCACAGTCTCACTCCTGCCAGTCTCGCATTGGTTTTGGCAGTGTGGATGTACGATCTTGCGCTCTTAAACTTTTGTTGTTATTACCTACGGTGCACTGATATTGTGCTTGAAATATTTAAGTATGCCTCCTAAGAGTTCTATGTCAAGTCCTGGGCCATCAGCCAAGCAGCAGAGAACCACTTTAACACTTGAAAAGTAGTTGGAAATTATAAACAGGGCCACTTCAGGTGAAGGTAACATTGCTCTGGGATGCTACTTCAGCCTGGGTGAGTCCACGATCAGAAACATAAAGAAAAATGCTGAGAAAGTAAGAAGTGCAGTGATTGATTCATCATAAATGTCTTCAAAGATTGTTACCAAAGTGCATAACCCGATTATGACAAAAATGGAGAAAATGTTGAGTTTATACATTGAGCATGAAACAAAGAAAAAACAACACTCAGTTCCGATCATCTTCGTGTGAAAGCTTTGGAAATTGATGGTCGCCTTTGTTCAGAGGCTAGTGAGGAAGTATCAAGTGATATTGTTAGCTTTAATGCAAGTAGGGCATGGTTTTCTAAGTTAGTTAATTGTCACAGGCTTCACAACTTAGCTGTGCGTGGTGACCAAGCTAGTGCTGACCACGAAGCTGCTGAACACTACCCTTTGCAGTTGCGGGCTATGATAGCTGAGGCATCACACCAAAGCAGGTGTTTAACGCAGATGAGACCGGGCTTTTTTGGAAGTGTATGCCGAAACGCACTTACATAAGTAAGGATGAAAAGACTGCGGCAGGTTTCAAGGCAGCAAAGGATAGGTTGACTCTGCTTATGTGTTCCAATGCCAAAGGAGACTGTAAGATGAAGCCTCTCTTAGTTTACCATTCACTAAACCCCTGTGCTCTTAATGATTTATTATGTTGAATATTACCTTAAATTGATTAAATATAATATGAATGTTGCCTTGTGGTACTGCTTTTGTGTCATATTGGTATGAAAATGTGAATAAATTACAGATAAAACATATTTAGGAAGCCCTCCAGAACACATCCCTATTTTCTCCATTTAAATATTTATTCACATTATGCATTTTCCATACTATGCATACTATGAGGAACATATCCCCTGCATATAATGAAGATAGGCTGTATATGAATAATTAGGGTAGACAGTGAACGACAATTTTTTGATAATCAAATATTGGATTATTGCCATTTTACTCTACATTCCACTGACAACTAAAGACTTCAAGCAAAATTAATAACATCCTTAAATTTAGTCATGGATCTATTGATTTGAAAGCTAATACTTACAGTTGCTAGCAATGCCTGGGGATAGGATAAATTTTACAAGCCAGCAACAAAAATGACCAAAACAAACTGATAATAGAGGAAGGGAGTGCATAGAAGACAAAACATTACAATTTGGAATTGAAGGAATACACCAAAAATTGCAGGCTCTTCCAAAAAAATAGAAAAGTTGCAATCTCTAAATGCCAAAGGTGCAGAAGGAATTATAATGGGCTAATAAGCAAATAGAGGCATTTAATATCTTTCATTTACTTTGTGGCAGAAGACAGATTAAATGTAGCAGAAATATTGACAAGCCAGATATTAACTAATGTTAATAAAGTGAATGCAAATAAAGAGTACTAAAGTCTGACTAAATTCCAGATCTGACTGGGTTCTCAGAAGTGGCTGCAAATATGCTGCATGCATTAGTGATATTCCAAAATTCCAGGAATTCTAAAATAGACCTGGCCCCAAATTTCATGGCATATGCTGGTGATATTAAACTTGATTCTGATTGCAAAGTAATAAATGTAACATTGCAATTAAAAAAAGGGAAAAAATGTAAAGCACTATAGCGCAGGCAGCTTGATTCTAGATGTTGGAATATTGCCAGCACTTATTATTAATATCACAAACAAGAGAGAAAATCTGCAGATGCTGGAAATCCGAGCAACATACACAAAATGCTGGAGGAACTCAGCAGGCCAGGCAGCATTTTTGTGTTTATTATTAATATAGTAAATATCATTAAGACAGACATAATAGCATTTGCCAGTCAATGTAGTTTGATGAATCTAAAATTGTATTTGACAATTCTAAGAGTTTTTGTAGATGTAACAAGCAAAATAGATAAGAGGAACAAGTCTGATAAAATACTGCACAATAATTGTTACATATACTAAAATCTCACAGGTTTAGGAGTAGCATATTAGCACGTATAGAAAATCAGTTAAAGGTTCAATGACAGAGCAGCAGTTACCAGGTCTGCAGGCTAACAATGGAGTGCAAATAAGCCATTCTCAATTTATATTAATGAAAGGTGAAATAACAGGATAACATGTCCAACCTTACTGATCACACAAAGTTAGTGGGAATGAGACTGTGAGAAGGCTACAAAATATTTGCAAATGAATGAAGATGCATTAAGTGAGTGACAATAAATGACCGGAGCATTGCATAGGAAATGTCAAATTATTTATTTTTGTGGGGAAAAGCACAGTAAAACAACACACTTTTCCAACCAGAAGAAACTAGCGTGTGTTGGCATACAAGCCTTTTATTCACTAGGGGGTCGAACAAATGAGAGGCAATCTCATTGAGAGAAAATCTGGAAGGGGATTTTAAGGTTGATGTAGGAGGCTGTTTCTGCAGAGTCTATAATGGGGTCAGTCTCAAGATAATGGACTGGTTATTCAGAAATGAAGTGAGAAAATTCTCCAGCTCCGAGCAAAGTGAATGTTTAGTCATTAAATACTAAATGACACACTTTGACACTAAAAGAATCACTTGCAAGTGGATGAGATACAGAACAAGAAAATTATTGAATGGTACAGTAAATTCAGGGCTATTTGGCCTCTTCTTGCTTCTATTATGTCTTAATGGTTCAAGGAATCAACCCACAGTCACATACTTAGAGTAATGATGTATACCAATAAATTCCAGCTTTATCAGGAAGGGAAAACTTCTGGGTGGAACGCTCACCTTTTATATCCCGATGTACAATCATATTACTATGGAGGTATGACACCCCTTCTAGAATCTGCCTGGTGTATTTTCGGGTCACATTCTCAGTCAGTGCTCCATATGCTTTCAATTGGTCCTTAACTGAGCCCTAGAGAAAACAGAAATCAGGCAAATAATTTTTAGATTCAGGAGGATCATTTCAAACTTGTTTTGGAATATAGGAACAATTGCAAGCAAAATCAACAATTAGATGGCAAAGCCATAGAGCCCACACTGATGGTCAATATTAAACTCAACATGCTCCTAACTATGTTAGTTTTCTTTTCATCTTTCCAGAATCACCTTGGTTCATTTGGATTTGCCTACAGGGATTTCTTGGAAATGTGGTGCAATCAGTATTAATGAGTTAAAGAGGGGAAAACCAAATTGGAAATGAAAATAATCATAGCTATAAAAGAAGCAAATACTTATGCAAGATGATAATTACTGTTGTGATAGGAAAGATACATTAAATATCATCTTTCTTGACCCCAGGCATACAAAAATACTTAAACAAGAGAAAAGATGCAGCTGCAGGTCAACTCTTTGACTGATTATGCAGGAAGTTTGAAGTTAATAACTCATCGGGGTGATTGATAAGTATGTGGCCTAAGGTGGAAGGCGATGAGTTATTAACTTCAAACTTTCTGCATAATCACTCAAAGAGTTGATTTGTATGTGCATGTAAAGAGAGTTGTATCCTTCTACCTCAGGCCTAGAACTTATCAATCACCCATGCTGTGGAGACTTTCTGGAGGTCCGAGATCCGCATGCTCCATGACCATTGAGCTAAGTGTGTAAATGTAGGAGGGGACTATGCTGAAAAATAAATGTAGCTAATATAGATAAGCAAACACTTCACATATATTTAAAAAAAAAACAGAATAGAACAAAATTTAAACATGAGAAATTCTGCAGATGCTGAAAATCCAGAGCAACACACACAATATGCTGGAGGAACTCAGTAGGTTGGGCATCATTTATGGAAACGAATAAACAGTCAAACTTTTGGGCCAAGGCCCTTCTTCAGGACTGGAAAGGAAGGGGGAAGATATCAGAATAAAAAGGTGGGGGAAGGGGAAGGAGGACAGCTAGAAGGTGATAGGTGAAGCCAGGTAGGTAGGAAAGGTAAAGGGCTGAAGAAGGAGGAATCTGATAGGAGAGAAGAGTGGACCATGGGAGAAAGGGAAGGAGGGGGAGGATCCGGGGGAGATGATAGGAATGTGAAAAGAGGCAAGAGGCCAGAGTGGGGAATCGAAGAACAGGAAAGGGGAAAAATTAATTCTCCTTCCAGTAAAATTGATATTCATGTGATCATGTTGGGGGCTACCCACATGGAATACAAGATGTTGCTCCTCCACCCTGAGGGTGACCTCATCTTGGCACAAGAGGCCATGGACTGACATGTTGGACCAGGAGTAGGAATCAGAATTAAAATGTTTGTCTACCGGGAAGTTCTGCTTCTGGTGGATGGAGCAGAGATGCTTGATTTTAGATGCACCTCGCCAATGTAGAAGAGGCTGCATTGGGAACACTGGACAATATAGATTACCCATGCAGATTCACGGGTGAAATGTTGCCTCACCTGGAAGGACTATATAACAAAACTTCCCTGGATTAAGCAGGATCAAGAATGAAGATGATATAAGTAGTAAGTAGGTGTCAAGTACTGATTACTATGTCATCATGGAATCATTTATGTATTATATGCAGGCAGTTTTAAGCAGTGTAATCTCAGTAAAACACTCTTCCTGTCTGTTGAATCTACCACAAGTTTGTACATAGTATCCTGTCATGTGATGTGTAATTACATGGCAAAACTTGGCAGTCATAATGACACCAACAATGGGACATACATACTGCTGTGACATAAAGCCAAGGCTCCAATTAAGAATGGAAACCGCCATCTTACAAGTGGATAATAAACTTTGGAGAATTTAAAGTACCCTTTTACTTTCAAGTTTACAATAACATAAATTAACAAGAGGCATTCCATGGAAGATTAAACCACCAAACCTTATGTACTCCCCGCATGTGAATTTTGAAATTGGGTTATTTTGAGATAGTAGCACACTTTAAAAATTCCAAACTGCTGGAGTTATTTAATGCAGACTACTCAGTGCCCATCTCCTTCCTATTTTATTTCATATGCTGAGAAATTGTACAAGCTTTCTTCACAACAAGGAAGGATAAGGTTGCTTATGTAAACTTTCTTGCAAGATCAAAAACAAAATTACCCTATTTAAATTATTGCAGATAAAATAAATATGATGCTATCACAATTGGCTCTATTACCGGACAACAAATAAACATCAAAGCTAATCCAGAAATCATTTCTCTACTTAGTATCTTAAAGGGGCATTTACACAAACTAATACTAAACTTATTTCTCAGAAAGCCACAGCCATTAAAGTGGCTTGAGGTGTCTACCATTCTAATTGTGATTTCTAGGTGCAACATCGTGGAACAGTCAAACAAGGCAAATACTGTTGCCACTTTGGTTGAACAGCTGCCCTAATCTTACCACACACAAATTTCCAAACACCCTGGAAAGGCTCTAAAGTGTGCCAACTATCCACCACCCATTCAGAGTAAGATATAGATACACACACACACATACACTCTTATTCTCTCTATCTTCTCATCAACTCCACCCAGGTTCTACCACTCATCACCATGTTAGCGGCAATTTACAGTGGCCAATAAGCCTTTCAATCAGTGATGTGATCACCTTTGTGATGTGTGACAAAACTGAAGCACCCGGAGAAATGTTGTCATAGTGAGAACATGACAATTCCATAAATAGCACCAGATGACAGGATTGAACCAGGTTGCTGGAACGGTGCAGCAATAGATCTTATTAGCTGCACCACTGTGCAAGTTGTACTGAAATACTCCATCTACCAGCATAATACAGGCCCTTCGGCCCACAAAGTTGTGCCAAACATGTCCCTACCTTAGAAATCACTAGGCTTACCCATAGCCCTCTATTTTTCTAAGCTCCATGTACCTATCCAGGAGTCTCTTAAAAGACCCTAACCTATCCGCCTCCACCACCGTTGCCAGCAGCCCATTCCATGCGCTCACCACTCTGAGTAAAAGACTTACCCCGACATCTCCTCTGTACTTACTTCCAAGCACCTTAAAACTGTGCCCTCTTGTGGCAGCCATTTCAGCCCTGGGAAAAAGCCTCTGACTATCCACACAATCAATGCCTCTCCTCATGTTAGACACCTCTATCAGGTCACCTCTCATCCTCCGTTGCTCCAAGGAGAAAAGGCCGAGTTCACTCAACCTATTCTCACAAGGCATGTTCCCCAATTCAGGCAACATCCTTGTAAATCACCTCTGCACCCTTTCTATGGTTTCCATATCCTTCCTGTAGTGAGGCGACCAGAACTGAGCACAGTACTCCAAGTGGGGTCTGACTAGGGTCCTATATAGCTGCAACATTACCTCTCAGCTCTTAAACTCAATTCCACGATTGATGAAGGCCAATACACCGCATGCCTTCTTAACCACGGAGTCAAATTACGCAACCGCTTTAAGCGTCCTATGGACTCGGACCCAAAGATCCCTCTGATCCTCCACACTGCCAAGAGTCTTACCATGAATACTATATCCTGCCATCATATTTGACCTATTAAAATGAACCACCTCACACTTACCTGGGTTGAACACCATCTGCCACTGCTCAGCTCAGTTTTACATCCTATCAATGTCTCGCTGTAACCTCTGACAGCCCTCCACACTATCCACAACACCCCCAACCTTTGTGTCATCAGCAAACTTACTAACCCATCCTTCCACATCCTCATCCAGGTCATTTATAATTATCAGAAAGAGCAAGGGTCTCAGAACAAGATCCCTGTGGCCACTGGTCACCAAACTCCATGCAGAATATTACACGTCTACAACCACTCTTTGCCTTCTGTGGGCAAGCCAGTTCTGGATCCACAAAACTATGTCCCCTTGGAACCCATGCCTCCTTACTTTCTCAATAAGCCATGCATGGGGTACCTTATCAAGTGCCTTGCTGAAATTCATACACACTACATCTACGGCTCTACATTCATCAATGTGTTTAGTCACATCCTTAAAAAATTCAATCAGGCTTGTAAGACACGACCAGCCTTTCACAAAGCCATGCTGACTACTCCTAATCATATTATGCCTCTCCAAATGTTCATAAATCCTGCCTCTCAGGATCTTCTCCATCAACTTAACAACCACTGAAGTAAGACTCACTGGTTTATAATTTCCTGGGCTATCTCTACTTCCTTTCCTGAATAAGGGAACAACATCTGCACACCCTCCAATCCTCCGAAAACTCTTCCATTTGCATTGATGATGCAAAGATCATCACCAGAGGCTCAGCATTCTCCTCCCTCTCCTCCCACAGTAGCCTGGGGTACATCTCATCTGGTCCCGGCGACTTATCCAACTTGATGCTTTCCAAAATCCTCTTTCTTAATATCTACATGCTCAATCTTTTCAGTCTGCTGCAAGCCATCACTACAATCACCAAGATCCTTTTCCATAGTGAATACTGAAGGAAAGTATTCATTAAGTACCTCTGCTATTTCCTCCAGTTCCATACACACTTTCCCACTGTCACACTTGATAGGCCCTATTCTTTCACGTCTTGCTCTTGTTACGAATTCCCGTAACTGGATCACTTACTAGCAAAGATAGAGAGGTCCGTTGAAGTCTGATGGTACTATTTTTTAAAGTATTTATCGATAAAGGGCACAAAAATAAGATTAATGCAAACATACAGATAATATACATCGTCAATGCTAAATCTAAGCGCGGATATAATAATAACCAATAAGAAATAGCTCTATTGTTGTCTAGGGGTTAATGTATTGTCCGATGCAAAGATAACAGTCACTATCAGTTCGTTCAAGCTGCAGCGTTGTTGGGTTTAAAAGTGATGCGGTTTAAACTTGCCCCAGGTCTTTTATGATGCCAATCCATTGAGTCAGGGGAGCAGGCTTCCCCGTTGTTAGCTAAAGGCTGTTTTCTGTGGTTCCAGCCACGGAATCGAACGCACCTGGCTTCCTTCAGATGACTTCCTGCTGTTACTTGGTCGCTTAACGTTTCTTCTGGTGCGTCTGAAGGGGTTGTTCCACAGACCCTCTTTTATACTTCCTCACGGGGTCTCAGATGTCAATCAGGTTGGGGGCGTGCACTCTCTCCCTCAACCAGCCCACTTTGCCTGAGGGCATTCACGTAGTATAGTAGCTCAATCCACAAATTGGTCTCCAAGAGACAATGGCCATGTGCCGTAGCTTTACATCACCGGGGAAACGAGGCATTTTGCACGTCCCACTCTCATTTCCTGGGCCCCTTGACCCAACCCAACGATGATCTTGCGATTCTCACAAAAGAGGGAGCTACGGACGTAACACTCTTCACATACTTGCAGAATGCCTTGGGGTTTTCCTTAATTCTGCCCGCCAAGGCCTTCTCATGGCCTCTTCTGGCTCTCTTTCGTAAGCTTTTCTTTTCTTCTTGACTACATTTACTACAGTCTTTGTACACCACGGTTCCTGTACCCTACCTTAACTTCCCTGTCTCATTGGAATATACCTATGCAGCAGATAAAAGTTTAAATTTTTTAAGATTAAAAAAATTACGAAACTGTAACCAAATTTGTAATGACTGCTTAATCACAGGATATAAATTTAAATTAGTAATTTTGGCCAGTTGTACAGGCAGAGAAGCTCCTAATAATGAGGTTAAATGAAACTGTTTCACAGCATTCAATTCCAAATCAGCTCAAGGTGGTCATTCATCTCTATCAGCCCAATATAACCAAAAACACATATAACGTATATTAACAGCCCAATAATATATTCCTTAAATTAGGCAAAGCAGGATCTCCATCTTTTTTAAATTTTTGTAAATGATATTTACCAATTCTTGGTCTTTTATTATTCCAAACAAAAGATGAAATAATGGAGTCAACCTGATGGAAGAACTTCTTTGTTTAAAAAAAAAAGGGATATTTTGAAATACATATAAAAATTTTGGTAAAATCATTATTTTAACTGCATGAATTCGACTGACTAACGAAAGTGTAAGTGAAATCCATCTACAAAAAATTGCTTCATAAAATCTACTAAAGGAACCAAATTAGCTTTATAAAGATCTTTATGATTTTTAGTGATAATAATACCTAAATATTTAAATGAGTCTGTAACTCTAAAAGGAATGTCATCATATAGAGAAGCAGAATCATTTAGGGGAAATAATTCACTTTTATGAAGGGTTGTGGCGACCCATTTCCTAGCGTATCCGAACCGACTCACAATTAGATAGCCTACGGGGGTTTGCGAGCACAGAGCTTTGGAGCCTCCGCGCCATGGGGGGCCGGTTGACAGAGGCTTAAAAGTGAGGCTGAAGTTTTCAAATAAAGTTTTTTCCTTCGACTGCAGTTACCGACTCCGTGTCGTAATTTTAGCGCTGCGTGTAGCACACCGCTACAATTGGTGACCCCGACGGTCCAAACGATTTTTGGACCAGAAATGACCGACGCCGCCTCTGTTCATGCGGTTTCGTTGAAACTGCCAGGTTTCTGGACACAGCGCCCGGACCTATGGTTCCAGCAAGCCGAAGCCCAGTTCCACGTTCGCCAGATCACCTCAGAAGACACCCGCTACTACTACGTGGTGAGCTCCCTCGACCAGGACACAGCGGCCCAGGTCGCGGAGTTCGTACAGTCGCCCCCGGCAGACGGCAAGTACACGGAATTCAAAGCCCTGCTCCTCAGGACTTTCGGACTCTCACGGCGCGAGCGGGCTGCCCGTTTACTGCACCTGGATGGCTTGGGCGACAGACCTCCATCGGCTTTAATGAATGAGATGTTGTCTCTCGCCGACGAACACACACCCTGCCTCATGTTTGAGCAGGCATTCCTGGAGCAGCTGCCCGAGGACATCCGCCTGCTGCTGTCCGACGCGGATTTCAGTGACCCCCGGAAGGTGGCAGCCCGGGCGGACTTGCTGTGGAATGCCAAAAAGGTGAGCGGGGCGTCCATCACACAGATCTCCCAGCCACGCTCCCGGCAGCAAACCAGTCCAGGCCCGGCCGCAGAGCCCGCCAACCCCCGGCCCAATGAACACTGGTGCTTCTACCACCAGCGGTGGGGTGCAGAAGCCCGCCGTTGTCGCCCGCCCTGCGAGTTCCCGGGAAACGCCAGGGCCAGCCGCCGCTGATGGCTACGGCGGCTGGCCATCGGGATAGCCTCCTGTACGTGTGGGATAGAAGGTCGGGACGCCGGTTTTTGGTCGATACTGGGGCTGAGATCAGCGTTTTACCTCCGACGAGTTACGACACCCGCAGCAGGGCACCGGGTCCCCCCCTGAGGGCCATGAATGGCAGCACCGTAAGGACCTATGGCACCCGCCAGGTGCAGCTACTGTTCGGCTCCAGCCAGTTCACGTGGGACTTCACACTGGCCGCCGTAGCCCAACCGCTTCTGGGTGCGGATTTTTTGCGGGCTCACAGCCTGCTGGTCGACCTGCCCAGGAAGAGACTGGTACACGCCGAGACCTTTCAGACGTTCTCCCTGGGTGCAGCCCAGTTGCCGGCCCCTCACCTCGGCTCCATCACGCTGTCCGACAACGACTTCACCAGGGTCCTGGCGGAGTTCCCATCGGTTCTGGCACCGCAGTTCACAGCAGCCATGCCCAGGCACGGCGTACAGCACCACATCCCGACCCAGGGACCACCCCTCCATGCCCGTGCTCGGCGGCTTCCCCCGGACAAGCTCCGACTGGCGAAGGAGGAGTTCCAGAGGATGGAGGAATTGGGGATCATCCGGCGGTCCGACAGCCCATGGGCTTCCCCCCTGCACATGGTGCCCAAAGCGACGGGGGGCTGGAGACCCTGCGGCGACTACCGCAGGCTGAACGAGGCTACCACACCGGACCGCTACCCTGTGCCGCACATTCAGGACTTCGCGGCAAACCTGCACGGCGCATGGATCTTCTCCAAGGTAGATCTCGTCCGGGGATACCATCAAATCCCGATGCATCCTGACGACGTTCCCAAAACGGCTCTCATCACCCCATTCGGCCTTTTCGAGTTCCTCCGCATGCCGTTCGGCCTGAAGAATGCCGCACAGACGTTCCAGCGGTTAATGGACGCGGTGGGACGGGACCTGGACTTCGCGTTCATCTATTTGGATGACATCCTCATAGCCAGCGGCAGTCGTCAGGAGCATCTGTCCCACCTCCGTCAACTCTGCGCCCGACTGAGTGAGTACGGTCTTACAATCAACCCTGCCAAATGCCAGTTCGGACTCGATACCATTGACTTCCTGGGCCACAGAATTACTAAAGACGGGGCAACCCCTCTGCCCGCTAAGGTAGATGCGGTCCGCCACTTCCCCCGACCCACCACGATCAAAGGCCTTCAGGAATTCGTAGGTATGGTCAATTTCTACCGCCGCTTCCTCCCTTCAGCTGCCCGGATCATGCGCCCCCTGTTCGCCCTGATGTCGGGTCCGAGCAAGGACATTACCTGGGACGAGGAGTCCGCCGCCGCTTTCGTTCAAACGAAGGAAGCTTTGGCGGACGCCGCAATGCTAGTACATCCCAGAATGGACACCCCTACCGCCCTCACAGTGGACGCATCCAACACGGCAGTCGGTGGGGTGCTGGAGCAACTCATCGCAGGTCGCTGGCAACCCCTGGCGTTTTTCAGCAAACACCTGCGACCACCCGAGCTTAAGTACAGTGCTTTCGACCGGGAACTGTTGGCGCTCTACCTGGCAATCCGGCATTTCAGGTACTTCCTAGAAGGTAGTTCCTACCAGCCCCAAGGGGGCAAGAGGAAGAACCCGCAGCAGTCCTGGGCAGACTTCGCGAGAAGCTCGGTAACCTGGCCCCCATACCCACTTCACAGCATGGGCGGCACCCGACCTGCGTACCCAACGACCTACAGAACTGTAAGTTTGTGTTTGTACGAAGGGGCGGGCATCGGCCACCGCTGCAGCGGCCGTACGAGGGGCCGTTTATGGTGCTCCGGAACAACGGGTCCACGTTCGTGCTGGACGTTGGGGGGAAGGAGGAGGTTTTCACGGTGGACTGCCTCAAGCCGACCCATGTGGACCTGGCGCAACCGGCCGAGTTTCCGGCGCCTCGGCGCAGAGGCCGACCTCCCAAGCAGGTTCTGGCCCAGACTGTGGACATTGGGGGGTGTATCGCCGGTTCTGGGGGGGGGGGTTATGTGGCGACCCATTTCCTAGCGTATCTGAACCGACTCACAATTAGATAGCCTACGGGGGTTTGCGAGCACAGAGCTTTGGAACCTCCGCGCCATGGGGGGCCGGTTGACAGAGGCTTAAAAGTGAGGCTGAAGTTTTCAAATAAAGTTTTTTCCTTCGACTGCAGTTACCGACTCCGTGTCGTAATTTTAGCGCTGCGTGTAGCACACCGCTACAGGGTTTAGTTTATATCCCGAAAACTTTCCAAAATCATTTAATAGTTTCATTAAACTAGGAATGGATTCTACGGGATTCGAAACTAAAAAGATCTAAAAAGATCTTTTTAAACTAAAAGATAATCAGCATAAAGAGAGATCTTACGAACAGTCCCATTTATAAAATTTCATGAATATCTTTAGCTTCATGAAGTGCAATAGCCAAGGGTTTCAGCACCAAATTAAATAACAAAGCACTTAACGGACATCCTTGTCTCGTACCCTGTGAAAGCTGGAAAAAAGATCTACAATTGTTAGTAATAATTTAGAAAAGGAATAACAGCCCTTTACAAAACCTGTTTGATCTTGAGAAATAATTTTAGCTGAAATGTTCTCCAGCTGATAAGCGATTATTTTTGAGAGAATTTTAGCATCCACATTTAATATTGAAATAGGTCTATATGAAGCACAGCCAGTAGAATCTTTATCTTTCTTAAGAGTTAAAGAAATAGAAGCTTCATAAAATGTTGGAGGTAACTCTCCTATTAAAAAAGAATCTTTAAGCATTTCCAACATATATGAAGAAAGCAATTTTTCAAATCTTTTTAAAATATAAAATCCTACAAAATAACCATCCAGTCCAGGCGCTTTACCAGATTGCATTGAAAAAATAGTTTTTCAATACCTTCATTAAGTAATCCTACTTCTCTTCTGTGGAGGAATAAAGGGGTTTATTCCTTCACGGAGTTGTTCCAAGACGGCCGACTGATGTCTTTTGAGAAATTAGTAACTAAATACTCTCTCTCATATTCACATTTCCTGCAATATCTTCAGGTCAGACACTTCTTGCAAAAATACTTAAGTAATTTTCCATATATATAAGATTCTGACCTGTTGGAGATATTATTTTAAAAATGAATCCTTTAGTGAAGGGTTTTATTGGGAAAATTTATAATTTAATGTTACAGCAGCACAATTACCCTTCAATTAAGATTAAGCAAGATTGGGAGAGAGAGCTTAACATGACTGATAACAGAAGATTGGTTGCGGATTTTGAAGTTGGTCAATTCTTCTTCGATTTGTGCCAATCACTCTTTAATTCAATTTAAAATTGTACATCGTTACTATTTGACAAAGGAGAGACTGTCTAAAATGTTTCCTAATGTTGATAGTCAGTGGGACAGATGTAAAACCAAGACAGCCACATTGACACATGTTTTGGTCGTGTTCTGTATTGAAACATTTTTGGAAGTCTATTTTCTCTGCAATTTCTAAAGTCTTAAAACTTAATTTACAACCTAATAAATTGACAGTTTTATTTGGTATAATCCCTCAATATATTCATGGTATTTCTTCATCAGACCAACATGTAATTGCATTTGTTACATTATTGGCCAGAAGGGCTATTTTGTTGAAATGGAAAGATGCTTCTGCTGCTACTTTGATACAGTGGTTTTCCCAAGTGATGTTATGTCTTAGTTTGGAGAAAATCAGAACTCGAACTTTTGATCCTTGATTTGATTTTGAGAAAAGGTGGGGTTCATTCGCCCGCTACTATCATCTAATTTGAGTTAATTAATATGGTTTCCTTCATATTTTTGTTTAAATGGATTTGAGCTGGCTAATTGATTTTTTTAAAAATGGAAGCTTGTATGATGTCTAGCTCCGGGGTTGTGCTCCCAATGGGTTTTTATTTTGCTTTTTTTTTTAAAGTTAGTAGGGCTTTCTTTTTAAATATAGTTAGTAGGGTCCCCCCCCCCCTTATTTTTCTTTCAAAAAAATTCTTAACACTTTACTTTTTTATTAGATATATTGCTTAGCTTTGTTAATCAGTTATTTGCTAATTTAATTCCTTATTGCACATAATGACATATTGACTTAATGTATCTTTTTGTCAATCTTTAATATTAATAAATAAAAAGATTTTAAAATGAACTGGAATATACCAATGCAGAACTCCACACAAATATCTCCTGAACATTTGCCACATTTCTTCCGTACTTTTTCCTGAGAACATCTGTTCCCAATTTAAGCTTCCAAGTTCCTGTCTGATAGCCTCATAATTTCCCTTACTCCAATTAAATGCTTTTCTAACTTGTCTGTTCCTATCTCTCTCCAATGCTATTGTAAAGGAGACAGAATTATGATCACTATCTCCAAAATGCTCTCCCACTAAGGGATCTGACACCTGACTAGGTTAATTTCCCAATACCAAATCAAGTACAGCCTCTCCTCTTGTAGGCTTATCTACATATTGTGTCAAGAAACCTTCCTGAACACACCTAATGAACTCCACCCCATCTGAACCCCTCACTCCAGGGAGATGCCAATCGATATTGGGGAAATTAAAATCTCCCAGCATAACAACTCTGTTATTATTACACCTTTCCAGGATCTGTTTCCCTATCTGCTCCTTGATATCCCTGTTACTATTGGGCGGCCTATAAAAAACACCCAGCAGAGTTATTGACCCCTTCCTGTTCCTAACCTCCACCCACAGAGACTCCATAGCCAATCCGTCCATGACATCCACCTTTTCTACAGCCGTGACACTATCTCTGATCAACAGTGCCATGCCCCCACCTCTTTTCCTCCCTCCCTGTCCTGTCTGAAACATCTAAAACCCAACACTTGAAGCAACCATTCCTGTCCCTGAGCCATCCAAGTCTCTGTAATGGCCACCACATCATAGCTCCAAGTACTGATCCACGCTCTAAGCTCATCCGCTTTGTTCACAATACTCCTTGCGTTAAAATAGACACATCTCAAACCATCGGTCTTGATTTAAAATTCTTATCGCCTTCCTCAAATCCCTCCATGGCTTTGTCTCTCTTATACCTGACCATCTCTTGTCTTCAAACTGCCCCTTGTGGATCCCATTTTGACCTTCAATCATGCATATAGCTTCAGCTACCCATATCTCAGCTCTCTAAATCTCACCCCTCCACTCAAAAGCATCTCACTACCAATGTCGCCTTAATATGATGCATAAAATCTACCACCCTTGCTGAAACTTTCGGTTTTCTTTTATTATACTTCCACGTCATTCAGTGTCAAGTTTTGCCATCTTCTTGTGAAACATCATAGAATTCTTTTATGGATAAGAGCCACTTAAGTCAAAATCATTGTAGGTTTTATGTCTGAACCAATAGCTTTTACGTGCTTATAATGAATGGGGTGCTTTCCTATTTTCATCTGCTTGGTGATAAAAATAAATTAGCAAGAAATAAATATATTAATTAGCATAAATTAGCAAGAAAAGGTTTAGATTTCCTCAATACCACTGGCCGATTGCAAAAGATTTCTGATAGGCCCTTTGACAAACTGCCTTAAAAGAAATGCTGTATAAGATGCTGAATGGTTGAATAGAGAGGACAGAATTATTCTGGTGTGAATCACTTTTTGAGAAAGCCCTTTTATAGGTACCTGGGACTGACCATATTGTGCATTACATAATTGTAATATCATTTGTATTGTGTAACTGTTTTCCACAGAATTTTATCACATGTAACCTGGAGAGTCAAGACAAAGTTTCAGGCACAGGCAGAAACTAAGACAGCTTTAATCAAGACCTTGGAGATCGTTCAGCATATTATTCACTCTAAATGATTTGGCAGTCATCATTCCTAGTTCTTCAGCTGAGCAAACAGTTATCATATTGTACTGGGGGAGTGCCAAATTTTACAGGTTTTATTTGAAAATCTCCTGAAAATGTAAGCTTCAAAAATAAATTATGGTAGGTCATTCAGCTTTATTTTGATTCTATGCCACTGGTGGTATTCTGCAGAGGTCAGGATTCGGACTGCTTCATTACATGTTATATGTCACTGATTTGGATGATGTAACTGATGGTTTTGTGTCCAAGTTTGTGGACGATACAAAGATATGTGGAGGGGTATGTAGTGTTAAGGAATCTGCAGAAGGACTCAAATTAGGAGAATGGGCAAAGAAGTGGCAGATGGAATATAAGTGTATGGTCATGCACTTTGGTAGAAGGAACAAGGGCCTAGACTATTTTCTAAACTGGAAGCAAATTCAGAAATCAGAGGATCAGAGGTGGAAAGGGACTTAGGAGTCCTTATGCAGGATTCTCTAAAGGTTAGGCAACACATACAAAATGCTGGTTGAACGCAGCAGGCCAGGCAGCATCTACAGGAAGAAGCACTGTCAACATTTCCGGCCGAGACCCTTTGTCAGGACTTTATCAGAAAACTACACAGTATAATGATATCAATAATATTCACTTCAGGTGGAGTGAGATGACTAAACTTTGCTGACTTTAATACTAGAGTTATAGGAACTTACATACAGTGAATCAATCGTAAAGGGTCGATTTCCTTAAACAAATCGACTTTTAGACCATAAAATATAGGAGTATAATTAGGCTATTTGGGCAATCACATCTGCTGTCATTTCGGTTATTTTTTAAAATCTGAAAATATTCTAATTAGGCCACACCTATACTAACAAATTGAGTTAATTTCAGTTTCAATTGCATTGTTAAGCAATAATAAAACATTCCTGAATGGCCCGATGATAAGATCTTAACCTTTAAATCTGATTGATCCAATAAAAAATGCTTTATCTTTATAATCTTCATTGATATAATATTAGTTTCTCATTCCTGAAAGCTAACACTGGAATTGTGCAGTTCCTAAAACAATTTGGGTCATCTTGGAGCTTCTTTCCACCCACCAGTCTGTTAACTTTAAAAGCTATTTTGAATTCAAGTTTTGGATACTCTACTGCAGAATGCCAATAAAATCTTGTGGCATCACTATCAGTCACTGTTCACAAAACTACACTTAATATGCTCATTTAATTTAAACACTCCTATTAACAGATAGTTCGCTTACCACAAAAATTTCAAACATAACATTCCCACTAAAACCAAATGTCATTTTAAGATCCAAATACATAAATCTATTTACTTTAACCCTAGCTTTTCTTTCTGTTTCAGAAAATGTTTTGTAATTGGAATGGTGTGAGCTTTCTCTCATAAATTGAGAATAAACCTTTCCCAATTACTTTACAGCCTCAAACAATTCTACAGGCAGATGCAGTTTAATGTGGATAAATGTGAGGTTATCTACTTTGGTGGCAAGAACAGGAAGGCAGATTACTATCTGAATGGTGTCAAGTTAGGAAAAGGGGAAGTACAACAAAATCTAGGTGTTCTTGTACATCAGTCACTGAAAGTAAGCATGCAGGTACAGCAGGCAGTGAAGAAAGCTAATGGCATGTTGGCCTTCATAACAAGAGGAATTGAGTATAGGAGTAAAGAGGTCCTTCTGCAGCTGTACAGGGCCCTGGTGAGACCCCACCTGGAGTATTGTGTTCAGTTTTGGTCTCCAAATTTGAGGAAGGACATTCTTGCTATTGAGGGAGTGCAGTGTAGGTTCACGAGGTTAATTCCTAGGATGACGGGACTGTCATATGTTGAAAGCTTGGAGTGACTGGGCTTGTATACACTGGAATTTAGAAGGATGAGAGGGGATCTGATTGAAACATACAAGATTAAGGGATTGGACACGCTAGAGGCAGGAAACATGTTCCCGATGTTGGGGGAGTCCAGAACTAGAGGCCACAGTTTAAGAATAAGGGGTAGGCCATTTAGAACAGAGATAAGGAAAAACTTTTTCACCCAGAGAGTGGTAGATCTGTGGAATGCTCTGACCCAGAAGGCAGTGGAGGCCAATTCTCTGGATGCTTTCAAGAAGGAGTTAGATAGAGCTCTTAAAAATAGCAGAGTCGAGGAATATGGGGAGGAGTCAGGAACGGGGTACTGATTGTGGATGATCAGCCATGATCACAGTGAATGGCAGTGCTGGCTTGAAGGGCTGAATGGCCTACTCCTGCACCTATTGTCTACTGGCTATAACCTCAATAACTTGTTGCAGTTTTGCGGTCAACTTATTTATGAATACATGAATCCTCCCAGCTTTCTTTTCAATAAAGCAGACCTTTCTCTCATCATATCTGATACTCTACCCTCTTTCAGTGAATCTCTGAAGATCTCTGCCAGTGATATTCATTCCCACCTCAACCTTGAAATCATTTAAACGTTTGTGTATTCATCTAGCTTTTGCTCTTTCAGTTGCTTTTTCTCCCCCCGCAACTAGATCTTGTTGAAACATGAAGCTATCAATTCAGGAGCAGTGTCAACTGGCTGCAATTAGTGGAAGAAACATCCAATTCAAGTCAAGTCCCTTTTATTATCATTTCGACCACAACTGCTGGTACAGTACATAGTAAAAATGAGAACGTTTTTCAGGATCATGTTGTTACATGACACAGTACAAAAACTAGATTAAACTACGTAATAAAAAAAAACAGAAAAAACTACACTAGGCTACAGACCTACACAAGATTACATAAATTGCACAAAAACAGTGCAGGCATTACAATAAATAATAAACAGGACAATAGGGCAAGGTGTTTGTCCAGGCTTCAAGTATTGAGGAGTCTGATAGCTTGGGGGAAGAAACTGTTACATAGTCTGGTTGTGAGAGCCTGAGTGCTTCGGAGCCTTTTCCCAGACAGCAGGAGGGAGAAGAGATTGTATGATGGGTGCATGGGGTCCTTCATAATGCTGTTTCCTTTGCGGATGCAGCGTGTAGTGTAAATGTCCGTGATGGCGGGAAGAGAGACCCCGATGATCTTCTCACCTGACCTCACTATCCGCTTCTGCCTCAGATTCCCCCCCCCCCCCACCCCCAATATACCCTATTTCCAAGAACTTTGAATTTTCAGTCTCTTTTCCCTTCATTGATTTCAATTGGTTTCTCTCACTGGTGGCCCTATTTTTAAAATATGACCTCTTCACAGTTTTAATATCATTTGCCTGCTTTCACGGCACTTCTGAAACTCATGACTTCCATTATATAGAAGGTAAAGGCAGCAGAATTATGAGAACATCAAGATTGTTTGCATCATTTCCAGTACACAAGTGTAAAGGAGAACAAAATAATTGGCAAGCATGCTGCGCAACCTAATCACTGATGGGAGTGGGGCAAACAGTTTACGAGCAGGGCAGCAGGGATCCTTCACAAAATTGCTAGCCTTTATCTGGCACCTTTATGTCCTTGATGGCAGGTAGGCTGGTGCCGGTAATGCATTGGCAGTTTTGACTACCCATTGTAGAGCCTTCCTATTGGCCGCAGTGCAATTTCCAGACCATGCAGCGATACAGCATGTTAGGATGCTCTCCACTGCGCATCTGCAGAAGGTTGTGAGTACTGATGTGCAAAGTGAAGTGCCCTTCAGCCTCCTCAGAAAGCAGAGGTGTTGGTGAGCCTTCTTGCTTGTGTAGGATGTGTCCTGGGACCAATAAAGGTTTTTTGGAGATGCACACTCCCATGAGTTTGGAAATGCTGGCAGTTTCCATTGCTGCACCACTGATGTAAAGAGTGGTGTGAGTTCTCCTGAAGTCAATAAACATCTCGTCTTGTTGACATTGAGAAAGAGGCTATTTGCCTGGCACCAGGCATCAAGCTCTTCTACCTCCCCTCTGTAGGTTGTCTCATTGTTGCTGATGAGCCCCACCACTGTTGTGATATCGGCAAACTTGGTGATGTGATTGCTCGGGTGTTTGGCCACACAGTTGCGTGTGAGCAGAGTGTACAGCAAGGGGCTCAGCACACTGCCTGGGGAGGGTACTCATGTTGAGGATGGTGGGGAGGGAGGAGCGGTTATGCATCCTGACCATTTGAGGTCACCTGCAAATTCCCCTCCAAGTCATGCATCATTAACTATGTTGTAGATTCCTTATCATCCTTGGACCATAATCCTGGAACATCCAACCTAAAACTACTATGCGAGTACCATCTGAAGGGGTAAGAATTAAATGCTGGCCTTGTCAATAAGAGCCTCATCCTGTAATTGGAATGGAAACACAATATTCACTAATTTGTTACCGGGGTGGTTAAATTTCACATCCTTCAGCTCAAACACCTTGTGAAAATAAAGCATAGTGATGATCACAAATACAAGTGATGTATAAGAAAACACCCCAAATGGGGAGGGAAAACTTACTATCAGACTGAAGAACAAAATTTGACACCAGGCCAGGATTTAATCGAGGTGATATTCAAGCGAAGATATAACAACTCAAACTTGCTCAATCTTCCAAGTATAAAAACAACCTTAAATCTTGAACAACCATCTTCCATGTACCCATCATCTCCCTCTGATTCTTCTGTTATCACAAAGGCTGTTTGCAATGACCAATTAACTTTGTGATATTGAAGGAAACCAAAGCAGTCACAGGGAGAATGCACAAACTCCATCCAGAGCACTGAGGTGGTGCTTGGATTTTCACATCCAACATAGATCCCATATTCCATTCTCCCACACCCTTTAGAAAGATGCCATTTACGTTGCAAAAAAAAATGGAGAGGGATGGAGAGAAACTGGGAATGGCTGTGATTCAGTGGACACCAATATTGTTCAAGTACCACAACTGCTTTCAGTTGAATTGCTATGCTTAAGTATTATGGTTACCTTCAGTTTTGGTTCAGATCTGCATGTCAATCAATCAATAAATAAACAAACACACACACACACACACACACACACACGTACAAAGTAAATCTCATTCAGTAACTTATCAAAGTCTTTGCAAAAATAATTAGTTCTTCCAGAAATAAAATTCAGATCCTTCGAATGAGAAATAAACTTGTACATCCAACCAGATCAAATCCTCTATGTCATTAAATATTTTGTTCCCACACTGGTTCTTCGACCTTGGGTGGCTCTCCATCTTGTTTCTTGGCTTGTTGGATTAAATAGTGGATCATCCATGGAAAGTCTCTTCACAAAGCTTACACCAAAAAACCGACCAAATCCCTTGGTATGATTTAGCAGAACTAGTTCCCAGTTACACTGTAGAGATCTTGGACTGTTAACCATAATATTTAAACATAGGAGTTCAATTAGTTTTCTAACTAACTAGGGATAAATAAAAAGGAAAGGTTAGTCTGTAAACCTTTAAACAGGAAATAACACCAGATCTAATTAGAGAAATTGGAGTAATAAAGGTTGTTCTAATGAATCTCACTGATTTTAACTGAAAAGGAACTTGGTCCTTGACATCCGAGATTTGGAATCTAAACAGAATGTCAGGATTTTGATTTGTTCTTACTCATGTAAATATTTTGTATGCATTGCTGTATTTTATAAACTTGTCTCCAGACAAGTGTTTTCTATCCACTGCCTTCTTCTGAAACCTGGAGCTTCTGATGGCCTATTAGCACCAAGTGTAGTACTATAAAACTTGATTTTCTCATAGAGTGTCACGACCAGTTACACAAGACAAGCACTACGCAGGTGTTACATAGACAATGGGACAGAGGGAAAAGGGTAGAAATTAACAACAAAAGTAATTAATATTTCAAGTTCAGTATGAGTGCAAGAAGAAACAGAATCACGGTTGCCAATGTACTGGAAAGATTGACAGATGGACTTCAGCAGGACTAAAGAGACAGGTATAGCTTGGACCTATGCAAGTTCCCAAAGCAACACCCTCTCAGCTTTCTGACCTTAAACCAATTTTGTTTTGCCAGAGTTCTCCATTTTGCCTTTCCTTTGTGACTTAGTTAAACATTATTTGAAAATTCAGAAAGGACAATGACTACAAATTTTCTTTTAAGTTGTATATCACCCAAATATTCCTAGCAGCTCCCCTGTTGTGATGGCATTTGAAAAATAGTGGCAAGTTCTATTGCAGTTTCAATCGCTACTTCCTTAAACCACTTTGAATGCAGCTCAACAGGATTAAGCAACTAAAGGCACAGCTAGCCTTTCTAAGGGCACCCCCTTATGAATTTCACCTTGTCAATGATTTCTACACCTCCTGCAGAGATATCAACACAATGTCTTTCTTGGTAAAGACATGCACACCAATTTTGACCTTCACCCTCCACACACAGAATGCCTTCATTGTCCCTTATTGACAATATCTATCCTACCGCCTACTTACCACTCCCTTCTACACCATTTCTCTTTACCAGTCTCATTTTTTATTATTTATTTCTTGAAATACAGTGCAAAATAAGCCCTTCAGCCCTTTGAGCCACACCGCCCAGCAATCACCCGATTTAATCCCAAAATAATCATGGGACAATTTATAATGACCAATTGACCTACTAACTGGTATTTCTATGCACTTTAGGCAAAAACTGGAGTACTCGGATCAAACACACACGATCAGCATAGAAACTCCTTACAGGCAGTGACAAGAATTGAACCTGGATCGCCTGTACTATAAAGTGTTGTGCTAACCACTACAATACTGTGTAACTCCAATCTTCCTCATTTCTCCTCTCAGCTTAATGATTCAACCATCAAGCCAAAATGCACCATCCATACACATTTTTACAATTCCATCACATTCTCAGCCTCCTTTGCTATTCGGGGAACTCTTGCTTTACAGTCCATAACTGTCCTTGCTATGAGGAATGTGCCCTCTTATTTGAAACTCTCCTCTTTGACACATTGTTCTATTGCACTTTTACAGTTCAGCATTTGGATCTATTTTACACTGGAAGATCCCACTGAAATTAGCTTGCATCCAACTGACGATTTCAGCTTCACATTGCTCCTTGACCTAACCTAATACTAGTCTAAACCTTATGAAACAGTAATTATACTTCCTCAAATATCACCCCTCAAATAGAAAAATGGCCTGTCTCAATTTGCAGAACCAATCCCTCTGTACCTCTTTAGATGAAAATACAAGTACCAGGTAAGGTCCTCCTCTTTGCCTTGGCTTAAATATTCTTCCAATTAATAAAGGGATTATTGATTAAATAATTATTCCGTCCATCCCTGGAGCAGTGCACACCATCTACAAAATGCACTGCAATTATTCACTTAGGCTATTCCAATAGCAGCTCCCAAACCAACTACCTCTAACAGGGAAGAGGACAAAGGCTGTAGGATCTCCAAATTCCACGCCCTCTCCCCAATCACACAATATCTCGACCTAGAAACAAAATAAATTATCAATCCTTCATGCTAGTGGAACTAAACTATGAAACAGCAGTTTTTTAAAAAAAAAACAGAAATGACTGCAGCTATACCATCACCCAGATGGCAATAAATAAATTAGGTAATAAATACTGGCCTTGCTTGTTATGCTCATCACACAAAAATACATTAAAAATGTTAGTCCTAGTGTCACAGTTCTTGTACATCCTAATAATTTTATTACTGATTTGTTCCTCTGCTCTTCTCTCAGAAACTTCCATAACATGTCCACACTTCCCTTTCTTTACTCAGCTTTTCTGAGCTTCTATCCAGGAATATTATATGCCCAGTCCTGTTCCTTTTGTAAAACTAGATTTTAATCACCATTGCATCATAATCCTGAACAGCTATTTGTGCCTGCAGTTCAAGTTTATTTACCATTTTGTGCTTTTATGCACATGCATTTTTGACTCTTCTTTGTCTAATGATGATATAGGCAAGTGCTTTGAGATTACTTGAATAATGAACACATTTTACAAATATTACACGCCATGGATTTGAAATTGCAATACAAAATCTTTTGTTTTCTCTACTCACCCCAGGCATATACTCCATGAAAATTGAAAGAGTCCTCTCTGCTTTTTCACGCAGGCAGCCGTAGTATTGCACTATCCGCTCGTGCTGCAGGTTCTTCAGTAACTGGATCTCACACTCCAAAGCGCTTACTTCCTAGTGAGGGGTTCCAAGCAGAAACCACATCAAGGCTGTGTGCTTCTGTATACCATGGTCTTCATGATGTTGCCAACAGAACTTCACTTAATTATATGAAACAGCTACACAATATCTACATGAGCTGCAGAAAAAATTACAAGTGAAGCCAGACATGCGATTATTTATTGAGATACAGTGCTGAATAGGCTCTTTCAGCCCTATGACCTGCACTGCCCCTGTTTTAACCCTAGTCTAATCACAGGACAATTTACAATGACCAATTAACCTACCAACTGGTACATCTTTGAACTGTGGAAAGAAACAGGAGGAAACCCACACATTCCACTGGAAGAATGAACAAATGCCTTACAGAGGACGCTGGGATTGAACTCAGAACTCTGATGCCCTGTGCTGTAACTACTACTACCGTGTTCCTGTGCAGATACGCACAAGAAGAATCTCAGGTGTGTAGCACCAGGGTGAATAACCTACCAATTACAAGTCTTTTGCATGTGGTCATTGTTGTGCCAGTAATGCTGGAACAATTTCACATGACCAAATTATGAGAAAGGGTATAGCATCTTTAGATGGAATAGCAAAAATATAAATTTGACAATCCTGTCCAACAAGATTGCCTCGCCCTTTAACAATACTATATTATTTCAGCATTAGAACTTGGAGCAATGCCAAAGCTGAGTCCAAATACTTCAGCATGGCTTGAATGTTAATAAATAATTTTAAAATCTGATTTACATTTGGATATTACAAAAGAATGTATCAAGTCCAAATTTAATATAAACAAAAATCCAATCTTGACAAGGATGGATTATCAGCATAAAGTAAAAGTTGCAATTTCACTACAACTTCCCAAAAAGTTCTCAGGAACAGTGCCAATTACTCTGGCAAGCAGTACAGCAAATAAGCCAGGAGTTAAGTGTCCTTCGGAATAGGTACAGAGAGTGGTTTTAAATGGGGTGCATCAAACTCAGTATGAGGTTAAACTGGGACAATGGGCAAGGAGGCACTGCTGCTCACTTCCAAAACCTGTAAAGGGTCATGCAATCAAGGCAGCAAAATTTTGCCTGTTTCAATGCTTTGTTTAAGTTAGTAAGTTTAATTAAAGTTGTTATAATAATTACCAGTTAACAATTATGCATCTGAACAACTGCATGTGTGAGGTTGAGGACTGAGACTGGCCGAAAGAAATACGTTTACAGTAAAGATCTTCATCAGTCTCAGTCATGACAGAGGGGTGCAAATCAGAACAAGATTTTTAAAAAAAAATCCTTTTTAGAATAGAGACATGAGACTCCAGATGATGGAATGTGGAGTAATAAAAGTCACTGAAGGAACTTAGCAGGTCAACCAGAATCTTTAGTGAGAAATGGTTCCTTTTGCATTGATCTTTTTTTAAAGAATGTGGGCTGTGAGAGCAGATTGGGATTTGCTGATCATCTCTAATTGTCATCAGAAGATCATGGTGAACCACCTTCATGAACCACTATAGTGCTGCTGCTGAAGGCAGTCACATTATGTTGTCGCAAGACCTAGACTCCAGAGACAGGGAAGAAATATTGATATATTTCCAAATCATGAAGGTCTGTAACTTTGAGAGTAATCTTCCCACACATCTACTGCCCATGCCTCCTTGTTAGCAAATGTCATGAGACTGGAAGGTACTGTGGAGTTATACCTTGATGTGTAAATGCAGTGTATTTCATAAATGGTATACTCTTCAGCCATTGGATGAGGTGCCAATTATACCACCTGCTTTGTCTTTGGAGGTACACTCCTGACTTGTGCTTTGCAGATGTTTGAAAGTTCCTGGGGTGCCAGAAGGCAAGTCATTTGCTATAATTTCTGATTAGTGGTGACTCCAGGATCAAGAAAAGGTGACTGGACTTTGTTGTTTGAGATTGCAATTTTCATGACACTTTTGTTCTGTGAAATAGTTAATAGAAAATGAGTGGGTATAAGCACAGTTTGTCAGGTTGGGAGGCTGTGACTTAGGAGATACAGAGGAATCTGTGCTTAGGATCTAGCTAATCGCAATGTATATCAACAATATGGAGGAGGGACAAAGTGGCACATTTCCAGATTTGGAATCAAATGGGACTGAGAATCGAGAGGAGGATGTAAAAATTATTCCAGGAGATATGTTCAAGCTGAGTGAGTGGTCAAGAGCATGAAGACTGAATAAAATATGAAGAAATATATGAAATATGGTAAACAATAAAAATTGGAGGCAGAATGAGCTGCACATGGTGACATACGTACTTCGATAATAAATTAACTTTGAGCTTTGAAAAGGAAATATAAAAAATAATTAAGTAGTGCAAAACGAGAGGTAGTGTTCACGGACCATTCAGAAATCTGATGGCAGAGGGAAGAAGCTGTTCTTAAAATGTTGAGTGTGTGTCTTCAGGTTCCTGTACCTCCTCCCTGATGGTTAGCAATGAGAAGAGGGCACGAGAGTGATGAGGGACCTTGAAGTTGGATGCCAGCTTCTTGAGGCATCACCTTTTGAAGATGTCCTCGATGACTGGGAGGCTAGAGCTCATGATGAAGGTGGCTGAGTTTACAATCCTCTGATGCAACCAATCAGAACACCTCTGAGACTGCACACGCAATATTCTGCAAAGTTTGGGTCTCATTGTCTGAAATAATGATCTCTTTCCTCAGATGGAATGCAACAAAGATTCATGGGTTCCTGGGATAGCAGGTTTGCGAGAAGAGAGATTGAATAGACTAGACTTGTATTCTCTAGGGGTTAAGAGAGTGAGATGAGTCCTCATTGAAAGTTTTAGAGTTCTTAAACGATTTGAAGAGTGCATATAAAGAGGAGTTTCAAACTGGGGTCACTGCCTCAGGGGGAAAAAAAAGGTAGATCTTTTAGGATTGGCATGAATGAAATTTCTCTATCAGAGGTTTCTGGTAGCTCAGTCATAGAATTCTTTTGAAAACAAATTTCTGGAATTAAGGAATATGGAAATATGTAGTGCAGGAAAATGGTGTTGAGGTAGGTAATCTTACCTCCTCTGGTAAGACCAGATGAGGAAGGAATCTTATAGAATTTTTTGAAGATGTAACTAGTGGATAGGGAGGAGCCAGTGGATGTGGTATATTTAGATTTTCAAAAGGCTTTTGACAAGGTCCCACACAGGAGATTAGTGTGCAAACTTAAAGCACACAGTATTGGGGGTATGGTATTGATGTGGATAGAGAATTGGTTGGCAGACAGGAAGCAAAGAGTGGGAGTAAACAGGACCTTTTCAGAATGGCAGGCAGTGACTAGTGGGGTACTGCAAGGCCCAGTGCTGGGACCCCAGTTGTTTACAATATATATTAATGATTTAGACAAGGGAATTAAATGCAGCATCTCCAAGTTTGCGGATGATACAAAGCTGGGCGGCGGCGTTAGCTGTGAGGAGGATGCTAAGAGGATGCAAGGTGACTAGGATAGGTTTGGTGAGTGGGCAAATTCATGGCAGATGCAATTTAATGTGGATAAATGTGAGGTTATCCACTTCGGTTGCAAGAACAGGAAAACAGATTATTATCTGAACGGTGGCCGATTAGGAAAAGGGGAGATGCAACGAGACCTGGGTGTCATTGTACACCAGTCATTGAAGGTGGGCATGCAGGTACAGCAGGCGGTGGAAAAGCATTCATAGCAAAAGGATTTGAGTACAGGAGCAGGGAGGTTCTACTGCAGTTGTACAAGGCCTTGGTGAGACCGCACCTAGAATATTGTGTGCAGTTTTGATTCCCTAATCTGAGGAAAGACATTCTTGCCATAGAGGGAGTACAGAGAAGGTTCACCAGATTGATTCCTGGGATGGCAGGACTTTCATATGAAGAAAGACTGGATCGACTAGGCTTATACTCACTGGAATTTAGAAGATTGAGGGGGGATCTTATTGAAACGTATAAAATTCTAAAGGGATTGGACAGGCTAGATGCAGGAAGATTGTTTCCGATGTTGGGGAAGTCCAGAATGAGGGGTCACAGTTTAAGGATAAAGGGGAAGCCTTTTAGGACCGAAATGAGGAAAAACTTCTTCACACAGAGAGTGGTGAATCTGTGGAATTCTCTGCCACAGGAAACAGTTGAGGCCAGTTCATTGGCTATATTTAAGAGGAAGTCAGATATGGCCCTTGTGGCTAAAGGGATTGGGGGTATGGAGAGAAAGCAGGTACAGGGTTCTGAGTTGGATGATCAGCCATGATCATACTGAATGGCGGTGCAGGCTCGAAGGACCGAATGGCCTACTCCTGCACCTATTTTCTATGCTTCTATGCAAACCTTTATCTTAGATGACACAGCAGGATTACAGGACCAGATGACCTCCTCTTATATCCTGCTACTTCTTTTAACCAAGGGCCAGTATATTTTTCCTACAATACCCTGCATGTGATCTAACCAGGGTTGTGTGTACACAAGACATGACCTCTATGTACGTATATTCCATCCTTTAGTTATAAAGGCTAGCCTTACATTTTTGGTTATTCTGTTTACATGTTATGATATTTTAATAATCTTCATACATGAACCATTAAGTCTCCCTAGATGCAGCTGTTAACAATTCAGTTCTTAAGGTCTATGCTTTGAGCAGAAACACGCAAATTAATTTTTCATTTTTGCTTATACTGAAGTTTATATTGCATAGTCGGCCTATTCACATTCTAGGATGCAATCTACCTCCCCTGGAAATATCGTTACGAAGCTACCAGTTATTATCATTTACAATATTAGGATTATCTTTCTTTTCTTAAGAACATTTTATACTAATCTTGATAATTATTTGTAAACATCTTTGCATATTCCAATTTTTGGTTTTCCTTTGCTGAATTCTAAAATGTTTCCCACCCCAAGGCCTACTATTATTTCAGGCAACTTTATGAGTCTCTTCCTTTGATATAATACCACATTTAATTTCACCATCACCAATGGATGAACCACTTTTCCTGTTGGACTTTTGTGCCTTAGAGGAATATATACACTTTTTAAACAAATCATGTATACTTCTTCAGATGGTAGCTAGTGGCTGTGTACCTTCATACCTTTGTAATATCCTTTAAGTCCTGGTCTTAAATGAAAGACCGAGATACTATCTTCAAATTCAATGTAAAAGGCTACATTAATAACACATTTCCCTAAAGATTTAAGGATAGGGCAGAATACAGATTTCACAAAATCATTATTTGGTTCTAAGCATTACAATTTGAGGATAGATAGGTGAACCAGGAGAGTGGTTTGAGGGTAAATGGTGAGAAATTATTTTCACTAGTTGGGAAATTCTAAACAAAGGGGTAAAATCTAAAAATGAAATAAAAGGACTTTCTACAGTACCGTTAGAAAACAATTCTACACAGGATGCTAGAAATGTGCAACTCTCAAGTGATAATCACTTACTAATTTTAATGGATATGAGTAAAGTAAGTATATAGGTTTAAGTCACACACTGGAGGGTTTAATAAACTACTACTACTCCCATGTCGTTTTGGCCTTAGCTTATTACAAATCAGACAATAGTGGTTCAGCATCCACTATAAATCTCTCATGATTTCATTTCAGTTAGCCCTACTGCTCAATGAAGAATATGCACACGGAAGTTAAATGAAGTAATTACACTTTAGCCGTAATACACTAAGCTCTGTAAACTGAGTGCCTGGGGAAGGAGCCTTTCATATTTTGAACCAGACCCCAGCGTGAATCAGTAGATTTGGCAGAGAAGATGAAGTCAGCTCTTCTGCAAGTATAAATCCAGTCTTTTGACTTGCTAGCTGGTAATGTTCACCAACACTCTGCTTGTAAAACTCAAGTGGAACTTTCCCCCCACCCCTCCCTGACACACACACACACCCTTTTTTCCCTAACACAGGAAGTGCTGAATATTTTCTCAGTTTTAAAAGGAAACAGCCTTCACAAGGATAAATTAGCTATCCCCAGACACAACAAGTGGGCTGATAAATCATAATTATCTAACACTGGAGAAATTAAATTGTAATTCACTAAAATGGAAACTTTTAATGTCTTTTAAAAAAACAAAAAATCCTTTTATTATATATTGTGCTTGTTTCATTTTAATTATTATTCTGAAATAATCTGTTATTAATTGCTGTCTGCTAGCAAGGAGACATTCCTTTAGAGGAAGGATAGATATGAAAACAGTCAGCATATTCCCAAGAACAAAGACAGGCATTTGATGTTGATGCTCAACGCATTCACAGAACAATAACCGATTGGTATTTTCTTGGACAATTCACTATTTTGATAAACCCTTCCCTTTTGGAATATTTGAAATACAAGTTCAGAGTTACAGGAGGCACCAATGTCAACACTACAGAAGAGTCTGGGGTAAAGATTGAGGCAGAAAACATGTGCAGATTTTAAAAACATCCAGCAATTGCAGAAAGACTGAATGGTTTGTAGGGAAGAGGGGATTAACATTCCTGATGCGGTTTTAACTAGGAGAGGTACAGCCGGATCTCAGGAAGAAAAGAGAACAATAAAATCAGAATACAGTGCTAATTTTAGCAATAATTAAATAAGAAAAGCAAGAAAGATTCTAACAGAAAGAGACCATGCAGTTTCTACTGAATATTTATTTTTAATCCATTTTCTAAAAGGGTGATGCTAGTTATACCACTCCCAATGGTATTCTAGTTTAAGATATTCTAATATAGCAAAGATTGAAATCGAATCTCCAGTTTTTGTCGAGTGACCTTGAGTGACAATTAACAACAGTCTTAAATTGCATCTTACTCTATCGATATAGCAGGATTACAGATCAAAGTACTTACCTTGCTGGTCTCAAGACTGTCAGGGTCAAACTGAACCTGCTTTGCAGCAAGTTCCCTTCCTGTGTCTACATCGTAACAGAGATATACACGTCCAAATGCTCCCTGGCCGAGCAGCTTCCCTCTTCTCCAGTTGGTAGGTGCACTTGGGGCTGTAATTGAACAAGTAAAACATTAGGCTCTGTTGAAAAATTAAGTTAATTACAGAGAAGCAATTAAGACATCTAGAGTGTAATTCTGAACTGGAGTAGGGTTCCCATTTGCAGAGCACTCACATTTAAATTAAGTTTGCTGTGAAAATGACTTATAAGACATAGGAACAGAATTGGGCCATTCAGCCCAGAGTCTGCTCCTCCATTTCATCATGGCTGATCTATTTCCTTCTCATCCCCATTCTTCCATCTTCTCCCCATAATCTTTTCCACCCTGACTTATCAAGAATCTATCAACTTGACCCTTAAATACACTCAAGGACATGTCCTCCACAGCCATCTATGGCAACAAATTCCACAGATCCACTACCCTCTGGCTAAAGAATTTCCTCCTCATCTCCATCCTAAATGGTCATCCCTCTATTCTGAGGTGGTGCTCTCTAGTCCTAGATTCCCCGTTGTAGGAAACGTGCTTCCCACATTTACTCTATCAAGGCCTTTCAACATTCGATAGGTTACAATAAGATCCCCTCTCATTCTTCTAAATTCCAGTGAATACAGGCCCAGAGCCATCAAATGCTCCTCATAAGCCTTTCATTCCCAGAATAATTTTCGTAAACCTCCTTTGATTTCTATCCAATGACAAAACTTCTTTTCTTAGATAAGGGGCCCAAAACTGCTCACAATACTCCAAGTGAAAGCCTCACCAGTGCTTTAGAAAGCCTCAGCATTATATCCTTGCTTTTTTATTCTAGACCTCTTGAAATGAATGCTGATATTGCATTTGCTTTCCTCATACAAATTCAACCTGCAAATTAATCTTTAGGGAATCCTGCACAAAGACTCCCAAATGCCCTGCGCCTCAGGGTTTTTTTTTTGCATTTTCTCTCGATTTAGAAAATAATCTACCCTTTCATTTCTTCTACCAAAGTGCATAACTATATACTTCCCAACACTGTATTCCATCTGCCATTTCTTTGCCCATTCTCCTCATTTAAGTCCTTCCGTAGCCTACTTCCTCAACACTACTTGCCCCTCCAACTATCTTTGTATCATCTGCAAATTGGATCACAAAGCCATCAATTCCACCACCCAAATCACTGACCTATAACGTTAAAAGCAGTTCCAACACTGACTCCCACAGAACACCACAAGTCACGGGCTGCCAATTAGAAAAGGTTCCCTTTATTCCCACTCTCTGCCTCCTGTCAATCAGCCAATGCTCTATCCATGCTAGAATCTTTCCTGTAATACCATGGGCTCTTAGCTTGCTAAGCAGCCTCACTTGCAGCACCTTGTCAAAGGCCTTCTGAAAATCCAAGTACACAGCATTCACCTATTCTCTCATCTGGCCTGCTTGTTATTTCCTCAGATATTTCCAACAGAATTGTCAGGCAAGATTTTCCCTTGAGGAAACCATGCTGACTTTGTGTTCGACTCCATCAACTTCCCAACCACTAAAGTCAGGCTAACTGGCCTATATTAAGCAGTCCCAAAGAAGGGTCTCAGCTTGAAATGTCAACCGTTTACACTTTCCACAGATGCTGCCTGACCTGCCGAGTTCCTCTCGCATTTTGTGTGTGTTGATTTGGATTTCCAGCATCTGCAGATTTGCTCTCATCTATAATTTCCTTTCTTCTGCTTCCCTCCCTTCTTGAAGAGTGGAATGCCATTTGCAATTTTCCAGTCATCCAGAACCACGCCAGAATCGAGTGATTCTCGAAAGATCATTACTAATGCCTCCACAATCTCTTCAGCTTCCTCCTTCAGAACCTTGAGGTGTACACCATCTGGCTCAGGTGACTTATCTACCTTCAGACCTTCCAGCTTCCCAAGCATCTTCACCTTAGTAATAATGATTACACGTACTTCTGCCCCTCTGACACACTCAAACTTCCACCATACTACTAGTGTTTTCCCATGGTGAAGACTGATGCAAAATACTTAGTTCACCTGCTATTTCCTTGTCCCCCATTACTGCCTCTCTAGCATCACTTCCAGTGGTCCAATATCTACTCTTGCTTCTTTTACTCTTTATATATCTGAAACACTGTTGGTATCCTCTGATATTATTGGCTAACTTACCTTCTATTTGATCTTTTCCCTCCTTATGGTTTTTTAGTTGCCTTCTGTTGGTTTTTAAGATCTTCCTAATCCTCTAATTTCCCACTAGTTTTTGCTCTATTACATGCCCTCTCTTTTGCTTTTATGTTGGTTTTGACTTCCCTTGTCAGCCACGGTTGTGTCATCCTCCCTTTAGAATACTACTATTTTGAGATGTATCTATCCTTTGCCTTCTGAATTACTCCCAGAAATTCCAGCCATTGCTGCTTTGCCAGTGTTCTCACTATATTTACATAAATTATGGCCAGGTAAAAACAATGGTACCTCAAGTATCTCAGGGCGGACTTATAGGAGTGGCTGATATATCTGAACTGAATGGCTAAATCAAAACAAAAATAACACACAACAATTCATAGCAAACTGGAAATGGTTAAGTGCAGCAACCCAAGTGAATGAGTACCAAAATTGGCTTTAAAACCTTAGTCAGCTGATCACTTCAAACAGAAGTTGAAGTCGGGAAATATCCAACTTTTTTAAAGTTATCACTGCATATTCCTTCAGAAAAATTTAAGACACCATTCGGCATTCATCTAATCCATACTGTTTATTAGTTAATAATCTCAGTGAGATCTGAAGTTCTCTCATTTTTCTTCATGGCTGCTACCTGCTTTACTTGTAATCTATTTATTTGGTCCCATCTCCAAGGCACCAAACAGAGCTCCTTAAACACATCAATAATAATGCTTCAATCACCAATCGAACTGGTTGAGGATTGAAGGGCACATTTACTACATTGAATCTGTAGGAGGTAGTGAATGATGCAACACCATGGAAAACTCCACTGTACTTTGCCATCACTAACATGACTGCTGCAGATATATCTAACCATGTCAGCACTGGCTGGAGTAATCAGTGCACAATCTTAGTGGAGACTAAGTAATTTCTTCACACTGAGGCTACTCACATTGAGTAACACAATCCCCACACAAAGTGGCATTTACATATATTGAACAGATTTGGCACCTCAAAACCTGGCTTCCACAAAGCCATGTGGATTAACAGGAGCAGCAACCTGTCTGGAATTTCTTGGTCACCAGCACCAAGTACAAAAGAAAGAGACAGGTATAGTGGGAGCAGCCATCTTGTAAATGGCCAAGTATAAGCTTTGGCAAGCAATTAGTTTCAGTGAGAAGGCTGAGAAATGACCAAGTAGGTGTTTCTTTATCTCACAGTAGAAGAGACAGGGATAAAGGATATTGAAGCTAGTGTGGTGATACCCTGAAGGATGACAACATACACAAAAGGAGAACAACATACACAAAACGCCAGAGGAACTCAGCAGGCTAGGCTGCATCTATGGACAAGAGTAAACAACCGACATTTCAGGCTCTGACCCTTCTTCAGGATTTCCAGCACCTGCCGATGTTCTCATGCTTGTGGAGGGAGAGAGAGGTCCAGGCAAGCAGTAAGGGTAGGGGATTTGATAGAGAGGGGATTACAGGGCACTTCTGTGGCTGAAAGAGAAGCTCTCTAATGGTATGTTGCTGTCCTAGTACCAGGATTTGGATGTGTCTCCATTAGGTCCAGAACATTCTGAATGCAGAGGGAGAACAGCTAGAGTACACATTGGTAGAAAGAGGGATGAGAACTTCTCGTTTCAAAAGCAGAATCCGTAGGGTCATAATCTCAGAAGTATTTCCTGTGTTATGTATTAGTGAGGGTAGAAATGAGAGGACAGGATGGATGTACTTGTAGCTGAAGGGTTGGAGCAGGAGGGAGGGTTTTAGTTACTTGGATCATTAGGATTGTTTGTTGAACAGGTGGGACACATACAAAAAAGGAAGATGCATCAAAATGGGAAAGGAACCAATATCCTTGCAGGGAAGTTTGCTCATACTCCACAAGCAGGTTTAAATTAATTTGTTAGAGGATTGGGAAACAAAATATCAGTGGGATGGAAACTGGAAAGGTCAAATCAAGCCAATGAGCAGAATGTAGAGTTAAATAGGCACTCTTAAATATGCAACACATGGTGCTTCAGGGATTGGTACTGTGACCCTGGGGGTTTCTAATTATACACTCAGTGGTCACTATCAGCTAATGCAAATATCTAACCAGCCAATCATGTGGCAGCAGCTCATTGCATAAAAGCATGCAGATATGGTCATGAGGTTCAGTTGCTGTTCAGACCAAACATCAGAATGGTAGAGAAATGTGATCTAAGTAACTTTCACTGTGAATGACAGTTGCTGTCAGACAGGGTGGTTTGAGTATTTCGGAAACTGATAATCTCCTGGGATTTTCATGCAGTCTCTAGAGTTTACAGAGAATGGTATGAAATATAAAAAAAAATAAAATCTACTGGGCGACAGTGGAGAATGGCTAGACTGGTTCAAGCTGACAGCAAATTATAACCACACAATACACCAGTGCAAAAGAGCATCTCTGAATGCACATGTCGAACCTTGAAGTGATGGGCTACAGCAGAAGACCACAAACACAATCAGTGGCCACTTTATTAGGAACAGGTGGGTCTGATTAACGAGTTTACAGATGACATGAAAATTCTAAGGACGTCTAAGGATACAGCAAAACATATCAGCTGGGAATTTGAGCAAGACAGTGGCAAATGAAATTTAATCCAGACAAATGTGATAATGCACTTTGAAAAGTTAAATTCAAATAGACTGTACCCAGTAAATGGCAGGGATCATAGAAGTACTGATGTAGAGAGAATTTGGGGTGCAAGTCTATAGCTCCCTGAAAGAAGCAACACAGGCATTAGGGCAGTGAAGAACTGAGTATAAGCACTGAGATGTCATGTTGCCCTGTACAAAACATTGGTTAGACTACACATGGAGTCTTGTGTACAGTTCTGGGCACCCCATTACAGGAAGAACATGGCAACAATAGAGTGCGCAGAAGAGATTCACCAGGATATTGCTGGAGGGCTGTAATCATAAGGTAAGATTGGTAAGTGATTTATTCTCACTGGGAGGATAAGGTAAGAGGCCAAGGGCTGACCTCTGAAGTTTATAATGTTTGAGGATCACATGGATAGGAATCGATAATCAGATCTTTTCTCAGGGCAGAGGAGTTTAAACTAGATGACATAGCTCTAAAGTGAAAGGGAATACATTTAAAGGAGATGCAAGTGTAGACTTTTCCCACATAGAAAGTAGTTATCTGGAACAAGTTGCCAGAAGAGGTGACCACAATTACGATGTTTAAACAGCATCCAGGCAGGTGAGAAAGGATATGAACCTAATGCAGGCAAATTGGGTTAGTGTAGATAAACAACACAGAATGATGGACAAGATAAGAGAAAGGGCTCACTTCTATGTTGTACAATTTTATAAATTTATGGGAGGGCAGGCAGAATCAATTGTATTTATTTTATTGCAAGGAGCCTCATGGGTAAAACAGATGAGCTTAGATTATGGATCAGCATTTGGAACTATGATGTTATTATAATCCCAAAAACATAGTTGATGAAAGGGTAGGACTGGCTACTTCGTGTGCTGCGGGGTATATAAGGTTCAGATGTGACAGAAGGGAATGCCAAAAGAGGAGGTGGAAATTGCATATCTGATTGGAGGAAACCTAACAGCAGTATTTTGAGAGGATGTCTTGGAGGGATCATGCAATGAGGCTATATAGGTAGAATTTAAGAATAAGATGGGCAATTACTTTGTTGGTATTATACTATAGGCCTCACAATTTTAGTGGAAATTAGAGGAACATATATGCAAGCAAATCACAAAGGTGAAAGAGCAACAGCGATATAATAGTTGGGGTAGGGGGTTTAACTCTCAATATTGACTGGAAGTGCTTAGTGCAATGGTTCCCAATCTTTTTTATGCCATGGACCCCTACCACTAAGTGAGGGATCTGTGAATCCCAAGTTGGGAACTCCTGCACTAGTGCAAAGGGTTTAGAAAGGGTGGAATTTATTAAGGTGTCCAACAATTTTTTGAAGAAATGTGTATAAGTGATCTTGTGTTTCCTGTTGGCTGTTTGATGTCTTACTGACCATCTATCACCCTTTTCTTCCTAATCTCTACCCATATGGCCTCATTTGAGGAACCTTCCTGAACATGTTTCTTCAACACTGAAGTGTCCCATTCCCTGACTAACAGGGCAATGCCATCTTCTCTCTTGCATCCCCCTCTGTCCCGTCTGAAAATTCTCTGAAGCAGGCTACTGAGTTTCCAGTCCTACTCATCTTTCAACTATGTCTGTGATAACAATAATATCATTGTGTTAATTAAAAGCTTTGACTTTGTCTACCTTGCTAGTTAGACCTTTTCCATTAAAATAGACCCAATTTAATACTGTATTCCTCTGTGAATTTACCCTCCCACTCTGCCTACTGGATGTACTACCCATCTCCCCTTAAGGTGACTGTACCACTATATGGTATACCATCATACCACCATTATATCTACTTTGAAAGTCAATACCCTGCCAGTTTTAACCTTCCCCAGCAGCATTAATAAATTTCCCCACTTGGATCTTGGTCCTGTCCCAGTTTTGTGCAACCCATCCCTTTTGTACAGCTCCCACCTTTCCCAGAAATGGGAATGAGATTTGTACAACATTGCTATGGGAAGCAAAGGAAAAGAATGCTAGGGTTCTGGCCAAGATTTTCATATTTCCGCTGCCAATAAGTGAAGATCCACAAACCTAAGCACATCTTCCTCTCCTGCACCATTTAGTTGATCCATCCTTCTATTCATGTTAGTTCACGCATCAGAAACGAGAGATTATAACTTTGGAGGTTCAACTATTTAAACAGCTACACAGCTCTATTAACTCATGCTGCTTGACCTAATCTCTGAGCACCTGCACAAGAAACAGAAGTAGACGATTCAGAGTTACACACACACACACAACACTGGAGGAACTCAGCAGGCCAGGCAGCATCTATTAAAATGAATAAACTGTTGATGTTTTGGGTTGAGACCCTTCTTCAGGACTGGAAAGGAAGCATCTTGCCAGAATAAAAAGATAGGGGGAGGGGAAGGAGGACAAGCTAGAAGGTGATGGGTGAAGCCAGGTAGATGGGAAGGGGAGGGGGGGGGCATGAAGCAAGTAAGTGATAGGTAGAAAAGGTAAAGGACTGGAGAAAGAATCTGATAGGAGAGGAGAGTTGACCATGGGGAAAAATGGAAGAAGGGGCACCATGGGAACAGTGATAAGCAGGTGATGAAAAGAATTAAGAGGCCAGAGTGGGGAATTGAAGAGGGAAGGTGGAGCAAAAAAATTTACCAGGAGAAACTGATGTTCATGCTATCAGGTTGGAGGCTACTAGACAGAATACAAGGTGTTTCTCCTCCAACCTGAGAGTGGCCTCATCATGGCAGAAGAGAAGGCCATGGACCAACATGTGGGAACAGGAATGGGGATAAGAATTAAAATGGTTGGCCACTGGGAAATCCCGCTTTTTGCGGATGGAACAGAGGTGCTTGAAAGAGCGGCCCCCCAATTTACATAAGGTCTTACCAATGTAGAGGAGGGCCATATCAGCATATCAGGTGCGCCGGATAGAGGAGAATGGGCAGATGCAGCTTTTCTGTCCTTTAGAGGGATATGTGCTAGGAGGGAGATTAGTGAGGAGGGGGCAATGGACAAGGGATTCATGAAGGGAGCAATCCCTGCGGAGGCTCTGGGGGGGGAGGGGAAGAAATTAGTAGGCTTATAAAAGGTGTCGGTAGGCAGTTTTTCTCCAGAGATGGAGACATTGAGATCAAAAGACATCAAAGTACCTTCAAAAAAAAGATCACGAAAACATTTTATACCTTTCCTTTTCCATATACTAAAAGCTTGATCTGTCAATGAAGGTTTAAAAAAAAAATTACATAAAATAGGGCTGTCCAGAGCAAAGTTTTTCAGATTAAAGAATTTGCGAAATTGAAACCAAATTCGTAGTGTATGTTTAACAACAGGGTTAGATATCTGTTTATTGAATTTGGCTAAATCAATAGGAAGAAAAGAACCAAGAACGGAAAATATAGAATATCCCTTAACCTCACTACATTCCAAATTTACCCACTGTGGGCACACAGGTGAATCCAAATCTAGTTTCCAGTACATTAGGTTACGAATATTATTCGCCCAATAATAAAATCTAAAGTTAGGTAAAGCTAGACCACCATCTTTTTTAGACTTTTGTAATTGCCTTTTGCTTAACCTAGGATTTTTATTTTGCCACACAAATGAGGAAATTTTTGAATCAATATTATCAAAAAAAGATTTAGGAATAAAAATTGGTAAAGCTTGGAATAAATATAAAAATTTCGGTAAAATCATCATTTTAATAGCATTAATCCGACCAACTAATGATAAAAATAAGGGAGACCATCTAGTAGTAAGTTGCTGAATTTGATGAAGCATAGGTAAAAAATTCAGTCCAAATAAATCTTTATATTTCTTGGTGATTTTTATACCTAAATAGATAAAGTTATCAGTAACAACTTTAAATGGCATCCTATCACTCAATAAAGTTTGCGCGTTTAAAGGGAATAACTCACTCTTATCTAAGTTTAACTTATAACCAGAAAAGCTACCAAATTGAGCCAACAAGGATAAAATAGCAGGAATAGACCTACTAGGATTAGAAATATATAACAACAAATCATCAGCATAAAGCGATAATTTGTATAACTTCTCATTACGGGTAATACCAAAAATATTAGGAGACTCACGAATAGCAATAGCTAAAGGTTCTAATGCAATATTAAATAATAAAGGACTTAAAGGACAACCTTGTCTCGTACCACGAGATAATTGAAAAAAAGAGGATCTATAATTATTTGTAAGAACAGAAGCAACAGGTTTATAATATATTAATTTAATCCATGATATAAAATTAGGACTAAAATTAAAGTTTCTCAATGCATTAAATAAATATGTCCATTCAACTCTATCAAAGGCTTTTTCAGCATCTAATGAGATAACACATTCTGGGGTTGTAGGTGATGAAGTATAAATTATGTTAATCAATTTTCTAATATTAAAAAAGGAATATCAATTCCTAATAAAACCAGTTTGATCTTCTGAAATAATCTGTGGTAATACCTTTTCTAATCTAATGGCTAAAATTTTTGTAAGAATCTTAGAGTCTACATTTAATAATGATATAGGGCGATAAGATGCACATAAGGTAGAATCTTTATCTTTTTTAAGAATTAAAGAGATAGTAGCTTCATAAAACGATTGAGGTAGTCTCTTCTTAACAAACGCATCATTAAAGATTTCACATAGCCAAGGAGAAAGCAATAAAGAAAAAGTTTGAGACATTGAGAAAGGGGAGGGTGGCATCAGAAATGGACCATGAATACAAGGGCAGGGTAGGTGCAAAGTTGATGAAACTGTCTGCCGTTGTCTTTTATAAATATACCAAATCCCACAGCTATCTTTACTATACGTCTTCCCACCCTGTCCCCTGTAACAATGCTACATCCTCATTTCTCAGTTCCTCCATCTCTGCTACATTTGTTCCCAGGATGTGGCTTTCCTTTCCAGGACATCAGAGATGTCCCCCTTCAAAGAACAGGACTTCTCTTCCTCCACTATTGCTGCTGCCGTCACCTGTATCTCCTCCATTTACTGGATATCCATACTCAGCCCATCTTCCTGCCACCTTAACAGGAATAGAGTTCCCCTTGTCCTCCATGTAACACGCTGTAAGGTTTCACTGCTAAGGCTAATGTAATGGCTTCTATGTAATGTTTCACTGCTACGGTAATGGTTTCTCCGTAGCAGCAATGTCTGAGTTACGACCAGAGATAACGAGGTTTTGGATTGGATGTTATCCAATGGGAGAAATGCTGTTCTTTCTTGTGAGTCTGGAAGAGAGATTTTCGCTGTTCTTTTGTCAGGGAGCGATGGAGAGAGAGGATGCGAATGGAGAGAGTTGGAAGACCACCAGACGGAGTGGACTGAGGAGTGAGGGTCCGAGGGGCGGCTACACTTGGAGGTCGACAGGAACAAGTGAACGGACAATGAACTCCAACGATGTGCAATAGACTTTTTCCTTAAAATGGGCCCTTTTACTTTTTATTTTCTTTACTAACCCTCTATCCAGATTAAGATTTATAAAGTTCAATCATTTAATTGCATATGGTGTACTGTCGGATATCTTGCGATGTGGATTTGTAACTGGGCAACACATCACGCAGATTTCTCAGTCTGGCGGGGCCAGGAGTTGTTTTCCCCTAGACGAGCCCAAGCTGGCCGAGCCTGAGGGTTATATCCACATCCAACACATCATTCTCCACAACTTCCACCATCTTCAAAGGGATCTTACTACAAAACACATCTTTACCTCCAACCACTCTCTGCTTTCCAGTACTTCAGTGGCAACAAGGCCACTTGTTGATAGGTGCTTGAGTGACAGGAGCAGTGTAAGTAATCTAATTCAAAGGACCTCAGCATTCATCTCCTTGTCACTTTCTTCTCATGCACAGAAATCTGGCTTATTAGAAGATCCATCAGATTGTGATTGCAAGTATGCCTTACACTAGAGGCGGTGTGGAGCGAAGTCCAAGCTGGAGTTGGTGTTGCTGCCCAGTGTTCACTCAGCAGAAGACAAGCCGTACTGTGTTCGACTGCAGATTTCTGCAGCATTCATGGACCCAGGTCTTGGACTGTATATTACTGATAACTTGTAGATTTACTGCTATCTTATATGTGCTTTGTGCTGTGTGTGACTGTGGTACTCTGTTTTGCACCTTGGCTCCAGAGTAACTCTGTTTTGTTTGGCTGTATTCATGTATGGTTGAATGACAATTACACTTGAATTATTTGAATTATGATTTGCAAATAGGTGACTTTTAATGTACAGTAGATTTAACTGGAAGGGACAAAAGAGGGAGGAAATAGGAGCAGGGGTATGTCACTCAGCTCCTCAAATCTGCACTGTTATTCAACATGGTCATGCTGATCAGCCCCTGACCAGTTCTCCTTCACCCTCAATTTCCAGCAATTTACCTACTTCCTCTTTAAATATTCTCAATGATCTAATACCACAACCCACCAGCAGAGATTCATCACCCTCTACGGAAAAGGTTCCTACACAGCAGAGTTTTAAATAACCACTTCCTGATGTTGTAGCTTCCCTTTTTGAGATCCTCCCACGAACGGTGGCATCTTGATATCTGTACCTCAGGAAGAAGGACACCTCAATCGCTCTGTACTTCATTCATCTGAAATCTGTTTCTAAATTGGCAACATTCTGCCTTATGATCTCCCCCTACCTGAGTGTGATTCACTTTTGCACATTAAACTCCACTTACTTAGTTTTGGCTTGTTGACTCAAACTATTTATAACCTGTTGCATCCAAACATCAGTCTGGGGAGCATGATTTTCTCTTTCTTGATTGGGTTGTTGGACAAATGGAATTAGCTTGAGCCTTTCCATTAACCTTCTGCTGGTCTGTAGGTGTCACTAAATTGCCAAATAGGGAAAATCACATCAATTTTCAGAAGCTTTTCAAAAATTGGCAAATTGTGAACACAAGACTGAGGGTGACATTTTGTTGCCAGATCTGAAATCTGTCCCACTAGCTCTCAGGGATGCATCACTCAGTTCCAGTCACCACCCCAGCTTAAGCCTGTTAAAATGTGAAATTGAAGAACTTGTCTCACTTACCTGATCTCATCCTTCCTGAATACCAAATCTAGTACTGTGCCTATCATTACAACATCTAGCATTTTTTTTTAATATAAATGTGTCCTGGCTCACTCACTCTTCCTTCCCTAAATGGGTGTAGTCTGTATCCTAGAATGCTGAGGAAATAGCAGAAGCACTGACCAGAATCTTTCAGACATCATTAGATACAGCAGCCGTGCCAGAAACTAGAAGCTTGCCAATGTACACTACACCACTGTTTAAAAAGGGAGAAAGGGATAAACCATGTAATTAAATATATCAGCTATCTGAACATAGGCAGGAAGGTTCAAGAAGCAATGTAGAATAAATTTAACTTGCATTTGGTAATTTAATAACCAGCTTTGATTTAACAGTGAAAGAAAAAAAATGAGCAGAAATCTAGATACAAGAATCTGCAGATGCTGGAAATCTGAAGCAATATAAATGAGCTGGAGAAACTCAGTGGGTCAGGCAGCATCTATGGAGGGAAATGAACAGCTGACATTTCAGGTAGGAACCCTTCAATGCTCCTAATGAAGGGTCTCAACCAGAAAGGTTGAATGATAATTTCCTTCCGCAGATGCTGCCTGACCCGCTGAGTTCCTCCAGCTCCTTTGGGTGCTGCTATTTGAGGAGGAATCTAATTTCTTTTCCTTCATTCATAACTTTTGAGCAAATGGAGACCGTATATGTATGCAACTGTCAGACATAGACCGATAGGTGGCAAATAACATATGCATCACAAAACAATTTCCAACTAAATAGTGTCCAATAACATATCCATGATGTTCAATAGCATTACCAACACCTAGATGCTAAAATCATTTGGGGTGGGGTGGTCATCACTGATCAGAAACTTAACTGGCTTCCCACATAAATACAATGGGTAAAAGAGGAGAATAATTCCCTCATTTCAGAAATCTACACCTACCAAGGCATGAATGTTATTCTTAATTAGACAAGGGGTCTATATCTTCATACAGTATTCTCTATGATTTCGAAACCCTTTATAATTGCAGCAAAACCTCCTTATATACTCTAACCATAAGATTATAGAAGCAGAACTAGGCCATTTGGCTGTGAGAGTCTGCTTCACCATTTCATCATGGCTGATCCATTTCACTCTCCTACCTTCTCCCTGTATCCCTTCATGCCCTGATTGAACAAGAACCTATCAACCTCTGCCTTAAATATTCGTAAAGACTTAGTCTCCACAGCTGCATGTGGCAAAGAATTCCACAGATTCACCACATCCTGGTAAAAAAAAATCCTCATCTCCTTTCTAAAAGGATGCACCTTTATTCTGAGACTGTGTCCTCTGGTATTGGACTCTCCCACCATAGGAAACATCATCTTCACATCCACTCTATCAAGGCCTTTCACCATTCAGGAGGTTTCAATGAGGTTACCCCTCATTCTTCTGAATTCTAGTGATTACAGGTCCAGACCTATCAGAACCTCTTCAGATGACAAGCCATTCAATCCTGGAATCATTTTCATGAGCAAACACGTGGAAATCTGCAGATGCTGGAAATTCAAACAACACACACAAAATGCTGGTGGAACACAACAGGCCAGGCAGCATCTATAAGGAGAAGCACTGTCGACGTTTTGGGCCGAGACCCTTCATCAGGATTATCATTTTCGTGAACCTCCTTTGAACCTTCTCCTGTTTCACCATATCCTTTCTAAGATAAGGAGCCCAAACCTGCTCATAATACTCCAAGCGAGGCCTCACTAGTGCTTAATAAAGTCTCAACATTACATCCTTTTATATTCTTGTCCTATTGAAATGAATGCTAACATTACATTTGCCTTCCTCACCTCAGACTCAACCTGCAAATTTACCTTTAGGGAATTCTGCACAAGGACTCCCAAGTACCTTTACACCTCAGTTTTTTCTATTTTCTCTCCATTTAGAAAATAGTCACTCCTTTCATTTCTTCTGCCAAATTGTATAACCATACACTTCCTGACATTGCCATTACATCTGCCACTTCTTTGCCCATTCTTCTAACCTGTCTAAGTCCTTCTGTAGCCTCTTTGCTTCCGCAACACTAGTTGCCCCCTCCATCAATTCTGTCATCCAAATCATTGACATACAATGTAAAAAGAAGCAGTCCCAACAGACCCCCATTTATTATAAAGGTCATCTTCACAGAGAAAGATTAGTAGGCCAAATGGTTCATTCAGTCTGTTGTAAAGATCACAGCTAATCTGATTTTGGGCTCAAGTGACTTTCTTGCCTAATCCCAATAACCTTTGATTCCTCAGATTACATAAAAGTTATTTACTTCAGTTTTAAATCTATCTGATGACTCAGCCTCCATAGAATCATAATGTTCAAATATTTCTACTCAACCTTAAATAGCCCAGTACATACTCTATACAGTACTTTGTAGTTCTAGGTCATCAAGTGCCCTCAAAAAATCTATCCTGTTGATCTGCACAGAAATTCATATTTCAGTAATAGTATTTTTTTATCTTCCTGAACTCAAATGAGGTTAAATACTCAAATGATTCCACTATGCTTTGTCCCAGGAATCATCCTCATGTTCTGTTCTGCCTCCAATGTAAAAATACCATGTTAAAGGAGACCAATGCACAACTTCCTTAGTTACTCCATTCCTCTTGCAATAAATTTCATCTGTTGCTGCTTCATGTCCACAAGGATACCCAGATCTTTTGCCTACAGAAACACACTCTTGTCTCCCTATATTTAACCAACATCTTTCCTTCCAAGTGGATAACCTTATTTTCACCCACTTTATGCTACAACTGCCATACAAATTTTTGCAGTCAATTAATACATCAACATCTTTTGTAGGTCCTCTACCTTTCCACCTTGCTTTATTATGAGGACATTGGAATCATTGCCACAGCACTGATCCTTGTTGTATCCTGCAAGTTACAGAAAGCCAAGCTGAAAGTCACCCATTTATCACGAATGCTTTCTGTTTGTTAATTCTTTACTAATATGTGAGCTTCAACTCCATGAAGTTTTATCTTGTGAAATAATCTTCAACCTTTCTTGAACCAATTGGCACAGTCCTAATCATTAGTTTAGAAACACTGACAATGTTGATCGCTTTACACTAAAATGGATTTTGTGCTTTTGTTTGAATTGTGTTCTTTCTTGTAAAAATTGTGTATAATTTGTTTAAGTTAGATAGGTACATGGAGCTTAGTAAAATAGAGGGCTATAGGTAAGCCTAGTAATTTCTAAGGTAGGGACGTGTTCAGCACAACTTTATGGGCCGAAGGGCCTGTATTGTGCTGTAGGTTTTCTATGTTTCTAAGTTACAGATTTTTCTTGTGAACGCTGCTTACATGATGCTACTGCAAGCTTTTCATTGTACCAGTATCAGTGTATACATGGACTTGTGCAGATGACAATAAACTCAACTTTGACATTTCACTTTAAACCTCACTGTAGCACCTTATCAAATGTTTATTTTTGAAATCCAAATACTTTACATTTTCTGGTTCTCCTATATCCACCTGTTGGTAACATTAAATACTACATATAGCATTGGTCTTCTCAGTTAAGGAATGGTATGCTGCACTTGCCTTGGAAATAATACAGAACAGTGCCTTCTCATATTAGAAAGGGACAGCAGCACAGAAGCAGCTCCTTCAGTGCACCAGCTCTGTACTAACCATTACTACTCATTTTTATTAATCTGACATTAATTCCATTTTTAATTTTCATCCCCACCCTTGCAGATTCTACTACTCACTTAGCTGGGCTGATTGCCAAACCAAGTCAGCAACATTCTGACTGCCTACTGGTTGATGAATGGGGTCCTTTGCCATATTACTGAACATCTATGAAGAATCGGGCAGACATTTCCTATCAACTTCCTTCCTGCCAGTCTCATCAAGTTGTCACCAAGATCCATCAGTGTATTGACAGCAGGAAAAATACAGAATGGGCTGTCTTCCCCGAGCATCAATTCTGATGAGAATTCCAGTGAAAGATTTTTTTTCTTTTTTAAAAATATTTACCCAGAATGAGCCACACACAAAAGATGAAAGTTACTCTCTGAAAGTGACCTGCCACAAGAACACAGACAACTTATCACTCCACAATAAACATAAGTCATGGAATCTCCTGGATATCAATTACACAATATTCCACCATAAAACAACTGGATTGACTCCATAAATGGTGAAGTGGGAACATTTCTTGAGGAGGCAGTGTCATTGGAGAAGGGATTACAGTATTACCACTTGACAAAGTCACGCCAAGAGTATCCCCAAACTTAGTAGATTGCAGTCTGTCCACTAGCAGGCCGATTGTAGATACAATTGTTCAGTATTTATCCATTGTGTATTATAAATCAACTTAATTCCAGATAGAACTTGACCTTCTAAAAGATACTTGTATCTGTATAGCATGAATGCACATCAGTTTTCAACACCACTCCAGTTGGACATTTGTGATTATATTCTGGTAGGTAACTGGTAATCAGATTTGGAAGATGCATACAAATGTTACACCTTGTATTCATTTACAGCTATCCTCTGTGATATACAGTGGATTCCAGTTAACTGGGACCATACATTTTGGCCCATTTAAGCAGCTGCCCCAACTAGCTGAATTTTCATGGAAATGGCTAAAATGGTATTAAAAAATCTACCATTTAACTGAGTAACATATTATATATTTAAGTGAGATACAGAACAAATTAGAACAGTACCATTAATAATATCCACTGTATTTGATGCTGACAAGAAACCTGTGCAGAAGAGTTTTTAAAGTGGAAAAGTCATTGCACTGGGGCTGTTCCAGGTCCAGTTGGACAAGTAAATGTCACAACTGGCGTCATCCCTGGTTGCAGTGGATGAACGGAACTACTTCTCTGCCTTGTGTATGCCCTTCACTCTGCACGGAGCGTTGGAGAACCACCTTCCTGGCCTTTGGAATTCACAGTAGTTCGCATCCGCCGGAGCTGACTTTGCAAGCTAGGACAGTCATGCCCCTATCTCACCAGGGTATGAGACGTGCTGGCACTCACCTGGTGTAGACCGCTTGTTGAAGCGGTGTACTTGGATGTGGCCACTGTTGCGTTGAAACAGCTACTTAGAGCCACAGGTGAGAGCTGAGTGTCCAATGAGGACTGAAGTAACTTTCAAGATTGTTGTTGATACCTTCAAATTTTTTGTGGTTCCTAACTTGAAGTAGTGAAATAGTTTCGTTTTCGCTCCTAGCCGTTTCTGGCATCTTCAAGCCTGAATGCTTGAAACCGCTATGAGCAAATCAGTTCTGAATTGTCTTACTGCTCATTTCTCTGCAACAAGCAGGGAAAAAAAACTGCTTTTGAACACAAACACACACAACTGATGCTATTCAAAAGCTGTTCGCTCCAAGCACAGTGTAGTGTCTAACAGCTACACAACGTGCATACAACTGACAGGAGTTAGAAACTGTTTGGGAACAGTCTCCTGTCCCAATTAAGCAGGATAGTGTCCCAAATAAACAAAGGGAATCCCAGTATTTTCCTGATATATTTTTGTTCTTTAAGAGTCGCCCCAATTAAACAGCTGCCCCAATTAACTGGAAACCATTGTACTTTGAGTGTAGCAGAAATACATTTATTGCATTTACATTATTAAGACACATAGGCTCACGACTTCCATCTGTTCACCAGTTTTTCCCTGGAGTAAAGGCCAATAATTTAAATCAGGTTTCAGAAATGAGCCATGTACAAGCTCCAATTTTAACTCAATGGAGCAGAGCAGAAAACCATTAATGCTACAGCACATTTCACCTGGTTTGGCATATGAACAGTGTACACAAGGGGGAAAAAAAATCAACATTAGTCTCAATACAGACTGGGGTGAAAAAAGAAAAAAAATACAAGGTATTAAAATTACATCACTATTGTGATGTACATTTTGCCAGTGTGATTGAGCACTGAATTCCACTGGCACTTTAGCAAAGTTACAGAATACACATTACAGTCATAACTGTAAGGAAAAGAGTTACCAAGCAACATTTCTGGTTCATTATGAATATTTGAGGCCAAGAGAGAGTGTGTGTGTGTGTGTTGGACTACAAAGGAATCAAAGGCTTCCTCCTGTTTCTACTTCCTAAAGACTGATATAGCATCAGCAATCTTGGTTATATTTCATCTCAGCTATTGAATAGCTTCCCAACTTGAGAACAACTGACAATGCCCACTCTCTTTCCTGATACTTAATCAACACTCTACCCATGGTGACATGTTATCCTAATCTTGTAAACTCTTATTAGTTTGAGCACAACTAATCTAGTGTTCTAACAAAAGTTTTGAAAATCCAGAAGTATTACTTCACTGGCTCCAGCTACCCTTCTGCAGTTACATCCTCAAAACTTTATTTGCAAAGTGATATAGATATCTCTTGGAAAAACAAAGAATATTTTAAACTCAGATTATTAAAAGATAGAACTACTGGGGTGGAGAGCAGGTTTGATAAAATGATGGCAAATAATATGTAAAGTAGGAAAGATAACTGAAGTCAAGAGCATGATTTTTCAGACTGGTCTTCCTTGGGAATCAAAATTCTTATCTCCATAAACATCCATCTGCCTTGGATTTGAGAGCTGGACCAACTGTGTAAAGGACTGTAAACTACTTGGAGCAAAGGGCAATTGATAGATTGAACAGAGACTCCAAATTAAATTTAACAGGGAACACAAGCTGATACACTTTAGTAGTCTTGGAGACTTTGATGAGAGGTGGCTGAGCAGGTATGAGCTCTTTCCTTAGAATACGGTCACTACTAGAGCAGCAGGGTTGGTGGAACTGAGACTGGCTCTGAGGCCAAGGAAGAAGTCAGGCAGTAGTGATAGAAGACTTAACAATGAAGGGGACAGACAGGATATTCTGTGACTGCAGAAGAGACTCCAGGATGGTGTCAGGGACGTCTCAGAGTGATGCCTGACCTAGTGTATTCTCAGACTTTGTGGAAAACTAGAGAAGAAAATTACATACGCCCTTGCAGAAAATTTTACTTTATTTCTGGCTACAGGTGATGTTCTACAGGACAGGCGAGCAGTTAATATGCAGATGGGGCATTAGCTCACTGGGCAAAGTTAGCATGGACAAGTTGGGCTGAAAGGCCTGTTTCCATTCTGTATGACTCTCTGACAAGCAAGAAAAGATAAACACTAAATAGTAAAACTTCAAAGGAAGCAGACACAGATTCATACATGAGAAAAAGTCTCTAATTTACTAATCAGGGTTACAGAGTTCAAAAGTAAAGAATACTGACACCAACCAGTAATGAGACTGCAATTATGACACCGTCCATTTTGGATAACCTACTTTAGGACAGATGCTGAATCTGCAGAATGATGAAAAAGAAATCACTATGACAACAAAGATAAATAAAAAGGTTTCTTTATGTGGAGATTACAGAAGCTGTCACTCAAAAAAATTACGAGGAGACTAGAAAGCAAAATTACGAAGATCTGCAAAAAAAAAAGTACAGGAAAATTTACCCTTGCCCCACCAGGGGCAGTTCGGAAAAAAATAATTCAACATCAGGTGGTGTTGAGGCACAATAAACCATGCCAGAAACCATAGCGAAATTATATGCACTATCACTCTAAAATCCAATATTAAAAGCTGGAGAAATTTGTACAGATACAAAAATAGGATGAAATTGACTGATCTTTCATGACTGCATGAACATAAACAGTATAAATAATGACTTTACAGCATTGACTAAATTCCATGAAAGTCCTTTTCCAACTGTAAAACTGACTATATTCCATCCCCTGCTGTAGCTCATTCTTTCTGGAAATGTGTTCACACAACCTAACCCTACCCTTGATAAACCCCCTAGATTTGTGTGTATGTCCATATAAGGGCATTCAAAGGCCAATGAAATGCCAAAGAAAGTAGGCTTGAATGCATTCTTGTACTGGCAACATATTTACAAAGCTTACAAAACAAAATGAAAAGTGGCCTACATTTAGTGGAAACATTCCTCTCCTGTACTGAGAGCGTGCTTTCACTGTCTCCGCTGCGGATTCTCCCTCGGCTGTCCATGTACTGAGCTGCTAAACCCATGTTCTCTCCATTTGTACTTAGTGACCGACTGGATGGCACAAGAGTGAACAAGTTCCCCTGCTGTCGGCGAATTCTCGGAAACGTTCTCCGCCCTGAAAAATACGACACATACTTGTCAACACAATCCTTGATACATTAAACAAGTCCACCTGAAAAAGCAGGCCAAAAAAAAGGAAAAAAATATCACACCAAATTTCATATATTAAAGTATGAAGCATTTATGTAGGCATTAAACATGTTACTCTCCACAATGATACATGATTCCATGCAGTTTCCACATGTACCAAATGCATCTTGCAAACTTGCATTTAGTGGCTGAGTGACGATGGTGGCAAATGATTTATCTCGATCACAGTCAGGCCTGATCCCACCCTCACCAAAATTTTCTCAAATGTTGATCTTTCACCAAGTCACCAACAGCAATTGAGTGGAGGCACAATGGCCATCTCCTGCCTCAGCTAAAATCTAATAACTCAGTGATGCTCTTAATCAAGGCTGGGATCTTCCTGAATTATGACTCAGATCCTAATGACTAATCCTCAGTTACTGATTGCAACAGGCTTCACCATTCTGAAATGAATTACCAAAAGTTTTGACAAATTTTTTTGCTGGAAAAGTGATTTAATCTTGTGGTACAATGCTGCAACTCAAAATACAAAAAGAAAAATATTGTCATAAAATTATGACAAAGCATAATTGGTTGAAGGAAGGACAAAATGCCCACATGAAAATAAAGCAGCAGTCAAAAGAGGCAGAGTTAATTACTGTATCCTTTATAAAAGCAGAAACTGGGGGAAAATACTCTGCAGGTCAGACAGCAACTGTTGAGAGAGAAACAAAATTAATATTTCAGGACATGGCTTTTTTTTTGCATTCCCCACTTTCCCCTTATGACTTTCACTTGAAGCATCCCAGAGTAGCCCAGTCTAGCCATTAGGAGTAAAATGAAAACAGCTTTTATAGCATGTAGATAGTACCATCTGCAGTTTAACAAATGGGGAAATACAAGTGCTAACTGGGGAAAATCCTGGTAATGAAAGGTCACAACTTTAATTTTAAAGACGAGAGATTCTGTAGATACTGGAAATCTTGAGTAACACACACAAGATGCAGGAGGAAATCAGCAGGTCGTACAGCATCTATGGAAAGGAATAAACTGACGATGTTTCGAGCTGAGACTTCACATTAGGACTTGAAAGGAAGAGCATAGAAGCCAGAATAAGAAGGCAGGATGAGGGGAAGGAGTGCAAGTTGGTAGGTGATAGGCAGGACCAGGCAAGAGGGAAGGTATGGGAGAAGTGATGAAGCAAGAAGCTGGGAGGGGATAGGTGGAAGAGGTAAAGGGCTGAAGGAGGAATCTAATTGAAGAGGACAGTAGACCATGGCAGAAAGGAACAACTGGTGCTGAAGACAGAATTAAGGCAGGCATAATTGGAACAAACATATAGAGAATAAGATGGGGGAGACAAAAAGCATATAAGTAGAGTGTAGAATGAAGAAACAAATGGAGGGTACATTGGCGACATCAGGTACTGTTACATCCAGTCACTCAGTGCTTCCCTCCATCTCATCAACATTCTGGCTAACTTTAGCTATTTTCTTGAGAGTTTAAAGTCCTCATGCAGCTTACAAAAAGAAGGGGAGAGTTATAGCGATAACAGCAAATGCCAGTTTAAGCTCACCACCTCTTTTGTGAATTCAGGTGCTCAGATCCTCTGCTTTAATGGTCCTCAAGTTCAGTTGTTGTAGCAGCAACAAAAGGCACATTGATACAAAAATCAACAATTTCAGAACCCGGGATTCTTTCATTTTATTTGAACATTTATAGGCAAATATTCAGTCCAGTTTATGCCCTTTTTGTTAGGGATGAACAGAATCAGAAGGCTTAAAATAGCTGTTTTATGCTCCTTAGCCTCAGAGTGTGGAGCATTTTCTGTTTTTGTTGCAGATTTCTTGCAATAGAGGTATTTTGCCTGTGTATAATGTGATGGAGCATGATTGTAACTAACCACCATCAGGCAGGAGATTTGCTGATGCTTTCCTAAGTCAGCTGAAACAGCTCAGATGAAAGAGCTGCATTATCTGTGCAGGGGGCCCAATTATGTATCCTGTAACAAGCTTGCACCATAATAAGATGCAATATGAAGGTTGCAACCTTTACATTTTGGAAGTACATAAGCTACCCATTCATAGTTAATCTTACTCCTGCAGCTTGTTACCCTATTTACCGTATAAAGACACACTGGGTGGAGTTTCAAGATGGCGACGTAGACATCTGCCTTTTAGGCGCTCTTCATTTTTTAAGCTATAATCACCCTTTAATCAAATCTTTTCGTACTTAATTACATGGGTTGATATTTACGATTTATTTTTCTTTTTAAAAATAACACTGGATTTAATTTTTTCAAACTTAAAATGTCTGTACCTAAGAAATCGTCTAAAGACCCTATAACTCTCGATGCAATCTCCAGTCTTCTGGATACTAAACTTGCAAGTCTGGAAAACAAACTTACTGCGAAAATATCGGAGCTTGAAGAAGTCGTTAAATCATTTGATATTAAGCTTTAATCGCAGGCAGCAGATATTGAACGCCATGAAGAAAAGTTTGCGGCTCTTGACAAGATAATTTGTGAAAAAATACATACAATCGAAACTTTGGAGGAGAAGGTACGGTCGACCGCTAAAATAGTGGAGCAGTATAAGTTTAAAATCACCGATCTTGAAAACCGGTCTCGCAGACAGAATTTGCGTATTACTGGATTTCCCGAAAATCTCGAGTCTGGTGACTTAACTGAATATTTCTCTAATTTATTGTGGGAAACTTTTGGCGAGGACGCTTTGCGGGTTAAACCTACTATTGATCGTGCCCACAGAGTTTCGAGATTTTCGGCTGCGAAAGACAAGCCACGAGCTGTGATTGTCCGTCTCCATTATCCTCGGGAGAAAGAGCTTTTAATTCGATTAGCTCGTCAGAAAGGTATGATTTCTCACAGAAACAAGAAGTTCCGTATTGTGGAGGACTATTCATTCGAGGTAATGAGGGTGAGAATTGCTTTTAAACTGGTGATGGCGGAGGTTCATTCGATTGGACTTAAACAAGCTTTAAGATATCCAGCGAATCTCAGAATTACGTTGAGCGACAACAGTCAGCGTTTCATTAATACTCCGGAAGAAGCGAAGAAATTCGTTGAAGAATATCGCTCTTCTAGTCCAACTTGAACTATGTGTTATGTGGAAGAACTTTTGGAGAGAAGACGCCATTCCGTTTTAGGCTTTAACTTATGAAGCTGCGGTATAGCTTTTTATTTTGGTCTGTAGACCTGGTTTTTTTTTTATTTTATTATCATGATTTACAGATGCTTTTTTAACTTTACTATAATGTCTTTTTTCTTAATTAATTTTTTTCCCCTCTGGATTAGATATACATGTTAAGACTTTGTAATAATGATTTATTTTTTAAGATGTCGTTTCTTCTTCCCATAAGACTTTGCTTTCCGTAAGCGTTTATTTGCCTGTATTTGAGAATGGGACGAATGTTTTGAATTTTTGAACCTTTTTTATATATATATATATATATATATATATATTGTAGTGGTTATTGAACCCTTTTTTAATTCTATTTTGATAACCTTTTTTTAAAAAAAAATTGGTGAATTTACATCTATATTTTGTAATATGGTCCTTTCAAAATGTCGTTTCTTCTTCCCATAAGTCCTTGTTTTTGAAACGTCATTTCCTTATATTTGAATATGGAATTTTTTTTTAAAGGCATATTACACTATTTTAAACTTTAATGGTTATCCTTTTTTTTATTAATGATTTTTTGCTTTTTTATATTATTTTTTCATTTTGATTGATATATTCTTTCTGTTTACAACCCTGTATTTATATCTGGGTGTTATATAGTTTCTCTTTTCTTTCTTTTCATGAAATCGCCATCTTGAAAATGGGGCTAATATTAGTGTTAGTTTGTGCGCCTGCCGCTTGGCTTTTTTTCCGTGGGGTTGGGGGAGGGGGTAGGGATCTTCTTTCACGCTTTTGCTTTTTATTTTTTTGCTTTTAGTTTATGGGCCGACTTTAAATTATTAATATTGTTGAGGTGTCATATTCTCCGGTTGCTCCTGAATCATTTTTCCTTCTTCCTGAACTATGGGTTATGTGTCTTTTTAACCTTTTATGATATACACAATTAATATTGACATGATGGATAAGTCTATTAACTTTATCTCCTGGAATACTAATAGTTTAAATCATCCGATTAAACGTAAAAAAATATTTAAAGTATTCCATAGACTAAATGCTAATATTATTTTTGCACAGGAGACCCATATTAGGAGGGAGGATAATCAAAGCTTTTTTAGGTTCTGGAAAGGTCAACAATTTCACTCGAATTCTACCGCCAAAATTAGGGGTGTGTCTATTTTTATAGACCCCTCAATTTCGTTTACACATCATGAAATTATTTCTGATCCACAGGGCAGATTTTTGTTGATAACTGGTTCACTTTTTAATTAAAAAGTGGTTCTAGTTAATATTTATGCTCCAAACTTTGACTGCCCTGAATTCTTTAAACGTTTATTTACTTCCCTTCCTAATCTAAATGAATATATGTTGATAATGGGTGGAGATTTCAATTGTTGTTTGAATCATTCAATGGATAGATCTAAACCTATTCGAATTCTTCCGAATAGATCAGCCTTACTTATTAATTCTTTTATGGTTGATTCGGGAATTACTGAAATATGGCGGTTTTTGAACCCTAAAGAGAAAGAATTTTCGTTTTTTTCCAAATGTATATCACAGTTATTCTAGAATTGATTATTTCCTTATTGATCATCGTTTATTAACAGATGTTATTGATTGTAAATATGATTCTATTGCTATTTCGGATCATGCACCTTTGAAGTTATCTATCAAGATTTCGGACTTTTCTAATAATACTAGATCTTGGAGACTTAACGCTACTTTACTTCAAGATCCAGAATTCATCACCTACATAAAACAGCAAAGTGACTTGTTTTTCTCAACAAACTACACAGAAGAGATTGACAGAGGAATACTTTGGGACTCTTTTAAGGCTTTTATCCGTGGACAAATTATCTCATATTCCGTCGGTAAAAGAAAACAAAGATATTTAGATATTGCTTTATTAGTGGATAAAATCAAAGAAATTGATAAGATTTACTCCGTGACTCCTACCAAAGAACTTTATAAGAAGAGAGTTGAGCTTCAAATGGAGCATAGCTTATTATTATCTTCTTCAATTGAGAATCAATTAATTATGACCAGGGCTCAATTTTATATCCATAGTGATCGAACTGGTAAATTGTTAGCTAACCAATTAAAAGCTATCTCGACTAAGCGACAAATTATTAAAATTCGTAAACAAGACGGCAATCTGACTACTGATCATAAAGAAATCAATAACACTTTTCAAGATTTTTATAAATCTTTATATCAATCAGAATTTGATGGCGATCTGTCCATGATGGATAACTTTTTTAACAATTTGAATATTCCCAAACTGACAGATGAAGATCGTAGCTTGTTTGATGCTCCTATCTCTTTGGCCGAAATAGGAGAGGCTATCTCATCAATGAATTCAGGGAAAGCTCCTGGTCCTGATGGTTATATTATAGAATTTTTAAAAACTTTTTCTTCTTTGCTTTCCCCTTGGTTATGTGAAATTTTTAATGATGCATTTGTTAAGAAGAGATTACCTCAGTCTTTTTATGAAGCTATTATCTCTCTAATTCTTAAAAAAGATAAGGATCCCACTTTATGTGCATCTTATCGCCCTATATCACTATTAAATGTAGACTCTAAGATTCTTACAAAAATTTTAGCTATTAGGTTAGAAAAGGTACTATCACAGATTATTTCAGAAGACCAAACTGGTTTTATTAGGAATCGGTATTCCTTTTTTAATATTAGAAAATTGATTAATATAATTTATACTTCATCACCCACAATTCCAGAATGTGTTATTTCACTAGATGCTGAAAAAGCTTTTGATAGAGTTGAATGGGTATACTTATTTAACACTTTGAGATATTTTAATTTTAGTCCTAATTTTATATCATGGATCAAACTAATATATCATAAACCTGTTGCTTCTGTTCTTACAAATAATTACAGATCTTTTTTTTCAATTATCTCGTGGTACGAGACAAGGTTGTCCCTTAAGTCCTTTATTGTTTAATATTGCATTAGAACCTTTAGCCATTGCTATTCGTGAATCTCCTAATATTTTTGGTATTACCCGCAATGAGAAATTATACAAGTTATCACTTTATGCTGATGACTTGTTGTTATATATTTCTGATCCTGACAGGTCTATTCCCACTATTTTATCCTTGTTGGCTCAATTTGGTAGTTTTTCTGGTTATAAACTAAACTTGGATAAGAGTGATTTATTCCCTTTAAACGCGTAAACTTTATTGAATGAAAGGATACCATTTAAAGTTGTTGATGATAACTTTATCTATTTAGGTATAAAAATTACCAAGAAATATAAAGATTTATTTACATTGAATTTTTTACCTATGCTTTATCAAATTCAACAACTTACTACAAGATGGTCTCCCTTATCCTTATCATTAGTTGGTCGGATTAATGCTATTAAAATGATGATTCTACCAAAATTTTTATATTTATTTCAAGCTTTACCAATTTTTATTCCTAAATCTTTTTTTGATAACATTGACTCAAAAATTTCTTCATTTGTGTGGCAAAATAAAAATCCTAGGTTAAGTAAAAGGCAATTACAAAAATCTAAAAAAGATGGTGGTTTAGCTCTACCTAACTTTAGATTTTACTATTGGGCGAATAATATTCGTAACTTAATTTATTGGAAATCAGATTTGGATTCACCATTGTGCCCACAGTGGGTAAATTTAGAATGCAATGAGGCACAGGGATATTCTCTATTCTCCGTTCTGGGTTCTTCTCTTTCTGCCGATTTAGTTAAATTCAATAAACAGATATCCAACCCTGTTGTCAAACATACATTACGAATTTGGTTTCAATTTCGTAAATTTTTTACTCTGAAAAACTTTGTTCTTGATAGCCCTATTTTACTTAATTTTTTTTTCAAACCTTCTTTGACAGATCAAGCTTTTAGCATATGGAAAAGGAAAGGTATAAAATGCTTTCGTGATCTCTTCTTTGAAGGTAGTTTGATGTCTTTCGACCAACTTTCCAACAAATTTGAGTTACCTAAATCTAACTTTTTTAGATACCTACAAATTAGAAATTTTTTACATAAAATTTTACAATCCTTCCCCAATTCAACTTCAATGGACTTTTTAGGTATGATTTTTACCTTAAATCCCTATCAGAAGGGATTAGTGGCTTTTATTTATAATATGATTATGAAGATACAACCAGAAATATCAGGTAGAATTAAACAAGAATGGGAAAAAGAACTTCAATATAATATATCAATAGAAAAATGGGAAAAAATTTTACAAATGGCTAATTCTTCTTCTATGTGCTAAACATGCTTTAATACAATTTAAAATTGTACATAGAGCTCATATGTCTAAAGATAAACTTGCTCGATTCTACTCTTATATTAACCCTCAATGTGACAGATGTCATTCAGATGTGGCTTCATTGACCCATATGTTTTGGTCATGTCCCACCTTATATAATTATTGGAAGGACATATTTACTACCATTTCCTCAATTTGGAATATCGATTTACAACCTCATTTTATTACTGCAATTTTTGGTATACCAAATGAGGATGGTAATCAGTTTTCCCCGTCAATTAGACGAATGATTGCTTTTGTAACATTAATGGCCAGAAGGTCTATATTGCAAAATTGGAAAGAAGTAAATCCTCCTACCACATTTCAGTGGCTCTCTCAAACTATTTCTTATCTGAGCTTGGAAAAAATTAGAAGCACTATTTTTGACGCATCAGTTAAATTTGAAGAAACTTGGGGACCGTTCATTCGACATTTTCATATGAATTAATCTGACCTCTCCCAGACCTTCTCTCTGTCTATTCTTGTTCTGGTATGGAGTTCCGGAGTTTTTGGCACTATCATATACAAATAAACTGTTATTATTGCCCATGTTAGTTTAGTTTAGTATTTTTTTTCTTAATATATATTTTTTGCTTGTATTTTCATAATTTTTTCTTTTTCTTTTGACGATTATTTTTTTTCATATAATTATTATAGACTTGATTGATAACGTACTATGTTTTTCTGTTGATATTTTAATAGGATATTGTTATCCTACTATTAATTCAATTTCAAGTCTTATGCATTTATAACCTATTCATTATTATATTATGTTTTTTTATATATATGAAATTCAATAAAAAGATTGAAAAAGAAAAGAAAGACACACTGATTCCGATGTCTGTGAAATTATTCCACTCTTTTTTAGCAATACAGCATGTCCACTACTTCATCCTTACCGTCACCATAATCCTTTTGGTGCAGTGGTATGTGGAAATGTCGGGGATAGGTCCCTCCTTTTCCAGCCTTATCTGGAACATGATTTTCACGATCTGACAAAAGGAAGGAATATAGAGGCAGCAATAATTTATGACTGCAAATAATTGTTACCAAACAATTCTAATCAAGGTCCAGTTATATACAATTCTGTGTACAATGTACTGGAGACATATTGAAACCAGTAACAGTTCAAAGCAGTACTATCCTAGTCCTCTGTTTGCTCCATTTTCTCCCAAATCATCTGCATGGCACTCACTGCATGCTGCCCTCCAGTATCTGAAAGGGGGGGGGGGGGGGGGGGGAGAGGAGGAAGAGAGGAGTCGACACAGGCTGTTGGAATGGCCTTCACATAATTCAACCTTAAAAATACAGACTCAACAACCACCCCCTGTCACTAACATATCTTACCCCCACCACACCCTGGCAATGCAACACTGCCGTGTGTCTTTCTGATGAATACATCACACATTACAGATCATGGCATTAATGATGCAGCGTCTCAGCTCCAGTAACCTGGGTTTATTTATGGCCTCCCATGCTGTCTGTGTGGAATTTGCAGGTTTTCTGTGGCCACATGGGTCTCCACTCAGTGCTCTGATTTTCCTTCCACATCCAAAAATGTAGGCTGCTGTAAATTGCCTCTGATATGTAGATGCGTGGTAGAATTTGGTGGTAATCGATGGAAATGTGGAGAGAACAAAACAGGTTGGTGCAAATGGGTGGGAGCAGAGCTAAAGATGGCACCAGAGGGTGACTTCTCCCAGCTCATCAGCAAAACAGTTAAATTCTTTCTATTCCAATGCCTCCATTTTCCTTTTCAGTGCTGCTGGGGTCCAATCGGGATCTTTGATCTACAGCAGCACTCAAAATGTAGTTCTGCACTATGGCATGCTGCCGTTCTTGCAGCTTGCCATTCGGCTGTGTTTCGACATTACAAGATTCAGCCTTAAGTCGGGCGCCTTTGGGGCCTCCGAGGCCCTGTGGACAGGCAGAACATCAAAGACAATGAGAGTGGCTTTTGGAGGGCTCTGCCAATTCTTGTCAGGGAACTCAAAATAAAAAAAAAGTGTGTGTGTGTATATACGTACGCACATGAACGTGACAACAGAGAGATGTCAAGTTGTTGGAGCAAAGTTATTTTTTGATGGACTGTAGACTCTGCTCTCTTTTTGGAGGCTTTACTTTCGCTTGCATGATTGGTGGTGGGAACACTAATGCTTTATGCTAGAATAATTTGTGGGAGGGGTAGAGGAAGGAGGGAGGGTTGATGCTGCTCGTGTGTGGGAGAGGGGCAAGGGGCTTTAGGGTTCTTATGTTCTGTCATTCATTCCTTGGGGGCTTTTCTTCTGTTTTGAGGATGTCTGCAGAGAGTAAAAATTTCAGGTTGTACATTGTATATATTCTCCGATATTAAACAGAACTATTGCTCAGTGTTTTGTGTGGATTCAGTGGGCCAAAGGGCAGTTTGATTGTATCCAGGATATCACCTTACTTAAATCATACCAATAAATCTATATTTGTTACCAATGAAACTTGATGCCCGCTTCCTCTACAGGACAAGATCCATACTGCAGCTGTTAAGCCTGTAGATAACCTACTCCAAGAATATCTCAGAAGTCAGTGTAGAGTTGACTTATGTTAGATGGGTGGAATGTGCATAAAAAATAGAAACAATGTTTGTGACCTATTCACTGAATTTTTGAGATCATGTTGGTCTCAAGGGGCTCTTTAAACAAGTGCTGGCATGTTAATCTAAAGTCAATAATAATGCACCAAGTTTGATGTGCCATGCTCAAGTGCAGGGAAATAGAATACAATCTCAAGATTGTGTCAAGACTTCACGATCACAAGGTAGAAAGCACTGGTCAGATGGAGAAGAAATCTCTCTTCAAACTTTTCATGCAAGTACTTCCACAAAACTACAACCTAGTACCGTGAAGCTTTCTCCACTGTGCTAAAATGCCTTAACTACATCATAAAAAAAATACGGCACCTCTCCGACTCTCACATCAATGTGACTTCCAATTCTCATGTTAGTCACCTTTGCAATTTTATTGGAGTGAAAGGAAATCAAGCTCTCAAAAATAAAGAGGCTATTGCAACAGCCCACTACACCGACCTTCATTAAACCCTTCAGTCTATCCTGCTCAAGTCTACAGCTGTAACATTTGGAAGCAACGATGAAAGGTGATCACAAACTCATGATATAATCCCAAACCTACCCAAGTATAGTTGTCTGTTGTCAGGGTAGCTCTGCGCTCTGGACATACGAGACTTCCGATATGATGGACTGTAAATTAAAATGAAAGTAACAATGTCAGTAAAACAGTGGCAGTGTCTGCTTAAGAACACTGGTGTCAGACAATACCAATGACACAGTTAGTTCCATGGGATACAGCAGTGCAGTAAAAGGTCAATGCTGGAGCTATTGGCTTAGGAATTGGATCACTTATCCTTCCAGTAGATTAGGAGGCATCGCAGAAACAGTGGTGGTAGTGGCGTCTAAGAACCTGCTCTGTAGTCTGCTCTCAGAAGCAAGCAGGAATGAGCTTTTAAATGAGCTTTTTCCAACTAGCTTTTAAGTCTTGATCATTATATACCCTTTTCCTCAACTGACCAAAAGCTGTGTTGGTGTATTGCACACAATGGTGAATTTCATCAATGAGTTGAGAAGTGTCTCTCAATGAAGCAAAGTGGCCATAAACACAAGAGGTTCTACAGATGTAGGAACTCTTGACAACACACAAAATGCTGGAACAACTCAGCAGGTTAGGCAGCAGCTATAGAGGGGAATAAACTCAACATTTCGAGCCAAAACCCTTCACCAGGTCTGGAAAGGAAGAGAGCAGAAGTCAGAGTAAGGTTTGAGGTCGCTGGGGGGGTGGGGGGGGGGGAAGAAAAAGGGTCAGGAATACAAGCTTCCCCCCCCCCCCCCACCTTCTTATTCTGGTTTCTGTCCCCTTTCTGTCCAGTTCTGATGCCAGTTATTCCTCTTCATAGAAAGTGGAGTTGTACACATTTACCAGCAACTTGTCATGGACCTTATTATTAAAGGGCAGTGTTGTGTAGCAAGGCAGATTAGTAATAGACTTGTGTTTTGTGATCATTTTATACTCGGTGAACATCAAAAGGCTTGCCTCTTGGTAAACAAAATCTGTTCTCCGATCCACAGTTCAGCCATTGAAGATGGTTGAGGAGGAGCTTGGCAATGACTTCTCATGTGGCAGATATCAGAGCCTAACACACACACACACACACACACACACACCCCCCCCCCCCCCCAGAAATAGTAATACACCAAGGGTTTGGAGGAGGGTATCAAACTATGGCCAACCAATCTGCTTTAGCCACTGACAATCCATACCAGGATATATTATCTCATATTGGGATAAGAGTGCATCTAATTGCTGGCTTTCAACCAGTGACCAAGAGCTTTGAGCAATGCAAATGATGTAATGGCCTTATTCATGGTACCATTGAACATCACTAAGTCACTGGTTCAGACAATGGATCAATGTCATAGACAAACTCTCACCATCTGGACTGCCCTGTCAGGCAAATGGCAAAACTTAGAAGAGATAACGTCAGCCTCTTTAGGCTGCCCAAATGAAAGGTTTTGCCTTTATCAACAGTCAGGTGCACTGTAATCTTCAAGAAGCCTCTAGAACATGTAATCTTTAAGTTTTCAACTGTTTGTTTCAATTTCCTTTGTCACCAAAGGTAGCGAAGCTTGCTGGATTACAGCTTCACATTACTAATTACGCACCAGCCAATGTTGTATACTCTTGCAATGAACCCACCACATCAGCAACTAAAATTATCCGATAGGCTGACTGAATTGAATAAAGCAGCAGCTTGCACTTACCTTTCCGCTCGCCTATCCAAAGACTGGCAGCTGCTTGATATTGAGTTTTCAGTACTGCTCTGAGGCTCATATATCTGTAAGAAGTAACACACTAATATGAATCTACAGTAAATCTACAATGAACCACGAAGCAAGTAATGTTTTTAATAATTTGGGCTTTTGAAAACAGTGAAACAGGCTGTGGAAAAGGGGAGGCAGCCAATGTACAGTATCACGGGGCATGCTTCAAACTGGGCGAGCAGTGAGGAAACATTTGGGACTGTGGGAGTGAAGTAGGGGAAAAAAAAAGGCCTTGAAAAAATATACCAGAGACAACAACCATCCTCATGTCCTCCAGCCAAACTTTAGAAACCTAGGTGGTGGAGGGTGGGGGGGGGGGGGTGTGAATTTTGAAGGTGAGGGAAGAACAGGGTAGAAAACAGACTTGTTTGACAAGAAACAGAGCATTTTAACAACAAAGCTTTTATATTTGTCAAACTTTTATGAGCTCACCATATATTTGAGAGCTGTTAAATCATTAAGGAATGCATCTAATCCTTCAAATATTTGGTTGTGAATCAGAAAATTTTGAAACTCATCATTAACAGGCAATCATGACATCAAAACCACAAAAATTTCATCCAGATTATTAATTTAAATCTGCAAAATACAGGTGTTATTATTTGCATGATTTATGTTTCATAATGTTATTAACATCTCCAATATTCTAAGTATATCAATTGGATTGTCATAATTGCAAGTTTAACATGATTTTGATCACTGTATTAAAGAATGATGGAACACTGATATTTTTGATATATTTTTGATATATGCTGGATGAACTCAGCAGGTTGACTAGCATCTGTGAGAGGGGAAAAAAGCATACATTAAACAATGCAACTTTCTGCATTAAATTCTTTTATCCATATTTTAAGATATCACTTTTTACATCTTTCCCAAATTCTTAATAGTCTGCAAAATCTGAAATTATGCCTTGAAATCTGGCTGTTGTATCAAAATCAAAGCACCAAGGAGCTTGCTGCCTTTTAAAAATGGCCATATTAGTTCAGTGTCCAGTCTGGTATTAAGTGAAGAAGGGCAATATTCTATTAAGTTTATTTTTCATGTGATAACTTCATCTCTGATCAGCATCTCCAACTTTACCTAACACTAATAAAAGAATGCTTGCAGGTCGATCCCTCTCCTTATTTGAGAACATTCTCCATACACCTGGATTTTTAACTACAGCTTCCTTAACTCCACTTTTACCTACTTAAAGGATCTAAGAATTAGACAGGGATTCATCTCTACATTGAGTGCCGAGAACCGGAAATAACTATTGTGATACTGTTACCATCCCACCCCCTTTATTTCAAATGAAAAACTGATAAAATACCTACCTACTACTTCAGCCTCATCCCAGCTTCCGTAGGAATCACTTTTGGACTTTCGCTCAACTCTACTCTTTCCTTATCTTTATATTACTTATATGCATAGAAAGTAAACTGGTTTCTTTCAAGCCACCAATGAATCTAGTCTCACACACCCTCACTGACCCTTTTATTGCCATTCACAGTTCATTGTACTTTCAGTTTAGCTCCCTTTTTATCGTTTTGCTTCAGTCAACTTAACCAGGAATCTCTACTTTAGAATGTCCTTCCCTTCTTCCTCTTCCACCCCTCCCCCCCACCAAATGAGAATACATTAAATGTGTACTCAAAACATTTGCTCACTGAAGGCTTCCATTAATTGGCCATCTTTGTATTTTGCATCTTTGATTGTATCCAAACTAATGAAATTTGATATTTAATCCAATATGACTAAATATGATTCTATAACCACTCTGGGAACAACAATAAATACTTCCTCTAATTATGAGAAAATCTCAGTAAATAACATGGATTCACTGTGTGGACACAGCTTAGCGTATGACTGATTAAGTTTGTACTGTACAAAATTTAAAGCAGGTATTTCCAGTGCCTTGATTATGCTCTATTATAGTCTACAGCTAATTCTACCGCACAAGAAATTACCACCATATCTTTTCTTGCATCCCTAATACCCCCAATTGTATTTCCCTCCTTTGCAAAACATTAAAATGCTATCTTCACAAAAGTTGACTTGTGTACATTCAGCAACTGTTGTTACAAGGGAAAAAATGTTGCTCAAGGGAATGAACTGTTTTAGTTGCAAGAGGGAAAGACAATACCAAAGTATTTATCAAGAGCTCCAGGTCCGCTGAAGGCACCACTAATGAAGTACATCACTGTATGTGCACTGCAAGAGCAGAAAATGTACCTGGTGTACTTTGTACCTTTTTTCCCTTAATGGTAACAAAATAAAAAAAACCTTATTAACTATTTCTGAGATCTTGTTGCTTGGAGACTGGCCAACAGAAAGCTAACAGTGAATAAACTGTAAAATGTTTTTGGTGTCGAACACTTAATCATTCTCTGAAAATAAGATTTGTCATTTGTTTCCCATGAAGTGTCAGCCCTGAAGATTTCAGGTAATGTTACAACACTGTTTGGAATCAATATCACAAAGCAGAAGGATTCCTGTCTGTTTTCACCACCTCAGACTAGTTTCCTCGGCCAAAACCAGTCAATGTACTGCCGAATAAGCTCTCTTCCATATTAAGCATTAAACTGACGTTCTGCTCAATAAATGTCACTGAATGTTGGTGGAACATTCCTGTGAACAAGTTGTCCAATTCATTTCTTACATAATAAAAGTAACTGGATTTCAAAAATAGTTAAACCAATTCAGTAACTAAAATAATACTGAAGTGTTTTTCAGCACCTCAGAGTCATGAAAAGGCTTGTGCTAATGCAAGTTCTGATTTTTAAAAAGGGCAATTGAGGGAGTCTTTCCTTCAAGCACAGACAGAATAAATAAGTTATGCAGAAAGAATGAGGCCTACATGCTTTCAATGAGGTAAAGAGCAGATGGTGAGTCAGAGGTCAGCTCTGGCATGGAATCACCACGCATAGTACAAGCAGAGACCAGAGAGCAGATGGCCTGTCTGTCTGCGTTCCCTGCTGAGGAATGTTACATGAAGTAAAAGCTGTGGAAGGTTATTTGGATAAGAAAGTGCTTCAGCAATACATCAGAACTGTGGAACTCCAGGTGCCTTTGCATCAGACTGATATACTGCAGCTTTTCCAGTAAACTAATGGATACATTTGGGATTTAGATAACAGGCAGTCAGTTTACAGTGGATAGAAGATTGGGAACAGTGTAGGAATGGGAACAAGTCTATAAGCATAAAGTTAATACAAAGCAACTGCAGAAGCTGCCACTCCACAAGCACAAACAGGAAATATGGCAACAGGAGTGGCTTGTAATTGTCTTTGATTCAGAAACCATGAAGACAGCCTTTTATAAATATCTGTTCTGGCTTACACGTTGGCTTCCACAGCCTCTATACATTGGTTTGTTTCATCATGAACAACAAGCATTCAATAAAATTACTCTGCTACACGAAAAGGAACAAGTAATTACAGAGTTCGCTGGAATCAAATGAAAACATTGTTGGCATTCAGAGATAGGCTATACTTTTATTAGAACGGTCCTCTTCCCAACTTCACATTTTTCCGCTAATTTTTTAAAGAGTGTCCAGCAGCTGATCCTAACTTTATACCGAGAAGCTTTGAAGATTGAGGTGGATATCTGAGGCCCACCAGGGATGATTCAAACAATTAAATTGTCTCTCCTCTTCTCACCCCAAGCTCCTACTTGGGGAAACAGCACATGTTGCACTTAACTTCACAGGACTTTAAGGACACTTCTTTCCTGCCTTTTCAGGGGCAAATAATATCATTATACTCATTCTTCATTTTACAAAAGATCCTTTCCTGGAAATGTTGTGATTTTGTTTTAATTGAAAAGTTGGGCATTTCAATATCATGTATTCTACTTAGTGAGTGTTATAGTGGGGGGAGGGGGAATTTGCTTTTTTGTAAGCAACATAGAAGCAGAAAATTTGTACATCAAGTAACAGCTGGATAAACAGCTGTAACCAGGATGCTGTGGATGCATTAACTGCCTGTAACCGGTCAGTGTGCATAAATGGCACACTGACATCACAGCACCCAAATCTAAATGCTGACATTAATTTGCATCACACAAGTTACCACAGATCAATTACTGTGGCTGATAAGATGGCAATAGGGGGAAGAACGATCTAGAAAATGGTTGTCTATTGTTTTTTTTCCAGAAAAAATTCTGTTTAAGTTACATGAGACTAGCACATGAAGACCTCATTCCAGGAAACACATTGACGACTTTGCCTTTCTTCTGACAGAATTTTTGAAAGTGATAGGTAGAGTCATAAATTGCATCCGAGAACTGTATTTAAGATAAATGTAATATGGACTTTATATGTCTTGAGCCTGGCTTGAGCAATCCTAGCTGTGTGATCTACAGCACAAGAAGGAGAAGTCATTAGGAAGGGATTTGTCCTCAATACACCTGGAAAAGGTCTTTGAAGTACCAAATTTTGAGAATAAAAATTTTGAACATCACTCATCGTGGCATTTGACAGGTCACATATGATTCCCACTCTCCTGTATTTGGTTAGAGCCTTTGAAAATTGTCTTCTCCTTCCCTGAATGGTTCCTTCAGTTAGTTTATCAGTGCCTTAAGTTTCCTGCCTGTATACCCAAGTGTAAAATGAGATCATGGCAGTGAAGACAGGAATGTAGGAAGAGGTAGAGGCCAAGGAATTAGAAAAAGGATCTGAGTTGTAATTTCCCTACAGAAATCTTACAATATTGAATACAAGCCCAAAAAAGTGGCTGGAGGAGCTGTGCAACCAAAGGCAGGAGAGATCCTAAGACATAGGAGCAGAATTAGGCCATTTGACCCATTGAGCCTGCTCCACTGCAGACAGCTTTCATCACATCCAACAGGTGATGAGATAGACTGTAGGATCAAGGTCAACACATGGAGATGACAGGGTTCTGAAAGAGGTAGCAGGAGAGATTGTGGAGGCATTAGTAATGATCTTCTAAGAATCACTTCCAAAAATTACAAATGTCACTCCACTCTTTAAGAGAGGGAGACAGAAGAAAGGAAATTATAGGCCACTTAGCCTGACTTCAGTGGTTGTGAAAATTACTAAGGATGAGAAAGTGCCATACTTGAGGTTGCTAAACAAAAAGATAGGGCCATAGATAGAAGATTGGCTGACTGGCAAACCGCAAAGAGTGGAAATAAAGAAGGTCTTTTCTGGTTGGCTGATGGTAATTAGAGGTGTTCTACAGCAGTCAGTGTTGGGTCCACTACATTTCATGTTATATGTTAATGATCTGGATGATGGTTTTGTGGATAATATGAAGATAGGTGAAGGGGCAGGTAATGTTGAGGAAGCAGAGAGTCTGCAGAAGGGCTTGGATGGATTAGAATGGATAGATACTTTATCAATCTCAAAGGAAATTGCAGTGTCACAGTAGCATTACAAGTGCAAAAGTGCACAGATATACAAATATAAGAGAAGTAAGAAAGAATAAGAAACAAGTTACCTCAAACAGTCTGACAGGAGGGGTTCATCACTTCCCTGGCTATAGGTTGACTCATTATAGAGCCTAATGGCTGAGGACAAGAATGACCTCATTTCGCGCTCTTTGGAGCAGCGCAGTTGTCTTAGTCTGTTACTACAAGTGCTCCTCTGTTCAGCCAAGGTGGCATGCAGAGGGTGAGAAACATTGTCCAGAATTGCCAGGATTTTCTGTAGGGTCCTTTGTTCTACCACAGCCAGTTTGACTCCTGTAACAGAGCCAGCCTTTCTGATCAGTTTATTGAGACTGTTGGCATCACCAGTATCATTGCTCCAACACACCACCTCACAAAAGACCGTACCGGTGACAACAGTCTGGTAGAACACGTGAAGGAGAGGCCTGCATACTCCAAAGAACCGCAGTTTCCTCAGGAAGTAGAGCCAACTCTGGCTCTTCTTAATACACAGCCTGTGTTGGTGCTCCACTCAAGTCTGATAGCCAGGTGCACCCCCAGGTACTTGGGAGGTCCTAGTGGGAAAAGTGGCAGATGGAAGAGAGTGTCAGGAGGTGTACAGCCATGCACTTTGGTAGAAGAAATAAAGGCATAGGCTATTTTCTAAATTGGGTGGGGGGGGGGGGGTGAGAAATTCAAAGGTGCAAAGGAACATGGGAGTCCTTGAACAAGAGAAAAATCAGTTGATGCTGGAAATCCAAGCAACACACACAAAATCTTGGCCCAAAACATCCATTGTGCTTTTCTCATAGATTCTGTCTGACCTGCTGAGATTGTCCAATATGTTGTGTGTGTTGCTTGGGGGTCCTTGTGCAGGATTTCCTAAATGCTAAATTGCAGGTTGAGTCAGTGGTGAGGAAGGCAAATGTAATTTTAGCATTCATTTCTAGATAACTAGAATATAAAGGCAAGGAGGTAAAACTGAGACTTCATAAGTCGCTGGTCAGACCACACGGAGTATTGTGAGCAGTTTTGAGCCTGATATCTAAGGAAGGGATGTGTTGGCATCAGAGAGGGTCCAGAGAAGGTTCTCAAGAACGATCCTGGGAATGAAAAGGTTAATGTATGAGAAATGTTTGACTGGAGTTTAGAAGAATCTTATTGAAACCTACCAAATATTGAGAGGACTGGATAGAGTGGACTTGCAGAGGATGTTTTCAATAGTGAGAGACTCTAGAATCAGAGGGCACAGCCTCAAAATAGAAGGTCATCAGTTTAGAACACAAATGAGAAGAATTTTCTTTAGCCAGAGGGTGGTGAATCTGTGGAACTCATTGCACAGATGACTGCAGAAGCCAAGTTATTGGGCATACTTAAAGCAGAGGTTTATAGGTTCTTGATTAGTAAGGGCATCAAAAGTTACAGGAAAGAGGCAGGAGAATGGGGTTGAGGGGAAAAATAAATCAGCCAACAGTGGCTGCACTCACTGTAACAACTGGAGTGAAGTGTGGGATCCTGCATTGAACAGAAGCACTGCCTGCTCTGCCCTGCCCAGTATCATGTCACAGGCAGTCCCTCCACACCAAACTATGGGGCTGTGAAATTCATTATTGAGAGTGCTGTGTTGGCAAGGATTCAAGCCAGGGTCCAGGTACTCAGGCTTAGATGTAGCTGTAGGGAGTGCAAGGATTCACGGCTTGCTCACGCCATACCAGCATGCAGCCTAAGTATGTTTTCTTTGGAAAGTACAAAGCTAGATACTGAAGTTTTCAAACTCCAGGAGCATGAGAAACATAACAAAGCAGTACTCTGTGGGATACCATGGATTCAAGGAAGATCTTTAAAGTTGCACAGGATAAGTTCATAACTGAAGTGATCCCATACAAGCCAAGGATGTACCTCATTAACATAAAACTTGAACTTTTATGATGACTTTTCATCAGAACTATTAACATGCCTAATCTTGCTTATACAGATGTAGCACCCTAGAGCCATGGTCTTGACCACCAAATTGTTATGATCAGGTTGAGTTTTGCTGCTTCAAATTTTCTAAAGAGTTTTGTTTTTCTTTAATAAAATGACAAGATAGAAATACCACAAAAGATCCATCAGCTGGGGTTGGGTGGTGTGAAAACACACAGCCAGAAGTTTTGGAAATGTCCTTGCATAACCTAATGGAAGTAACGATACTTGCAAAGTGTTACACCAATCATTTGAGCTGAAGATTGTCTGGTTGGCTAATAAAAAGCTAGCTATTTAGTATTAGATAACATATACCAATAGCTTCCAACGTGGGTGCATCACTTCGTTATTTGGGGGAATGATGTAGTAAAGATCTTGGGGGCTTTAATAACTGATAATTTAGTTAGAAAGTTAACTTTAAAGTACACAAAAACATGGTTGACACCTTAGTTCCTCCAGGTATGGGGCTTTCAAGCCATCCCCAAGAATCCACAAAACAGACTCAACTCTATAAAAAGGAGGAAGGTTCCAGATACAGTGTTTATTTTTGAGATGCAAGGGAAGAGGTGCTCATATTTTACATGTGAGCAAGTGAATCTTATATTTATAAAACATGATTAGGAATCATTGATTTATTGTCCAACAATCTCAAAAAAATAACGTATTGATAGAAATCCCATCTTTTGATCTTTGCATGTTAGTGCACATTATTGACCAAACTCTTTACTCACACACTGTTCCATGTTCTCAGGTATGAACTCCCCCTCACTATGAATGCTGGTGTAGGATCCTTGGCGAGCTATCCGCTGCTGTCGCTCTGGAACATATCCTGGGGGCGGTGAGCTTCGACCGGTGTTCTGAGAACCTGCAATAGAGAATCATTTTACTGAGTAAAAAAAAAGTCAAAACACAGGGTGTTTATTAATTGGTCAAATATGGAAAGACTATTGTTCAGAGGGATCTGGATGATGATGTGCAGGTATAGCAAGCAACTGGAAAGGCAAAAGATATGCTAACCTTTATTGCAAGAGGATTTGTGTACAAAAGCAAAGAGATCTTATTGAAATTGCAGAGGATCCTGGAGTGACAGCATCTCGAGCACTATATTTTACACTCCAAGGAAATAACGGAGGGAATGCAATGAAAATTCACCACGGGCTTGACCGAATATGAAGGAATGCTGTTTCCCTCAACTCAATGCCCAGAATCATGTCAGTCTCACAATAAGGGATGATCTCTGAAAGAAAGGACTTAATGCAGTCAAGTAATTATGAGAGGATAAATGAAAGCTCATTCTAATAATTTGACATCCTGTTCTGGAAGGTGACAAGGAATTCATCTAAAATACTCAGGATATGTTTAGTAATCTTGTGTTAATGTTTTTTTTCCCCGCATTTGTCTCCTCAATTCTGTGTTAAGCCCAAAATGTAATAGATGAACTTACATACCAATATGCACTTTGTTTAAAGCACAGTTCAATGAAGACTTGAACAAGTTAGAAGCAAGTCTCTGCTTTGGTGACATATCACAAAAAGATTCCAGAGGAATACACACAAAATGCTGGAGGAACTCAGAAAGCCAGACAACATCTATGGAAAGGAATAAAAAGTTGATGTGTCAGGCCGAGACCCTTCATCAGGAACTGGTGTGATGAAAGGTCTTGGCCTGAAATATTGACAGTATTCCTCTCCATAGATGCTGCCTTACTTACCTTCCTCCAACATTTTGTGCGTGCTGCTCTAAATTTCCAGCATCTGCAGAATCTCATGTTTATGACACCAGAAGAATTTCTGTTTTCTGTGCCTCAAACCATATTAGTTCAAAATATCACCATACTTTTCTGCTCACCAGAGTGAATGGAATTTGTATACAACACGCACACGAGAAAAGGCAAAAATACTGCAAGCTTTTTCTCCTGGTCAGGTGCAGAGGCATGAATGTGAAAATTAAACTCACAAGCCGGTAAAATACTGAGAGAGGATCTACTCTCTCCTGTGTCCCAAAACAAAAAATGCTAGAAATACTCAGGTCAGGTGGTATCCGTGGGAAGAGAATATGTCAACTTTTCAGGTTGCTGACCCTTCGCTAGAAGTCAAAAGGATACAAATGAGGGGTGTAAAGTTGCAGGAAGGGTGAAGGCGCAGGCTGTGACCCTGAGGATAAGTTGTAAATAAGGTTATCTACTCAAAAGAGTGAACAGAGCCAGTTAGAGACTGAAAACATTGACAATAGGACCTAGACCAGGAGCAATGAACCTTTTTGAGAACGTGTGACCAAAGTGGCAATAATCTTCTAAAAAAAAAATTCTCTTGCATACCACGGAAATTTTGAGCAGAAATAATCATCGTTTAATGAATTATTAACAATAATTATGAATTCTAAGGAAAAAGGATGAGTTCTATTGCTTATTTACTTGTATTCTTTATTTTAATATTAAAAGTATAACAGAGACAAGTTGAAATTAATTAAGCAATTTGGATAACCTACTCAAAATTATTAATCTTTCAAAAAGACAACTGAAAAATATTCATGGAGGTATTAGAATAAATATAGTATTTACAGTTATCACTGAACATTCAGTATTCAAAAGACAGAAAAAAAAATATAAGCAGCACAAAGCCAACGCCAGCTGGCCCAACAGTTCCAACCATTTATTAGCAAAATACTGATGCATACACCAGGTCTGCAAGGGTTTCAAAACAGGATCCAACATCACGTGTTCACAGAACTGTCTATCTGACGCCAAGCTGGTATGAAACGATTCCTGTGAAAACATCTCACTCTCAGGTTGTTAAAAAATGATTCACTACTTCATTTTGCATTTTTTTTATATAATGGGTGGGGTTTAAAGAATCCAGGGACAGCAATGCATGCCCTGTGCCAACAAAATTTCTTCGTGTACCAACTGACCTGAACAAAAGAATGTGAGAGATATGAAATGGAAAACAAGAAGAGAAGCTCAACAGGTCACGTTGGCATATCTTCCATTCCCAGAGGGAAGAAAAGGGTTAAAAAAATTGACCAATAACGCAGATGAATGACAGATTAGACAGAGAAATCAGGTTACCCAATTTGCATAGTTAAGAGTATTACAACACAGAAACAGGCCCTTCAAACCATCTAGCTTGTGCCAAACTATTATTCTGCCTAGTCCCATCAACCTGCACCAACAGCGGTCCATACCCTTCCCATCCACTTATCCAAATTTCTCAAGTTTTAAAATTGAACCCCCATCCGCTACTACTGGCAGTTCATTCCTCACTCTCACCACCCTGATAGAAGCAGCTCTCCCAGAGATTCTTCTTAAATATTTTATCTTTCACCCTAAACCTATAAGCTCTAGTTGTAGTCTCACCCAGCCTCAGTGGGAAAAGCCTGCTTGCCTATGTATTACCTCATCATTTTGTACACCTCTATCAAATCTCCCCTCATTCTCTTACACTCTAGGAAATAAAACCCTAACCTATTCAACCTCTTCCTATAACTCAAGTCCTGACAAGATCCTTATAAATGTTCTCTGTACTCTTTTTATTGATATCTTTCCTGTAGGTAGACAACTAGAAATGCACACAATACTCCAAATTAGGCCTCACCAATGTCTTATACAACTTCAACACAAGATCCCAACTCCTGTACTCAAGACTGACCCTTTATAACCCTATCTACCTGTAAAGCAACTTACAATGAATTATGGACCTGTATTCCCAGATCTTTGTTCTACCTCACTTCTCAGTGCCCTGCCGTTCACTGAACAAGTCCGACACGAGTTTGTCCTCCCAAAGTGCAACATCACACACTGGTCTGCATTGCATTCCATCTGCCATTTTTCAGCCCAATTTTCCAGCTGGTCCAAATCCCGCAAGCTTTGATTGACTTCCTCACTGTGGTATGCAATATCAAGTCCAGAAGGCTGCAAAGTGCTCAGACAAATGAGGTGCAGTTGCTCAAACCCTAGAGCAACACAGGAGGCAACAGGTGAGAGTGCAATGGAATATTCAAGTGGCAGGGAAAGGAAAGCCCAGGGTCACCCCGGCAGGTTTGTTCTTGGTTTCTCCACTGTTGAGGAGTACTCGTGAACACTGCAACGGAACCCAAATGAATTACTGCTTCAGTTGGAAAGACTGTTTAGGTCCCCAAATGGTGAGAAGGGAAGAAGTGAAAGGAGAAGTTTTGTACCAACTGTGGTAGCGAGGGCACATTCTGTAAGAAAGGGCGGGAATGTTAAGAGCACGAAATGGTGCATAAAAAGGGCCCGAAGGATCATTGGGAACCTGGGTCACCCCAATCACAAACTGTTCTAGCTGCTACCATTCAGGAAACGTTATCGCAGAATTAAAGCCAGGACCAACAAGCTCCAGGACAGCTACCTCCACCAGGCTATCAGACTGATTAATTCACACTGATACAATTGTATTTCTCTGTTATATTGACTGTTATGTTGTATTTCTTACTGTACATACTATTTATTACAAATTACTATAATTTGCACTTTGCACATTCAGACGGAGATGGAACACAAATATCTTTACTCCTCATGTGCGTGAAGGGTGGAAAAAATAAAATCAATTCAATTCAATGAACTGAGTGCACAAACTGATTTTCATATAACCAGTGACCTGGCCAATTTGGAGGCTTTTTTTATTTTGTTTGTGAAATGTGAGCATTGCTGGCAATGCTGGCATTGATTATCCATCCTTGACCCGAGGCAGTGAAGAATCAATCACACTGTGACTCCAGCATCAACAATGCAGCTGATTCTTCACTTGAGCCCAGAGTCAAAGGCCAGAATGAGTAATGACTACAGGTTTTCTGCTTTTAATTTAAGTGAACCAGATTGAATTTTCCAACATTCTGGTAGATGTGTAGTTATTTTTACTACCGGTTTAAAAACATCTAGATTTATTGAATCACTTACATTTAAATTCCCCAACTCCCACAGCAAGATCTGAACCCGTTCATGCTTTTTTGGCTCAACAGTTTAGAATATTGGCTGCTCGCCTAGGAACTTAAATCACAATGTATTTGTACCAAGTATTAACAGCTATCAATCAACCAATTTTAGTATTATTAAAACAAATTAGCTAGTCCTTGTCACATAGCTATCTGCGGGCATTTAATAAGCACAGATTGACCGCTGCATTTCTTCTATTACATCAGTGACTACACTTCAAAATTACTAAGTTGTAAAATGAATTGGAATACTCTAAATGGAATGAAATGCAAGTTATTTTTCTTAGAAGCTAGGAAGGGAATATTAAAGAATTGGAAGAACTTTCCTGATCTTCCTTGAATAACGTAGAATACTTTCTCTGGCACTGCTGCACTTCCCGCATACTTGGATTCCAGTCTGGCTAATGAGTGTTGTGCACCCAAGGCAGCCGATGCAGATTCATGTCCCAATCCAGGACACAAGAACAGAATTTAAACTGAGACACAAATGGATCTTAAGGAATTTTACACCTTTAGATGACATGCTAACATATTAGCTGTTATGACATTTCAGGCCACGACACGATTTCCACAGCTAACATCATTACCCAAAATTTGGCTACACTGCTGCTAGCCTGCTGGCAGGTCTTGGTGAACAGATTTACCTGCATAATACAGTTTATTTTTAAATGTTGTAACATGAAGAGCCTTGGAATACTTGCCAGATTTATAGAGATGTCTTCCTTCCCCTGCCCCCAAGGCTATTCTTTATATAAAAAAAATGTGGAATCTTTACTATGATTTGGAAAAATTTCAATTAAACAGATCCATATTTTCTTCCCTCCAAGCTTGAGACTTACTATTTTGACTAATGAAACGGTATTTCTTGAAATGACTGGCATTGTCACAGTCCAGATAAACAAAAGATTTACTTCAACATTCATAATCTCTTCCAAATGAAACAAACCAACATGACAATTTAATATTTGGGTTGAAGCACATTTCTAGCTACCCTCAACTTTCACTTTTTCCAACACATCCCAAGCACTTCTTCACACAATACTAAAAGCAGTCCTTATCTGATTGGCCAGCTTCCAAATGCTATTGTGGAAACAACATCTCGCTAACAGGAAGGGGAAGTCGCGCAAAGCCATGTATATCAAAGGAAGTGGATGGAAAAACAAAAGCATTGAGCTCTGGACCATTTTCATCCTGCCTGATTGTTATCTCTCTCACAAATACAAATGCAGCTAAACTCACACTATGTCACAGATAAACACACAACTGAGTAACATGCCATTGCTGCATCACAGACCTTTAGAGATCAATTCTAAACTCACTACATAGCATGCATGACATCGACAGCTTGACTGAGTATAAACAACATTCTTGGAATTTTCAGTCTTTATTGTTGACTAAATTCAGCACAATAAGTACTAATGGGAAGCTGCTTGAGCACTTAGCTCTCAATGTCCGCAGATAATAAGAACAGTATAAAAATGTGACACTATAGTTTTCTTGCTTTAATAAACTTTGCAACCCCCTTTGCAACCCCTCTCAAATCTGGCAAGGTTCCAAGCACGATCCCTCAAGAGGTGAGAATATCCCTATAACACAGTCAAAAGCAGCCATGCCATCTGATTTTCTGACTTTAGTTTGACTGACTGATCCCACAACAGCTAGGAATGCAACTAGGCATCAATTTGGCAAGCACACTGTAAAAAGAGAGAGTTGCTGGTCTTTCAGTGTAAAGAAGAATAATAAGGCAGCCTTTAGGTCTGGAGATAGACAAATACTGAGGAGAGTACAGAGTGAACTGAGGGTAAGGCTGAGGGAGTGCAAAGACTCCTACAAGAGGAAGCCGGAGTACAAGTTCCAGCAGAATAGCATAAGGGACGCGTGGTTGGGCATGAAGCATATCACTGGCTTCAAGGTTAAGGAAAGGAAGATCAAGGGCTGCCTGGATAAGGCCTACAAATTGAACTTGTTTTTCAATAGAATTGTATTACAGAGGATGAGCTTCACTCCAAGTGAGGTAAGGCCGGGTAAGTCCCTTTCAAAGGAGAAAGTTTCAAAAGTTGAGGCAAGTATTGGGTAGGTCATGGCAGCTGAGATCGGCCCCGTGGTTTGTTCATTCTGCAGCATGTGGGAAATCAGGGATACTTCCAGTGTCCCTGACGACTATGTGTGCAGGAAGTGTGTCCAACTGCAGCTTCTGGCAGACCGCACTGAACGTCTGGAGCTGCGATTGGATTCATACTGGAGCATCCGCAATGCTGAGAAAGTCATGAATAGCACGTTCAGTGAGTTGGCCACACCGCAGGTAAAGGCTACACAGGCAGAAAGGGAAGAGGTGGCCACTAGACAGCGTAGCAGTAGGCAGGTAGTGCAGGAGTCCCCTGAGGTCATTTCCCTCCTAAACAGATATACTGTTTTGTATACTGTTGGGGGAGATGTCTCATCAGGGGAAGGCAGCAGCAGCCGAGTTCATTGCACCATGGGTGGCTCTGCGGCACAGGAGGGAAGGAAAAGGAGTGGCAGAGCTATAGTGATAGGAGATTCGATTGTATGGGGAATAGATAGGCGTTTCTGTGGCCGCAAACGAGACTCCAGGATGGTATGTTGCCTCTCTGGTGCAAGGGTCAAGGATGTCTCTGAGCGGCTGCAGGACATTCTGGAATGGGAGGGTGAACAGCCAGTGGTCGTGGTGCACATAGGTACCAACGATATAGGTAAAAAACGGGATGAGGTCCTACAAAGTGAATTTAGGGAGTTAGGAGATAAACTAAAAAGTAGGACCACAAAGGTAATAATCTCTGGATTACTACCAGTGCCACGTGCTAGTAGAAATAGAGTAGAAATAGGAGGATATTTCAGATGAATACGTGGCTTGAAAAATGGTGCAAGGGGGAGGGATTCAAATTTCTGGGGCATTGGGACCAGTTCTGGGGGAGGTGGGACCGGTATAAACAGGACGGTCTGCACCTGGGCTGGACTGGAACCAATGTCCTAGGGGGAGCGTTTGCTACTGCTGTTCAGGAGGCTTTAAACTAATGTGGCAGGGGGATGGGAACAAGTGCAGAGAGACAGAGGGGTGTAAAATGAGGGTAGAAGCTAAAAGTAGTAAGATGAAAAGTAAAAGTGGCAAGCAGGCAAATACAGGGCAAAAAGCAAAAACGGCCACTTTTCAACATAATTGTATAAGGGCTAAGAGTGTTGTAAAAACAAGCCTGAAGGCTTTGTTTGTCAATGCGAGGAGCATTTGTAACAAGGTGGATGAATTGAATGTGCAGATAGTTATTAATGAATATGATATAGTTGGGATCACAGAGACATGGCTCAAGGGTGACTAAGGATGGGAGCTCAACATCCAGGGATATTCAATATTCAGGAGGGATAGACAGGAAAGAAAAGGAGGTGAGGTAGCATTGCTGGTTAGAGAGGAGATTAATGCAATAGAAAGGACGGACATTAGCCTGGAGGATGTGGAATCGATATGGGTAGAGCTGCATAACACTAAGGGGCAGAAAACACTGGTGGGAGTTGTGTACAGGCCACCTAACAGTAGTAGTGAGGTTGGGGATGGCATTAAACAGGAAATAAGAAATGCGTGCAATAAAGGAACAATAGTTATAATGGGTGACTTCAATCTACATATAGATTGGGTGAACCAAATTAGTAAGGGTGCTGAGGAAGAGGATTTCTTGGAATGTATGCGGGATGGTTTTCTGAACCAACGTGTCGAGGAACCAACTAGAGAGCAGGCCATTCTAGAGTGGGTATTGAGCAATGAGGAAGGGTTAGTTAGCAATCATGTCGTGCGAGGCCCCTTGGGTAAGAGTGACCATAATATGGTGGAATTCTTCATGAAGATGAAGAGTGACATAGTTAATTCAGAAACAAAGGTTCTGAACTTAAAGAAGGGAAACTTTGAAGGTATGAGACATGAATTAGCTAAGATAGACTGGCAAATGATACTTAAAGGGTTGACAGTGGATATGCAATGGCAAGCATTTAAAGATCGCATGGATGAACTACAACAATTGTTCATTCCAGTTTGGCAAAAGAATAAACCAGGGAAGGTAGTGCACCCGTGGCTGACAAGGGAAATTAGGGATAGTACCAAGTCCAAAGAAGAAACATATAAATTAGCAAAAAAAAAGCTGCACACCTGAGGACTGGGAGAAATTCAGAGACCAGCAGAGGAGGACAAAGGGCTTAATTAGGAAAGGGAAAAAAGATTATGAGAGAAAGCTGGCAGGGAACATAAAAACTGACTGTAAAAGCTTTTATAGATACGTGAAAAGAAAAAGATTGGTCAAGACAAATGTAGGTCCTTTACAGTCAGAAACAGGTGAATTGATCATAGGGAACAAAGACATGGCAGACCAATTGAATAACTACTTTGGTTCTGTCTTCACTAAGGAGGACATAAATAATCTTCTGGAAATAGTAGGGGACCGAGGGTCCAGTGAGATGGAGGAACAGAGGGAAATACATGTTAGTAGGGAACTGGTGTTAGGTAAATTGAAGGGATTAAAGGCAGATAAATCCCCAGGGCCAGATGGTCTGCATCCCAGAGTGCTTAAGGAAGTAGCCCAAGAAATAGTGGATGCATTAGTGATAATTTTTCAAAACTCCTTAGATTCTGGATTAGTTCCTGAGGATTGGAGGGAGGCTAATGTAACCCCACTTTTTAAAAAAGAAGGGAGAGAAAAACCGGGGAATTATAGACCGGTTAGTCTGACGTCGGTGGTGGGGAAAATGCTAGTGTCGGTTATCAAAGATGTGATAACAGCACATTTGGAAAGAGGTGAAATTATCGGACAAATCATGTCTGACGAATCTTATAGAATTTTTTGAAGATGTAACTATTAGAGTGGATAGGGGAGAGCCAGTGGATGTGGTATATTTAGATTTTCAAAAGGTTTTTGACAAGGTCCCACACAGGAGATTAGTGTGCAAACTTAAAGCACACAGTATTGGGGGTATGGTATTGATGTGGATAGAGAATTGGTTGGCAGACAGGAAGCAAAGAGTGGGAGTAAACAGGACCTTTTCAGAATGGCAGGCAGTGACTAGTGGGGTACCGTAAGGCTCAGTGCTGGGACCCCAGTTGTTTACAATATATATTAATGATTTAGATGAGGGAATTAAATGCAGCATCTCCAAGTTTGTGGATGACACGAAGCTGGGCGGCGGTGTTAGCTATGAAGAGGATGCTAAGAGGATGCAGGGTGACTCGGATAGGTTAGGTGAGTGGGCAAATTCATGGCAGATGCAATTTAATGTGGATAAATGTGAGGTTATCCACTTTGGTTGCAAGAACAGGAACACAGATTATTATCTGAACGGTGGCCGATTAGGAAAAGGGGAGATGCAACGAGACCTGGGTGTCATCGTACACCACTCATTGAAGGTGGGCATGCAGGTACAGCAGGCGGCGAAAAAGCATTCATAGCAAAAGGATTTGAGTACAGGAGCAGGGAGGTTCTACTGCAGTTGTACAAGGCCTTGGTGAGACCGCACCTAGAATACTGTGTGCAGTTTTGGTCCCCTAATCTGAGGAAAGACATTCTTGCCATAGAGGGAGTACAGAGAAGGTTCACCAGGTTGATTCCTGGGATGGCAGGACTTTCATATGAAGAAAGACTGGATCGACTAGGCTTATACTCACTGGAATTTAGAAGATTGAGGGGGGATCTTATTGAAACGTATAAAATTCTAAAGGGATTGGACAGGCTAGATACAGGAAGATTGTTTCCGATGTTGGGGAAGTCCAGAATGAGGGGTCACAGTTTAAGGATAAAGGGGAAGCCTTTTAGGACCGAAATGAGGAAAAACTTCTTCACACAGAGAGTGGTGAATCTGTGGAATTCTCTGCCACAGGAAACAGTTGAGGCCGGTTCATTGGCTATATTTAAGAGGAAGTTAGATATGGCCCTTGTGGCTAAAGGGATCGGGGGTATGGAGAGAAAGCAGGTACAGGGTTCTGAGTTGGATGGTCAGCCATATTCATACTGAATGGTAGTGCAGGCTCAAAGGGCCGAATGGCCTACTCCTGCACTTATTTTCTATGTTTCTAATAGGTTCAGCAAGAGACCTCCTGCTGTCCTCTCCCCATTTGCCCAGATCACACACCCTCCCTGCCCCTGAAGCCTTCACCCCTCCCTCCCCTCTGGTGTGCTTGTGTTCCAAACTCCCCAACTCTGGAGTATCCTGCCTCCATGAGAATGACCACCCTGTCCCGCCTGAGTGTGACAGCAGGTCAGGTTAAGAGACAGCTGGAGAGACTACATCTAGGCAAGGCTACTGGATTGGATGGTATCAGCCCAGGGTACTGAAGGCCTGTGTGAGCCAGCTGTCTGGTATTTTGCAGCACCTTTATAATGTGAGTCTGAGTCAGGAAAAGTTACCAGTGCTATGGAAGACTTCCTGCTTGGTCCTGTACCCAAGAAGCAATTCCATCTGAACTTAATGACTACAGACCAACTGCCCTCACATCTCATCAGGGAGGTGCTGGAAAGGCTGGTGCTGACTTACCTTAGAACACAGGTTAGATCTTCATTGAACCCTCTACAGTTTCCCTACCAACCTCATGTGGGAGTGGATGATGCCATCATCTACCCGTTGACGCTGGTGGCATTGTGAGAATCACATTTTTTGATTTCTCTAGTGCCTTCAATACAATCCAGCCACTTCTTCTGAGCGAGAAACTGCAAAGGATGGGTGTAGAAAAATTCAATATCTCCTGCATTACGACTTCCTGACAGATAGATCCCAGTTTGCACAGCTGGGTAGTTCTCTGTCTGAAATGGTGGTGAACGGCACTGGAACCCCACAAGGGACTGTCCTGTCTCCATTTCTGTTCACACTGTACACCTCAGACTTCCAGTACAAATCCGAGTCTCGTCACTTGCAACGAGTCCTCTGATGACTCTGCAGTGGTTGGGTGTATCAGAGATGGGCAGGAGTCAGAGCACAAAGGACTGGTGGACAAGTTTGTGGAGTGGTGTGGGAGGAATCACATGTTCCTGAACGTGGCCAAAATCAGGAAGATGGTGATTGATTTTAGGAGAAGAGGACTGTGACTCCTCGAAACTAAAGTGGGCTGTCTAACAACTCCTCATAAGATAATGCAACCATTCTCGGTGCCAGTTTAATGTTTCCTGAACTGCTTCCAAAGTATTAATACACTTTCTTAAATAAGCAGAACAATTCTGTACAAATCTGCAGATGTTGTCTCAACAATATTCTAGCCAACTGAAGCACAACTTCTCTAACTTTGTTCAATTCCCTTTTCAATAAACTATGTCTGTTACTGTACCTAACTTATTGCTAATATCTACAAACCCCATTTCCAGAAAAGTTGGGATATTTTCCAAATTGCAATAAAAACAAATATCTGTGATATGTTAATTCACATGAACCTTTATTTAACTGACAAAAGTACAAAGAAAAGAAAGATTTTCAATAGTTTTACTGACCAACTTAATTGTATTTTGTAAATATACACAAATTTAGAATTTGATGGCTGTAACACACTCAACAAAAGTTGGGACAGAGGCATGTTTACCATTGTGTTACATCACCTTTCCTTTTAATAACACTTTTTAATCATTTTGGAACCGAGGATACTAATTGTAGTAGATTTGCAATCGGAAATTTTGTCCATTCTTGCTTGATAAAAGACTTTCAGCTGCACAACAGTCCGTGGTCTCTGTTGTCTGATTCTCCTCTTCATGATGCGCCATACATTTTCAATAGGAGATAGATCTGGACTGGCAGCAGGCCAGTCAAGCACACACACTCTGTGTCTACAAAGCTACGCTGTTGTAGCCCGTGCAGAATGTGGTCTGGCATTGTCCTGCTGAAATAAGCATGGACGTCCCGGGAAGAGACGTCGCTTTGATGGCAACATATGTCTCTCTAAAATCCTAATATACGCCTCAGAGTCAATGGTACCTTCACATACATGCAACTCACCCATGCCATGGGCACTGATGCACCCCCATACCATCACAGATGCTGGCTTTTGCACCTTTCGCTGATAACAATCAGGATGGTCATTTTCATCTTTGGCACAGAGAACTCGACGCCCATTTTTTCCAAAAACTAGCTGAAATGTGGACTCATCTGACTACAGCACACGGTTCCACAGTCTTTCGGTCCATCTGAGATGAGCTCGGGCCCAGAGAACTCGCCAGTGTTTCTGCATAGTTGATGTATGGCTTCCTTCTTGCATAATACAGTTTCAAGTTGCATTTCGAGATGCAGCGACGGACTGTGGTAAGTGACAATGGTTTTCCGAAGTACTCCCGAACCCAGGTGGCTATAATTGTCACAGTAGCATGACGGTTTCTTAGGCAGTACCGCCTGAGGGCTCGAAGATCACGCGCATTCAACTGTGGTTTCCGACCTTACCCTTTACGCACTGAGATGTCTCTGAATTCTCTGAATCTTTTCACAATATTTTGTACTGTAGATGTCGGAAGACCTAAATTCTCTGCAATCTTGCATTGGGAAATGTTCCTTTTGAACTGACTAACAATTCTCTCACGAATTTTGTCACAAAGGGGTGAGCCACGACCCATCCTTGCTTGCAAAGACTGAGCCTTTGATGGACGCTACTTTTATACCCAGTCATGATACCTCACATGCTACCAATTAGCCTGCTTAATGTGGAGTCTTCCAAACTGGTGTTACTTGAATATTCTGTGCATTTTTCAATCTTATTTTAACTCTGTCCTAACTTTTGTTGAGTGTGTTGCAGCCATCAAATTCTAAATTTGTGTATATTTACAAAATACAATTAAGTTGGTCAGTATAACTATTGAAAATCTTTTCTTTGAACTTTTGTCAGTTAAATAAAGGTTCACGTGAATTAACATATCAGATTTTTGTTTTTATTGCGTTTTGGAAAATATCCCAACTTTTCTGGAAATGGGGTTTGTACATATTAGACTTTTATGACTCATGTGCTTGAACACCCCAATTCCCCTACATCTCATTTAGTTACAGCATTTTATAACAAAGTTCAAAGTGCATTTATTATCAAAGTATGTACACAGTATACAACGCTTAGATTAATCTCCTTGCAGGCAGCCACATAACAAAGAAAAACTAAAGAACCTATTTAAAAAAAAAGACCATCAGAGAGGAAAAAAAAACCATGCAAACAATAAACATAAGCAAATAGTGTTTTGAACTGAAGTCCACAAAGCGAGTCTGTCCACAGACCCTTAGTTCAGCACAGACCCAAACAAACCTTGCAGAGCAGCGAGCTGAACCGGTCCATTCCTCACTCAGAAGTGGCTGGATTGTATTGAAGGCACTAGAAAAATCAAAAAATGTGATTCTCACAACGCCACCAGCATCATCCAGGTAGGAGTGGGCTCTAGATTCTTCTCTAGAACTCGGATGTCACTGTTCAAAAATAAGGGCCCCCCCCCCATTTAAAACAGGCAGTTGTCTCCGAACCCCCAACTTGAGTCATGCCTTTGGAACTCTCTTCCACAGAAGGCAGTGGAAGCAAAGCCTTTGAATATTTTAAGGTAGAGGTTGACACATTCCTGACAAAGCAACAGCATCTGAACTTGATGCATGATAGAAAATGGGAGCATACTTTTATGTAACACTTGATGTTCATCAATAGGTAGTGCAACATTTACTCACTGAACTTTTAAGATGGTGTTCAGGTGAACAGTGGGACCAAGCAAAATTAGACACGAGAGTTCTGAGTACTAAGGATACTTCTGGTTTTAGATGGCACTTCTGAAGGTGAATGACAGCTTATTGGTAGTTCAAAAGGCAAGAAATTCGACTAAAACATTAACAACACTTTTTCTGAAACAAACTGTAATACACTATCACCGCAAGCAATGAAGGGGCAAGTGAAGGAAAGCAAACTCAAGGGTGTGCTGGTGCAATGAAAAGAAAAAAGATCGACACAAATGGAGTTGGATTGAGCGATTCTAAGAGTCGTCGTCGAGGCAGAAGAGTTTTGATGCCCATCCAACTAACTCTGGTGCAAGGTTGGAATGCTGTAAGTGCTGAGCCGATTTGGAGAGGCCGTGAACAGCTTCAGGCTGGGCGACAAGACCCAGGCCCAGAGCGAATTGCTGGTTTGCACATTCCAGAACTGGAGCGTTTTGCTGTGGTGGGGTACAGGTCTTGATGCAAGGCTTGATATGCTTTTTGTAAAATCTAAACACCGGCCTAAATAGACTGGAAAGGCAGGGTGTTGGGACTGGAAGCGAGAGTCGGGCCAATTTCACTCACTCTACCACGATGTTTATTCCTCTCTCCATGATGCTGAGGCTGTGTAGACTGCCCTGGCTACTATACTTTGTGCCTGTGAGGCTTCACAGTGATTTGCCCCACTAACATGATGAACATAACATCCCTACTCGGGATGCTCTAGGGATTTGGATCTAAAGACCCAATTTGGTTTGGAAAGCCGTGCTTTCAGGTTCCTTGCTTTGTAAGTAGACAAAGCAAGGTAGGAAAAGTGAAGAGGTCCTGAAAAAAGACTACAGGGAGTTAGGAAGGAAGTTGAGAAAACAGGATTGCAAAGGTAGCAATCTCGGGATTACTGGCTGTGCCACGCGACAGTGAGAATCTGAACAGAATGAGGTGGAAGATAAATGTGTGGCTGAGGGATTGGAGCAAGGGGCAGGGATTCAGATTTCTGGATCATTGGGACCTTTTTTGGGGCAGATGTAATCTGTACAAAAAGGTCAGGTTGCACTTGAATCCTGGAGAACCAATATCCTGGCGGGTAAGTTTGCTATGGCTACTGGGGAGAGATTAAACTAGAATTCTTGAGGGGTGGGAACCGAACTGAAGAGACTGGGGAAGAGGAGGTTAGCTCACAAATAGAGAAAGCTTGGAGACAGTGCAAGAGGGAGGATAAGCAGGTGATAGAGACGGGACGCGCTCAGACCGAAGGCTTGAGATGTGTCTATTTTAATGTAAGGAGTGTTGTGAACAAAGCGAATGAGCTTAGAGCGTGGATCAGTACTTGGAGCTATGATGTGGTGGCCATTACAGAGACTTGGACGGCTCAGGGACAGGAATGGTTACTTCAAGTGCTGGGTTTTAGATGTTTCAGAAAGGACAGACAGGGAGGCAAAAGAGGTGGAGGCATGGCACTGTTGATCAGAGATAGTGTCATGGCTGTAGGAGTCTCTGTAGGTGGAAGTTAGGAACAAGAAGGGGTCAATAACTTTAATGGGTGTTTTTTTTTTAAATGCAGGCTGTGCAATAGTAACAGGGATATCGAGGAGCAGATAGGGAAAGGTGAAAAAATAACAGTTGTCGTGACGGAAGATTTAAATTTCCGAAATATCGATTGGCATCTCCCTAGAGCAAGGGGTTTAGATAGGGTGGAGTTTGTTAGGAGTGTTCAGGAAGGTTTCTTGACACAGTATGTGTCACAGAGCTTTTGGATAGTATGAAGTTGGATAAGTCGCCGGGACCAGACGAAATGTACCCCAGGCTACTGTGGGAGATGAGGAAGGAGATTGCTGAGTCTCTGGCGATGATCTTTGCATCATCAATGGGGACTGGAGAGGTTCCAGAGGATTGGAGGGTTGCGGATGTTGTTCCCTTATTCAGGAAGGGGAGTAGAGATAGCCCAGGAAATTATAGACCAGTGAGTCTTACTGCAGTGGTTGGTAAGTTGATGGAGAAGATCCTGAGAGGCAGAACTTATGAACATTTGGAGAGGCATGATATGATTAGAAGTACAAAGGTAGTTGGCATGGCTTTGTCAGGGGCAGGTCATGACTTATGAGCTTGATTGAATTTTTTAAGGATGTGACTAAACACATTGATGAAGGAAGAGCAGCAAATGCAGTGTATATGGATTTCAGCAAGGCATTTGATAAGGTACCCCATGCAAGGTTTATTGAGAAAATAAGGAGACATGGGATCCAAGGGGACATTGCTTTGTGGATTCAGAACTGGCTTGCCCACAGATGGCAGAGTGGTTGTAGACGGGTCATATTCTGCATAGAGGTCGGTCACCAGTGGAGTGCCTCAGGGATCTGTTCTGGGACCCCTACTCTCCGTGATTTTTATAAATGACTTGGATGAGGAACTGGAGGGATGGGTTAGTAAGTTTGCTGATAACACAAAGTTTGGAGGTGTTGTTGATAGTGTGGAGGGCTGTCAGAGGTTACAGCAGGACTTTGATAGGATGCAAAACTGGACTGAGAAGTGGCAGGTGGAGTTCAACCCAGATAAGTGTGAATTGGTTCATTTTGGTAGGTCAAATATTATGGCAGAATATCGTATTAATGGTAAGACTCTTGGCAGTGCAGAGGATCGGAGGGATCTTGGGGTCCAAGTCCACAGGACACTCAAAGCTGCTACGCAGGTTGACTCTGTGGTTAAGCAAGCATATGGTGTATTGGCCTTCATGAATCGTGGAATTGAATTTAGGAGCCGAGAGGTAATGTTGCAGCTATATAGGACCCTGGTCAAACCCCACTCGGAGTACTGTGCTCAGTTTTGGTCACCTCACTACAGAAAGGATGTGGAAGCCATAGAAAGGGTGCAGAGGAGAATTACAAGGATGTTGCCTGGATTGGGGAGCATGCCTTATGAGAATAGGTTGAGTGAACTCGGCCTTTTCTCCTTGGAGCGAAGGAGGATGAGAGGTGACCTGATAGAGGTATACAAGATGATGAGAAGCATTGATCGTGTGGATAGTCAGAGGCTTTTTCCCAGGGCTGAAATGGTTGTCACAAGAGGACAGTAGTTTAAGGTGCTGGGGAGTAGGTACAGAGGAGATGTCAGGGGTAAGTTTTTTTACTCAGAGAGTGGTGAGTGCGTGGAATGGGCTGCTGGCTACAGTGGTGGAGGTAGATACGATAGGGTCTTCTAAGAGGCTTTTAGATAGGTACCTGGAGCTTAGTAAAATAGAGGGCTATAGGTAAGCCTAGTAATTTCTGAGGTAGGGACATGTCCAGCACAACTTTGTGGGCTGAAGGGCCTGTATTATGCTGTAGGCTTTCTATGTTTAAACGTCAAGCTTGTATCATTTATACATTCTTTGATAATAAATGTACTTTGAATCTTTGAAATGTGCATTAACTTCCATTTTTTTTGGCTTCCAAATATCTTCAAATTAATAACCCTTGACTGTTCATTGAAACTAAAACTGAAATTAAGTTAACAAAAGTAGAAGTGACAAAAGGACTACAACTATGCAAGGCAGCACCTACCTCCTGAAGGGCATTTAGTGATGTGCACTACTAACAATCCCACGCAAGTTATAAATGTCAATTAAAAATCTGGACATGCTGGAAACTACTGGGACAATTAGTTCAGGACCTTGGCTTTGAGCAGAGATAGTTGTGAGACCAGGTACAACAACTAGCCTGATACCCTTGGGTTACAGACAAAAAAAAAATCTGTCTAGCTCTTTATTATGATCTAGTTGGATAATTTGGAACATGATCAGTACAGTTTGCTTTGGGGGGAGGGGGCACAAAAGGAAGAGCGAGATGTGATAAAAAGCATGGGGAAGAAGGGTGTGGGGGGGGGGGATGTGTGCGTCGGGGGAGGCGTGGGGGGGTGGTGGGAGGAGAGAGACATACACACAGAGACCGGGATCAGGGTAACCCTAACGTGAAGTTGTTAAAGTGTACAGCCTCTTTAAGTGGAGGTTTTCTTGCCAGAATCAAAAGATCATGGGTTCAAACCCATTCCAGAGCAGAAAAACTGGGCTAAAATTTCTGAATTATGCTGACGTCTTACAACAAAAACATCTGCCTCACTGTTCATATTCAATCTCCAAAGTTCTGCATATATTTTACACACACCCTTCTGTTGTTTGGCTTCAAGACTTTTAAACCAAGACCTTTTTCTACATCTAAAATCATTTTGTTTGTACACAAGTCAAAGTACAGGCTATACAAATTTCCACACACAGACACACACACATCCATTTTACACAGTGATCTCAAATAACTAAAGCCTTATTTTAGTATGCAATCTAGAATTAGATGTTCAAACGTCTTTTGTAATTTGTAACTTCACAGCACACCGAGACCAAGACAGTCCAGAGTGGAACCTCGCTTTCCACCTTGGAGGAAATCACAGTGGTACAAGGGCAATCTTTGAACAAGGTTGCCTTTCTTGGACCAGTTCAGAATCAGACAGAGACATGGCATGACATTTTAAAAAAAATAATCAGCCATACAAATCCTTTGATTGTATTTTCAGAAACTCTATTCAAAGCAGACGCAGAGTCTGAGATTTGGTTCTGAACACTCCCAGGTGTTCATGCCGCAGAGTAGATTGCCTGGTTCAAAAACCAAACCTCTGAAAGAATTCCATCAATATGGCCCTACCAGGGCATAAGCTACAAATTTAAACTTCTAAAATATTCCAAAAGTGCTAAAGCTGAAATGTTAGAACTTATTTCAAAACTCAAAATTTTAATAACAACCTTTTAACCTAGTCATACTTAAAACAAAACAGAATCGGGATCCCTATATCCCACAGCAGCTTTGCTTAACTTTGGAAAAGAATCTCCAGGTCATTAAATAAATAGATCCAATGCAAGCCAAAGAACATTTCAATAAATAGTTACCAAGTCTTACTACTGCTGTCTCCCCCCACAAGACACATTTTAATAGTCTTTCAAATTAGCGAAACCAAGTACTCACTAACAGAGAGATGCCTGCCACGAGATTCTGCTGGCTGGTAGATGGTGCTGAGAATGTCTCCAACAGATTGAGAGGCCTTAATACGGACCTGTTTGGTAACAGCTGAAGGCGCATGTGATGTCTAAAATTTGGAAAAAACAAATTAGACATGCATATAACATTTTTGAGTTCATTGTTATAACTCTATCTGTAACAAATTTCAAAGTTCAAAGTACATTTACAGCATGTCACCATATACAACCCTGAAGTTCATTTTCCTGTGGTCATACTCAGCAAATCTATAGACTAGTAACTATAACAGGGTCAATAAATGATCAACCAGAGTACAAAAGACAGCAAACTGTGCAAATGCCAATATAAATAAATAGCAATAAATAACAAGAACATGAGATAACAAGTCCTTAAAATGAGATCATTGGTTGTGGGAAACATCTCAATGATGGGACAAGTGAGTGCAGTTATCCCCTTGTATTCAAGAGCCCGATGGTTACTGTTCCTGAACCTGGTGGTGTGAGTCCCCAGACTCTTGTACCTTCTACCTGATGGCAGCAACGAGAAGAGTGGTGGGGATCTCTGATGATGGATATTGTAACCTTTAACACTTTAAATGCATTTCTCAAGATTCACTCATTAGTCCCGATTTAGTTATTTGCATGACACCAACGCTGCATTTTATGAATGAAAACAAAAGCTGATACTAAACTTCCAACATGAGAAAAAATGAGGATCAACTGAGATAAAACTGCAAATTCATTTGTTAACTTGTTTTTATTCCACAAATAAAAAAAAACAACTTAATATTTTACTGCAAAAATGTTTAGTCAGCAGATGTTGGCAATGTTATGCAGGGGCTTACACAGACGGCCAACAAAACTTAAAGGGAAGCTTAAAATAAAAAGCACACCGTAGCGTCCCAATAAATTTCTGTGCTGAACAGGAAACGGCAGCTCACAGAAAAACAGTGATTTCTGTGAAAACCTGCCATGTGTTTCTACATTACTCATAACACAAGGAAAAAACAGCCAGCAATCTGAAACAAAAAACCCTCTCACATCTGGCATTGACTAACCTGAGAATTCTGCAAAAGAACAAACAAGATCAAGCAATAAACTCTTGACCACTGGCTCACAAAAACGAATCTTATTTTGTTAGAAAGGTAAACATTGACTGTGGTCTGATGAACTCCAGTGGAAATACAAACATCTGCTGTAAAAAGTCTTCAGAGATATTACCATGTGTAATACTTAGCAATACTGCATTTTGTTAAGAGGGGTTTAATTCCTGAGGGCTTGTTGGTAGTACTAATAGCTATTGGATCACAGCATAAATTCAGTCCACTTTCTACCAGGACCCTCAGCAGGGAGGAGTAGGGCAAGAAGAGGGAAAATACCATAGAATGCTTTCTTACTGTTCATACTAACCTCTTGTACAGATCACTCAACCCAACTATTCTGTGGAGTGTATACACTAAAGCCTACTACAAAACTACTTCATCTCATATCAATATAACCCTTCTTTAAATATCTTCCTCTTATATCTTGTGATAAGCCCTAATTCACCACCATTCTGTGTGCAGTTCTTCCTGAAATCCTTGCTGAGCCTTAGAGATATTATATTAATGATATTTTCTCAGCAACAGGCAGACAAATCATTGAGCCAAGGGAAATATTCTTAATGCAAATGGACTTTGGAGGACATGGGTAAGGTAGAGACTGCCACTTAGAAGATATTTTGATGGAAAAGCTTACAAGATAATTGCCAAAACAGTGGGAATAAGGAGAATTTAAAATTAATACAATGATTTGTTATGTTTTGGAGAGTGCTGTTCAAGTGAGCTAATTGTGATTTTCCTTCAAAGAGCTAGGAAAGGCATGATGTATCAGCTGATAAATAATTAGCTACATTTATTAGCACTGGTTGCTAGCTACAAGGGCAACTGTTAATCAAATAGGTTGTTCACTCTGAAGATTGCTCAGTGACTTATTTTACATCAACCTAAAAGGTGGGCACGTGCAGCTGAGCACTCATCTTTAATACAACTTGCACTGGGGAGGAACTCATTACATTATGTAAACTTTTATAGGCACCCACTGAGACGATGGACAAACTGGTAAATGCAATCTGCCATTCAGGAATCACTGGTGGAAATTGATCTCCCATGCTCAATTACACAATAACAAGTAGGGTGGCAACAGGCTAATTGATACAACATATAGAACAACTTGTTTGCAAATTCAGTTAAAACCTGGATTTATTGGATCATTGAAATGCTATTAGGTTATTACAGATTTGTCATCCTTCATTGAAAAAGTTTTCGAAGTGGAAAGAAGAAACATACCAGTCAAGGCTTTTGCAAGAAAATACCGTACATATGCATTTGCCTGGGAGCACATGTGTAACTGCACAGAAACACAAGGAGGATAAAGATGAAGGATGGCCATTAGTAAAGACAGAAGCAAATGGTAAAAGGGGAAACTAGACGATTTACTACCATTTGAATAAACCATTGATATTTTGGCTCTGTGCTTGCTGACTGACATTTGGTACTGGACCAGCAAAGGCTCAGTTCAGAAGTTCACATTCTTAACCCACTCCATGCTGAATCTTTCCCAACTTGATCACTTTTGTGCTGGACCACAATGAGGAGCATGAAGGAGGTATTTCCATATTAGGATTGTGTACAACCTGGTGAGGATTCTGCAGGAGCTGAAGTTCCCATGCACTCCAAATATTCCAACCTTTTGTGCACACTGATCTATCCGATCAGACACTTCCACCTTCCTAAACTCAATGGCCTAGAATTTTGTCCCCACTTCCCAAGTCACTAAAACTACCTGAAACTAGAGTTTGAGACAGTTGTTCCAATATCTGCACAGTTTGGCATTGAATTCTGCCTGAAAGCATGTTTGTGCTTTTGGACAAGTTGCCACATTAAGGGAACTTTATGCAAGGTGTTGCTATCCAAATCTAAACTCGCATTAAAAACAAAATGCCTACTTAAATGTGTTTTGGAGGGTTCATGATTTTTAAACTTACTAACCAGTAAAAATCCATATATGCATCAATAATGTTGGAGATACAGAGGAACAAAAAAAAAACTAAGTCTAATCATTGCCAGTTAATGATAGAGCAATCTGACTCAGTCACACCACTACCTACCATGTTGGTTGAGTATTATCAGCCTTCAGTAGGAAATGAGAGATTCAACACAAGGGAAGTGCCTCCTTGAGGCTCTGTAAGGCACTCGTCAGACCACACTTAAGTGTATTGTGTGCAGTTTTGGGCTCCTTATTTTAGAAAGAATATACTGACGTTGGAGAGGGTCCTGAAAAGATTCACAAGAATGATACCAGGAATGAAATCGTTACCACATGAAGAATGCCTGGCAGCTCTTGGGCTGTATTCCCTGGAGTTCAGGAGAATGAGGGAGGATCTCATAGAAATATTCCGTATGTTAAAAGGCCTGAACAGATTAAATATGGCACAGTTATTTCCCTTGGTAGGGGAGTCCAGGACAAGAGGGCATGACTTCAGCATTGAAGGACATCCTTTTAGAACTGGGATGCGGAGAAATTAATTTAGTCAGAGGGTGGTAAATCTGTGGAATTTGTTGCCATGAGCGGCTGTAGAGGCCAAGTCATTCGGTGCATTTAAGCCAGAGATAGATAGGTTCTTGATTAGCCAGGGCATCAAGAAAGCAGGGGAGTGGGGATGACTGGAAGGATTGGATCAGCCCATGATTGAATGGCGGAGCAGAATCAATGGGCCGAATGGTCTACTTCTGCTCCTATATCTTAAGGTCTTATTCTTTTTGTTATTGACCAATGCATCAATGTTCCTTTTTGTAAGACGACCACTACGCAACACTTTTGGAGACAAAATGTCACCTTCACATTTGAGGATTCCCATGGGATGTGCAACGAGGCAGAGTAGCCTAAAACTGGGCATTTTTGAAACAAATGAGCCATCAAACGTGACAACTATATTCATTCAAAACCTGATGGGAATGCGCAGGATTCAACTGATTCAGTAAACAGTGTAGAACAGCGCACAAGAAGTAGCATCAACATAACCTGAATACGAAGTTACAGCAATAGACTTGGGCTAGTTGATGGAAACTGCTAAAGACCTGACTACTAACAGAACAAGTCAAACTCTAGATTGCCACGTGCAATCAGAAATCACAGTACACAACTAAGCAACAAGGGTGAGATATTGTCGATTTTAGTGTGGAGTATCCTGTCATGCAACTTCACATGGAACGAGGACAGATGGCTGATCTCACCCTCCCATCCCATGATCAAGGAAACCAGTCAACAGAAAAATTCACTCTGGATGGTATCAAGAATCTTAATGGTTAAATGCTTTTGGACCCAGAGTACATACTAGCTGTAGTGCCAATGATTTATGCTCCTTGACTATCTGCAACTATAACCAAGTCATTCAAAAATGCTTGCAATATTAGCATGTCTAATTGCATTAAAAAAAACAATATGCATGACCTGCCCACAAAGGAGTGGGTTAAACCCAGGAATCTACTTCATCACTTATCAAAAGTCTACTCATCATTGTGCAGTTTGGGCTCTCCCAAGAATACTCAGCTCCTTGGCTTCCAACTGAATTAACTTAAGATCATAAGATATAAGAGCAGGATTAGGCCATTTGGCCCATCAAGTCTGCTCTGCCATTTCATCATGGCTAGATCGATTTTCCCTCTCAGGCCCATTCTCCTGCCTTCTCCATGTGTCCCTTTCACACCTGACTAATCAATAACCTATCAACCTCTGCCTTAAATATCACCTGTGGCAATCAATTCTGGATTCACCAATCTCTGGCTAAAGAAATTCCTCCTCATCACTGTTCTAAAAGGACACTCCTCTATTCTGAGGCAGTGCCCTCTGGTCTTAAGACTTTGCCACCATAGGAAACATCCTCTCCGCATCCACTCTACTGAGGCCTTTCAACATTTGAGAGGTTTCAATTAGGTTAGGTCACCCCTCATTCTTCTGAATTCCAATGAATACAGGCCCAGAGCCATCAAACACTCCTCATATGATAAACCATTCCTGAAATGGAGGAATTCAGGAATCCTGGAATCCTTTTTGTGGAACTCCTCTGAGCCTCCATTACTCCAAACATGAAGATATAAATCTACAGGTCCTCACCAAATCAACACGTACAGATTAACATGGTTTGATCAACACTGCTACATGTGACTATCAAGCAATGGTTGGAGCTAAAATTTCATCTTCATGCAAAGGACAGCCTTTCTGACCTATCTTTGGCTGCCAACAAAATTCAAAAAACGGCTCATCTTCCAACCAAGCACATTGCAGCCTCCATTAAACAGTTTCAAAATAATAACTTATTTCAAAACTGGCCAGATCTGACACATATCTGTGACATTAAGATGTGACCTGATGCGTTGAATATCCTCAGCAACTTTCGTGTTTTTTTTATTTCCAGTGGCTATAGTTCTTTTTAAAAAAAAAGAAAACTTTACATTTCAACTATACCAATTCAGGTCTGGCTGCGCTTCTTGCCTAACTGACCCAGCATGTTAAAATTCTAGCACATACCAGCAATGTGGAAATTTGGTGAGGTTATGTACACATAATGGCAATCCAATCCAGTTAATTAGCACCTAATTAGCATGCTATTAATCAGCAAAATAAATGAAGATGTTAGGGACAGGGCTATTAGATGCATTTATTCATTAGTAATATGTTAATCAACAGAACTACAGTCGGCCCTCCTTATCCGCGGGGGATTGTTTCCAAGACCCCCTGTGGATACCAAAAAATGCGGATGCTCAAGTCCCTTATTTAACCTGGCTCAGTGCAGTGGTCTTTGGACCCAGCAGAACCCCTGACTTTATTTAACATGTTCAGTGCGGTGGACATTAGGACCTGGCAGTGCAGCTCTGAATCTGCGGTGTTTCTGTTCATGAAAATAATCACGATCACGATTGAAAATAAGGTGGAAGTAATAAAGCGATCAGAAAGAGGTGAAATGCCATCGGTCATTGGAAAAGCGTTAGGCTACAGTCGGTCAACGATCGGAACAATTTTAATGGAGCATGTGAAAGGTCCTGCCTCGATGAAAGCTACAATTATTACTAAGCAACGCAGTGGTTTAATTATTGAAATACATATGTTTCTCAAGTGTTTTATATGCATAGAAAGGTAAAATATGTACTATACACTAAGAAAAACGTTTGACTAACTGACGCTAAATAATACCGGGTGTACCTGTTCCGACTTCAAATCCGACTGAAAGACTGACTCAGGAATAGAACTCATTCATAACCTGGGGACTCCCTGTACTTTTAACTCATTTCTAGATTACTTATAATATCTAATACAAAGTAAATAGTTGTTATACTATATTGTTTAGGGAATAATGACATGAAAACAGTCTGTACATGCTCAAACAACGAGTGCTGGAGAGAGAACTTCTGAGTTTTCCCGATCCGTGGTTGGTTGAAACTGCGTATGCAGAATCCACGGATGAGGAGGGCCGACTGTACTTAGTTCCAGATTTCACCTCAGCCTTGGCCGAAATGAAGACTAAAGAGATGAATTCTAAAGGGAAAGTAAGAGTGACCGTCTTTGACATCATGGTTGCATTTCACCCAACAACCAAGTGAATGGGCATCAATGAGATCATACCATGATGGGAATCATACTATGCACAAAAAAATGACTGTTCTTCAAGATTAATCCAGCTCATTATGTGTAGGAGATCTCCAGAGTAGAGTCCTGGGTACAATCAACTGCTTCTGTAGAGAATTCCAATGAATTAATACCCACAAGGCAAAGAAATCATCATCGAGTCACACACAAGCAACTCTTCCAAACCATGCAATTTTGGAGGTATGTGCTGATAATTTTTTTTAAAATTCTGGATTATATTCTCTGGAATGAGATTTTACAATGCATTACTTGAAACATAAACCACACGACAGTGTGCTGGAAGCTTAAGTGAGAAAGCTACATATCATGTTCATTACTCTGTAGACAATTTTTTTTTTCGGTCTTGACTTGGAACTAGATAGCTACACAGTGCTTCCTTTGTAAGGAAAAAAGGAAAGGCTGGCAAAGGAATAAATACACTATGCCCAACATATTTTCACACTAGGTTTTTTTTGGTTCTTTCAGAACCTGCAAGTGGAGCACATCCAATGTAAAGATAAATTCCACGAACAGTTAGGGCAGGAGAAAAGGGACCAGTTTGTGCTACAACTGGGTTACTTTGAATGGCAGGCTGAAGCATGTCCATAATAAGAGGAATTCTGAACTTGGAAAGTTCAGGAACAAAATAAACCCTGACAAGCAAGGTGGACAGTGATTGGAAAAAAAAGGGTGGCCTCATCAACAGCGCTACTTCATTGGTGCTCACCTGATGGTGATGGCATCTATAGATGATTACCATATCAAAGTGCAGTATTCTTCCACTCATTCTTAAGGGGCCTAATAGCAAAAAGCTGAAATCTAGCTTGCACCTCTGTGCTTTTCCTTGACTGCTTTTGTGTTGATGGGTTTACGGTTAGAAGAGAATACTCTGAACAGAGTCTCAACCTGAAAAAGTTCCCACTCTTCCCCCCCCACCACCCCGCCAAAAGGGCTGCTCAACCAGAGTTCTCCAGAAGTTTGATTTTTGCCATTCCATCTCGGAGCAGGGGCTCCCAACCATTTTTATGCCATGGACCAATACCATTAAGCAAGGGGTCCACAGACCCTAGGTTGGGAACCCCTAATCCCGCTCCAGCTATGATGCAGAACAAAGGGTTAAAAACTGCATGACATTTTTAAAAAAACTGAACATTGTGTGAAATGCAAGGCTGAAATCTGGACACACCTGTTGGCTTACTTGGTCAGGATAACAGCTAATAATTCAACAAACTGAAGTGTTTTCAAGGGAGTGGGGTAGCTACACAACAAAGGTTCTATCAAGTCACTTTCTTCCTTTCTCTGCTGGGCTCTGCCAATCTCTTATATTCCCCAGTTTCATCACTGATGAGGCCTATACGTTGTAAAATGGACAATCGATAACACTGATGAAAGTTTCCTCAGAACTTAATATTTGAAAACAGAACTCAAATTATTGTGCAATATTTCCACAAGTTTTTCCATTTTTAATCAATTTAAGGAACTAGGGTCTGCTAAGATAAACCATTCAGCTTGAAGTTTGGAAAGTAAGATCACTTACATGGTTTTTCTCCTGAGCTACAAGCAAAATTTTCAGACTCTTCATGCTGAAACTTCGATCAAGCAGATCAATGGCTTTATCAAGATCATCCTGGCTTCGTAAAGCAATTAGTAACTGGAAGAGGACAGAAAATCAAACTCAATCAGTACAGATACTGCATGTGGAATTGAAGAAGTCTTATAAAACATCAGTTCAACCACAAGCAGAATATTCTGGGGACTAGAAAAGACAAGATCTTGGAAAAAGCACAAGAGAAATTTACCAAAATGATTTTAGGAATAAAGAACTATATTCATTTGGTGGCGAAATTTATTCGGCACGGACTAGGAGGGCCGAGATGGCCTGTTTCCGTGCTGTGATTGTTATTTGTTATATGGACATAGAAAAGGCTGGTCTAGGGAATGTTGAGGAGATCTGACAAAAGCTACATACAATCATGAATGAGAGCCAAGGATCATAAAATTAAGGCAGGTGTAGAAGTACAAAAAAAAACATGAAGAGTTTCTTTCCTGCCCCTCAACAAATTGGTTGGAGTCTGGAATGAACTGTCAGGAGTGGCAGTCAGTCAGATTAAGCTGAGACAGGAGGGTGCTAAATAAGGATTTGAGAAGAACAAAATTTTAGGTCTATCATGAAAGAGCACGGGAATTTGGGGCATCTGGAATACTCATACATAGAGTTGGGATGGAATATATGATCTCAGCTCTAACCATTCTGAGAAAATGATGCAAATATGCAGCAAACTCCAAATTAAAGAACTGTAGAATCTCTCTGATCTACAGTCTCGTTGCCCTCAGTCAAAAAAGCATCTGTGGAAGCCTGGATTACATTAACCAGGCACAGTTGGAGACTTGAAACTTGATTTTATCACCCAGCCTTACTGCTTCTCTACAGAAACAAGTTATCTGTGAATGCAGTAACCAGTGCCATTTACAGCACAGCTCAGGCTTGGCTTTGACACACGCAATGAGTGTTTCTGGCTTGGAAAGCGAGCTGTTGGCATTTCTTCCCTCCCACCTCCCCCCCACCCCCCGCAAGAGTATCTCAATATTAAGAATGGAAAAATTAGGCTTTATTTGCATATAACTTGAAGAAATAATCTAAATAGGTTAAAAAGTCATGCATTAATTGGGTATGGGATGGTATTTCAGTTAGGAAGAGAAAAGGAACACGGCATGATCCAATTTCTCTCCACCAGCTGGATAACTAAGATTTTACTGTATAGGAAATTCAAGATTAAGAAAACCAAAAAAGGGCAGAAATAGCACATCAACTAGACAAATGTATACAAATTCCAATTTATGGAAAAATATATGCAGAGAAAGGCACTTGTATTTCTCTAAAATTCCCTAATTGGTAACTGTTGTTCACTTTCACCAGCTATGATCTCAATTCCTTCAAACTTGCCTTTGACAAAAGACCAATCTGAAACATAATGGTTGGCTATATAAGCCTTGCCCACAAAATACATCTGGAAATCTTTGACAGATGGTAAAACCTGCCTTAAACTTCACACAAGCAATACAAGAGTGGGAGTAAAGTTGCAGGAAATTATGACACGTCCAGGACTTCTTGTTGGCAGGAAGTTCAGGCCTAAAAAACCTGGAGTCATGAATTGTGAACAGAGATAAAGTCAAGCCTGACATGCTAAAGCAAAGACCACAACTACGGAAATATTAAAGAAGAATTATTGAGGAGAGACCAAAGGATGGAGAGGTGAAGGTACAGGAAGCTGCCTGGGGAACTGCAGAAACTGTGCTGGGATATAGAATAATGGGCTGTAAAGGAATCATGACTCAAAGGATGAAGAGGTCAAGAACCGTATGGTGAATAGCCTCAAAAGGCAGTGAAGTTCAGTGCAATTAGGACAGAAGGTGGTTGAAGTCACATAGAATATGATGGTGGTCAACTTTGTCTAATGCAGGCTTTAGGTATAGGCTACCATTAAACTATATAAAAGGGATTCAAAAGGGAGTGTTGTGAAATGACCGTATGGCCAGATTTGTCGTAATTCATTCAAAAACTTTGGAAACAAAGGAAAATGATAGAGTGAAAGACAGGAATGTGGCTTGGAAATATTAAAACACCAATAAGGCCTTTTTTTAAAAAAAAAAGTGGTGAAAAATGGGTGGTTGAAACTGGGTGGGAGAGATAGAGGAGGAGAAAAAGATTACAAGCTAGCTAGACAGAAAAGTTGTCTGAGAGAACATATAGGGTACTTCATAGAGACAACTGCTTTCATACAAGCTTGGAGAAATTTCCAGAAAGTGGACTTCAGTGAGATGAGTGAGAAGGCAAAGGCATTAGAGGTTCATCTATGGAAATAGAAAAGAATGTTGAAGAGGTTTGAACATGGGGATTACCTCATTGTTTGTGTAATTTAAGTCCATTTGCTGTCCAAATACCGTCTTGACTTTCTGGTGCAGTTCCTCATATTTGACTGGCCGGCTGAACTGTATGATTCTGACAACAGGACAAAACAGAAACAATTCAACATTTGAAACTGACTGCTTGAATTTTAGCAATAACAGGTAGCAATAACATTATTACAAGTTCTATGGGGATTAAATGCACAAGAACACGAATGGTGCCAACTATTAGAAATAGTCTACACTTGCACATTTCATAATGTGCTGTTTTTCTAAAACATTTACTAACAGGTATACTAGAACAGCAGAAATAGGAGTAAGGGAGTCAGTCCCCCTTGTTTCTGTTCTGCCATTAGATCATAGTTGATCTTCTAACTCAGTGCCATTTTCCTGCACTAACTTCATATTCCCTTGATTCTTTAAATATTGATACATCACGAATATATTCACAGCCCTTTTCGATATAGAATTCCAAACATCTACTGCCCACTGTACGAACAAATTTTATATCACCTTTGTCCTGAATAACCAAACTCTTGAGATTACAAACCCTAGTTCTAGACAATCCAGCCAGGAAAGCATCTACCCTAGGAGGGCCCTTAAGAATTTTAAATATTTCAATAAGTGCAACTCGCATTCTTTGAAATGCTGAAGGGCATACATAGAACCATTCTGTCTATTTTTTTCCTTATGTGGCAAGCCTACCATTCTGACAATCAACTCGTTGAATCTTTACTGCATCTCTTCTATTCTTTAGGTATGAGAACAGACAGGCACACACAAGTCAGATGCCGCTGCACTAGGCTTCATATAATTGAAACAAGTGTTTTTATTACCATATGCCAATCATCTTGGAATAAAGGCCAACTTATTGTTTGCCTTCATAATTGTTTGTTAAATCTGCAAGTTAACTTCCATTGAGCCATGTAAAAAACAACTAGGTCCCTATAAGTACCAACACCTTTCAAAGTCTCAATTTTTAAAAATAAACTGTGTTACATATTTTCAAAGTGTACGATCTTCTCCACCCCACCCCCCCCATTACATCCCATTTGTTACCCATCCCTTGTAGACTCTCTGCATATTCCTCACAGTGTCACACAGTTTTGAAAAAAAAATTAGTTAACTTATAAATATATACTTAATCTAACAGTGATTTGGATCAGGGAAATGTGCAAGTTCCAACTCAATCCACAATGGGTACCTCACTGGTCCTCGCTTTTAAACCAAGAAATTGAACTGCTTATTCTTACTATTCTCAGTCTAATATATCTACTGTAGCATAGTACCACTAAGTCTGTGCAATTAATTTTTTTAATAAGCTTTCATATGACAGATTTATATTCCAAAAGTTCAAATGCAGTATAATTGCTAGTTATAACCCCTTTTAAAATATTTTCATAAATTTACATCAACTCTACTAATTATGAAGTTCCTGTTCATCCTTTGCAATAACTCTACACTGATAACCAAGATGCAAAGCATGACCCTAAAAAAGCACAGGTCCCTATGCAAAGTACAAAAGCCATCTCTCAACAGAAACAATGAAAAATTTTGTACCATATCCAGTGTATCAGAATAACTGGCAATCAAATGAGGTAAAGAACCTTCAAAGACAAAACCCTCAATCATTGTATCAAACAATCAAGCATCAACGATGCCCTCCTGCCTGTATGTTTTGGAGACATGAACAAAGTATAGTAGGCACCTCAAAGCACTGGAGATAACATTATCTCTGGAAAATCCACTCTGGTCAGCTGGAGATGAGACAATTCAGATGGTGGAATATGGAAAAAAACAAACTGTTGGAGGAACTCAGGAGGTCAGGCAGCATCTATACAGGGAAATGAACAATTGACTTTTCAGGCTGAGACCCTTCATCTGGACTGAACCTTTCAGCAATCCAAATGAAGGACCTCAACTCAAAACACTGATTGTCCATTTCCCTCCAAAGATGCTGCCCAACTCACTGATTTCTTCCAGAGGTTTGCTTTTTGCTCTGGTCTGCTGACCACATTGTCTGATAGCAGACTTCTGAAACAAGAAATCATTTATGTAGGGAAGCAGAAATACAGGAAAGAATTTCTACAAGTGTGAACCAAATTACATGCTCTTAGTCACATTTAAATTATTCAACTGATTGATTGGGGGGGAGGGGGGGGAAGAGAAAAAGAGTTGAAAACAAAGCTGTATATGTGCAGCAAGGTAGCCAATTCAGCAGCTTTGGGAAAGAACCTACATTAGGAATTACACTTACATTAGTGTCCCTTTACTCAGGTACAGTGAGAGCGCCACTTAGGCTGACCTCTTACTGCTGTTGTGAATGTGTGACTATTGTGGTATATAATCACAGAATAGTATAAAATACCAATGATCATACTGGGTGCTCATTACCTGTCCCAACTTTACCCACTCAACCCTCCAATTTCTACAAAAACATTTGAGCTGATCCTGCACAAAGTGTACATCACTTTTGCAAAGCTTTTTGATTATAATATATTGCCTCACACTTTCCAATTAACTAACATATTTTCTCTTCGGAAGACATGGTATGTTTAAGAACTGCTTCCTGGATTGCGAAGTTTCTTCCAAACAAACATTCCTTGCCCAGGAATCAAGAACACTGACAATTAAAGCACAACTTGACCATATCAGGTATCTTTCTAGAGTCGTGGATATGCTCCTACTAGATAATGGAATTGCTATTCCAGCTTACAACAAGCTCAAGATAGTACAGCAATGGCAAATGTTCTATTCTGGTCCTCCAGGTATTTTTGAAGACCACTACCCATATATTCTTTCTTTTTCAATCTTTTTATTAAATTTCATATATAAAAAAAAACAACACAAAATAATGAATAGATTACAGATTCAATAAACTTGAGATTACATTAGTAATAGGATAATAATATCCTATTAAAACATCCATCAACAAAAGGTGCATAAATCAATCAAGTCTATGTAAATATATATGAAAAACAAAAATAATCGTCGAAAAAAGAGAAAAAAAAAATTGAAATTATATATGAGAAAAAATATATAATGAAAAAAAATACTAAACTAACACTAACATGGGCAATAATAACACTTTATAAATATATAAAGGTGTCAAGAAAAGAACTCCAGAACTCCATACCTGAACAAGTATAAGTAGAGAAAAGGATCTGAAATAAGCCAAATTAATTCATATGAAAGTGTCGAATAAATGGTCCCCAGGTTTCTTCAAATTTAATTGAAGAATCAAAGATAGTGCTTCTGATTTTTTCCAAACTCAAATAAGAAATAGTTTGGGAGAACCACTGAAATGTAGTAGGAGGATTTACTTCTTTCCAGTTTTGTAATATAGACCTTCTGGCAATTAATGTTACAAAGGCAATCATTCGTCTGATTGAAGGGGAAAGTTGATTGCCATCTTCATTTGGTATACCGAAAATTGCAGTAATAAAATGGGGTTGTAAATCGATATTCCATACTGAGGAAATGACATCAAAAATGTCCTTCCAATAGTTATGTAAAGTGGGACATGTCCAAAACATGTGAGTCAATGAAGCCACTTCTAAGTGACATCTGTCACATTGAGGATTGATATGCGAATAAAATCGGGCAAGTTTATCTTTAGACATATAAGCTCTATGTACAATTTTAAATTGTATTAAAGCATGTTTAGCACAAATAGAGGAGGAATTAACCATTTGTAAAATTTTTTCCCATTTATCTGTTGATATATTACATCGAAGTTCTTTTTCCCATTCTTGTCTAATTCTATCCGATATTTCTGGCTGTATCTTCATAATCATGTTATAAATAAAAGCTACTAATCCCTTCTGACAAGGATTAAAAGTAAAAATCAAATCTGAAAAATCCGATGGAGTTGAATTAGGAAAAGATGGAAGAATTTTATGTAAGAAATTTCTAATTTGTAAGTATCTAAAAAAATTAGATTTAGGTAATTCAAATTTGTTGGATAGTTGATCAAAGGACATCAAAGTACCTTCAAAAAAAAAGATCACGAAAACATTTTATACCTTTCCTTTTCCATATACTAAAAGCTTGATCTGTCAATGAAGGTTTAAAAAAAAAATTACATAAAATAGGGCTGTCCAAAGCAAAGTTTTTCAGATTAAAGAATTTGCGAAATTGAAACCAAATTCGTAGTGTATGTTTAACAACAGGGTTAGATATCTGTTTATTGAATTTGGCTAAATCAATAGGAAGAAAAGAACCAAGAACGGAAAATATAGAATATCCCTTAACCTCACTACATTCCAAATTTACCCACTGTGGGCACACAGGTGAATCCAAATCTAGTTTCCAGTACATTAGGTTACGAATATTATTCGCCCAATAATAAAATCTAAAGTTAGGTAAAGCTAGACCACCATCTTTTTTAGACTTTTGTAATTGCCTTTTGCTTAACCTAGGATTTTTATTTTGCCAAACAAATGAGGAAATCTTTGAATCAATATTATCAAAAAAAGATTTAGGAATAAAAATTGGTAAAGCTTGGAATAAATATAAAAATTTCGGTAAAATCATCATTTTAATAGCATTAATCCGACCAACTAATGATAAAAATAAGGGAGACCATCTAGTAGTAAGTTGCTGAATTTGATGAAGCATAGGTAAAAAATTCAGTCCAAATAAATCTTTATATTTCTTGGTGATTTTTATACCTAAATAGATAAAGTTATCAGTAACAACTTTAAATGGCATCCTATCACTCAATAAAGTTTGCGCGTTTAAAGGGAATAACTCACTCTTATCTAAGTTTAACTTATAACCAGAAAAACTACCAAATTGAGCCAACAAGGATAAAATAGCAGGAATAGACCTACTAGGATTAGAAATATATAACAACAAATCATCAGCATAAAGCGATAATTTGTATAACTTCTCATTACGGGTAATACCAAAAATATTAGGAGACTCACGAATAGCAATAGCTAAAGGTTCTAATGCAATATTAAATAATAAAGGACTTAAAGGACAACCTTGTCTCGTACCACGAGATAATTGAAAAAAAGAGGATCTATAATTATTTGTAAGAACAGAAGCAACAGGTTTATAATATATTAATTTAATCCATGATATAAAATTAGGACTAAAATTAAAGTTTCTCAATGCATTAAATAAATATGTCCATTCAACTCTATCAAAGGCTTTTTCAGCATCTAATGAGATAACACATTCTGGGGTTGTAGGTGATGAAGTATAAATTATGTTAATCAATTTTCTAATATTAAAAAAGGAATATCGATTCCTAATAAAACCAGTTTGATCTTCTGAAATAATCTGTGGTAATACCTTTTCTAATCTAATGGCTAAAATTTTTGTAAGAATCTTAGAGTCTACATTTAATAATGATATAGGGCGATAAGATGCACATAAGGTAGGATCTTTATCTTTTTTAAGAATTAGAGAGATAGTAGCTTCATAAAACGATTGAGGTAATCTCTTCTTAACAAACGCATCATTAAAGATTTCACATAGCCAAGGAGAAAGCAATAAAGAAAAAGTTTTAAAAAATTCTACAATAAAACCATCAGGACCAGGAGCTTTCCCTGAATTCATTGATGAGATAGCCTCTCTTATTTCATCCATAGAAATAGGAGCATCAAGCAAGCTACAATCTTCATCTATCAGTTTAGGAATATTCAAATTATTAAAAAAATTATCCATCGTAAACCGGTCACCGTCAAATTCTGATTGATATAAAGATTTATAAAAATCTTGAAAAGTGTTATTGATTTCTTTATAATCAGTAGTTAAATTACCGTCTTGTTTACGAATTTTAATAATTTGTCGCTTAGTCGAAATAGCTTTTAATTGATTAGCTAACAATTTACCAGTTCGATCACTATGAATATAAAATTGAGCCCTAGTCTTAATTAATTGATTCTCAATTGAAGAAGATAATAATAAACTATGTTCCATTTGAAGCTCAACTCTCTTCTTATAAAGTTCTTTGGTAGGAGTAACGGAATAAATCTTATCAATTTCTTTAATTTTATCCACCAATAAAGCTATATCTGAATATCTTTGTTTTCTTTTACCAGCGGAATATGAAATAATTTGTCCACGAATAAAAGCCTTGAAAGAGTCCCAAAGTATTCCTTTATCAATCTCTTCATTATAGTTTGTTGAAAAAAATAAGTCAATTTGTTGTTTTATGAAGGTAATAAATTCTGGATCTTGAAGTAAAGTAGCATTAAGTCTCCAAGATCTAGTATTGATAGAAGAATCCGAAATCTTGATAGATAACTTCAGAGGCGCATGATCCGAAATAGCAATAGAATCGTATTTACAATCAATAACATCTGTTAATAAACGATGATCAATAAGAAAGTAATCAATTCTAGAATAACTATGATATACATGTGAAAAAAATGAAAATTCTTTACCTTTAGGGTTCAAAAACCGCCATATTTCAGTAATTCCAGAATCAACCATAAAAGAATTAATAAGTAAAGCTGATCTATTCGGAAGAGTTCGAATAGGTTTAGATCTATCCATCGAAGGATTCAAACAACAATTAAAGTCTCCACCCATAATCAACATATATTCATTCAAATTAGGAAGAGAAGTAAATAACCGTTTAAAAAATTCAGGACAATCAAAGTTTGGAGCATAAATATTAACTAAAACAACTTTCCGATTAAAAAGTGAACCAGTTATCAACAAAAATCTACCCTGTGGATCAGAAATAATTTCATAATGTGTAAACGAAATTGAGGCGTCTATAAAAATAGACACACCCCTAATTTTAGCGGTACAATTTGAGTGAAATTGTTGACCTTTCCAGAACCTAAAAAAACGTTGATTATCCTCCCTCCTAATGTGGGTCTCCTGTGCAAAAATAATATTAGCGTTCAATCTATGGAATACTTTAAATATTTTTTTACGTTTAATCGGATGATTTAAACCATTAGTATTCCACGAGATAAAGTTAATAGATTTATCCATCATACCAATATTAATTGTGTGTATCATAAAAGGTTAAAAAAACACATAACCCACAATTTAGGAAGAAGGAAAATTGATTCAGGAGCAACCGGAGATCCTGACACCTCAACAATATTAACAATTTAAAGTCAGCCCATAAACTAAAAGCAAAAAAATAAAAAGCAAAAGCATGAAAAAAGATCCCTCCCCCCTCCCCCCACCCTTTGAAAGAAAGCCAAGCGGCAGGCGCATAAACTAATACTAATATTACCCCCATTTCAAGATGGCAGCTCCATAAGAAAATTTTTTAAGAAAAAACTATATAACACCCCAATTAAAATATAGAGTTGCAAAAAAAAAATATATATATATATATATATACCTACATATATATATATATATATATATACACATACACATACACATACACACCCATATCAGACAAATCAAAAAAAAACTAAAATAGTAAAACCAGAAAGATCATTAATAAAAAAAAAATGCACATTAAAGTTTAAAAATGTGATACACCTTTAAAAAAGAATTTCCATATTCAGATACAAAGATGACGTTTCACAAGCCAAGACTTATGGGAAGAAGAAACGACATTTTGAGAAAGCCATATTACAAAATATGAATATAAATTCAGCAATCTAATGAGAAAATATAGTAAAAAAAAGTTATCAAAATAGAATATTTTTATATAAAAAAAAAGATTTAATAGACACTACAACATATTTAAAAAAAAAACTAAAGAAAAAGAATTCAAAACCTTTGTTCCATTTCTAAATACAGGCAAGCAAATAAACGCTTATAAAAAGTAAAGACTTATGGGAAGAAGAAACGACATTTTGAAAAAAATAATTCATTATTACAAAATACAAACGTATATAAAAAAAGGATATTATAAAGATTAAAACAGCATCTATAAGCAATAATAATAGTAAAAAAAAAAGACCCAGACCCATAGTTCAAAATAAGAAGTTATAACCCAACTTCCAGGGTTAAAACTTAAAATGAAATAACATCCTCTCTCCAAAAAAAAAATCTTCAATGTAACTCATAGTTCAAGTTGCACTAGAGGATCGATATTCTTCAACAAATTTCTTCGCTTCTTCAGGAGTGATAAAAAAGTGTAGACTGTTGTCGGGCAGCACCATTCTAAGCTTCGCTGGGTACATTAAAGCTTGTTTAAAACCAAACGAATGAATCTCTGCCATCACTGGTTTAAAAGCGATCCTGGCTTTCATAACTTCATACGAATAGTCTTCAACTATTCGAAATGAATAATTTCTGTAGGAGATCATACCTTTTTTACGAGCTAATCGAATTAGAAGCTCTTTCTCACGAGGATAATGAAGGCGAACAATCACCGCTCGTGGTTTATCAGACACAGACGAAAGCCTCGCAACTCTATGAGCGCGGTCAATAACAGGTTCATTTTTCAAACCTTCACCACCGAAAATTTCCCACAGTAATTTAGAGAAAAATTCAGTTAAATCACCGGACTCAACTTTTTCGGGAATTCCGATGATGCGCAAATTCTGTCTGCGAGAACGATTTTCAAGATCAGTAATTTTAAACTTGTACTGATCTAAAGTTTTAGCAGTCGACTCTATCTTCTTCTCTAACACTTCAATTGTACGTGCTTTTTCACAAATCGATTGTTCAAGAGTCGTGATCTTATTTCCATGCTGTTGAACCTCTAACGCCTGCGACTGAAACTTAGTTTCAAGCGATTTAACAACTCCTTCAAGATCGGATATTTTCGAAGTAATCCTCCTTTCCAAACTTAACAGTTTACTGTCCAATTTACCTTCTAGTCTGCCTTCCAGAGCCGCAAATTTAGCATCCAGTTTATTGTCCAATTTACTTTCCATAGCCGCAAATTTAACATCCAGTTTAGTGTCCAAAAGACCAACAATTGCGTCGATGGATAAAGGATCCTTAGCCGATTTCTTACTTGTAGCCATTTTAGGTTTGACAAGATTAGATCAACTATTATTTTAGGAAAAAAGGGTCAATCAAAGGTAGCAACTCATATGATTAAGTTCGAAAAGGTCTAATTAAAGGGTGATTATAGTTAAAAAAATAAAGAGCGCCTAAAAGGCAGATGCTTACGTCGCCATCTTGAAACTCCACCCCCCAAAAGATCCACTACCCATATATTAATGACCCAGACTTGGATGTATTGATCACTTCAAAGTACAATGGATGCAAAACAGGAAAATGTAATAAAAAATGAAGATAATAAATGGCTTCATAAATGGCAAACATAGTAGAAACAAAGAATTTAACAGAGAACCGAGTGACTAATATGGTTTAGCAAAATGCATTAAAACACAGTAAATTAAGTGGTATAATTTTCAAATAGATTCAGGAACAGAGGGAACTGGTTACATGCAATATCTTTTTAAATATTGGAAGCCAAGGTAACTAGAGGCCATCTGTGGATAACGAATGGGTACTTCTTTTTTAAGTCAATTAAGACCATAAGACATAGGAGCAGAATTAGACTATTCACTGTCCATTCCACCATTCCATCATGGCTGATATATTACCCCTCTCAACCCCATTCTCCTGCCTTCGCCCCATAACCTTTGACACCCTTAACAACCTAAACTAAGTATACCCAAAAACTTGACTTCCAGTCATCTGTGACAATGAATTCCACAGATTTACCACCCTCTGGCTAAAGAAATTCCTCCTCATCTCTGTTCTAAAGAGATGTCCCTCTATTGAGGCTGTGCCCTCTGGTCCTAGGCCCCCCCCCCCCCCACTATAGGAAACATCGCCAAAAGTGGAACTTTTCAGAGGCCAAACATTTTAATTCCAATTCCTGTTCTGACATGTTGGTCCATGGCTTAATCTTGTGCCAAGATGAAGCCATTCTCAGGGTGGAGGAGCAACACCTGATATTCCATCTGGACAGCCTCCAACCTGATGGCATGAATACAATTTTTCCTTCTGGAAAATAAAATCTCGCTTCCCACCTCCCCCGCCCCCCCCCCCCCACTTCTATTCTGCACTTTGGCTTCTTACCTCTTCTAACCTGCATATCACCCTCCCCCGGGCCGCCTCCTCCTTCCCCTTCTCCCATGGTCCACTCCCCTCTCCCATCAGATTCCTTCCTCTCCAGCCCTTTACCTTTCCCACCCACCTGGCTTCACTCATCACCTCTAGCTATCCACCTTCCCTTCCCCACCTTTTTATTCTGGCATCTGCCCCTTTCCTTTCCAGTCCTGGTGAAGGTTCTTGAACTGAAACACTGTTTGGTTATTCATTTCCATACATGCTGCCTGACTTGCTGAGTTCCTCCAACATTTTGTGTGTTGTATAGGAAACATCCTCTTCACATCCACAATATCTGACAGGTTTTAAATAGACCACCATCACTCTTCTAAGCTCCAGCAAGTACAGGCCCAGAGTAATCAAAAGCTCCTCATGCACAAACACTTCCTTTCCCAGGATCATCCATGTGAAACTCCTCTGGACTCTCTCCAGTGCTAGCACACTTTTTCTTAGATAAGAAGCCCAAAACTCATCACAATACATCAAGTGGGGCATCACCAGTGCCTTACAAAGACTCAGCATTACATCCTTGATTTTATATTCTCGCCCTCTTGAAACGAATGCCAACATTGCATTTGCTTTCCTTACCATCAACTCAACCTGCAAATTAACCTTTATGGAATCCTGCATGAAGATTCAAAGCCACCAATTCTGTAAACATCGAAATCACTGACATGCAACAGGAAAAGAGGCAGTCTCAACACCGACCCCTGCAGAACGCTAGTAAGGTCAATCTTCTATCCATGCTAGAATCTTTCCTGTAATATCATGGGCTCTTACCTAATTAAGCAGCTTGTGTGGCACCTTGTCAAAGACCTTCTCAAAATCCAAGTACACAACATCCACCGGTTCACCTTTGTCTATCCTGCTTGTTATTTCCTCAAAGAATTTCAACAGAATTCCCCTTAAGGAATCATCCCTATTTTCGCCTATTTTATCATGTGCCTCCAAGTAACCTGAGACCTCATCCTTAATAATGGACTCCCAAAATCTTCCCAACTACTGAGGTCAGGCCAATTGGCCTACAATTTCCTTGAACAGAAAACCCTACAAAAAGCAGTGGATACTGCCCAGTCCATTACAGGTAAAGTTCTCCCCACCACTGAGCACTTCTACATGGCAAAATATTGCAAATATTGGAATGCAGAAGGAAGTACAAAATTGCTGGAAATACTCAGGTATGGTAACATCTGTGTATAGAGAAATGCAATTCATATTTCAAAATATTAAACGTTCATGAAGCAGTTATTGGCCTGGGACAGTATCCCTCTTTCTTTTTCTACAGATGCTGCCTGACCTGCAAGTTGCATCTCAGCTTTTATTTTGCCAGAATTGTAGTAGTTCTGTGGAGAAAATGGAGTTGTTCTCTTTACACATGTTTTAGAGAAGAATCTATGAAGGTCTTCAATCATGAAGGTTTTGATAAAGCAGATAGAGATAGTAAAGTGCTTCCAAGAGTAAGAAGGTCAGTATCTAGACAATATTCATTCAAGAAATTTGGCAAAGCAGGCAAGAGGGTTGAATTTAAAGCTTCAATAGCTACAAAAAGAAAAAGGAAAAACAACAGGGACATTATATCCATTACAGCAATGTGGTTCAGAGGGTCAGAAATAACTCAATGTTTTGGGTATTTAGGCTGGATGAAGGCAGAGGAACAAGGAAGGGAAGTTGCATTTTTGATTAGCAGCAGGATCATTCAATGAGAGTTTATGGGTAGTGCTGAGAAATAAGAGAATGATCATATTGTTAGGATTACATTATAGGCCCCGAATAGTCCATGGGAAGTTGAGAAACACTTGACATACAGAAAATATTCAAGTAAATGACCAAAAGCTTAGAAATAATTTCTAATGAACATCTTACAAAGGGAGAGACAGAAAAATTATGGCAGGAATTCCACAGTTTAGCCCTAGGATGCTAACTTATAAAAATCAATGTTAAAAAATGGCATAAGGTTAAGAGGCCAAAAATGGAGGAACATACTGATGGTCATATGGCTAGTGAAGGTTAGAGAGCAAAAAATAGAAAGGTAAGGTTAGAGACAGGAAATTCTGCAGATGCTGCAGAGAAACACACACAAAATTCTGGAGAAATTCGGCAGCTCAGACAGCATCTATGGAAATGAACGAACAGTTGACATTTTGGGCTGAGACCCTTCATCAGGACTGAGTTCCTCCAGCATTCTGTGTGTTACTAAAGTCATAGAGACTTTTTTTAAATGTGTAAATTTTTACTTTGAGATACTGTTGCACAGGGAGTCAATCTAAGTTAGCGCGTGTAACAGTGATGTGAACAGAACATCAGTATGGATTCAAATCTTCTGAACTCTGGTTCAATATCACCACACAGTTCATTAATCTTCATACCAGATACATTCTTCCACCTTACTTCCACAGCCAAAACCAAGTCTGCTACTAAGCAAACACTCAAAAATAAAAGCATTCCAGTGCCTGTCAAACTTCTTATCTGTCAAATTTATTTTCCACATCATGCTTCACAGAGGGAGATCAGTGGAGAGGGATGAGTAGGATAAGGGAGTCGCTTGGGGAGCGATCCCTGTGGAAAGCAGAAAAGGGAAGAGTAGGGAAAGATGTACTTGGTGGTGGGATCCTGTTGGAGATGGCGGAAGCTTTGGAGAACTATGTACTGGACGCAGAGGCTGGTAGGTGAAGACAAGAGGAACCTTATCCCTGGTAGTGTGGCGGGAGGATAGGGTAAGAGCAGATGTGCGTGAAATGGGAGAGATGCGGTTGTGGGCAGTGTTGATGGTGGAGGAAGGAAAGCCCCCATCTTTGAAAGAGGAGGACATCTCCTTCATTCTAGAACGAAAAGCCTCATCCTGAGTGCAGATGCGGCAGAGACGGAGGGATTGAGAAAAGTGGATGGCATTTTTATAAGTAATAGGGTGGGGTGAGGTGTAGTCCAGGTAGCTGTGACAGGCTGTGTGGGTTTGTAATAGACATTGGTGGATAAGCTGTCTCCCGAGATAGTGACAGTGAGATTGAGAAAGAGAAGGGGGGTGGGGGTTGTCGGAAATGGACCAGATGAATTTGAGGGCAGGGTGGAAGCTGGAGGCAAAGTGGATAAAGTCAATGAGTTCAGCACAGGTGCAGGAAGCAGCCCCAAAGCAGTTATTGATATAGCAAAGGAAAAGTGGGGGACGGACACCAGTGTAGGCTTGGAACATAGACTGTTCCGTGTAGCCGACAAACAGGCAGGCATAGCTGGGACCCATGCAAGTACCCAGAGCTACACCTTTTGTAGGAAGGAAGTGGGAGGAGCCAAAGGAGAAATTATTGAGAGTGAGGACAAGTTCCACTACGCAGAGGAGAGTGGTGGTGGAGGGGAACTGGTTAGCGGAACTTGTCCTCACCCTCAATAATTTCTTCTTTGGTCCCAATCAGTTCCCCTCCACCTTCACTCTCCTCCATCTAGCAGAACTTGTCCTCACTCTCGATAATTTAGAGTGACCTTGGTTAATTTTAATTACATTACAAAATTGTATACCTTCTTTCACCATTATGTTCAAACTTTATTCGGACGTCATTCTGAAATAAAAGGAAAATACATTTTAATGAGGGCATCGTTTCATAAAGTCAGGAAATGATTTGCTTCGATTCAAATTTAACACTAATGTATTCCAGTGAGGCTCTTACCTGTTTATTAGCATGGGTGTTGCCTTTGCTCTTCACACTATCATAGCCACTCATTCGACTCCTTCGTCCCATTTGCAGGGCAACAAGGTCCTTCATGATGGACTTTAAAGCTTCCTGCTCATCTGAAAAGATAAAAAGTGACATTAGATATTTAACACAATCCAAAAGGCATAGTAGCATCTTCCCTCTTTAGTGAAGCTACTTAGTTTTGATTAAACACATTCCCTACCCAGCAATTCTTCTATATGCACATTTTCTCTTTTCTGCTATTTCTTTGTGAAAGTTAATATTGAATCCATTGCCATAAGTATTTTCTTCAAGCAGCATAGTCATGATAACCATCGTCTTTACTTCTCTTTTGGTTATTTTACCAATTTCCTTAAATTTGTTTTTAAATTACTAACCCAATTGGTGTTAAAAAAAAAATCTTCAAAGTTAATTAATTAGCACCCCCATTTAAATCAGCTATAAATCTTCTTCATTGTAAAGAGAACAAGTCCAGTTTCTAGTTTATGCACATTCACTGAAATTCCACTTTCCTGGTAATATTCTAATAAATAGCTTCTGCAGCCTGTACAAGGCTTTCACGTTCACCTTAAATGTGGTGCCTAATGTCACATGGTAAATTTTGCTGTTTGGTTCATTTCAAATTTTTACACTTACAAGCCAAGTGGTAGTATTGGCTATTAAATGTTAATGCTTTTCTTTTCCTTTACAAAAAGCCTTGTAGTTCTATGGTTAACTTTTTACTTCAGTTTGATTAATGTTGAATGCACAGAAATGACTTGCAGCAAAGATATATCAGGATGATTATGGTAGTCAGTGAACAGGTAGCATGAACAGAACAGCATTCCAAAATTATACAAATAAATGATTACTTGCTGCGGACTCAAATATATGAATAGATTCTAAATTAACAACCCAACAGTAAAGTAAAACAAAACAATATTCATGATCAAAAACAGCTGAATGGAACCAAGAGTCATCAAACCAGAGTCCTGAGGGGCAAAGATGCCAGATTAGGTCTGTGGCAAGTAGTATTGATCGCAGATCTGCGATCCTACTGCATGGTGGAGGACAATTAAACAGCTGCAGGAAGAGGTAGCTCTAACAACAGCCCCATCCTTAGCAATGGTGGGGTCCCACACATGGAAGCACTCAGTAAAAAAGCTCAGCCAGGTGCTAAACAGATAATCTATCTTGACTGGAATGTCTACCAGAGCAAGCAAAGGCCCAGCTGAAAGTTGGGCAATATTTGTGGAAAGAGAAACCAAATAAACATTTCAGGTCAGGTCAGACCTCTTATTATGCCACTCATCTACCAACAATAGTGCCACCAAGCCAACTTGGTACGAGACTTCATTACAGCCATGGTAAATAAAGAGACCAAAAGCCTAATTTAAAGACAAAGCAAGAATAATTGTTCGTAACATCAAGGCACCCTGGTGAAGCTAAAATCAATGGACATTTTAAAGGATATACACTCCAGAGGTCAGAGTCCTATCTCAGACAATGGGATATGCCTATGGTTGTCAAAGGTTAATTATTCCAACTCTAGTATATCACTGCAGGAGTCCCTCAATATGGTTTCTAATAGCCAAGCCTGTTTAGCTGCTTCACCAATGAACTTTCTTCCATCACAAGGTCAGAGTGGGAACGTGTGCTGATTGCAGTGTTCAATTCCATTTGCAACTCAGCAAATGAACCAGTCCATTCCTGAATGCAAAAAGACCTAGATAAACTTCAGGCATGGGTTGATACACTCAGTGGCCACTTTAGTAGGTACACTAGTACACCTGCTCCTTAATGCAAATCAGCTAATCATGTGGAAGCACAAAAGCATGCAGACACGGTCAAGAGGATCAGGTATTGCTCGTACCAGAACAACAACATTCAAACATCAAGTTGGTCAACAAATGTGATCCAAGTGACTTTGACCTTGGAATAATTGTTGGTGCCAGACAGGGTGGTTTGAGCATCTCAGGAACTGCTGATCTCCTGGGATTTTCACATACAAGTCTCTAGAGTTTACAGAGAATGGTGCGAAAAATAAAAACACATCCAGTGAGTGGCAATTCTGTGGGTGAAAGCACCTTGTTAATGAGAGGTCAGAGGAGAATGGCCAGACCGGTTCAAACTGACAGGAAGGCAACAGTAACTCAAAAAACCAGGTGTTACAACAGTGTTGTGCAGAAGAGCATCTCCGAATGCACACGTTGAACCTCGAAGTAGATGGGCTACAGCAGCAGACAACTACGTTGGGTTCCGCTCTTGTACTTAAAATGGCCACTGAGTGTAAGTGCAAGAAACAGTTACACAGCAAATGCACCAGGCAATGGCCGATGACAAGAGAAAGCCCAAACACCTAGTCTTGACATTCACTGACATTACCAATGTCATGTACCCCACCATCAACTTCATGGAGATCACCACTGACCAGAAACTAACTGGGGAGGCCACAAACATTGTGGCTACAAGAGATGATCAATGGCTGGGTATCCTGTAACAAGTAAATCAATTTCTACCATCATAAAGCCTTTCCAACATTTGCACGGCACAATAAGGAGCACAGTGAAATACTCTCCATTTGTCTAGTGAGTGCAGCATGAACACACTTTGAGAAGCTCCAAATTATTTATAACAGCTGCCCATCAACAATCCTAAATATTCATTACCTCCATCACTGGCACATAGGATTGAAGTACATGCTCTCTACAAAATGTAGAAAATATTGACAGGCCTATTCTGTTAGCACCTTACAAACTCATCATCTCCACTACATGCCATCAAAAATATGTTTCCAATATTCTGAGAGTTGTGATTATTGGACCATACTTTATATTGTTTTCTTTCTGTTTCTCTGTGTTTTCTTTCTTGTGGCTGATTGGCAGGTGGGTGACCTGTTAATTTTTGTCTGTAAGGGGGTGGGGAAGATTGGGGGATTTGATACTACTGTTGCTGTTCTTTTCTGCAAGTGAGGGAATCGGGGATCTTGTCATTTTTTTCTGCAAGTGAGGGTGTTGGGAGTGATTATTGTTGCTGCTTTTTTCTTGCGGGTGAGGGTGTTGGGGATTGTTATCATCACTGTTCCCCCCCCCCCCCAGCAAGTGAGGAGGGGTTAGAGATTATTATTGTCACTGTTGTTTTTTCCTAAGTGGTGGGGGATTTTGGGGTCTGCGAGTTTTGTTTCTTTTCTTTTTTGTGCCGGGGTGCTGGAAAAGAGTTGATTTATTTTCTTTCATCAACTCCTATAGTCCTTCTGTATTTCATGACTATGTGGAAAAGACAAATACCAGTGTTTTATTGTATATGCATGCTGTGACAATAAAGTGAACCTCTGAACCTTTTATAAAGGACAAGAACAGTAGGCACATTGGTTTCCCTACAAGTTACACTGACCTGACTTGGAAATACTTCACCAGTCCTTCATTGTTGTAAGTCTAAATCCTAAAATTCTCCAAGGCAGCATCGTGGTATTACATTTGCAGCAGTTTCAAGGTGGTGGATCACCAAAACTGACAAGGGCGGACAACTAGGACTTGCCTTGCTAGTGATGTCTCTCAATCCAGATACTGAATGAAGACATAGAAAATCCCCACGCTATCAGCAAGTGCTACTTAGACTCTTTATTGTGTCAGCCACAGCATTAGTCTGAGAGGGGAAGAGAGCAAGGAGCTTTTTCCATTGGATGACAGAACATCCCACAGACCACAATCACATTTTCCTGCAGCTTACTAAACATGAAAGGAACTTTTAGATGCTTGTCAGATCATTATAGAAGGGAATTAATTCTATTTAACCTACAGCAAACTTGCCATGGGCATGCCCACTGTGCTTACTCCAATTAATGTGCCCTTCCTTATATATTATTGATGGGACCCTTGCATTTAACCTCCACTGAAAGCCAGTGTGTACATCTGTTGTAACAAACAATAACACTGAGCTGTCTCTTTCAGCTCAGGATAATCAATGAAAGGAGAATCAACTCACATCCTGATACAATATCACATTGTTTGAGTATTAAATGTAACTTTGAGGTTACTTGTCAATGTGTACACAATAACCATGTTTACAATGGCCAGGTTGCACCTTTAATCTTTCGGTTCTACTGATTTACTGGCCTTACTTAGTTCACATACTGCACCTTTTTTTAAAATAAAAGTTATTCATTCATTTTTCATTATCTAAGCATTGCTCACAAGGACAGAATTCATTGTTCTCCTCCAATTGCCCTCGAGAAAATGACAGAAAGGCACCTTCTAGAGTTGCTGCAGTCTTCTGTTCATGTACTCCCAAGTAGCGTTAGGGAGGGAGCTCCAATACGTAGACCAAGTTACAAAGAATGAACAGCTATACATTTCCAAAAACAAATAAGATATGACTTGAGGGTATCTATAGGTAGTGGTATTCCCACTTGTCAGTCCTTCTTTGTAGATGTAACCGCAAGTTTGGGAAATGTCATCAGAACAACCTTTCCGTCAGCATCTCAGTGACCCAAGAGCTGATCAAAGATGACATCGGTTAATAGAAATCTGCTTGCTTTTTTTTGTTAATTACAGGATCACTTATAGAGGTGGTGCAGTATTCAAAACATAATATTCAAAATTTCTTGGTCATTAAAAACCAAGTCAGCAGTAAAATAAAATTGCTTTACCTTTGGAAATATATCTGCCACCATTTACAATGGAGTAGTGAATGCTTTAAAGAAGGAAAGCAGCATAAAAGGTAAAGCAGTATATTTAATTACTAAATCTTACTGTGCCAACAAGAAACTTAGAGCATCAGTTAATGATCTATTCTGCATTGTCACCTCTGTGGCCCAGCTTTACCTGCTCAGAGCTTAATATCTGGGCAGGTATCTTTAAATAATGAATAAGTTTAATTCATAGTGTATTTTATTACTTTGGAATAGATTGCACATCCTGGAGCTTGACTTGATTTGCAGTGCACCATGTTTATTAATAATCTTGTGAAGCGCTCCCCTCAGAGGACCAGTTGTATTTATTCTTGCACACTAAATTAATTACTAAACGCCCACTCTCTTCAAAGTTTGTTTTATGCAAATGGCATTAACAACAATTAGTTATTAGAAATTAAAAATGTCATCCTTTATTTCGGCATTAGTGATGGGAAAGCTAGGTGAAGGCAACATGCAGTACCGTAGCTCAGAAAGGGTCAAAAGACAGGAGAACAGCACAAGCACAGCTAGTTTAACTGCTGCCTCAAAGCTTCAGGAGCCTGGGTACAATTCTGACCTTTTGAGCAGGCCATGCTGAGTTTGCACATTCCCCCAGTGACTGGATGGGTTTTCATTCACATCCCAAAAGTGAATAAGTTTATAGGTTAATTGGACAGTGCAAATTGTCTATGGTATGTAGGTAAGTAGCAAAATCTGCTGTTTGGTGGGGTAAGATAGATGGCAAGTGGGGAGAATAAAATGGGTTAGGGTAGAATTAGTATAAACACAGCTGCTCACTAGACTCACTGGACTGAAGGACCTGTTGTAATACTGTGTCCCTATGACTGACAAGTATGGAAGGCACTCAAACAGGCATGAAAGAAGCTCAAATAATTAACCCACCACAGCAAATCCCCACCAAGTAAACAGGGCAAAAGTTAGTGTTAACAGAGATGAGACGGAGACTGCAGATTCTGAAATCTGGAGCAAAGTCCAAAATACTGGAGGAACTCAGTAGGTCAGGCAGTGGCTATGAAGGGAAATAGACAGTCAAATTTCAGGTTGAGACTCTTCATCTGGACAGGTTAAAAGTTAGTCATTCCTTCAAATCTCTCAATCCGATCCTAGCCTTACATGTTGTCTATGTAGAGTTTGCACATGCTCCCCCGATCAAGTGTGCTTTTGCATTGGTTTCTACCATGTCCTTCAACATGGTTCTTCAAAAGACAAGCTAATAGCTGAATGGTCTTGTGTAAGTTACTCGTTAGTGTAACTAAGTAGCAAAGAGAATCTTAGAGGAATCGATGGCAATGTGAGAGAGAACAAGTTGCAGAACTTACAGGAAGAGCAGTTACATATACACTGGACAAATGGAGAATTGTGCAATCAGATCCATTAAGTTTTCAATTAAGGAATAGGATGGGAAGCAGGAATGGGAGAACCTTGTTTTGAAAAAACAAATTGCTTGGAGATTGCATCTCAAACGCAATGTAATTTGTTGGAAGCTTTCTCACAGACTAAACTAGTCTCCTACTATATGAAATACACATTTACTTATACCCCATCAAGAAGTTAGAATTGTATGAGGAAGAGAAGCCACTTACCCATGTTTGAAGTAGGCAGGTACTGTAAATTCAATTCACGTCTGTGTAGAACTTCTGCTCTTCAAAAGGCATCTATAAAAGCATACAATTAAGTCAGTAAACAAACAATCTTGCATTTAAAAAAATACTAACAGCAGGTTGTGTTTCAGTTGATTCATGGGTAACTAAGCAGTACAATTAATTTATTTTAACTTGATCTTCATTTTTCCAATTGTTAAATTTATGTACTTCTAGTGACAAGAAAAATATTTACAAAAAAACTAGCCTGTTACTAAAGAGGCAGTGATGAGAATACTAGTGAGGAGCAAAGAGGTGGACACAGCCTAATCCATCACAGATAAAACCCTCCCCACCATTGAGCACGTTTAGAAGGAGCACTGTTGCAGAAAAGGAATCAGAATCAGGTTTATTATCACTGGCATGTGATGTGAAATTTGTTAACTTAGCAGCAGCAACGGTTCAATGCAATACATAGTCTAGCAGAGAGAAAAAAAATAAAATGTAATAAATAAACAAGTAAATCAATTATATATACTCAATAGATTTTAAAAATGTACAAAAACAAATACTGTATATTAAAAAAGTGAGGTAGGAGAATCCATCATCAAGGACCCCCCCCCCCCCCCCCCCAGGCCATGATCTTATCCCACTGCTGCCATCAGGAAGAAGGCACCACAAGATTCAGGAACAGTTATTATCCCTCAACCATCAGACTCTTGAACCAGAGGAAATAACTTTACTCAGCTCAACACTAAATTGATTCCATAATCTATGGACTCTCTTTTAAGGACTCTACAACCCCTGTTCTCTATACTTATTGCTTATTTTCTTCATTGTTTTTGTATTCGCACAGTTTGTTGTCTTTTGCACGTTGGTTGTTTGTCCACCTTTGTCATATGTCTTTCATTGATTCTATTGTGTTTCTTTCTAGTTACTGTGAATACCCACAAGAAAATGAATCTTGGGGTTCTATATGGTGACATACAGATTCTTTGAACTTTGAACTAGAGGTCCTAAAGGCAGACAAGTCTGCTGGTCCCAATGGAAAAAAGGGTACTGAAAGAAATGGTGCAAGTTATGGCATTTGTGATAAACTACCAAAATTCTCTGGACTATGAGCTGATCCCGGCAGATTGGAAGACAGTGAATGCCATGCCATGCTTAAAAAGGATGTATGCAAAAGGTGGGCTAACATAGACGAGTTAGCTTAATGTTTGCTGTCAGGAAAATGCTTGGGGCTATGATTAAGTAAGAATTAGCGAATCATCTGGATAGAAGTGGATTGATCAGGCAGACACAGACCTGAAGCACAGGTACTGTTCGGCAAACATATTGGAGTTCCTTGATGATATTATAAATACAGTGGATAGAGGAGAAAAGGTGGATGTTGTATACTTGGATTTCCAGAAGGCATTCGATAACATGTGCATAAAGGAGTTATCCATAATCTAAGGATGCACGGAGCTGGGTGAAACGAATCAGCATGGATAGAGGATTGATTAATCAATAGCGAGCAGAGTTGGTATAAATAGGCGTTTCTCTGGTTGGCAGTCAGTGATGAATGGAGTGCCATAGGGGTCTGTGTTGGGCCCTCAACTGTTTACAATATTGATCAACAATTTGGAAGAGGGGACCGAGTATAGCATATCCAAGTTTGCTGATGACACTAAATTGAGATTGAGTCTGGAACTACTATACTCGCTGGAATTTAGAAGAATGAATGAGAGGGCATCTTATAGAGAAAGGAGGGAGGCAGCAGAAAGGAAATTATAGACCAGTTAGCCTGACCTCAGTGGTTGGGAAGATGTTGGAGTCAATTGTTAAGGATGAGGTGATGGAGTACTTTGTGACACAGAACAAGATAGGACAAACTCAGCATGGTTTCCTTAAGGGAAAATCTTTCCTGACGAACCTGTTGGAATTCTTTGAGGAGATTACAAGTAAGATAGATAAAGGGGATGTGGTGGGTGTTGTATATTTGGACTTTCAAAAGCCCTTTGACAAGGTGCCACACGAGGCTGCTTACCAAGTTAAGAGCCCATGGTATTACAGGAAAGTTACGAACATGGTTAGAGCATTGCCTCCTACCAATCAGCCAGTGAGTGGGAATAAAAGGATCCTTTTCTGGTTAGCTGCTGGTGACTAGCGGTGTTCTGCAGGGTTCAGTGTTGGGACAGCTTCTTTTTATGCTGTATCTAAATGATTTAGATGATGGAATAGATGGCTTTGTTGCCAAGTTTGCAGATGATGTGAAGATTGGTGAGGGACAGGTAGTGTTGAGAAAACTGGTAGGATCCAGAAAGACTTAGACAGATTCAGAGGAAGTGACAAATGAAATACAATGTTGGAAAATGCATAGTCATGCACTCTGGTAGTAGAAATAAATGTGCAGACTATTTTTTTTTTAAAACAGGGAGAAGATCCAAAAAAAAAACTAAGATGCAAAGGGACTTGGGAGTCCTTGTGCAGAACACCCTAAAGGTTAACTTGCAGGTTGAGTCAGTGGCGAGGAAGGCAAATGCAATGTTAGCATTCATTTCAAGAGATCTAGAAAACAAGAGCAGGGATGTGGTGCTGAGGCTTTATAAGGCACTGGTGAGGCCTCACCTCGAGTATCATGAACAGTTTTGGGCTCCTTATCTAAGAAAAGCTGCGCTGGCATTGGAGAGGGTTCAGAAGGATGATTCTGGGAATGAAAGGGTTATCATACGAAGAACATTTGATGGCTCTGGGTCTGTATTCGCTGGAATTTAGAAGGACGAAGGGTGATCTCATTGAAAGCTTTCGAATGTTGAAAGGCCTAGACAGTAGATGTGGAAAAGTTGTTTCCCATGATGGAGTTGTCTAGGACAAGAGGGCACAGCCTCAGGATAGAGGGGCATTCATTTAAAACAGAGATGTGGATAAATTTCTTTAGCCAGAGGGTGGTGAATTCATTCTTCCAAACTCCAATGAACATTGTGCTAATTAATCCCATCTCCCCTCATGTGTCAGTCTATCATTCACAGTAGAAACCCTAACTAACCCTAGTGCATGGAATCCTGTGCAGTTCTGGCCTTCTTTTGAAGAAGGATATTCTGGATAAGTAGGGAGTGCAACAAAGATTTATTAGTCTAGTTGGGGCTCATCAGCCATGGTTGGCAGCTCATCTAGGAGAAGAAGAACTCTGAATTCAAACCTTCACTGCCTTGCAGCTACACCCACTCATGGGGAAGGCTTCAGGAGTAAAACCCGAGAATAAATCCAGAGCTGGAGTCCCTAAGGCAGTCCTACATTGAGTTCAGATTCACCAGCTGTGTGAAGGGGGGAGCCTGCTACATGGGCAACAGCTTGCTCTCCAGATCATACTGTCCTGGCTTGCACATCATGAAGAGATCTGGGATGTAATATCCATGGTTAACCCCAACCAATTACTTTTACACACAGAACTGTACTTTGTGTTCTGTCTACATTCAATTGGCAGAGTATCAATTATATACATCCCTCAATGTGATTACCCTTATGCTCCAGAATTCAAACTGAATGGTCTCATTTATCGATCTGTCTCATATCCCTCATCCTTGTAACTGTTTTCTTAAATAATGTTGGTATAACTCCTCTCATTTTAAATCTCATCTATATCTGCTTAAGGCACTATAATCAGGAGTATTCATCCCACATGCCATTCTTGCCCATCTATAATCATTCTCGCATATAGATCTGTGCCATATATTCTTCATTTTTATTTCCTGATTCCTTGGATTAAAAAATGCACTATAAATAATTAAGCCCTGCCAGAAAATAGTGTTTCCTCTCCCATTTCTAGTTTCCTCTAAATGTTACCTTCCACATCTAGATTTTCCTCATCCTTCTGGCAGGCTAGTTTAAAAGTTCCCCAAAAGCAAGAGGAAACCTCCACTGAAGGGTATTGGCCCAAGTCTTGGAGTAATACAACTTGCTCTGTTTGTACAGGCCTCAAATCCTTCTTCGCCTGCACCATCTCTTTACCCAAGAGCTCATCTGGAATATTTTCCATTTTTTAACTCATTGGCATGTGCAATCTATGGTACTGTTACTCTTCAGATCCAACCTGCTAACTTCCACTCTCCAACTTCTTTGGAGGACAGTCTTATTTTGATCCAAATGAATTCTTTCTTGTGAATGTTGTCTGTATGATGCCATGTGCTTGTGATGCCGTGCATACGTGTACTTGTGCATACAACAATAAGCTTTACTCTTCTTTTCTACTTATCATTAGTACAGAGGGGAAGAAGCTATTCCTAAAACATTGGCAAGAGAAAAATCTACAGATGCTGGAAATCCAAACAACACACAAAATCTTGGAGGAACTTAGCGGGCCAGGCAGCATCTATGGAAGAGAGTATCGTGGATGTTTCGGGCAAAGACCCTTCATTTTTTCCATAGATGCTGCCTGGCCTGCTGAGTTCCTCCAGCATTTTATGCACGCTTCCTAAAACATTGAGTGTTTTTACAGGCTCCTTTACATCCTCCCTGATGGCAGCAATGAGATGAGGACATGTCCTGGGTGATGGCTGTTTTTAATGATGCCTTTTTGGAGGCATCACCTTTTGAAGAAGTCTTCAATGCTGGGTAAGCTAGCATCCATGATGGAGCTGAATGAGTTTTGCAACCCTCTGCAGCTTTTTCCAAATCTGTTCAGTGGCCACACCATACCACATGGCAATGCAACCATTTACAACACTCTCCACAGTACACCTGCAGAAATTTGCTGGAGTTTTTGGTGACATACCAAATCTCCTCAAATTCCTAACAAAACATAGCCATAGCAGTGCCTTCTTTGTAATTGCATCAATATGTTGTTTTGGTCACCTCTTCAAAAAATAAATCAGTCTTTTTGATTAATGTTTTCATTATAAATGCCTTTGGATCTCCTTTTATAGCCAGTTGTCAAATTAACTGATAAAATTCTTGCCAAGACATTTGAGATGTGAAATGCAAGGTGTTGCTCTCTTTCACTCAGTTTTTAAACATTTTCTTCAGTACTGTTAGAGACTCACACAGCCTCCAATTCTGATAAATTGTTCATACTAAAAACATTAATACACTTTCTTTTCCAACATACTAGGTTTACATTAAGGAACTGCACAACGATTCATCATGAATTATCGTGCAACATCAATTAATTTCAGCGAGCGACTTAGTTTAGATTCTGAGGGAACAGTATCCTTAAGCATTTATTGAAATGAATCCAATTTTTTTCATTCGAAATGGAAAAATCAGTGTTGGCTAATTATGCAGAGAGTTGCATTTAATAATGGAAATAACGGAACAAACTCACATGAAATTAATATAAATTACAAAATAAATAGTTGAAAAAGGAATAATGAGGTAGTGTTCATGGATCAGAAATCTGATGGCAGAGGAGAAGCTGTTCTAGAATTGCTGAGTGTGCTTTCTTCAAACTTCTTTATCATCTCCTTGATGGTAGTAGCAAGAAGAGGGCATATCCCAGAAGGTGAGGGTTTTTAAAATGATAGATGACGCCTTCTTGAGGACCTATCACTTGAAGATGTCTTCAATGATGGGGAAGGTTGTGCCCGTGATGGAACTGGTTAGTCTATGACCCTCTGCAGATTATCTGAGATGATGATGCACAGGAACTTAAGCCACTCGCCCTTTCCACGACCAATCCCTCAACGAGGAGTGGCGAATGTTCTCCGATTTCCCTTTCCTGAAGTCCACAATTGATCCCTTGATCTTGCTAGTGTTGAGTGAGAGCTTGTTGATATGACACCATTCAATCTCTCTCACTTCTGTAAGCCTCCTTATTGCTATCTGAAACTTCATCAACGGCAGTGTCATCTGCAAATTTATAGATTGCTTTTCAGCTGTGCTTAGCCATATAGTCATGAATGCAGAGAGAGTAGAACAGTAGGCTGAGCATGTATCCTTAAGGTAAGCCAATATTGATGACATTAACAAGTAGAAGATGTCAGTATGGACCAATCAATACTGACTGTGGTCCCCTGATTAGGAAGTTAAGGATCGAGTTGCAGAGGGTGTTATAAAAGGCCCAAGTTTAGAAGCTTGATGATTAATATTGAGAGGATGATGGTATTAAATACCGAGTTGTAATCATTAAACAGCAGCTTGAAATTGCATTTGCTGTAGATCTACAGTAGCAATAGGCAAATTGCAGCACGTCCAAGGTCCTTGCTCAGGTAGGAGTTATTCTAGCCATAAAGCCAGAACCATAAACATAACTACATACATTTTGAAGTTGTTGTATGTACATATAGGCCAGGAATGATGGTGCTAGATATTGTGTCTGCACATACAAGGAGGAAGTGGTAAGACCAATTTATTTAAATTAAGAAAACACTTGGCCAGGGTAGACTACCTGAATACAAGTGCACATTTGCAGTGGGAAGCATTCAAAAGGGAAAATAACTTTGGGTCAACCTGTTTCTATAACAGTGAGAGTTAGGAAAAAAATGTATACTGTATGTATATAAAACTAAAAACTGGGTAGGCCTGACAAGGGAAGCACTTACAAACAATCAAAGTAAATCCAAAAGGTGTTTTCTAGGTGTACCAAGGACAAAATAACTAGAGAAAGAGTAAGAATAATCACGGACAACAGAAGCAATCTGCGCATGGAGCAGGAAGTATAGGTCAGGTTCTAAAGGCACATTCATTTAGAACTTGACCTATATTTCTGGCTCAATGCACATAAACTTCAATGATATTCATAAAGGAAACAGACTTTGTGAAAACTCAGTAAGAGGGGATGAAATTTCTAGTGCAGGTCACCATTAAAAATAAGGATCAATGCTTTAGTGAGCTTAAAAGGTGGATAAATCCACAGGGCAGCATGAGATTTATCCAAGGCTACTGTGGGAGGCAAGGGAAGAAGCTGAGGTGGGTGTGGTAGGACAAACAGCCTGTTCCATGCTTTATAACCTCAAGGATTGTAACTTGTGATAGTTACTCTTCCCTATATGACATGCACAAAAGATAATTAACTAATCCCTTCTCAATGTGTAGCAACCAATCTAGAATAGCCTATTCTGAGCTATCTATTTGAAGAAGCAATATGAGAGATAACCATGGCACTTAGCCTAGAATCCTGTAAAATTTACCAACTTGAAAATGTGGAAAGTCTGATCCCTTTCAAAAGGAGGCATTTTTATGTCGTCCAAAATAATTAAGGGCAACAAAATACAAAGTAAATTATCAAAAAACATGCATCTCACAATCCTGAAACTCATTTTCTTGCGGGCATACTCAATAAATTCAATAATCATAATAGAATCAATGAAAGACCTCACCAACTTCATAGTGTAAAAAAAATAGCAAATACAAAAAGAAATAATAAGTATCAAGAATATGAGATGATGAGATGAAGAACCCTTGAAAGTGAGTCCATAGACTGTGGGAACATTTCAATGATGAGGCAAGTGAAGATGAGTGAAGTTATCCACTTTGTCAACTGTTCCTGAACCTGTGCTGCGAGTCCTAAATCTTCTGTACCTTCTTCCTGATAGCAGCAGTAAGAAAGCGCATGGCCTAGATGGTGGGGGTCTTTGATGAAGGTTGCTGCTTTTCTGCACACCATGTAGACGTGCTCAACAGTGGAGGGCTTTACCTGTGACGGACTGGGCTATATCCACTGCTTTTTGTGGGATTTTCTATTCAAGGCATAGGTGTTTCCATACCATGCTGTGATGCAACCAATCAATACACTCTTCACCACACATCTATTGAAGTTTGTCAAAGTTTTAGATGTCATACTGAATCTTCGCAAACTTCTAAGAAAATAAAGGCCCATCCTCACCAAATGAAATAATGTCACTGCTGTGCTTTCTTTCTAATTGCACTTGCTTGTTGGACTCAAGACAGATACTCTGTAATGATAACACCAAGGAACTGGAAGTTGCTAAACCTCTCCACTGCTGATCTCCCAATGAGGACCTCTGGTTTCCTCCTCCTGAAGTCAATAGTCAGCTTATTGATCTTGTTGACATTGAGTGAGAGGTTGTTGTTGTGACACCACTCAGCTAGATTTTCAATCTCCCTCCTATATGCCGATTCATCACCACCTTTGATTTGGCCTACAACAGTGGTGTCATCAGCAAATTTGAATATGGCATTGGAGCTGTGCTTAGCCTCACAGATGTAAGTGTAAAGCAACTAGAGCAGGGGATTAAGCACACAGCCTTGTGGTGCACCTGTGCTGATGGTGATTGTGGAAATGTTGTTGCCAATCTGAACTGACTGAGGTCTGCAAATAAGAAAATTAAGGATTCAGTTGCACAACAAAGCACAGAGACCAAGGTCTTGAAGCTTACTGATTAGTTTTGAGGCGATGATGGTATTGAATGCAGAGTTGTAGTTGATAAAGAGCATCCTAATGTATACATCTTCACTGTCCAGATGTTCTAGGGTTGAGTGAAGAGCCAATGAGATGGCATCTGCTGTGGACCTGTTGAGACAAATTGGAGTGGATCTAAGCTGCTCCTCAGGCAGGAGTTGTTATGTTTCATCACCAACTTCTCAAAACACTTCATCACTATCATAAGTGGAGGTCATTCAATTCCCCTATTTCTTCACCCTCTTTCATAGTGCAATCCAAAGTTAATTGCATGCTCTGCTTTCACCCGTAATCCAAGGAATTCAAATAAATGCTTTTACATTTTACAGTGAGGGTTTTGTAGTTGGTTCCTTATCTGATGTAGACACTCAATCTGTGGAAGAACTTACAGAACCTTAACCTACCCTAGTTGTTTCTTCAATTCCACATCCCGGACATACTTCGATGCCAACATCGAGGTTCTGACTGAATTTAGTCATATAGTAATTTAAGTTCCTTACTTGGTAATCCAGCCTGTGGCTGAAAGAAATCTACTATTATACATATAAATCATCAAAAACTCTTGCACGCTGTCCAATTTATAAAGATGTACAATATCCAAGAGCCAAGTTTCTGACTGTAGGCTTTCATTATTTACGCTGGTACTAGTAATCTATTTCAACCTAAGGCAATCACTCCATTCAGCTAGGACAGGCCAGTTCAGCTTGCTGCACCATAAGGTTTACTTGTCTCTGCACAGAACTGAGGCAGTGGCCTGCAACAGTCAAGCTTCTGAATCAGCTGCTGTGATGCCTGGCTACGGACTCATTTTTGTGAACTTCAGTTCTGAATGCTGTATGCTTATTTTGATTGTTTGCACCATTAGTTTTTTTTCCTCTTTGCGCATTAGGTGTTCAACAGTCTTGGTTAAATGGATTATTTTGGTTTCTTGTTTTGTGGCTGCTTTAAGGAAATTAATCTCAAGGTTGTATGAATTATACATACTTTAATAATAAATGTACTTTGAATTTTGATACACTGTTCTATACAACATGGCACACAAAGCTACAGATAGAAGAATATGATTCATCATCAGGACCAAAAATACTTAAAATAAAACTGGATATATATTTGTACATACTTAACTCATGGAACAGCATTGAAAATTTATATAATCCCTCCTTTTAATTAGGACCTTGTATGTGCAGAGGAGTTCCCAAGGTTGTCAAGCTGAGGAGTGGTAGTGGGGACAAGCTCCCACTACTTAAAAGTGCTCCTCAGCATGCGCCTCAAATAGCCTCTGACAACCAAGTCCAACTCCTGGCCTTCTCATTTGGCTGAGCCTCTAAGCTCGGAGGAACTGTTTCTACTGACAGGAGAAGGGGTGCAGGCGGGCCCTGGCGCCTTAAAACCAGTGCTTCGGGTAGATGGAGCTCGTCAGCTTGGGAAGGCAGTCCATCTAAGAGAGGGAAAACTCTGATTTCAAACGTCTGCTGCCTTGTAGCCATACCCATTCACAGGGAAGGCTTCAAGAGTAAACTCAGAGGACAAATCCGAAGCTGGAGTTCCTAAGGCAGTCTGACGTTGCCTTCAACCTCGTTCTGGCAACTCCTGTGATGACATCGGTGCCAAGCTGTATCGGCCCTTGCCCTTCCCTTGGACAACATCTGTGGCATGGAGAGGAGAGATTCGCTGCATGGGCAACTGCCCATGAACTATGCAACTATGAAAATGGACAAGGGAGAGCCAGTGGATGTAGTGTACCTGGACTTCCAGAAAGCTTTTGATAAAGTCCCACATAAGAGATTAGTGGACAAAATTAGGGCACATGGTATTGGGGGCAAAGTACTGATATGGATTGAAAATTGGCTGGCTGACAGGAAACAGAGTAGCGATTAACGGGTCCCTTTCGGAATGGCAGGCTGTGACCAGTAGGGTACTGCAAGGTTCAATGCTGGGACCGCAGCAGTTTACAATATACATTAATGATTTAGATGAAGGGATTAAAAGTAACGTTAGCAAATTTGCTGATGACACAAAGCTGGGTGGCAGTGTGAAATGTCAGGAGGAAGTTATGAGAATGCAGGGTGACTTGGACAGGTTGGGTGAGTGGGCAAATGTATGGCAGATGCAGTTTAGTGTGGATAAATGTGAGGTCATCCACTTTGGTGGCAAGAACAGGAAGGCAGATAACTATCTAAATGGAGTCAAGTTAGGAAAAGGGGAAGTACAACTAGATCTAGGTGTTCTTGTACATCAGTCAATGAAAGCAAGCATGCAGGTACAGCAGGCGGTGAAGAAAGCTAATGGCATGTTGGCTTTTATAACAAGAGGAATTGAGTATAGGAGTAAAGAGGTCCTTCTGCAGCTATACAGGGCCCAGGTGAGACCCCACCTGGAGTATTGTGTGCAGTTTTGGTCTCCAAATTTGAGGAAGGACATTCTTGCTATTGAGGGAGTGCAGCGTAGGTTCACAAGGTTAATTCCCGGAATGGTGGGACTGTCATATGTTGAAAGATTGGAGCGACTGGGCTTGTATACACTGGAATTTAGAAGAATGAGAGGGGATCTGATTGAAACATAAAAGATTATTAAGGGATTGGACACACTGGAGGCAGGAAGCATGTTCCCGCTGATAGGGGAGTCCAGAACTAGAGGCCACAGTTTAAGAATAAGGGGTAGGCCATTTAGGACAGAGATGCGGAAAAACTTTTTCACCCAGAGAGTGGTGGATATGTGGAATGCTCTGCCCCAGAAGGCAGTGGAGGCCAAGTCTCTGGATGCATTCAAGAGAGAGTTAGATAGAGCTCTTATAGATAGCGGGGTTAAGGGATATGGGGAGAGGGTAGGAACGCGGTACTGATTGGTATGATCAGCCATGATCACAGTGAATGGCGGTGCTGGCTAGAAGGGTCGAATGGCCTACTCCTGCACCTACTGTCTATTGTCTGCTGGTCTTCCATAAAACCTTGCCCAGGCCTGCACCCTGGAAACCTTCCAGGCACAGATCCATGGTCTCACAACACTAATGGACGTCACCATGTGCAGTGGAAGCTTTGTGCCTCCTCCAAGTCAAGCTACAAATGTCTGTCACTGTGACATGTACAGATGCACCATCATATCACCATTTTCAACTGCTGACTGTTTCAAGTTATCATCAGATTTCTCTCTCATCAAAAGTATACCCACCCTCCAATGACAATTCCAAAACATGATAATGAAAACTAGTGATAAGACTCAACAGATGACCTTGAAGATCATTAAGGTTCCATGACCTTTCATCAGTTTACTATACATTCCCAAACCAAAAGTCGTGGATGAACCAGGAGGTACATCATCTGCTGAAGGATAGATCTGTGGTATTCAAGTCAGGCAACCCAGGTTTGTATCAGAAAACCAGGTATGATTTGCGGAGGGCAATTTCAAGGGCAAAGAGGCTATTTCGAATGAGGTTGGAGGTGACATCGGATGTGCAACAACTCTGGCAGGGTTAACATGACATTACTTCCTGCAAAGCGAAACCTAATAGCATGAATGGCAGTGATGCTTCACTACCAGATGAACTCAATGCCTTATATTCTCCCTTTCAAAGTGGGCATAGAACTACAGCTGTGAAGATCCCTGCTGCATCTGATGACCCTGTGATCTCCGTCTCAGAGGCTGATGTTAGGCTGACTTTAAAGAAGGTGAACCTTCTGCAAGGCGGAAGGTCCTGATGGAGTACCGGGTAAGGCTCTGAAAACTTGTGCCAACCAACTAGCGGGAGTATTCAAAGACATTTTCAACCTCTCACTGCTACTGGCAGAAGTTCCCACTTGCTTCAAAAAGAAACCAATTATACCAGTGCCTAAGAAGAATAATGTGTGCTCCCTTAATGACTATCGCCCAGTAGCACTCACATCGACAGTGATGAAATGCTTTGAGAGGTTGGTCATGACTAGACTGAACTCCTGCCTCAGCAAGGACCTGGACCCATTGCAATTTGCCTACCACCACAATAGGTCAACGGCAGATGCAATCTCAATGGCTCTCCACACGGCTTTAGACCACCTGGACAACACAAACACCTACGTCAGGATGCTGTTCATCGACTATAGCTCAGCATTCAATACCATCATTCCTACAATCCCGATTGAGAAGTTGCAGAACCTGGGCTTCTGTATCTCCTTCTGCAATTGGATCCTCGACTTCCCAACTAAAAGACCAAAGTCTGTGCGGATTGGTGATAATACCTCCTCCTCATTGACAATCAACACTGGTGCACCTCAGGTGTGTGCTTAGCCTGCTGCTCTACTCTCGCTATTGTTACGAAGGATGAACAGCTCTGATGGGCAGAAGGGTGCAGGGTTGCCCAAGTTCCCCACCCCCCCCCCCCCCCGGGAGAATTATAAACTGTTACTACGCTGCTAATGAGAGAGAAAGAGAGACAAAGGGAAAACATAATGGGACTGGAACATCTGCTTCAGATAAAAGAGAGATAACACCAGGAGAGAGAGACTTGTTGACCTACCATATTATGACTCCTGAAAGACTTCTGGCTCCGGAGAGGGCTGTTTACTTGGTACCATTCTGTTCATTAAAATTCCTCAGTGGACAGCCGGAGTGGGCTGGTTTGGTGGACTAAGCCATTCAAAACTGATTGACACCTGAGACCCCGTGAGTGGGGATAAAAGTGAGGTCTGGGGAGACACCCCTCAGACACACCAGGAGACACACTAGTGAGCACTGCTTGAGTGTTGGAACCCACATAAAGGTGTGGGGCATCGGGGACCAAACAAAGGATTGGTCAGTTTAACTCACAGTGTTATAGCAGGACCGGTGGGGGCTTGTGTGTGTGTCTGCCTTTGCCTGGGTGACGAGTCCACCACAGAAGAACGGTCTAGCTGAAAGATAGAGGGGTCACACCTGAATGGCCACAACAACACATCGACCGATCAAGAACGTAAAGGAAGGTTTGCCTGGCTGTAGCTGTCACTGTTCTCTCGCTCTCTCTCTCCAACAATTACAACAAAACCACCAACAACTACCTCAGCACGTATGAACTGAACTGAACTTTATATTCACATATGACCATTCATTATCCCCTAGACATCGACAGAGCTTGTTTATTATTGATTATTATTATACCCACACTTTTAGGTTTAGTATTGCTAACGTGTATTATCTTTGCATTGTTGATATTGATTTGTATATTTTACTAATAAACACTGTTTGAAAATAGTACCACCAGACTCCAACAGATTCTTTATCTTTGCTGGTTAGACACCCAGTTACGGGGTACGTAACACTATATCCATGACTGTGTGGCTAGGCATGGCTCAAATACCATCTATAAATTTGCTGATGATATTACCATTGTTGGTAGAATCTCAGATGGAGACGAGAAGGCGTACAAAAGTGAGATGCACCAACTAGTGGAGTGATGTCGCAGCAACAACCTTACACGCAACGTCAGTAAGACAAAAGAGCTGATTTGTGGACTTCAGGAATCAAGACAAAGGAACGCATACCAATCCTCAAACAGGGATCAGAAGTGGAGAGAGTGAGCAGTTTCAAGTTCTTGGGTGTTAAGATCTCTGAGGACCTAACTTCGTCCCAACATATCAATGCAGTTATAAAGGCAAGACAGTGACTATACTTCATTAGGAGTTTGAAGAAATTTGGTATGTCAACAAATACACTCAAAAACTTCTATAGATGTGCCGTGAAGAGCATTCTGACAGGCTACAACACTGTCTGCTATTGGGGGGGGGGGGGGGGGGGGGGTGACTAGTGCACATGACTGAAAGAAGCTGCAGAGGGTTGTAAATCTAGTAAGCTCCATCTTGTGTACTAACTTACAAGGTACCCAGGACATCTTCAAGGAGTGGTGTCTCAGAAAGGCAGTCTCCATTATTAAGGACCTCCAGCACCCAGGACATGTCCTTTTCTCACTGTTACCATCAGGTAGGAGGTACAGAAGCCTGAGTACACATTCAGCAAAACAGGAACAGCTTCTTCCCCTCCGCCATCCAATTCCTAAATGGACATTGAACCCATGAACCCTATCTCACTTTTTAAATATATATTATTTGCGTTTTTTGCACGATTTTTAATCTATTCCGTATATACTGTAATTGATTTAATTATTTTTATTATTTTTCTTCTTCGTTATGTATTCCATTGAACTGCTGCTGCTAAGTTAACAAATTTCACGACACATGACAGTGATAATAAACATGATTCTGATTCTGAAATGCTTACTGATTCTCTTTCCACAGATGCTACCTGACCTGCTGATGGACAAATCTTTTCTCACAAATACAATTAATCATCTCCAATTGCAGTAGATTCCAGTTAATTGGGACACATCATGACCAATACATATTGGCCCAATTAAATGGCTGCCCCAATTAGCTGAAGTTTTGTGGAAATCGTTAAAAAGGTATAAAAAAGACAAACTGAGTAACAAATTATGTATTTAAATGAAATGCAGAACAAATTAAAACTTGACTAATACTACTACAGTACTATAAAACTGTATTTGCTCCTAATAGTTAATGACAGAGGAATTAATCTAGTGTACACAATGAACAAAATCAGCAGAGACACCTAGTACACCTAATGGACTGCCTTCATGCAATGCTATTGATGATCGCATCCACCAAATCTTCATTTGCATTGTAACATTCAAGATAATTGTCGATATCTTCTAATTCCTCGTAGTTCCTAACTTGAAGTAGTGAAATTGTTTCATTTTCACTTCTAGCCGTTTCTTGCATCACCAAGTCTGAATGCTTGAAACTACAGTGAACAAAACGGTTCTGAATTGCCTTACATGAGGAAATCTGCAGATGCTGGAAATTCAAGCAACACGTACAAAATGCTGGTGGAACGCAGCAGGCCAGGCAGCATCTATAGGAAGAAGTACAGTCGACATTTCAGGCTGAGACTCTTCGTCAGAAGAGTGCTGAATTATCTTGCTGCTTATTTCTTGTCAACTATCAGTGACACAAACACATGCAACTGATGCTATTTAAAAACTTCCCTCCAAGCATGGTGTAGCATCTAACAACCACACAAATGTGCATGACTGACTCTAGTTAGAACCTGTTCAGCAAGTCTCCTGCCCCAATCAAGCAGCATAGTGTCCCAAATAAACAAAGCGAATCCCACTTTTCTCGATTTGTTTTTGTTTTTTAAGAGTTCGCCCAAATAAGTGGCTGCCCTGATTAACCGATGGACCAATTGACCAGAATCCATTGTATTTCTTATGCTTCCCTTCAGTTCTTGCAGACAATTCACTGCAAAATCATAATCCCCTAACTATAATAGTTATTTTACCCAAGTATCATAAAAAGCAGACCAGTTTAAGTCTTACCTCAAAGGCTTTAGATTCCAGCCTCATTCTCCAAGGGCTCATCTCTCCCTCTCTCCCACTCCAGTTTAGCCACACCAGTACTTTTGCACCACAGATCCCCTCCCAAACACCTTCCTCCCCCCCCCCCCCACCATTTCCCCCACCAACTGCTGGAATTGATAAGAGTGATAGTCATACAACATGGAAACAGGCCCTTTGGCTCAAGTCCACCTTGACATTTAAACTGACACAAACAACTATTAGACATTTCCTTCCAAATGTCTTGCTGCCTTGCCTCCTTATATTATTGTACATTCTGCAATAGCTCTACATGAAGAGACTAGTCTATATAGTTACCGACTAAACCAATAACAATCCTAAGTCACTGCTGAAATATGAAGAGCTGTTATATCCTGGTACTTTCAACACTACTTCCATTATTAAAACCCATCCTCATAGCTAATCTAGTATTTCCTGGCATTGTGTGCATTGGCTTTATTCATCTATATTAGCATAAAAAACAAAAATCCATTTACAATCTCACATTCTACACCAGCTCTAGAAAGGGCTGAAATAGCCTACAATAATTGCTTTCATTTACATTAAAAAAAAACACACACATAGGCCTTTCTAAGCATATATTATTGTAGAAATTGTGGCAGCTCAATGTGCCCGCAATAATACCTTAGATATCCATGCCATTCCAATAATTGTATTAATATATTCCTATAGTCTCTGGGTTTAGCTCTGCAAAATTAGTACAAGCACCATACCTGTATTTGTATGAACATCAATATTTTATGTGCCACTTTTTCCATATCTTCATACCAATACGTTCACATTAATTCTATGCATTAATGGTATAATTTGCACAGGTCCTGTACATAAAAATTGATAATATAGTGTAACATCAGATGCAAATTATTTGTCTGCAAAAACATACAACAGGATTTGCTTACCAGTCCTCTGCACAGCACTTTTACGAGAGTTCAATCCATTTGTATTTGAATAGCAAAATATTCCACAACAGGTCAGCATACATGAATCTGAATACCCTGAGATTTAGTGCAGTTGCTAGCTTGGTGAACTGATATTAGCATACTTCATAACTGTCTGCATCAACTCCATAAACCTGGAATTTCATTTTTCCATTGTCCAAAGATTTTGGTGCACATGCATTCAGAAATCTGGAGCTTTATACATGAATTAGTCAATCCCATCACTGAGTACAGTGAATTTCTAGTAAAGACCCATGCCCCTGACAATATTATGGCTATGGTAAAAGACTGGGGTCCAAAACCTGTTGCATCTCCATTCAAGCTTTCCTGTACAGTTACAACACTAGCAACTTCTCAAAGCAGAGAATTTCCCAGGTTATGCTCTGTCCATTGAATGGAAAAATCCAATGCAGATAGGTACAATCTCATCAACTAGATCCCCAAAAGCAAGGTGTCAGGTTGATAGTAGTTACCGAGCAGAATATACTCTGTTCAGTAACCACATAGATTCGAACCACATTAACAAGCAGGTAGCCAAAAATGGCAAACAGAATAGTGATAATAGTGATATTAGAAGTGAACCAAGGCTGTACAGTATTTGACCAAGTTTTGCACTGAAGAGCCTGGTAAAATTGAAGTCAGTGGTGTTAATTCCCTGGTTGGATACATAGCTAGCACAAAGCAAGGTGTTCTGCTTGTTGGGAGTCCAACTCTCCTACATTGGAGCAACAAACTAACGATGAAGGAACTCTGTGGGTCAGACAGCATCTAGGGGCAGATGGACAATTGGCACCTCAGGCTGAGACCTTTCATCTGGACTTGGAAGATGGAGGAGAGTACACAAGTACAGAGGGCCTCACAAAACTCCTTTTAAGTCTCTTGAAGGTGATTTCCTAAAGACCTACATAAACTGATTCTTAACAGAAATGAAAACAGAAAATGATGTAAACACAATGGTCTGTCAACATTTGTGGAAAGAGAATACAAGTTAGTTTTATGGTGCATAGACAATGGGGAAGGAGTGGCCATGATAAAAGGATTATATCTGACAGGTTAAGACCAAATGCTCCAGTATGGCTGCCAGGATCACACTATGTGAAAAATCAATAAAATAACAGCATAGTGGAAATCTAAAATAAAAGCAGAAAAAGAAGTACATTCTGATTCTCCCCAGGTCATGAATGCCCAACTTTTACATATCTCGTGTACATGTGTGCATTTCGGAGATCAGTTGGATACCTGGCTGTCTGTTGTGGAGCTGCAAACATTTTCTGTCATGTGGGAACTCTGTTCTCAGCAATATCATTGCATCTTGCAGAGAAATCTGAATGGTTGAGTTAAATGTCCTGGTTGCCAGGTGCCTGCATTCCCAAGTTGCAAACTGTTTGGGGTACAAACTGTCCTCAGAAACAGAATGCTGCTGCAACCAGGGGAGTTCCCATAAAGAGAGAAAATTACACAAATATTCAGCAGATCAGACTGCATTAATGGGAAAAGAACCAGACTTTATATTAGTAGTCACCAACCTGTCGATTGTGATCCACTGGTTGATCTTTGAGACTTTCCCAGTAGATCCCGAGAAAAAAAATACACAAATACTGTTGTAATGTGAGCATTATAAAAATAAGTATTACTAATTAGGACAATGGTAATATAGCAATGCTTCCGCTACGGAAAGCTGTTTGTAAGGAGAGGTTGTTTCCGGGGTTACGGGGTTTCACTTCTGTTCGGGGTTGAAGGCCCAGCAATCGTTTTTCACAAAACATGCTGCTCAAAATGAGGTTGCCATTGGAGCATCATTTCGTGTAAGTCACCTTTTGGCTAAACACAAGAAGCCTTTTTACAGATGGTGATTTATTCAAGGAGGCAATGGCCATTACCACAAAGACCGTTTTTAATGACTTTGTAAACAAAAACGACATCAAAACCGCAATACGTAATATACCGCATGGCCCTGCAACAGTGACAAGAGAGTAGTCACTGTCAGAGGACGTGGATCGACAAGTGTTAAAGGACTTGTCACTCTGTGAATATTTTTCACTACAGTTTGATGAATCCCTGGATGTAATGCAAACAGCTCAGCTTGTTGTATTTGTCAGAATGGCTTTCCAGGATTTTACAACAAAGGAGGACTTCCTCACTCTTTTGCAATTAAAGGAGAGAACAAGAGGCGAGGATATTTACAACGAGTTTTAAAAAATGTCTGTGAACATGACATCCCCATTCATAAACTGGTGGCAATTACTACTGATGGGGCCCCAGCAGTGCACGTTGGTTTTATAGCACTGTGCCATAATGACCCTGATTTTCCCGACTTCCTGGATATCACTGTGTGATTCATCAGCAGGCCTTGGCTGGGAAGGTCGTGGACTTTTCTCAGGTGATGATACTGGTGGTCAAACTGATAAACTTAATTCGAGCAAAAGCACTTCAGCACCGCTTATTCGAGGCGTTATTGGATGAGCTCGATGCCGCTTACAGAGATATAATTCTTCATGTTGATGTTCGGTGGTTGAGTCGCGACAAACTGCTGCAATGATTTGTTGACTTCCTGCCTGAGATAAAGACTTTTCTGTCGACAAGAAACGAGGAGCATGAGGAACTGTCAGATGATGCATGGCTACTGGATTTAGGGTTTCTGACAAACCTAACGGCTGAATTAAACACACTTAACAATGGGCTCATGGGAAAAGACCGACACATGCCCCAGTAAATGCGTTTAAGGCCAAGCTCGGAGTTTGGATTTCAAATTTTAAAAACAGGAGGCCGACACACTTTCCCAACTTTGAGAAATTGTTACAGGCCATCAAGGAAAAAATGCTTTTTGTCCTGAGCAGTACTGTGCTTACCTAGACAAACTGGCAACAGAGTTCAATCGACTTTTTGGGGAGTTAATTGTCATGAAAGATATTGCTGCATTTATTTCAAACCCATTTCTGCCGATCAATATAGAACAGATAGCAGCCAAATTTAGTAGTTAGATCTTGCCTTTCACTAAGGCCGAGGTAGGGATCTTGGACTTAAAAAGGTTGGTGACCACTACTCTATATTGAAAGTTGAGGACCCTTCATCACAGAGAGAAGTATCTGGTTAAACTGCAGTGAAGGTGGAGGGAAGGAATACAATAACTAGGTAAGCATCAGGTTGTAAACAAGGTTACCTGGTTAGTCAGTGAAAGGGATGAGTTAGAGAACGAGAATACAGACAAATAAATGGAAGATTTTCAAAATGCAGGGCAGGAAGAAATACCAGAGTCAGGCTGGACATGCCCTGCACTCCCAGAAAAAAGAGTGGGGGGGGGGGGGGGGGAGGAAATATACTGAGCCACTGATACCTGCCAAACAGAACTGACAGATAGATATTCTCATCAAACAATTGATTACTGATATTGTGGTCTAATAAACTGACTTTTATTTAGCAGAGGCCAAGTGTAGCGTTCAGACACTTCCTCAATACACTCCCACCCCCACCACCCTTTGGATCATGACCCCACCATCTAACATCAGGCCACGTTCACCCAGAAGCTCAGAGGGCTCGAGATATCTTTGATAGACAACGAGCTCAGTTCCTCAGATCTTCTTCCCGTAGCTTCCAATCTTATAATGCCCCAGTTCTGCACAGCCTGCTTCTATCTTCAGTCTAAAAATCCACAGCAAGTCTGCCCAGTCCAGACCTTTTGTTGCAGTCTGTTCTTGTCCCCACTGAATATATCACTTCCTACCAAGGTAGTATCTTTTTCCACTAGTAACCAAGGAAATAGAAACTATCAATGAGACAGGGCATCAGAGGTATCAAAAACTGTCTAAGTGGCTCCACTACTTTACCATGGGTGTACAATATCTTTGCACTGTCATCCCTCCACTTCCTCCTGGAGTAAAGACCCAAACAGCTCTCCTCCACCAACCCATTCTTCTGGCTGAATTTGTTTTCATATTGAACAACTTCTCTTTCAACTCCACTCATTTTCTCCAAATGAAATGTGCAGTTACAGCACTTGCATGAGCCCAAGCTACACATATGCTCTTGTGGGATACATGAAAGAGTCTTAATTGCAGTACTACTTGGGTCTCCTCCTTCTGCATGAATGCTGCTTCCTGCACTCCTGCAGAACTGGACAGATTCATTACTTTGTTGCCAATTTCCACCTTGCTCTCACCCTCCTTTGGTCAATCTCTTTCTCTTTCTTCCTTTTCTGGATCTTTCCGTCTCCATCTTAGGAGGCTACCTCTTTTCTATTCCATTCTCCCAGTTCCTTCATCACTGAAGTATTTGTTCCAAGAGGAGATACTCCATAGAGTGGGCACTGAACTGCTCTCCTCCTTCCTAAACCATAGCTTCCTATCTACTATTGTTAACAAAGCCCTTGGCTTCATATCATCTACTGCCCATGGTCCTGCTCTCCTCTTCAGGACAGAACACACAGCTTAGTATGAAGCATTGCCAATAGCAAATCCATGAAACATGCCCAGCAGGTAATGTTACACAAAGGTTTAAAAAAAAGGTGGACAACTGGCAGTAATGGCCAATTATGAAACAGGCAGAAAATGTTATCAGAAGTTATAGAATTTGTCAATGAATGCAGAAGACTGCAATGAGCCCACAGGGAAATTAGGTGCTGTTCCTTGAGTTTGCATTGAGCTCTTTGTAACAAGTCCGCAGAGAGATAGGTCAAAGTGGGAGTGGGAAGGGGGAAGGGGAATTAAAGCGGCAGACAAATACAAATTTGGGTCACTTGCGGAATGAATGCATGCATTCTGCAAAATGAACACCCAATCTGTGTTTGGTTTTTCCAATGTAGGTCTCTCCATTTGAGATGAAACCACATAGTGAACATCAAATGCAGGATACTAGATTTGAAGAAGTGCATCTGAATCACTGCTTCACTGTTTGGGTTCCTAAATGGCAGGTAGAGGAGTTAAAAGAAAGGTGCTACATCTGCTGGATTAGAATGGAAAGGAAATCGGTTGGGGGGGGGGGGGGAGGGAGAAAAAAAAAAGAGAGCGTGAGGTATCTTTGAAAGAACAGCAATGGCCTACAGAGAGGAGGTGAAAGAGTTCAGGGCCCGGCGCCAAGCAAACAACCACTTCCTTAAGGTCAACAGGACAAAGGAGATGGTTATCAACCAAGAGAACTCACCCCCCCCCCCCCTTTACATCTAACCTCATTCCATTACATATCACCTGTGCAATCTCGTTTAAGGTTACATTAGCAGTTATGTACATTCGGAAGCTAAGCTCCAAGTCCATCAATTCATTTGCTGAAGCATGCTCTGTACATAGGAACAGTACATAGGGGCAGAATTACACCACTTGGCCCATCAAATCTACTTTGCCAGTTGATTAAAGCTTACTTATTATCCCTCTCAATGTCATTCTCTTGCCTTCTCTCCGTAACCTTACTAATCAAGAACCTAACAACCTCTGCTTTAAACATGCCCACTGACTTTGCCTCCACAGCCATCTGTAGCAATTAATTTCACAGATTCACCACCCTTTGACTAAAGAAATTCCTCCGTATCTTTGTCCTTAAGGAATGTCCTTGTATTCCGAGGCTATCTCCTCTGGCCCTGGACTCCCCCACTATAGAGAATATCCTCTCCACGCCTTTCAATATTCAATAGGTTTCAAAGAGATCCCCCCCCCCCAATTCTTCTAAACTCCAGCAAGTACAGGCCCAGAGTCAAACATCCCTCATACATTAACTCTTTCATTCCCAGAACCATTCTCATAAACCTCTCTGGACCCTCTCCAAAGTCAGCACATCCTTTCTGAGATTAGCCCCAAAACTGCTCACAGCCTCCAAGTAAAGTCTGATCAATGCCTTAGAAAGTATAGCATTACATCCTTGCTTTTATATTCTAGTCCTCTCAAAATGAATATTAACATTGCATTTGCCTTCCTTACCACTGACTCAATCTAAAAACTAACCTTTAGGGAACCTGGCACGAGAACTCCTAAGTCCCCTTACACATCTGATTTCTGAATTTTCTTCATTTAGAAAATAGCTTATGCCTTCATTCCTTCTACCAAAGTGCATGACCATACATTTCCCTATCTTATATTCCATCTGCCACTTCTTCCCCATTCTCTTAATTCTCTTCCCCTTCTGCAGACTCCGTTTCCTCAACACTATCTGGCCCTCCACCTATCTTTGTATCATTCACAAATGAATTCTATCATCCAAATCATTTATGTATAACATGAAAAGAAGATGTCACAACACCAACTCCTGTGAAACACTACTAGTCACTGGCAGCCAACCAGAAAAGCTCACTTTTATCACCAACAATTGAAAATCTGCAGATGCTGGAAATCTGAGCAACACACACAAAATGCTGGAGGAACTCAGCAGGCCAGGCTGCATCTATGGAAAAAAGTACAGTCGACGTTTTGGGCCAAAACCTTTCAGCAGCACATCAACATTTCAAGCCCACTTTTATTCCCACTCTTTACCAACACCATATCTACCCTGTCAAAACCCTTAAGAATTTTTGTATGTTGGGTTGAAAACGCTTCTCATTCTTAACTCAAGAGTATAGGCCTAGTCTACATAAGATATCACACATCTACTATCCCAGGAATAAATCTGGCACATCTTTACTAGATTCCTTGTAGAGCATCTATATCCGTCCTTACGACTGGAGACTACAGCAGTACATAATATGCAAGATACAGTCTCACCACAGGTCCACAGAACTCATTAAAGACTTTTCCACCCTTGTTCTCAAATCCACTTGCAATAAAGGTCAACATTCAATGTCGTCTTAATCACTTTCTGAACATGCATGTTGACATTCAGAGAACCCAGGTCCCTCTGAACACCAATATCTATCAACCTGATAAAATACACCACCTCTTGACCAAAGTGGATAACTGTGCACTTTTCCACATTACATCCCATCTGCCATGTCCTTATCCCATCTGAGCCTGTTCTTTTCACTTGGAATGGCCTCCTCACAGCCCATTGTACCACTGACCTTGGGTATCATTGACGTTATTCAATATAATACTTACCTTAATCTAGGTCATTAATTGTGGACAGCTCGGACTAAAGAACCAATCATTGTGGTACCTCACTGCCTTCCATACTAAAACTGATTTTGTTTAATCATCTCCTGCAGTATCATATCCAAGGCCTTTAAGAATCCAAATACAGCACATCCACTAATACTTTCCTATTTATTCTGTTCACTACAACCTCAAAAAAACTAATAAATTCATTAGACGTGTTTTTCTTTAATAAATTAACATTGTCTCTGTCCAGCCCTAGCACTGTTAAGTGTTCTGTTACCACTTCCTTAATAATAAATGTTTATCACTGGGAACCACTCCAGATTCATCTTTAACTTTTTTTGACACCATCTCCCAAATCAAAACCTGCAAGGGCATTGGGGGGGGGGGGGGGGTGAGTCAAATCACGCTCCATGCACAATACAATACAAGGCCATTCTTACCACTCCTGGTTGAAAAATCATGCGACTCGTTTCCCAACACTTAAAGCAGACCGCAGGCTCCCACAATGATGCACAAAGAGCAATTAATGCTAGTGGCACCCAAATCCCATGAATGAATACTCGTATATCCCAATGATTCTACACTAGTTCAGTACACCAACGCCGGAGTATCATACTTTGGTGAACAACAGCTCAGCATGCCAGCACCAGTACATTCCGCTATACGGCGTACTGTCTCCAAATACCTGCACTGTTGTCTCCTGGTCCAAGCGCTTCGGGTTTCACTCTATTCCGGCCCACTTCGGCTTGCCTCTGTATCCCACCGAGGGCTGTGTTCTTCTTGCTCCAGGCTCCGGTTTATCCCGGGGCTCTGGGCCCCGCACCCCACACTTCCTGCAGAATCAGCCTTGACGCAGCGTGCCTCCCTTCGTCTCCATGGCGGCTTGAAAGTCAGAGGGGCCCCAGCCCCCAGAACTGTACCCACGTCCTGCAGACGGCTGCACAACGAACGATCATCCGTTCAATAGCAAATCCCAACAGTCCCCCCCAACCCCCTGCAACGCCAACCTGCACCGGGCCACACTGCGCATGCGTTAATAACGTGCCGCCAGAGCCGTCAACATTTCCTGAAGGGCATGCGTAGAAAGAGGGGGACCGGCGTCAATTTGCGCGTTCTCAACAGACATGCTCGTGTACGCGAACATCACTTTCACGCGCGGACGTCGCCTTTCCATAGACGCATGCGTAGTGTGGGTGTTGGAAGGTAGTTTGGCAGCATCTTCATCAATTGAACAAGGTGTAAAGTGATATTTTATTTGCGCTTCTTTTAAAGACAATGTTAGTCAAAGAATGAAGCAGCTACATGGGGGTGAGGAGTTCAGAAGCAACGGTGTCCATGCGGTGGATGTTGGAATGTGTTGTAGAGATGCTCGGGCGAGGGGTTTGATGAGGTATGACGGACACGATAAGAATTTTTGAGTCCAGTGGTGGAGATCGCGACCATCGTGTCTCTTGATGGATGGAAGATTGATTTATTGAAGATCTACTCTTAAAGAAGTTCTTTGACTACTGGGATACTCAGCATATGACTTGCTATTGTAGAACATGAACATTACAGCACAATACAGATTCTTTGGCTCAAAATATTGTGCCAACCTTTCAATCTACTCTCAGATCAATCTAACTCTTCCCACCTATATAACCAAGCAACACACACAAAATGCTGGAGGAACTCAGCAGGCCAGGCAACATCTTTGGAAAAGAGTACAGTCAATGTTTTGCTTGGATTTACAGCATCTGCAGATTTCCTCGTATTTGTGATTGGACTGCCTACATAACCCTCCATTTTTCTATCATCCATGTGCCTATCTAAGAGTTTCTTAAATGCCCTTTATGTATCTGCCTCTACCACCACCCTTGGCAGGGTGTCCCATGCACCTAGCACTCTCTGTGTAAGGAACTTACCTTTGACATCCACCTTACATTTCCTCCAATCACCATACAATTATGTCTCTTGAATTAGCCATTTCCACCCTGGGAGAAAGTTGCTACCTATCCATCTATCTGTGCCTCTTATCATCTTATACAGCTCTATCAAGTCACCTCTCATCCTCCTTCACTCCAAAGAGAAACGCCTTAGTTTGCTTAACCTACCTTCATCAGACAGGCCCTCTAGTCCAGAGACCATCCTGGTAAATCTTCTCTACACCCTCAATAAAGCTTCCACATTCTTTCTATGATGAGGCAACCAGAACTGAACATAATATTCCAAACGTGGTCTAACCAAGGTTTTATAGAGCTGTAACATTACCTCGTGGCTCTTGAATTCAACATTGGGGTTTTCTATAATCCTACTCGCCAAAGCCTTCCCATGCCCCCTTCTAGCTCTCCTAAATCTTTTCTTCAGCTCCTTGCTGGCTACCCTGTAATTCTCTAGAGCCCTGTCTGATCCTTGCTTCCTAAATCCTAAGCACAAGAAAATCAGCAAATGCTGGAAATCCAAAGCAACACACACAAAATGCTGGAGGAGCTCAGCAGGCCAGATTGGATCTATAGAAAAGAGTGCACAGTTGACATATCGGGCTGAGACCCTTCATCAGGAAGGATCATCCATAGATGCTGCCTGGTCTGCTGAGTTCTTCTTAAAACTTAAGTAAGCTTCTTTCTTCCTCTTGACTAGATATTTCATATCTCTTGTCAACAATTGTTCCTTCATCCTGCCACCCCTACCCTGCCTCAATGGAACAAACCTATCCAGAACTCCATGAAGGTGCTCCCTAAACAACCTTCACATATCTGTTGTGCATTTCCCTGAGTATATCCATTTCCAATTTATGGTCTTAAGTTCCTGCCTAGAAATATCATAATTCCCCCTTCCTCAATTAAGTCCTTCCCCATTCACATTCTGACACGTAGGGCCATGAACTGGGTTCCATCCTTCTTCCCTTTCTCTTATGGTCCACTCTCCTCTCCTATCAGATTCCTTCTTCTCCAGCTCTTTACCTTTCTCACCCACTTGGTTTCACCGATCACCATCTAGCCTGTCTCCTTTCCTCCCCCACCCCCACCTTTTTATTCTGGTGTCTTGCCCCTTCCATTTCAGTTCTGATGAAGGATCTCAGCCAAAAATGTTGACTGTTTATTCATTTCCATAGATGCTGCCTGACCTTCTGAGTTCCTCCAGCATTTTCTGTGTGTTACTTTCCCTAGATCAGGCAGCTGTGATCATTGTCTCTGAAATGTTCTACCATTGAGAGATCTGAAACCTGACCTGGTTTATTCCCTAGCACCAATCCTAACAAATTCTGCCCCATGCAAACATTTTGCACTAAGGAGGTGCCAATCAATATTAGAGAAATTGAAGTCCCCAGTGACAACAAGCCTATTATTTTTGCATCTTTCCAAAATCTGTCTCCTGATCTGTTGCTCGCTGTCTCTGTTGCTATTGTGGGGGGGGGGGGGGGGGTCTACAGAGTGCTCACAATAAAGCATTATTCTCCCTTTTTGTTTCTGACTTCCACATCACTGACTCAGTAGACAATCATCCACAGTGGTCTCCCTTTCTGCAGTTGTACTACTATCAATGATTAGCAATGCTACTCCCCCACCACAACAACATAGTTCCATTTACTGGACCATGCTCTAAGTCACAGTATGTATATAGCTGGTCCAGTTGAGTTCCATCTCAAAGGTGACACCAGGATGCTGATAAAGACTCAGTCAAATAAGGTTGTGGAGGAGGAGGAGGATGTGCTACACCAGAGAACAGGCATAGGACTATATCTGAAAAGGTAATTTCTTGAATCAAATATCTGAAGGAATGGGCTAAAATAAAGCACAGTTATTTTGTGTTTATTCTTTTGTTTTTCAATCTCAAAGTAGAGAAAGAACATAGATTTATGTTTAAGAGCGGTAGCATGTGACCAACTGTTCTCTATGTTGCTTCAAATTTTTTTTATTGTAGGAGAGAACTAGTCATCTGTGTTGGGGTAGGTATAGGGTGGAAATGCTTCTTGTCTCCCTCAGTTATTCTGTTTAACAAAACATTTGCTTATTTTAAATTACTGGACATGTACACTCAGCTATGTACACTCCACTGCTGACCTCTCCATTCAGAAGTAGGAGAAATGTTCTTCACCTAGAGCTTTAAGTACCTGGAATGCACTGCCTAACAATGGTTGAAACTATTTGAAAAGAATCAGAATGAGCAACTGAATTGCTTAGGCATAAAGGGCTGTGGACCAGGTATTGAGCCATGGGGTTGATACAGAAGGGTGCCCATTGGTTGGCGTGGACTTGCTAAGTTGATTGGTCTGTTTCCATGCTGTATGATTCCAAGGAAGGAATAGGACAATTTAAAAAGTAGGTGTAAAAACTTAAAAGCTGGTGCCACAAGCAGAAATCAAGATTCTGAAGATAGTACCAGCATTTAGTAGGACAACAATAAGGATGGTTTAAGTTCAGACATTGGTTAGCTTAAGATCATAGAAGATTGAAGAACAAAGTTAAGGATTTTAAACTTAGTAAAGAACTTAAACCTTCAAAAATAGATAAGTTTTATTAGGGTGGCATGAAAAATATTTGAAATGTCCCAAACTTAAATGGGAATGGGCCATGATTGGTTATTGAAATGTAATAAGGCTATATGCTTCAGAATTGAAAACCATTTTAAATTTGACTCATTGGTTAAAAGAAGATGAGGAAAGCTAAATCCAGGAGGGAATTTGCTTTATACTTATCTGTAAATCCATGTCGCCTGCTTCATCAGTTTCCTGTGATCAGATCCCAAGCTGACCCTTCTCCTCCTTTTCTGCGTCTCCATAATCTAGAAAATGCCTCCCAACTTCACTACCAACTCAACCTTGTCCTTCTTTCCCCAATTGGAGACACAAAACTCATGTTGTTTATGATGGAAAGAACACTGGGCAAACACTATTTGACTTAGAACTGCTGGGCATTTACAGCAGTGTAATTATTTATGTATGGATAGAGGCTATTCAGGTAGATAGGGACGTAAAGAAAGCTTTTGGCATGTTAGCCTTCACAAATCAAAGTACTGAGTACAGGAGATGGGATGTTATATTAAAGTTGTATAAGACGTTGGTGAGGTCTAATTTGGAGTATTATGTGCAGTTTTGGTCATCTACCTACAGGAAATAACATAAATAAGATTGAAAGAGTACAGAGAAAATTTAGAAGGATGTTACCGGGACTAGATGACCTGAATTATAAGGAAAGATTGAGTAGGTTAGGACTTCATTTCTTGAAACATATAACATTGAGAGAAGATTTGATAGACATACACAAAATTATGAGGGGTATAGATAGGATAACTGGAAGCAGGTTTTTTTCCAGCGAGGTTGCATGGGACTACAACTAGAAGTCATGGGTTAAGGGTGAAAGGTGAAAAGTTGAAGGGGAACGTGAGGGGAACTCATCGGGGTGATTGATAAGTTTGTGGCCTAAGGCAGAAGGAGATGAGTTATTAACTTCAAATGTTCTGCATAATCACTCAGAGTTGAACTGCATGTGTATGTAACGAGAGCTGTATCACTCATCTCCTTCTACATTAGGCCACAAACTTATCAATCACCCCTTGTACAGTTGCTGAAAGTAATGAGGATTATGAGTAAGGAGAATCTGGGGTTATCTGTGGAAGTAAGCAGGAAACAGATTTATAGTAATTCGTAAAACTAAAATAAGAAGGTTTTATATTGGAGGTTCTGAAATGAACTGCCTGATCAATCAGTGGAAGCAAATTCAAAAGTTACTTTCAGAAGGTGATTGGAGAAATATTCGAAGGAGAGAATTCTATAATTGTGGTTCAGTAGTAGAAATGGGGGATCACTTACACAGGCACAATGGTCAAAATGGCTACCTTTAGTAAGATTCTAAACAGAACTTACTCATAAAAATTGGAGGTACATTTGAGAGAAAGCTGTTTGCTGGGAAAAAAATCTAGTGTTTCAAACTAAGCTGAGTGTTAAACAGGATGTCAAGATTTGCTGGAATCTTATTCAGAAACTGGAAATTGAAAAGTAATCAATTCCAGGTTGTGCATTTTGCACCATGAAGTAAAGACGATAGTATTTTTTTTATTTCTAATGCTGAACAAGAAGTTGTTATGATTAGATGACAGAGGTGGTTATGTAGTCACAGATGGTAATGGAGGTACAGCTTGGTGTCACTGGTGTTCAAATGGAATGCTTCTGTTCTTTATCTTTACATTGGTGGCAGTCATTGAAGGAAGCAAGCAGGCGAGAGTGCCAAGACAGTGTGCCTGTACAAAATGCTTAGAGGATTTTAAAAGAGTAGCACTCGGAAAGGAGAGGCCTTTGCTGGATAGCACTTGCTGTAAGGACTGGAAACTTGCAAGGATAATCATAGGAAGTGAGATGACAAAAGGGAAGTGCTGGAAGACAATGTGATTAACTGCATTAACTACCATGGAGATTGGCAGAATGAGGTGGTGTATTGCATTGCAGTTGCAGAGAATGCCCTTTGTTTGCACTGCTAGGAGCAGAAGTGATTCATACAGGAAGTTAGGGAAAATATAGGCATGTTGCATAGAGATTAGTTGGAGAGGTAATCTCTGCTTCACAAAATGGGATATGCTGTTTGGAATTTAGATGATTATCATGTAATTTAATGTTATTTTCAAGATATCATGTGAATCTGTGGAATTCTCTGCCCAGGGAAGCGTAGAAGATACCTCATTAAATATATTTAAGACACAATTAGATAGATTTTTGCACAGCAGGGGATTAAGGGTTGTGGGAAAAAGAGAGGTGGGTGGAGCTGAGTTCACAGCCAGATTAGCCATGAATTTATTGAATGGTGGAGCAGTCTTGACAGAACAGGTGACCTTTTCCTGCTCTTATTTCTTATGACTACACTTCTCCCTCTCTGTCTCTTGTAAAAATACCATCCCTTTCTCCATCTCTGCCATATCTGCTCTCAAGGTCTTCCATTCCAGGACATCTGAAATATTGTCCCCTTTCAGGGAATGTGGCTTCCCTTCTACTGTGGTTGATGGAGCCCTCTCTTGCAATTTCCCCTCTTTCTGGATTTCAACTCTCATCAACTCCTGCCCCCTACTCCAGATAGAGCAGTTCGAGTGCTCCCCGGTCCTCATTTTTTACCATTCTCACATCCAAGACATCATTCTTCATCATTTCTGCCAAATGCAATGAGAGCCCACCACTTGTCACACCTTCTTCGCCCCACCCAATTCCACCTTCCACAGGGATCACTCTTTCCATAATTTCCTGGTCTTTTCATCCCTCTCTGCCTATCGCACATTGATCCTGACACTTTCCCCTGCGACCCTTATTTCTACATCTATTTCCTCCCCATCATCCAGGAACCTAAGCTGTCCTTCCAAGCCAGAGAGTGATTCACATGCACCTCCTCTAACCTCATTGACACCTTTCAATACTCCTATTGTGACCTCCTCTAAGGAAGACCAATTATGCAACTAGTTTGTAGAGTGTCTGTGCTGTTAATGATAGCCATCCTGAGCTTCCAGTTGTGTGCCATTTCAGTGCCCTCCCATTCCCACACCTATACCTACCTGTCCATCCCTGACCCTTACCTTTCACATTCCCCTCTCCCTCTTCCCTCCTATTTTTGCTTCCTTTCCCATACACCCCCACCCTGTTCCATCCATCTACTACCCATGCACTTCACCCATCAGATCCCCTCCATATCAGATTCAATCTATCCATCTCTCCCTTAATGTTCCCCATGATCACTTTTCTTACTTATCAGATTGCTGAACATGTGGCTTCTGTGTCTGTGCTCATCATCGACCTGCTACAGTCTCACAGTTCCATCCCTTCACCTAGCTACATCTGCCCATCATTCTTTGCTCTTCTGTGACCCACCAGTCACCTAGGAGCCCGTGTCTGACCCTTTCATCTTTATGCAAGCTTCCTTTCCTCTCCATTCTCCTTCCCAGTGGAGAGTTATGACCTAAAATGTTAACAACTTCTTTACCCTCATGGGTGCTGCTCCACCAACTGAATTCCACCAGCTGATAATTTTTTTTTTGCTTCAGATTCCAGCATCTACAAAGTTCAAAAAACATTTATTATCTATGTATACTATATTTGTCTTTTTGAGATTCAGACACAAAACAATGAAACACAATAGAACCGATTAAAAACCCCACCCAACTAAGACCATCCAACACCCAATGTACAAAAAAAACTCAAATTGTGCAAACTAAAAAAAAACAACTAACACACAAAATATGAACTGCAGAGTCCCTGAAAGTGAGTCCACAGCCATGGAGCCAGTTCAGCGCTGAGATGAGTGAGGCCGGTCCAGGAACCTGATGGCTGCAGGCCACAACCACAGGTGGCCAACAACAGACAGAAATGGAGGGCCTTCATTGCTGCCCTAAATGCCCACAGGTATAACAGGTTTCTGATGATGATGAAGATCGCTCTTATCATTCTTCACTAAAATGGACTTTGTTTTTGCTTGTTCTAATTATTTCTTTCTTGTTTGTTAAGAAAATGTATGATTTATGTCCTTGTGCTGCTTGGTATGTGCCTCCGATGCTGTTGCCCGCAAAATTTTCAGTACATACATGTATTTGTGCATATGACAATAAACATGAATTTGAATGAGTTTTTTCCCTACCCTTCCCCACCTTTTTTTAAGCATCTTAGACACAGAGATACACAATGGATATTTTAATGTCAAAACTCTAACATTTGTAAAGCAGAGGTGCATTCACAGATTCAAAGCAGCACTTTTAACAGTCGTGATCAGAGATATAGAAACAGTAAAAAGAGATACAAACATACAATATTTATAAGGCATGTATATTCGGGGAACATCTACTGGGTAAAATATATTGTAAATGCAGTAATCTACCAGTGACAGCTTCCTTCAGGAGTGTTAGTGGAATGCAGAGTGACCAAAAAGGCAGTGAATTACATTAGAATACAACAATTGCAAGTAGAAGAGGCAATTGTGACAACCATATACTGTATTACTGACATACAAAATAAGATGTGGTCAGACTCTGATCATAACAACATAGCCTTCATTCACATTTTGTGTCTGTAATGTGTGACAATTCACAGTAATGCGTGCAATGTGTACTAGCAAATTTAGACCCGTATATCTCATGGGGGTTAGTTCAAAACGCAGTATATAATGGCCCATTAATACTTGGTGCAGGCCAAATGCAATAGGCCATTCACATTCAATGTATATAACATGGGATTGTTTCAGAAGTTGTTTGGTAAATAATGCTCAGTTCACTGTAGTCTGATGCCTACGTCTTGGAGCAAATTGCCAGCTTCTTTCTGACCTCTAAACAAAAATTGTGCAAACAGCAAATACCTGAAAATGATTTTATTTTCTGGTCTTTTCCTCCTCCTGAAGGGGGTCAACTGCAGCTGCACACAAAACGAGAACCTAATCTTGTTGCAGTTTTTCTAAATTAAGCTCGCAGGTTGTTTGGCATCAAGTCAACTCCATCCCATCCATCCTACATCAACATGTTGACTTCTGGTTGGAGACTGGGTCATTATTCAAGTTTTCTGTACCGTCTTGGCAACTCCAAGGCCCCCAACCACAAGGGTTTGGATGTCATTACTCTTTTTTTTAAATCTTTGCAATTCTTTTATGGAATGTACTAGTCAAAGCCCAGTATATCCATGGATAAGCTGTGTAACTGCAGTTATTGTTATTTAATTAGTAATTTCCAATTTCAATATTGATTAGATCAAATAAAACTGGGTAGTGGGGAATCCTGGCCCACTTAATGCATTATTGAGAACAAGCTAACAAGAACAGATAAGAAGCACCAATATAACAAATTCATGCAACCATTACAAAACAACACTCAATTTTTCACTTTGGTAAGACATCATACACCACCAAGTCCCAAAATGCTGATCACAGATTTATGCATGCATTATAGATTTTCCTCAACATAACATCACATTTTATTAAGCTCCGTTTCCAGGTTGCATTAATGTTAATCTGCGAAAACTTGGCATGTCTCATCAAGTTGGCGAGAGCAGTATGTGCTTAGAACAAGTAAAGGTTTGTTTTTTATAGGGTGAATATAGATTCTGGTGGGGAAATTAGATCAAGCATGCAACTTAAAACTTAATGGTAGTGGGCAGCTGGAATAAAATAAGGCAAAACTGTTTGTAGAAAGAGTAATGGAATGCATAAGCCATGAAGGGCCACAGAAATTTTAAAGCCTGAGATCAATTGAATTTTAATTACTTTAAGAGCATCAGGGAACATGAAGGCAGGCAAAATGGCCATAACATTACTAAATGGCAGAATGAGTCTGGGTTTGAATGACAACCTACTATTGTCTCCCTATTGCATTACCCAAGAGTGTTTAGCTCATGGATGCACACAATACAAATGGTGAAGAAGTGGTTGGAGGTCAGGAGTAGTGTGTGTTGATTGCTAGGGTGGCATTCTGCATAGCAGTTTTGACTAAGGTTTCAACCAGTAATATTCTTTGTTTCTTTATATAGCTACTGCCTAACCTGCTGAGTTTTTGCAGCATTTTTTTTTTATTCCACAGAGAAGTTGTAACATGTAAAGACAACAGCTCTCTTGTGGATGTACAGTAGATCTGGATGCATTGTGAAGCTGGACAGGAGTACTTCACTCCTGTGAAAGTAGAAATGCAAGTTAAAGTACATGGCTGGGTAACAGGAATGCAGATTACAGCAGCCTCAACAGGAGGCAATTAATTCACTCCACACTGGTGATTAAAATAGACAGAAGTGCAAGATGACTATGAGGCCTTAGTTGTTGTGCAGCCAGAGCTCAAAAACAAGTTGCTCCATTTGGATAGGATCATCATGAACAAGGGAAACTGAACAGCTTAACTGGAATGGCATGCACCGCATTCTCCTTTAAAAGTGGTTGAAGTGGAGCAAGTGTATGATTGGTACAGCCTTGGTGCATTTGTTGCTATCAGTGACATACACTTCATCCAAAAGTATAACTAATAGAAGATGGGGCATAATGCTGGACTAGTGTGGAAATTTCCATTGTCTGTGGAAAGAGGTGAAGCTTCAGATGTAAGCAGTGAAAGATAATGGCGAATAGAAAACATCCCTTCTCCTGGTCTACTTGGTGATGTCGGCATTGTTTTGGACCTGGCCTCATTTCAGCTGACACTCTAATACTTCTAATCCATTGGTGGCAGCCACACATTCAAATCTCAATGCATCACACAAAAGGTGGCAATTGGAAGTTATGGAAAAAGAGATAGGTAGTGGAGAGCACAAGAGTCAGCTTCCTCTAAAATGGAAGAACAAGTAACCTTGGCCAATTCCTATCGCACCTTATCTGTATACAGCACAAGTGTTGATTGTCTTGCCTGCTTCTCAATGGGGATCTTGTATTGACCAGGAGGAGGCCATTTGCTCCATTAGTTCCCATCCAACTGCCAGTAGAGAAATCTGATGGGTCCAATTCCCCTCTCCCCTTATTTGCCATTATCCCTACAGCTTATTAACTTCACACACAAAATGCTGGTGGAACGCAGCAGGCCAGGCAGCATCTTTAGGAAGAAGTACAGTCGACGTTTCGGGCCGAGATGTTGACTGTACTACTTCCCATAGATGCTGCCTGGCCTGCTGCGTTCCACCACAATTTTGTGTGTGTTGCTTCAATTTCCAGCATCTGCAGATTTCCTCGTGTTTGCGAGCTTATTAACTTACTGCTTTAATTTTGATTTTAGCCGAGGTTGCTATATGCAACAGACAATTAATTAGGGCGTGGGAGGAAACTGAAGTACCCAGAGGAAACTTATGTGATCAAGGAAAACTTGCAAACTCTGCACAGACAGCATCTGAGCTCAGGATGGAACCTGGGTCCTTGGAACTGTGAGACAGCAACACTGAGTGCTACACTGTTGTCATTTTGCTGAATGCATGAAGCAAAGTAGAGGACGTCTGTTAATCACAGTGGCATTGGTCCAGGTCTCACACTGGCCTTTGGTTTCAGTAGTATAGTTCTTTTAATTAATAGTGTGGGGAGAGTAACACAGGTAATCTTAGATGGTTTGTTAATGTTGGTCATGGAGCAACTGTTTATAAAAGACGTGATTTCTTTTTTGAATGAAACCTGGAAATGATCAATTACACGTGAACTGTAGTATAAAATGCATAGGTTCACAGACATTAAACATTCAAGTACCAAAATATTATTCTCAACATGTAACTGAGGCACAGTTTTAGTTGAAAAAAAAACGCATTCCATCTGCTAAGCCTGTGCTTGAGGATGTCCCTGAAATTCAGTGATATCACATTGTGATAATTAATACAACTGAAATCCCACACACTTAAATCACATGCAACCTTTTCAAAAACGTAGCCAAAGCTGGGAAAATGACAAAGCCTTCACTAAAACTAAGAATTTAAATCATTGGCTATTCAACCAGTAATTAAATGGAAAGGGGTGGTGGAGATATTGCAGAGAGACGGGGAAGGTCTGCTTTCTGTATTGGGATAAAAATTCCAATCTGTAGCCCTGAAACAGGGTGGCACTGACCTGCATCATGGGGATCAGGTGTTAGCAGGGCACTGGCATCTATCAGGATGGGACAATAAGGTGGAAATAGCTTTAACTATAGTGGGGAAGGGTTACTAGTCTGTTAGAGGGGCACTATTCATTGCTGGGGTGTACATGATGTCTCTAGTATGGGTACAAATTGGAGATATATGTGGGATTAGAGAAGTGTGCATGAAGTGAGGGTCTGCAGTGGAACTAGATTCCAGTTTTCTAATAAAACATCTGACTACAAAGTGTTCAACACACTCAGCTAAAATTGTTTGCAGATCTGCTCTGCTTGTAGAAGGGGTTGCTCCAAAACAAAAGTAATCTGGACACTCATGTTTGGGTCATAGCTATCTGAGTAATGAGGAAAGTGTACAGTGTAGCAAGATGTGCAAGTGATGCACTATGGTTCTCCAGGTTCTACTGAAAACATTAGTAGATAAATCAGTCACAGCTGATATGTAGGTGTCACTGTGTCTTCATAATCCTTTTCTATAAAGCACAATTAGAATATTTGGCATCAAAGCCACTCCATTTAAAAAGAGATATATTGTTGAGAGTATTCTGTGCAGTTGCAAACTGTTCCCACTAGGGTGAGCTATCATTCCAAAGACATAGCAATGTATAAATGAGGGAAGAATTGCTCTGGTTACTAGGTGGTAGTACTGGAGCGACATCTTGCTCATAGTACCAGTCATTAGGCTTGTGAAATTTTGGCTAATTCATTTCCAATTTTACTCTCCCCCTCCCCATTCCATTGTTAACTTGCACTTGGCTTAGCAAGATTGAATAGATGTTAATATCGGGGGTTTCAATGGAGAGAGTATGCCTCTCCCTGGGGCCTGACATTCCCCATGGGGAGGTTTAGATACTTCAGGATCAGTACCAACCCTGCCAACCACTGGTTGGTTTATGTTACTACATCCCCATGACCCTTTACATGATGTTACTACACATAATAACAGCAATCCTTCCCTCTTGTTAGCAATGGCCCCTAAATTACACACTATTTAAAGCAAATTAACAAATCGCTGCTGCTGTGCCCCTAGTTAGAGAGAGGCAGGGTGCCAGTGCTTCACACTTGGTTAGCTGCTAGCCCCCTGCTCCTTCCCTTGCAATAGCATCATGGTTATTTGGAGCCACTCTCAGCCGTCTTCTGCTGCCAGAGTTCCTTGTGCTGTTTGCGACCGAAGCCCTCGTCGTAATTTCCCTTGCTTTTGAACAATTGTTGGAAGTGAGGCTTGCAATAAAACTCACCTTGCAGTGCTGCATAGCTTCCCAGACTGAAGGGACAAAATGGGAAAAAGTCATCAATTTAAGAACGTCAAAAGTGTCAGGTAAAATCACATTGGTACAACAAGTTAGCAAGTTTACCTTCCTCATGACTCCTTGTATATTGTCAGTGCAAGTATACGCAGGTGGTGTATCATTGCAGCAGCACAATTCAGTTATAAATTCTGGCCACTCTTTTCTACCAGAGGGTTCCCCCCCCCCCCCCCCCAGGGCATGAAGGTGAATGTCTTCATTAAATGAAGCACATTCTTTGTAAATTGAACTCCAGAAGTTAGGTGACATCAAGGCTAAATCTGACCAAGTTTATCATCAATGAGCCCTGGTGAAACTCAAGTCACACTGATTCGTGGGGAAAAACACATCAGTGGCTGAAGTCATAGTTTGCACAAAGGGTGCAGTTGTTGGGGAATCAATAATTTCAGGAAATGTTAATTTCAGGTATTCCTCACAGCAATCCCACAGGCCCAAACTATTGCAACTATCCCATTAATGATTTCCCTTCCATTCTTGGGTCATAAGTGGCTTATGATCGTACAATTCCATTCACCTCTTCTGTAAATGAGGTAGTCAATGCGAGCAAGACCTAGACAGTATCCAGCATGGATTGATAAGTGTCAATTTAAATTTGTGCCATAAAAGTACCTGGCAAAGCCACTTTCAACAACGGAGAGTCTAACCACTTAACCTTGCTATTCAATGGCATTATTATCTCCAGATCGCCTAATCTAACATCCTGAGAGAGACAAATAACTGGAAGTTTAAACGGACCAGACCATTAAAAACTGTAGCTACAAGAACAGATCATAGGCTGACTTTCTGTGGCAAGTGACTCAGAGCCAAACATCCAAAGTTTTTCCACTCTTTACAAGACAGAACTGGAATGGAAGCATTCCCACTTGCTTTGGTAAACATGACTCCAGCAACTTTCAAAAAGTTTGACACCATCCAGAGCATAAACCCACAACTGAAATTCGTCTGCCACCGTAAATATTCATTACTTCCGCCACCCTGTATACCATCTACAAAATGCACTGGCGTTACTTAGCCAGGCCATTCTGAAGCAACACCTAAATCAGTGAGCTTTAACTCAGCAGTCAACACATGGGAACACTAGTGACTGCAGGTTCCCTCCAAGTCACACATCATCCTAATTTGGAACTCTCATTACCAATCCTTGATCATTACTGGTTCTATATCCTGGAACTCGCTCTTCAACAGTACTGCAGAAGCTTTTACACCAGAAGGACTGCAATGGTTTAAGACAATGGCTGATTTTCTCAGGGCCAATTAGGATAGGAAATGAATGCTGGCCTTGTAACAACATCCAGATCCTGAAAAATAAATTTTGAAAAAGTCACTAGCAAATTATTCTTAAATTTTCAATCTTATCTCAGCCATTAATGTTACTCCAGGTCCTTCCAGATATTTGGTCACTTTGTCACTTTTGTGGTTGGTAGACAAGCACCACTCTCTGCCCTTACTTCTTCCAAAACTGGGAATCGATGGAATCATTGGTTTCACACATTATTGACATGACTAAAATCATCAGTTGCAGAATCCACACCCACGAGTTTCTAATTGTATGAAAAGGAGTGTACACCTGATCCCAGATGTTCAATTCTCACTTACCTGTGAATTAGATTCAGACTGGAGGAAGCTAGGGTTTACAAGAAACAGGTCCTATTGCTGAACCTAACCAACTAGAGAGGCATAGCTTGACCACAGGGAGTACTGGGTTTTTTTGCTTCCATTCCACTGTTAGAGCTTAGTTTATTTGACTACCTAGAGACAGGTCCCTGTTTGATGGCATATGTGCCTCACCAGATCTCATCAATGTGCCAGGCTCTATGCCTTCAGTCATCCTGGTCCCAAAAATAAGATTGGTGAACCCCTCAGAACTGTCTAAACAACACACACGTTTATAGTTCCTGTGGTAAAAAAGCACAGCCCTCACCATGAGAACCAAGTTCTGCCATTTCCTGAAGGAGTATAGAAAGCACAGGGGTGAAACTAAAAACATGGTCAGGAAGTGGGTGCACAAAATCTTATTTGTAGGTACAATCACAGAAGACTAAGGGTGACAGAGGATAGAATATGTTCTTTTAGAGACCAAAATGACACCTTGCATGTGGAGATGGAAGACGTGTATAATTCTCAATAGATGCACATCTAAGGAATGATACAGATACTATCATTAAGGGGGAAGAATTGTGAAATAGTAAAATGAATACAGGGAGAGAGGGGACATTAAGGGCTCTAGTACATTTAAAAATGTGGACAAATTGCCTAGAAATAAGAGTTAACAGTGCAGACTAACTAACATTTTCTAGTCCCCTCTGGTTACAGCTGCGACTAGACAGGATGTACAAGATGTCAGAGTCATAAAACGCTACAGCACAGGAATAGGACCTTCAGCCCATCTAGACCATGCCGAATCATTACTCGACCTAGTCCCATCGATCTGCACCTGGATCATAGCCCTCCATACCCCTCCCATCTGTGTACCTATCCAAACTTCTCTTAAATTGAACACACAACCACCACTTCCACTGGCAGTTCATTCCACACTCTCATCACCCTGAGTGAAGAGATTCCTCCTCATGTTCCCCTTAAACGTTTCATCTTTCACCCTTAATCTACGACCTCTAGTTGTAGTCTCACCCAACCTCAGTGGGAAAAGCCTGCTTGCAATTACCCTATCTATACTAATTTTGCATACCCCTATCAAATCTCCCCTCATTCTCCTACATTTTAGGGAATAAGGTTCTAATCTATTCAACCTTACTCTACAACTTATATCAAGTTCCAGCAACATCCTTGTAAGTTTTCTCTGCATTGTTTCAATCTTATTTACATCTTTCCTGTAGGTAGGTGACCAGCCTCCCATGCAGGACCTTGTCTAACGCCTTGCTGAAGTCCATGTAAACAACATCCATTGCCTTGCCTTCAACTTTCCTGGTAACTTCCTCAATAAACTCTAAGATTGGTTAGACATGACCGACCTTGCACAATCAGTCCCCGTCTATCCAAATACTTACATATGTGGTCCCTTAGAATACCTTCCAATAACTTACCCACTACTAACGTCAGGCTCATTGGCCTATAACTTCCTGGCTTATTCTTAGACCCATTCTTAAACAACAGAACAAAATCAGCTATCTTCCAATCCTCCAACACTTCACCCATAGCCAAGGCTGTTTTAAATATTCTGCTAGAGCCCCTGCAGTTTCTGCAATAGCCTCCCAAAAGGTCCAAGCCAACTCCTTGTCAGACCCTGGGAATTTATCCACCCTAATTTGCCTTAAGATAGCAAACACCTCTTCCTCTGTAATATGGTCCATGACCTCACTGCTGCTTTGCCAAACTTCTATACTGTGTCCGTCTCCCAATGCAAAAAAATCCATTTAAGATCTCCTCCATTTCTTTCAGCTCCATGCATAGCTGATCTTCCAATGTTGTTCCTTGCTAATCTTTTGCTTTTAACATAAGGTATCTGTAGAAGTTCTTGGGATTCTTCTTCACCTTGTCTGCTAGAGAAACCTTATGCCTTTTAGCTCTCCCGATTTCCTTCTTAAGTGTTCACCTGCATTTCTTATACTCAACTACCACATTTGCTCCTTCCTTCCAGGCACCTTTTTTTTTAAAACCAGGGCCTCAATATATCTCGAAAAATAAGGTTCCCTAAACTTTTTATCCTTCCCTTTTATTCCGAAGGAACATACAAACTCTGTACTCTCAAAATTTCACTTTTGAAATCCTCCCACTCACCAAGTACACCTTTGCCAGAAAACAGCCTGTTCCAATCCACACTTGCCAGATCATTTCTGATACCATCCAAATTGACCTTTCTCCAATTTAGAATCCAAATGTGGTACCAGTATTTAAAATAGTGACGGGTATATATGCTGAGTGATGGGGAAATTATGGTAAACTTATGAAATAATATAAAACCTAATTTAGGAAGACAGATTAATCTTCAATATGAAACAATTATGCTGTTTCCAGATGCTGCCTGACCTGTTGCGTGTTTCCAGCATTTTCTATTTTTATTTCACTTTTTAGCAAGCAGTTTGATCAGTAGAGTAAAAGTCCAGTGGATCTATTGTGTGGCCGTTAGACACTAGACTGTGTTTCAAGCAAACAGTTTTTAAAATAGCGTCAGTTGCATGTGTTTGTGTTCAAAAAGCTGTAACTTTGTCACTGATAGTTGGTGAGAAAGACAGCAAGACAATTCACAACTATTTTGTTCACTGTGGTTTCAAGCATTCAGGCTTGGTGATGCCAGAAACGGCTGGGAGTGAAAATGAAACAATTTCACTACTTCACCAAGTTAGGTACTATGAAGGATTAGAAGATCTTGACAATCATCTTGAATGTTACAATGCAAATGAAGATTTGGTGGATGCAATCATCAATAGCATTGCATGAAGGCAGTCCATTATCTGTACTAGGTGTCTCTGCTGATTTTGTTCATTGTGTACACTAGATGAATTCCTCTGTCAGTAACTATTAGGAGCAAATACAGTTTTATAGTACTGTAGTAGTATTAGTCAAGTTTTAATTTGTTCTGCATTTCATTTAAATACATAATTTGTTACTCAGTTTGTCTTTTTTATACCTTTTTAACTATTTCCATGAAACTTCAACTAATTAGGCCAAAATGTATTGGTCATGATGTGTCCCAATTAACTGGAATCCACTGTATAGATTAAAAATTAGCTTAGAGAAAGAAAATAAAATGTTACGCTGAACTAGAATTTTAATTGACTTGTGGGTTATGTACAGTGGCTTTTTTTTAAAAAGCAAGGAAATGAAAGTGAATTATAGACCAGTTAGTTGGACATCGGTGGTGGGGAAAATGCTAGAGTCGGTTATCACAGATGTGATAACAGCACATTTGGAAAGAGATGAAATCATCGGACAAAGTCAGCATGGATTTGTGAAAGGAAAATCATGTCTGACGAATCTTATAGAATTTTTTGAAGATGTAACTAGTAGAGTGGATAGGGGAGAGCCAGTGGATGTGGTATATTTAGATTTTCAAAAGGCTTTTGACAAGGTCCCACACAGGAGATTAGTGTGCAAACTTAAAGCACACGCTATTTGGGGTATGGAATTGACGTGGATAGAGAATTGGTTGGCAGACAGGAAGCAAAGAGTGGGAGTAAACAGGAACTTTTCAGAAGGGCAGGCAGTGACTAGTGGGGTACCGCAAGGCTCAGTGCTGGGACCCCAGTTGTTTACAATATATATTAATGATTTAGACGAGGGAATTAAATGCAGCATCTCCAAGTTTGCGGATGACACGAAGCTGGGTGGTGGTGTTAGCTGTGAGGAGGATGCTAAGAGGATGCAGGGTGACTTGGATAGGTTAGGTGAGTGGGCAAATTCATGGCAGATGCAATTTAATGTGGATAAATGTGAGGTTATCCACTTTGGTTGCAAGAACAGGAAAACAGATTATTATCTGAACGGTGGCTGATTAGGAAAAGGGGAGGTGCAACGAGACCTGGGTGTCATTGTACACCAATCGTTGAAGGTGGGCATGCAGGTACAGCAGTCGGTGAAAAAGGCAAATGGTATGTTGGCATTCATAGCAAAAGGATTTGAGTACAGGAGCAGGGAGGTTCTACTGCAGTTGTACAAGGCCTTGGTGAGACCGCACCTAGAATATTGTGTGCAGTTTTGGTCCCCTAATCTGAAGAAAGATATTCTTGCCATAGAGGGAGTACAGAGAAGGTTCACCAGATTGATTCCTGGAATGGCAGGACTTTCATATGAAGAAAGACTGGATCGACTAAGCTTATACTCACTGGAATTTAGAAGATTGAGGGGGGATCTTATTGAAACGTATAAAATTCTAAAGGGATTGTACAGGCTAGATGCAGGAAGATTGTTTCTGATGTTGGGGATGTCCAGAACGAGGGGTCACAGTTTAAGGATAAAGGGGAAGCCTTTTAGGACCGAGATGAGGAAAAACTTCTTCACACAGAGAGTGGTGAATCTGTGGAATTCTCTGCCACAGGAAACAATTGAGGCTGGTTCATTGGCTATATTTAAGAGGGAGTTAGATATGGCCCTTGTGGCTAAAGGGATCAGGGGGTATGGAGAGAAAGCAGGTACAGGGTTCTGAGTTGGATGATCAGCCATAATCATACTGAATGGTGGTGCAGGCTCAAAGGGCCAAATGGCCTACTCCTGCACCTATTTTCTATGTTTCTATGAAGTTGGGGTTACAGTCATATCAGGTGTGATTTTATTGACTAGAAGAGCAGGGTTTATGGGCTGAGTGACCCTTTCCTGCTCCTAATCAATATGTTTCTACTGGACTTAATACAATGTTCTTAGTTTTTCCATAGTGTACATTGATGATCTGGACATAACTATAGGGGCTACAATTAAGGTAGTTACCAACGATACTAAAATTAGCACTGTCTATTTTGATGTTGAGAAGGCAAGTTCTGGGCTGCAGGAAAATATCAACGACTGTATGGACATCAAAAAAGCAATTGGAATTCAATTTAGAGAAGTGTGTATAAATAAGACAAAGAAAAACATGGAAGGATCTCTGGAGGAACAAGAATCATCGAACACATATGGAACTGGTTAAGGAAGCCAAAAGGATTTGCCCCTTTAGCGGCAGAGGCACAGAATCACTGATTGTGACAGACAGAGGAATTAGGGATTGGGTATAAATGGGTCTTACACTGGTTACCAAGACATAATGAGAGGTCTATGGCATGGATTGATGCTGGGGCCTCACCCTTTTCAAATTTATATAACCAAATTGATGACAACATCAAAGGCCTAATTTTCCAGATTGTTGTTACAAAGATCGGTGGTAAAGTGAAGATGACACAAGGTCACCACCTAGGGAGATGCGTAGGTCAAGTGCACAAAAATTTGACAGATAGAACATAATATGGGAAAAATATACAATGATCTACTTTACAGGAAAATCAAAAAGGCATACTACCTAACAAGCAAGAGATTGCAAAGCTATGAGATGCAAAAGGAATTTGGTTGTCTGTGCATGATTTGTGAAAAGCCAGTGAGCAGGTAGATCAAGTAATTGATAAAGGTAACAGAATATTACTGTGTATTCTAAGAGGAATTTATCAGGTATTTAATCAGTTATGCAGAGCATTGGTAAGACTGCATCCGTATTGATCCTTCTTATTTAAGGATGGATGCATTGGAAATAGCTCAGATCACGGTGACAGGAATAATACCGGAAGTGGGCAAATGCCATTTTTTAAGCTGGTACAAACGTGATAGACCAAATGAGCTCCTTTGTGCTACAGATTTCTGTGGCTTCAATTACTTCCAAGCTTCTGGAGTTTCCTCACAACCATGTCGTGGTCAATGTGCAGGAAGCAAAGGCTGTGCTTCAGAACACTGGGCAAGGATATTTTTGGCCCAAGGCATTCCTCCACTGGAAAAATGCAGGCATTTCCTCCAACCACACTGATTCTTTGAGACCATCCAATCAGTGTTATTTTATCACTGATTAAAATTAACTGTAATTACTTCTGGTAAGATGGCAACGCGCTCGGTCACAATGGCCTCTCTGGGTCCAAACAAAGGTTTAATTGTTTGTCCTTTGTCTTTTTAAAAATAAAAATAATCACAAGATACTGCTGGATATTAAGAACATCAAGTACTGTAGGACTATCCCATTAGTAGTGAAGCTGGGCTTATGTATCATGTTGCTGCCTGCTATAGCCACCTAAGGAGGAAAGTGTTGGAGATGATGCGCAGTCCAACAAACAGCACAAATGATTGTCTTGGACATCTTTTTTGTGATCGCAAGACCCTGTGGGGCATTGGTAACGTAGAGTACTGCAAGGTAAGTTCATTGGAAAGACCAATGGCGGAGAGGCTGCATGGCCTCGATTGTTGCGCGGACCAGGCCCTCATGCTGCGCGGGGTTGCCTGTTGCAGCCAGCCAGGAAAGGAGATGCCAGAGGCATTGTGGCACAGCGGGTAGTCCGGGCTGGGTTTGGAGCTGGCCCCACCCATCAGTGCTGCCCTTCAGTGTTTGCTCAGTGAAAGACAAGCTCGATTGCGTTCAACTGCGGCTGCACTAGCGCGTGATGAGGAACTGCTGCATGCTTGATCTTGCAGAAACGTGGCTTCAGGGCAAACAACATGCCATCAATCTACAGGCCATGACACTACACAGGGACCTGGGCTATATTATTTTGTGACTATGTTTTTCTATCATAACCATGTGTTGTATGTGCTGTGTGTGACTATTGGTACTGTGTTTTGTATCTTGGCCCTGGAGGAAAGCAGTTTCATTTGGCTGTATTCATGAATATGGTTGAATGACAATTACATTTGAACTTGAACCGAATTCTAAATGGAAAGTTCTGCTGGAAGAAGTTGTTTCCCAGGAGAGGCCAGGGAGATGAGACAACTGCTGAATGCTGTTTATAACCACTATTTTTCACAGTGAGCACCGAGTGGAGGGAAAACTACTTGAAGAGTGGAACGTGCAATCTACAATGCTAAATTACACAGCGGCTGTGACAACAATTTACCTCACGTGTTTTCTGGAGGGAACTGTGGATCATGCAAGGGAATTAGGAGTGAAATAAAAATTATTCAGGCAGCAAAGATGCTCAGGGTGAACAAGGCCAAACCACTAAACATTATGTATTGATTCAGTTAAGTTTTCCCCTTTGGAAAAATTCACAATTACCTTTCAAACAGGAACAGTTGGTAAGAGCTGGAGTTAACCCATTCAAAGCCTGCAATCCTGGAGGCTGTAATTAATTTCAACAGCAGATCTTGTTTGTTTTTCTTTGGCCCCTGTCCTTTCCTAGAGGCATGAATGCAGGCTCCTCACTAAAGCAGTTAATGACAGCATATGGAATTAGATACAAAGGGTTGGCAAGCTGGTTGGTGACATTGATGAACTAGTTGTCGTAGCCTCAGAATTGCAGAGCCTTGTGCATCTCTACCCATAGTCATCTGCAGCTGGATGTACCTACCTTAGTACCTCATAAAATATGAATTAAGTTCTAATTGACGTATCTCAGCACTGACCCACAGTTAATTTGGCATGTTTTGGTGTAATATGTTCATCTGCTCATCTGTTTGTGCTGTTTGGGGCTGGGGCTGGTGGTGTGGATTGTGATACTGAATGCAGAATTTTACCAGAGCTTAGTTTCATATCTCACCTCAGTTTAGCTTTGCAATGCTTACAGCAGAAACAGGTGGTGTGGAAAATAAACTTATCAGCAACCAGCCGTTCCATGGGATACACCGTTTTATTGCAGGAAGTGCAGAGTTCCTGCGGCGTGGTCTTCATAAATGCCTGGAGTGAAAAGTAAAGTACATACACCATATTAACCTGAGCTTTCAGGCAATCAAAAGCCAGTAGCAGAAACCTGCACTACAAGTTCCCGCGGAAAAATAGCCTCGATAAATTGCACACTCCTTGGTTCTTTTTTCATTTTATTTTATTTGATATTTAGAGACACAGTACAAGAACAGATTCTTCTGGTCCAATGAGCCCGCATTGGCCAATTACACCTATGTGACCAATTAACCTACTGACCTGTGTGTCTTTGGAATGGGGGAGGAAATCAGAGGACCTGGAGGAAACCCAAGCAGTTATGGGCAGAACATAATAACTTCTTACAGACAGCAGCAGAATTGAGCCCAGATTGCTGGCACAACAATAGCATTATGCTAACTGCCACTCTACCATGCCACTGCAGTGAGCTGAGAACTTACTCAGAGTGCTGAAACAAAGGGTGGCTCTGTGGTGCCACTGTGCAAACATGCATTCAGACAAAGAAGGCCATAAGTGCTGGAGGTACAAACACTGCACTGATTGAAGATACGGGTAATGCAGTCCTTCTTCATCAGTCATCCCATTGTTACCATTCTGAGAATCACAACAACACTGAGCCATTGACCCTGAAACTAGTGCTGAATACTGCGGTTTTGTGCAATGATCAACATACACCCTCACAGCAAGAAGTTAAATTTACTCAACACATCTGTGGCTGCTGTCTGGAAATATGTTACCTAGTGCTCCTTCTCTTTCACCCTCTCCATTATAGGCTGGAATGTTGCCAAGGGTCACAAAAGATGCCAGAATCTAGAGCAACAAACAAGAAGCTGGTGGAACTCAGTGGGTCAGGCTGCATCTGTGTAGGGAAATAGACAGCAGATGTTTCAGGTCAAGACCTTCATCTGGACTGAAAGACAGAAAAGAGATAGCCGGTATAAAGGGGTGGAGTGAGAGATGGTGAGGAGGTGTGATAGGCAGATGGAGGAAGGAAGAGAGGAAATCATGACAGAAGCTGGCAGGTTATGTGGATGATGGAATCAGATAGAGAAAGAGTTGTGGAGCATGGAATCTAATAAGGGAGGTGGGATGAGCAGATGTTAATAGTAAAGGGAAGGGACGTGGTGGAAGGATTCTGAACGTGTTGGGAAGATGGAATGGGTAGAGGATCCTGCCAGATTTCTGCTGATCCTCAGCACGAGTCTAATCTCATCATTCCTAATGCTGGGCAATGACAACTTCCAATTGGTGTGAATGAAGGAATTGGATTTTTTGCTTCCTATCAGCAGGAACATGTCGATAACCTGGTGTGGCATCATTCCATAGATTCTGGAAGTGGCAATGCTTATTACTCTCATTAATAACTAGGAACTGTCAAAGTACTGTAGAAAATGCAGATATGAAATAAAAGCAGAAAATGCCAGAAATATTCAGTAAGTCAGGCAGCATTTGTGCAGACAGTGCTTCAAGTCAATGGCCTTCCCTCGGAACTTTCAAGATATTTCTAGCAAATCTAGGAAGAATCAATTTGAAGAACTGTGCACAAGCTGTCCACTAGAAGAGGACAGCTTTCCATCGGTTCCTCTTGCCTGCCTTCACAGTCTGCATTAGTCTGAGGATTTTAGCAACTGGCACCAGAAATACAGGATGTGATGTAGAAAATCTGGAAACACCAGAAATTTCTGCTTAAGAGCAGAAGCTAAGAGATTATTGGACTGAGGTATTCAAGGTCATGAATGATTTTGACAGAGTAAATAAAGAGATTGCTATAAGCATCATAACACAGAGAACACAAACTGAGGATGATTTGGGTGGGGGGGGGAAGAGAAGAGGAGCGAACTTGAGAAAATTACTTTAAAAACAAGAAGCAATGTGAATATAATCTTGAGATCTAGAGTACACCAACAGACTGCTGGAAGTAAAAGTATCTTTCAAATTAGAACTGGTTAAACATTTGAAAGAGAAAAAATCCATCATTCTGGGGAGGGAAAGTGAAGAGAGTTTACTTGGTTCACGGCATTGATCAGTTGGCCGTATGCCACCCTCCAGTGGTGTATCATTCTACAGCTTAAGTTGTTTGGCTTCATGCTCCTCAGCTTTATTGCTAATAATAGTCATGGAGTCACAGAAGAGTACAGCAAAGAAACAGGCCCTTTGGCCCACCTAGTCCATGACAAACCATTTAGAGTCAGTTGCCTAAATCTGGGGCCAGGGCCTGGCACAAGACCAATGCAAAGCAAAAACTTAGAGATACGGAAGACTGAGCTCCAATTTGCCTCAGCCAGCTTGGACTTTGCCACTGGTTGTACACTTCACTGGGGTTACCATAAAGACGGGAAGTGCCTTGCATCAGTGGCAGTCCTGTCTTGTCAATGAAACAACTGAATGGTTACACTTAAATGCTGGAGGAACCCAGCACTCAAACAGCATTTATTGGAGGGAAATGAACAGTTGACATTTCAGCTTGAGATCTTTCATCAGGACTGGCAGCTGGATCTGCTGTGTTCCTTCAGTATCTTCTGTCTCCACAGAAACATTTGCTGCTGAGATCTGCAGGGAAAACTTCCCAATCAGCCATCACAGTTTTGACAGTTTATCCACGCTTCCTGCTGACCCTTCACCAAGAAAACTGTGACCAATCACAAGCACTCTTCTCTGAACAAATATATCGTGACACAGGAACTTGCAGATCAGCCAGGACTGGTATTTTTCTCCATAAATACCACACTTAATTCTCATACTCCTACTCACCTGTTCTCTTAACTATATATTTGCATACTGCATTAAGTAACCATTTGGAGCAGAGAAACATGTGATATCAATTGCTTACATAAATTTCTTATTAAAATAATTTTTTGGTAATGATCTGAAAGATTGTGTCCACCCTACATTGAAATGTTGCCAATTTTATTCTATGTTTGCACATCCTCCTGCTCTACTTTTGTGCCAGAAGGAAGCCCACAACTGGCATTCAGCACCAGAATATTATCATTGGGTCCTCCAGTTTTGTAAAGAGCAGATTTGCATTGTACGTGTGGGCATTCCTCATCCAAGCCTTGACCTTGTCATATGCATTTGAGAGAAGACTACATTTTGCAGTTACCCCCTTATAAAGCAGTACCAGTAATATTGCGGGCATGTTGCCTGTCTGTCCAGCCACTCAGTGTAGCATGTCGCAGAAGGAACCAAGGAACATAAACAGGAAACAGTTCAATTACAAGAAGAGCTTTGGTGCAAACCCAACCTGCCTGCTAAATGGGGGAAGGCAGTAAAACTACAGCTTGGTTCTGGTTGACAAGTTGGTTTGCTGTCACTAGTGTTAGTAATTATATACAATGCCTGTGTGTGGATTGTAAGTATCTATTTAATATTAATTAAGCATAACAGTTGGCTCAGATCATGCTACATATCCAATAACTCTAAGGTTTATTAAGACTCTGGTCAGGCTGCACTTGGAGTATTGTCAACAGTTTTGGGCCCCATATCTCAAAAAGGATATGTTGTCACTGGAGAGAGTCCAAATGAGGTTCACGAGGGTGATTCTGGGAATGAAGGGGTTAACATATGGGGAGCATTTGGCAGCTTTGGGCTTGTACTCACTGGAATTTAGAAGAATGTGGGGGGATCTCACTGAAACCTACCAAATGTTGCAAGGACTAGATAGGGTGGCTGGGGAGAGGATGTTTCCTCTGGTGCAGATATCCAGAACTAGAGAACAAAGCTTCAAAATTGAGGGGTGATCCTTTAGAACAGAGGTAAGGAGGATTTTTTTTAAGCCAGAGAGTAATGAACCTGTGGAATGCTCTGCTCCAGACTGCAGTGAAAGCCAAGGCAGTCAGTATATTTAAAGTGAAAATTGAGAGTTTCCTGATTGGTCAGTGCATTAAAGGGTATGGTGAGAAGGGAGGTGTATGGGGTTGAGTGGGATCAGGGATCAGCCATGATGGAATAGCAGAGCAGACTTGATGGGCTGAATGGCTCAATTCTGCTCCTATGTCTTGTGATCTTTTAGTCTTTTCAAACTCACAAATCACAAGGGACCTTTTAATAGACTGTGACCTATCGCCGCTGAATGCAAGCTGATACAGTAAGAATGCAGTATTGTACCTGTCTTTGCCCTTTATCCTCAGCTCCCCCATTTTACCTCACTTGTGCAGCAACAACAGCTGAAATGGTCACAGATGTCTCCCAAACTATCAACCTCATACAATGTAGAGAAACAGGGTCTCTCAGGTTATTCCTAATGAAAAATGTCAGGTTCACCAGGCTTCCCAGGGTTTTAGGTTAGCATCTCACTTTTGCACCAAAAATTTAGGACCTTTGGATTAATTATTTACAACTTGGATGGAATGTTCCTACCTCAAGCTACACACAAGATCCAGCCACAGTAGAGAGATAATGACCAAAATATGTTTCTGTTTTGTTGGTTGTGGATTAAATAATTGTGATGCCCCAAAAGAGAAATCCCCTGCGAGTCTCTAAATTGTGTCATGGGCAATTGGAGACCAAGTACGGTCAGCCAGACTTTGTGTTTGAGTTTTGAAGTGGAGCTTGAGCTGTCAGTCTTCAGACTCAACTAAGAAGCAAGTGTTTTATCTCTGAGCCACAGCTAAGAGTTTAATCCTATTGCCAAACGCTACCAAACATAGTAATGAAGCAGCAATTTAGACACTTCCTCCTTACAGCCAGCCTCGATGTAACAGTTCTCAAAGCCTTACTGAACAACCCAACTAATTAACCTTTGGACTGGACTTGGAGACAATGAAAGATGATCCAAACTGAACTGGACTAGCCCTATAAGTGAAAGCAAAAATTACAATGCACTGTTAACCCAGCCCCATTTACGGAAATGTCCAATGCAATTTACCAAGGGATGTAAGCTGATCTAGAAATATTCATCATGTTTCACTTATGTGAAAAATAATTTTCAATTGCATAATAGTGAAAAAATGGTAGTCTACAATTAAATTTCAAGACAAGTCACCGTTTCTTTCCATGCTGGAATATCTGGACCAGGCTTCAGAGCAAGCTCTGTGCAAGAATGGAAATGAAGAACTAAACAGTACTAAACATCTCAAGCAGATAATGCCCCAATATACCCAAGTGTTTGCCTCTGAGCTGATCCATCATTATTCCCATAGGATTCTTCTAGGACAAACTGCTGCATAAGATTGCTCTCTGGAAGTCAGCAAAAGAACTGCCATTCCTACTCCCATGTACCCCTCAACCCCAGCCTGCCTGGTCCCATGCTGTGCACATTTTGTCTCTGAACTATCTACTGAATGTACACAAAGTGCCAGGGACAGAGCTGATCAGGAGTACTATGTTCGGAAGTCTCAGGTTACTAGGCAAGAGACTTAAAGTTACAGCCCCAAGCCATTTCTGTCAGGACAGAGAGACACAAACAGGCTGTTTATGAAGAGTGGCTGTGTCTCTAGGGTTTACAGAGGCTCAGGCTGTCTTGCAATTGTCATTGCTTGGTTGCCTTTTGTTTGTTCAATCTTGTTGATATGGCACAGAAACAGGTCATTTGGCCCACTAAGTCTGTGCCAGCCATCAAGCACCCATTTTTTCATTAATCTTACCCTAACCCAAAGAATTGCCTCCCAAAAGCACAGGAACACCTTTGTCAGAAGGACTAGTGGTTTTAGGAGGCAGTTCATCACCTCCTCTCAAGGATAGCTAGAGGTGGACAATAATTGTTGCCTTCAGCAGCAACACCCAGATCCTATACAATGAACTAAAAAAAGCGATCACATGATGACAATTGCCAGGCTGTCTTGGCCTCAGTAACCCCCTAGAGACACAGCAACTCTTCATAAACAGCCTGTTTATGTCCCTCAATCTTGACAGAAATGGCTTGGGGCTGTAAACATCCAATCAGATGCTCTGAAATGAATAGCTGATGTCTGTTGTGAATTATGAGATAGTTCAGTTTTGCAGCTGTACTCCAGTGGGAGCCATTTTATCTGCTGTTGAAATGCTGCTTTGCACCCTTGACCCCAGAGTTGGGCTTCTGATTTCTGTTCCCACTCCTTGAGAAGAATCATCTTTTAAGCCCCACTTCTGATAAGTAAAGGAACTCTGAGACACAGCTGAGCACTATAATAAACTGGGCATTACAATGACTGGATCAGGATTCTGGTGTGAAGAAGCAGATGGAAATGATCCACAGAAAACTCCCTTTGTGATGAGAGCAGATCCAGATCAGCAAGACACTTTAATGGTTTGCAACTGATGTACCCATTCGATTCTCGACCAGAATGCTTCAAATCACTTCAGGGTCCTCTCCCTTTCTGTAGAGATCACTCTCCCCATGACTCTTTTGTCCACTTATCTCTCCCTACCAATCTCCCTCCTGGCATCTCTCCCTGGGACTGTGCTAAGTACCGCATCTATGCCTACATCTCTTCCCTCACCATCATTTGGGGCCCTAAACAGTCCTTCCAGATAAAGCAGTGCTTTGCTTACAAGTCTGTCACTGTCAATTACTTCATCCGGTACTCCCGGTGTGACATCCTCTACATCAGTGAGACCCAACACAGGTAGGGGGAACTGCTTCATTGGGTACATTCACACCATCTGCTGCAATGGCCAAGATCTCCTGTTAGCCACCCATTTCAATTCAAGTTCCCATATGCATGTCCATGGCAATAGACAATAGACAGTAGGTGCAGGAGTAGGCCATTCGGCCCTTCAAGCCAGCACCACCATTCACTGTGATCATGGCTGATCATACACAATCAGTACCCCGTTCCTGCCCTCTCCCCATATCCCTTGACCCCGCTATCTATAAGAGCTCTATCAAACTCTCTCTTGAATTCATCCAGAGACTTGGCCTCCACTGCCTTCTGGGGCAGAGCATTCCACATATCCACCACTCTCTGGGTGAAAATGTTTTTCCACATCTTTGTTCTAAATGGCCTACCCCTTATTCTTAAACTGTTGCCTCTAGTTCTGGATTCACCCATCAGCGGGAACATGCTTCCTGCCTCCAGTGTGTCCAATCCCTTAATAATCTTATATGTTTCAATCAGATCCCCTCTCATCTTTATAAAATTCCAGTGTATACAAGCCCAGTCACTCCAATCTTTCAACATATGACAGTCCCGCCATTCTGGGAATTAACCTTGTGAACCTACGCTGCACTCCCTCAATAGCAAGAATGTCCTTCCTCAAATTTGGAGACCAAAACTGCACACAATACTCCAGGTGGGGTCTCACCAGGGCCCTGTACAGCTGCAGAAGGACCTCTTTACTCCTATACTCAATTCCTCTTGTTATAAAAGCCAACATGCCATTAGCTTTCTTCACTGCCTGCTGTACCTGCATGCTTGCTTTCATTGACTGATGTGCAAGAACACCTAGATCTCGTTGTACTTCCCCTTTTCCTAACTTGACTCCATTTAGACAGTAATCTGCCTTCCTGTTCTTGCCACCAAAGTGGATAACCTCACATTTAACGTCCTATTAACCACTACGTTACCATGGCACCCAGGGTAGTGGTGGAAACTGGTGGATGGGCTGGGAGAGTTGATACAAGTGGGTGATGGAAGGGCCATTATCTCTAGCATATTGGGCAGATACAAAAGCTGACCAAAGTCTCACTGACCATATCGTGGAGAGAAGTTGTCCAGACTCCCTCAGTGTCTCAAAATGAAATACTGCCTGTAAACACAAAGTTTGTCTTAATTAATTTTTTAGAATGGGAATGTAGGTAGGGATGAGTCAGTAAGAAAGCTTGATTCTACCTTAACCCCCAGCCCATGGTCACTAGAATCACTGGATTCACTGCTGGGACTTAGGTTCATTTTTAGTTGAGAAGTGGTTAGGTCAATGGTGGAGCCTTATGATACTTGCATTCCTGTCACCCACTTGCTGGTGCAGCCACTTCCTTGCTGTGCCTCAGGATGGTGGGGTTCAGGACCATCTGATGGGGTGGTAGCACCCAGACTTGGTATCTCTGGTGGCTCTGCCATTCAGTGGTCCAGCTCCACTTGGCTCAATGGTGGGCAGTGCAAGTCCCCCCCTGCCCATTGCCAAGGTGCCTGGTTCAGTCGGGGGACCCTTATGGGGGTTGACATTGGTCAACATTGTCCTTATAATTACTTGCCAAAAATATCAGCTTGAGCAAACTGCTAAATTAAGGCAGACATCAGCCCTAATTAATTTTAGCTTTTTCTTTCTCCTGGATGATTCATGTGGTAACCCCAGTGACTTTCACCAGTGGGAGGGTGGGGAGTGGTAGGTACAAAAGGCCAGACCCAATACCACAAAGAAATAAGACCAGGGCTTTAATGTTAGTTATCTATAAAACACAAGAAATGATGCTACTGGTGAGGATGAGGGATGTTCAAGGAACTACCATATGCAATGATGAATATCTGATGGTTCAAGGTGCACCACAGGGTTGCCAGCCTGGCGAACACCAGCTGGTACATGTTGTGGCCACAACTTGCCAATGGACAATGGGCAGGCATTAGGCAGAAAGATCCAGCCCACTGTTCATTAGGCACAGTGCAGACACAGGAACAGTGAGAGCGATTGCTCTCCACTTCGGGACAGGATGCTAAAAGGTTACCCCAATAATGAGTGGCAGCTTGAGGGAGGGAATGTGATTTTACCACAGGCCAGTTCTTTGCCAGCAGCTTTTTCCTAGAAGTTGTTGGAGGACCAGAGGTTTTGGCCTGTGTCACTTCTCCAATCACCTTTGTTGTCCTGCACCATTACACCACCCTGCACTAGTGCCCTTAGAATTCACGGGCTCACAGTTGCTCCGGGCCCTGTCACCAGCAACACAGGCAGTGGTTCAATAGATGCAACAAGTGAAGGGACGGAGAGAGAATGTTGCAGACTCACTGACCCTCCCTGGTCTCCCCAGCCCCTCTCCAGACTTCTCCCAAGGTGTGAACCCCCCCCCCCCCCCCCATGTGCCAGGCAAGCATGATCTTGACCACGCAGGAGCCCTGGAGAGAGGTTAGCCAAGCTTAAATTTTGGAAGCATGAGTTAATCTGAGATAAATCAGCAGGGAACTGAATAATTTGATTGAAATGTTTGAGGTGGTAACAAATGAGCACAATATATATCACCCTGACTGACATCAGCCCCAGGGTAAATATCAGAGAACATAGTTCACATAGCCCCACACAGATTAGGATGACCACATGGCTTTAAGATGGCCACTCAGAAAGGATCACAAGAAGTGCTCTATGCAAGAAACAGTAGAAATCCCTTAGGTGTTCATACAAATGAGCTACTTCTAACCTGCTATAACATGGATTAAGTGTAGTCTCATGCTATACTATGAACTAAACTATAGCTTTGGGGGGGGGGGGTAATAGATGATTGATAACATAAGCACACATTTACTGCAAGTGTGTACTCATTCTGGTCACCCGTTCATCAGTGTGGAAAGATTCACAACAACTAATACAGGCAGCCTGTTCCAAAAGGAACAACACATTGAAGAGAATCATGCTACTACTTCCTCTGTGATGACAAGCAGAAACAAGCATGGTTATGAACTATTTGTCATTCAGAATCAATGTTGAACTGACTTTTCATGTTAGACCTACGGAATGTTGAATCCATTTGCCAAGAGCAGAAGGATTCCCTCCCTGTTTACTGCAAAAGTATGTCTCCCTTGGCCAACATAAAATAGTACAGCACAGGAACAGGCCCTTTGGCCCACAATGTTGTACCAAACTAATTAAACTAGAAATTAAATGCCTCACTAATCTCTTCTGTGCAAACAATGTCCATATCCCTTCACTCGTTGCACATCCATGTGTTTACCCAGGAACCTCTTGAATGACTCATATTTACCTCCACCCCCACTCCTGGCAGTGCAATCCAGACGCCCAGCATTCTCTGTTTAAAAATCTTGCCCTGCACATCTCCCTCTCACCATGAATGCATGATCTCCAGTGTTAGACATTTTAACCATGGGAAAAAGATGCCAGCAGTTTATCTAATGCCTCTCATAATCTTATAAACCTCTATCAGGTCTCCTCTCAGTCTCTGCTGCTGCAGAGAAAATAACACAAGCTTGTCCAAACTTTCCTAATAACACACTCCCTTTGATCCAGGTAGCATCCTAGTAAACCTCTTTTGCACTTTCTCCAAAGTCTTCACATTCTTCTGAATGCAATACTCCAGATGTAGCCTAACCAGATTTTTATAAAGTTGCAACATAGCTTCCCAATTCTGAATTCGGTGCCTCAACTAATAAAGGTAAACATACGTAAACCTTCTTTACCACCCTGCGCAACCATCATCAGGGAGCTATGGACTTGGCCCCAAGATCTCTGTACATCAACACTGCTCAAGGTTTTGCCATTAACAGTTTTGCCTTTACACTTGATCTCCCAAAGTGCAAAACCTCACTTTTGGCTGGGTTAACTTGATCTATCCATATCTGAAACTGATCAATATCCCAGTGTATCCTTTGCCAATCTACAACACAACCAATCTCCATATTGTCTGCAAACTTGTTAACCCAACTATTCATGTGTTCATTCAGGTTATTTGCACACTGTACATCACAAACAGCAGAGGTCCCAGTATTGATCCCTATGGAACATCACAAATCACCAGTTAGCCAGTACTATTGATTGTAGTTCCATTCTATAACCTTACTATGTAGGAATTTCCTTACACTAGGCTTCAAAATGTTCCTGGTTACCCTGATGATTTGATGGGGGTTGAAAAATTTCATCAAGGTCTAATGACCCTCTACTCTGGAATTCTTGATGCATGTTTCCTGAGCAGAGAGTGGACATTTGCAAAATATATCCTTTTGTGCCAGCACAAATATAGAGAGACATGGAATTTTGATGAGAAGACTGAACTCCCACAGAATTCTCTATGTTTATTTATAGTCAAGTAGTTTACTTATATGTCAAGTCTGTCATAGCATCTCCTTTTAAAGAAAAATATCATGGAAATTAAATACTGAATCGATTGAGAACAGGAACACAGTCGAGAACTGCAAGCTCTTCCTAAATAGGCAATAAAGCACATGCAATATATTTCCACCACACCATTTACCTACTTCCTTTTCTGTTCAACGGTGTTTTTCATTTTGTATCTTCTTCTTGTAATTTGTCAAAGTCAAACCAGTTTCCTGTTTACCATCACACAAAGTTGTGGTATGTTTCCAAAGCACTGTGACTTGTTGTGTGGTGGTATCAGAATTGTTTATGTGACTAACCGTTAGACTAAAGGCAGTTATCAAGTTCTCCTGCTGAGTTCTTACATAGTGTGCTTTTGAAAATTTTCCTCTATTATCCAATAGCCTTGAAGGTGCAGATTTTTGCCTGAAGGGAGTTAAGAGTAATCCCAATCTCATTATCATTCAATAACTGAAATTTAACCTTTCTAGCAAGCATTGCTTGGATTCCCTCTAAATTAAATAGTCATGTCAAATACTATCACAGTTTTCTGACTTTGTTTTCCAACTATCAAACAGACTCCCTGTCCATTTTTCCATTCAGATATACCTGATCTGCTTTACCCTCCACGTCATTTGATTTATGCCTAGTTGTATGTAGAGTCCTTGACACAAAACTTTGACTTGGTTTTCTCTCTCCGCCGATGCTGCCTGAACTGCTGAGTGTCTCTAACATGTTCTGTTTTGATATGACTTGTGTCACCCCTTGACATGGACACAGGCATATCAGACCCCAATACAAGAATGCTCAAAGACAACATCAACGCAGGGCCACCTGGACTGCTGAGAACACAGCAATTCATGACTTGTCTCACAGAGGGCAATCACAGAGCTTAGACATTCTATGATGGATGTTCAAGAACACATGCACAGTTGAATGAACCCTTTCTACATAGTCTCTTGCTGCGGCCCAGATGTGAGATCTCAGAGCAGGGGTTGGGGATATGTCTGCACAGTCAAATTGGATCCTCAATTTTTCACTAGAAGACCCTGTTCAGTTGACAAAAACATCTCCTCCACAAACTCCATCAGCACCGGTGCACCACAAGGCTTAGCCCCCTGCTCTACTTGCTTTATACTTATGACTGAGAGACTAAGCACAGCTCCAAAGCCATATTTAAGTTTGCTGACAACACCGTCACTGGCCGAATCAAAGGTAGTGATGAATCAGCATATAGCAGGGATTCTGAAAATCTGGCTGAGTGGTGTCATAACAACCTCTCACTCAATGTCAACAAGACCAAGGAGCTGTTATTGACTTCAGCAGGCAGAAACTAGAGTTCCATGAGACCATCCTCATTGGGGAATCAGAGGTGGAGAGGGTCAGCAATTTTAAATTCCTCAGTGTTACCATTTCAGAGGACCTGCCCTGAGCCCAGCACACGTGCAATTACAAAGAGAAAGCATGGCAGGGCCTCTACTTCCATAGAAGTTTGCAAAAATCCGTGATGATGTCTAAAACCCTGACAAGCTCCTATAGGTGCGTGGCGGAGAGTATATTGACTCTTTGCATCACAGCCTGGTAGGGAAACACCAACATCTTAAAAAACGCAGTGGATATGGCCCAGTCCATAACAAGTAAAGCCCTCCCCATCATTGAGCTCATCTACACAGAGCACTGTTGCAGGAAAGCAGCATCCATCATCAAGGACCCCCACCATTCAGATCATGCTCTCTTCTCACTGCTACCATCAGGAAGGTGGTACAGGAACCTCAGAACCTACATCACCAGGTTCAGGCACAGTTATTACCCCTCAACCATCAGGTTCTTGAACCAGAGGGGATAACTTCACTTGCCCCATCACTGAGCTGTTCCCCAACCTATGGACTCACTTTCAAGGACTCTTCATTTCACATTCTCAACATTCATTGTTTGTTTATTATTACTCTCTTTTTGTATTTGCAGTGTGTTGGGTGGGGCCTTTCACTGATTTACTTGGATTTACTGTGTATGCCTGCAAGTCCACTGCGATCAGGTCGCTTTCACTGTGTGCTGCGTCTGCGAGGCTGAGTCGGGCGGTGCCGTGGAAGTCCATAGCGGGGGTACTCCCTTCTGCCGCCGGCGTGGGATGACGAGTCTATTGGGACCCTGAGGATTTCTGGAAACTGTGTGGTGGTTTCTTTCAAACTTAATGCCTTTTAAAATCTTTGGACTATTTTTACTGTGCCCATGGATTGTCTTTTTTTAATCAATTATGCTATTGTTTGCACTGTTGTAACTATGTGGTTTTGTGCAGGTCTTGTAGCTTTAGTTTTTGGTCTTGTTTGTCTGGTGGGATTGGATCTCCTTTCCGGGGAACGCGCTAAGACTGGAGCGCGATATTAATACGCAGCAGCCTCTCCGGACTCTGGATTGGGGATTGCCAAACGTTATGTGGATTTTCTGGTGTAGTCTGTTTTGTCATGCGTTTTTGTGATAACATTCTGGAGGAGCGTTGTCTCATTTTTTAACTGCATTGCATTTATGGTTTCTAAATGACAATAAACTAAATCTGAATCGAAAATGTATCTCAGGGTTGTATATGGTGACATGTATGTACTTTGATAATAAATTTGCTTCGAACTTTCAGATCAATGGGCAATTGGAGAGAGCACCACAGGCAGAAGCTTAGAGCTGAGAATGAGGCAGTGGTTGGTCAGGGAAGTCGAAGAGAGGCAATAGCAGGCAGGGTATCAGAGGTAAATGTCAGAAGTGATGATCAAGCTGATCAGGAGTTCGGAGGTCCCAACTGACTATTAATTACCTACTTACACAAATCCCATGTTTACTGCCCCACATTACCTGGGGCAATTTATAATGACCAATTAACCCACCAGCCCCAGATAACTGAAGTATAATCTCCCTACCTCTGTACTTAAACCCCTCAAAGCAAACAGTAACATTGTTAGCTCCCTAAATACCTTTTGTGAATCATTCACCTTGATCAGTTTGTACCTCAGATGTCTGTGATCTCTCAACATTTAGATAACATGCATTCTTTCAACTTTTTCTTCATAATGGGACAATTTTACATTTCTCCACATAATATTCCCTTTGCCAGATCTCTACCCATTCACATTGCTATAAAGAGCAGTTGTAACTAAATGGGCAAAGTTCTTTGTACAAATTGTGAAAGCTGATGAGTTTTGCTGACTTAGCAGCAGCTTGACATCACTGTTCAAGTCCAGTGGTTTTTGTAAACTGGGTGTTACACATTCACAGAAGAGTCACATACAACTTCAGGCTTCTGCTCAGCCCTCCAATCACAAAGATATTCCAGAACCAAAATTCTGAGAGTTAAAGGAGGTGATGGATCAGATAAAGAATTAGCTTAGCTTGTAATGATAACTGATCCTGGAGTGATTGGTGCAGTTAGTGGACTGGAGTACATTTTATGAGTGGCTGGAGAACATTTAATGAGTTTGAACTTCAGCCAAGGTGGTGGCAAATTGCTATCTGTGATTTTTGTGGTCTCTAAGACAGGAACAGCACATTTAAAGTTAAGGAGCAGGGACTGCAGGTTGCAGTCAATAGAATGGACTGGAAGGTGTGCTATTGAAATCACTAGCTGGACCGTTGTATTACTGGCTTTTCAGATGAAGTGGGTGATGCTTGGGGTGGGGGTGGTATCTTGAGCGGATGAGGTTTTTGCTCATGACTGGAGGTGTGTGAACCCTCAACCCTCCATAGTGTCTCAAAAGTACATTAACAACATACTTTGTATGCAAGACCAAACATTTTTGCTTTGTGCAGCAGAGTTTCGCATCAGTGGGTAGGCACTACTGTCACTAATGTGTTGACTTGAATGTGGTGGTGCTGGGGCCTTGGCACTTGGTTTGGTGACTGCATTGAAATGATCGTTGATTAATACACTTAGGTACATGAGCTTGTTAATGCAAATAACTAATCAGCTAATCATGTGGCAGCAACTCAATGCATAAAATCATGCTAAGTCAAGAGCTTCAGTTGTTCAAACCAAACATCAGAATGGGGAAGAAGTGATCTAAGTGACTTTGAGCGTGGAATGATTGTTGGTGCCAGAGTAGGTGGTTTGAGTATCTCAGAAACTGCTGATCTCCTGGGATTTTCCACACACAACAGTCTCTGGAGTTTACATAGAACGGTGCGAGAAACAAAAAACCTCCAGTGAGTGGCAGTTCTGTAGTCAAAAGCGCATTGTTAACGAGAGAGGTCAGAGGAGAATGATCAGACTGGTTAAGCGGACAGGAAGGTGACAGTAACTCAAATAACCACACCTTACAACAGTGGTGTGTAGAAGAGCATCTCTGAATGCACAACATGTCGAACCTTGAAGTGGATGGGCTACAGCAACAGAGCACCATGAACATACACTCACTGGCCACTTCATTAGGTATGGGAGGTACCTAACAGAGTGGCTACTCTGTATGTGTGTGCATGCAAGCACATTACACTTATCTAAGGTAAATCTTTCCTGAATAAATTGAATTAGACATTAGAAACATTCAAAATCTTTAATAATGTTAGAGTTGGGGGTTCACGATTTTAGGGACTGGTGGGAAGATGTGTCATCATTTGTCCAGTTCTTGGCTCTTACATTACTCACACACTGCAGGATTCCCCTCACCACCATATCAAACTGCTCCATCGATAGTTTGAGCTTTCACCTTTGTTACATAGAGAAATCCATAAGGCCCTAGTCATTCACCAACTTTCAAGGCTGATTTGCCCCAAGTTTATGAATTGTTTCTCATTTTTAGTTATCCTCTTGAAGCTTTACTGAATATTTACCCCAGTGTGGAGGTAACAGGAGGCTGGAACATCGTACCCAGGGCGCGACTTGGTTTCACACTGATCTCCCATTACTCTGATGAAAGAGCTCAATGCTGCCTTTGCTTCATTTGCAAAATCCTTCATCCAATCTTACTTTGTTAAGCATTTGCCCCATTTGTTTTCATAATGTGCAAGACTCACCTGCAGTGGACTTCTTCGCCCTCTTGAATTTGGACAGCCCAAGCTAGCCGAGTTCAAAATTGGTGGTAATTCACATCTTAACAAGAGGCCAAAGCAGTAAACCCAGCTGCAGTACTATGAAGGGTTAAAGTATCTGGAGTCTAAATCTAACATGTCTTTATAAATAGACACACAATCACATATCTTTAACATACAGACTTCCATGGTGCATTGATATTAATGGTCAGCATTATCTGAATGTCAATCCAGAGTCCATGGAAGTTGTGTGGAAAGGTGCCAAAACATCCTTCTCAAGGCACAACAAAACAGAATTAACCCCTTGTGTTCCATTGCAGAAGCTTTCCCTATTTTTACATATTAAGTTGACTTACCGTTATCAAATGGTTGAAACTTGAATCCTCTTTGCTACTCCACCCAGCCCACAGCCAATTCTTCCATTCTTTTCTCTATAATTTTTGTCCCACATAACTTGGCCTCACAATCTGTGACGTAGGTACTGTATGAGCATCACCAAGTGAAGCAGTCGACACTTAGGTAGCCTTTATTTAAATGTATCTGCATTACTCAAAAAATTCTCATCACCCTCTGAATAAACACCCTTGTCCTGGATTTCTTATTATCACATCTATTTACAAGTCCTAGACTAGTCTCCCCAACAAGTAGATCACATTCTCTGTTGGCAGTACTCTTGACGCCTGACCTCGCGCAAACTGATGGTCTCATTGGCTTGAGAATCTGTTTCTCAAGTATACTCCTCAGTTGATTTTACCCTTCGTGATCTATAACCAATCCAGGATTCTCCTTTCACACAATCACCTCTTCAGTGCTCAGCCCGACTGCATGTACTATGCAGAGGTATCAACCGATTTTCAAACCTCTATAGCCCCACTTCATCCACATGGGCCCAGATTCAAACTGGGCCCTGTACCTACCATGGGAGGTACAGTACCAACTGGCCAAATGAGTCCTTTCCTGAGCATTCACTAAGCTCAAGCACCCCTGGGTAGGCAGCTCCAACTGGTTATGCTTCTGCACTCTTGCAAATCATACAATGAAAGACTCCTTGCTCACTTCGGAGAAAGTAATGTTTCTCAGCCTGTGAAGTAATTCGTAAAGCGTTTGCCATGTAGAAAATGGAATCAGAATCAGGTTTATTATGACTGTCATCAATCATGATATTGGTTGTCTTACAGCAGCAGTACAGTGCAATACATTAACAATTACAAGTTACAAAATAAATAGTGCCAAAGATACTGAGGTAGTGTTAATGTGTTCATGGCAGAGAGGAAGAAGCTGTTCTTAAAACACAGAGTGTGGGTCTCCAGACTCCTGAACCTCTTCAGCAAGGTGAGTGCATGTCCCGGTTTGTGAGGAGTGAAGGATGGCGAGGGAAGCAGACTAAAAAGTTTGCCCACAAACACCCATTAACTAAATCGTCCTGATCCTCTTGCCTCGTTCTCTCCATGACTCCATGGGAAGAAGAGCACAGGATTGATACACCAAACTGCAAGTGCAGGTTTCTGTGGTGAGATAACTCAAGTGGCCTTTTCTATCTGCAACTGCCTTTCTTTCACAAAAGGTCCTTACAGCAGTAACAAGGGGCCCAGCAGCCTCGAGATGGGGATGTCTTCTTCTGGAAGCGCTAATCCCATCTTGTTTTAATACAAGTAGAGGGGTGGTACAGAGGATAAGAATCTGGTTTAACCCCCTATCATTAAAGCATTTGGTTTCCTTATATTTAATGAATGTGATCATTCCCCAGTGCTGTTGGAGTTAACATTTTAGAGTACAGTTGAGCTGACACTGCGTGAAATTTTGGTGGATGTTTACGATTTGTGTTCCTTGGCTCTTATTTATGGGCATATTAGAATGATGTTAGCCAGAGAACCTCAAGGTAAAGAAATACACATGTCAGTATAGTTTAGTTCAGAATGAAACATGATATGGTATCATTAATTATTATCGCCAGCACTTTATGATAAATAGACATGCATTTTTTTTAAAGATTAAAAGGCAACTCAAATTGGAAAGAGACAACAACAAAGTTTAGCTTTATTTGGGAAAAGATAGGACTGTTTATATTTTCTGCAGTAAGACAAGATGGTGGAATAGCTCTGCTGAGACATAGCGAGGGTCTGAAAGACCAAATGGCCTCCTTCTGGGACATAAGTGACTAAGATATTGTGTCTACCTTGTAATGAAATGCTGTATAACAGAATGAGGCCTCAGGAATCATGTTGAGCTATCACCAGCTCAATAGAAATTTGGTCTCTCATAGCAAAAAGCATGACTTGGGCTGCCTGTCCTTGTTCAAAGTTCTCTTGCTACTTTGTTTTGGACAAGATCACAGGATTGTCATGGTTCAGCCATTATTCAATTTTCACTACATTCCAGTGATATGAAGTGAGGGACATATGGAGGGAATAGCCTTGCTCTTCAATTAGCTCCATTGGATCTTTTACATCCACCTGCCAGGGACTCACTTTAACATCTCATCCAAAACACAACATTTTCAGTGCTGTCACAAGAGACTGCAGATGGTGGAATTTGGAGCAAAATACAATCTGCTGGAAGAACTCAGCAGTATCTGGCAAAAACCCTGCATCAGGACAAAGAGTGGAGAGGAGAGATGGCCAGTTAAAGAAGACAGAACTGTTGCTTCCCCCTCTTTCACTGCTGCTCTGGACTGACATTCTGCACTCTAACCCTGGGACTGGAACACCTTGACACACATTTAGATTCAGATTCAGAGCTGTCAGCAAGCACAGCCCACATATTGTTGATCAGCAGGATCTGACAAGGATGTAAATGTTCTCCCTGTTGCTTTATAGTTAGGTAACCCTCGAGAGGAATGGATCAGATGACTTGTCTCAGGCACAAAGCCTCAGCGACCAGGACCATGCGTTAATTATGACATGGTATCCTCTCAAATATATGGACAGCCATGAGCTTGGCACGTCCATTGAACCCTAGGAGAGGCTTTCCACAATACCCAAGAATGACACATTGCAAAAACTTGATTAGACTTTACAATATAGAAACAGGCGATTCAACTCAACTGATCCAGAGTGGTGTTTATGCTTCATGTTATCTTTCCCCAACACATTTGGCCAGCTTCCCCTTAAATGCTTCTTACTAATTACCTTGTCTAATTCATGCTGCAGCAAGTTCCACCAAGGAAAAACCAATTAATATTTCTGTCCTAAAGATGCTCAGAAGAGATGAGATGTATCATTAAGTAACATTATTCCTGACTAAACTCAATGGCCCCCCAAAATAGAGATCAACTCAGGCATAAAAATCAAAACCCCAATCAACACCCAGCTGGAAACTGCTCCACGTCTAGGTAGTCAGATATGGAAAATATTCTAACCTCACCTAACAATATTTGTAGAAAAACAAAAAAAAAGACAAAACAGATCACTGTGGTAATACCAAGTTCACCAGCCTGACCCAGGTGTGCTCGATGTGTGCTCCATGCTTTTTCCAGCTGATTGTATATACAGGGAGGTCAGAATGAGTGAGTGAGCTGATTGGCAAGAAATGTCTCAGAAGAGGGCCCTGCATGATCTTCCAACATAAACCCTGGACCCCGGCTGCCCTCTTCCCTTGGAAACAGGGCAGTCTCTCAGGAATCTAGAATCCTGAGCTGCTCTTAAGATAGTCCCCACGACAGTAAAGATCTAATGAGATAGGTGGTGCCACAAACACAAACCAGCCATAGTATGTAGACTTTAATAATTATTCAATAGTATTACATGCAATACCAAACTGAAACCAAGGTGGAGAAAATCTCTCTCCTGCATTGCTGTCAGTCAGCACAATATCCATTCTCATTTCTCACACTGTTATACCATCCTGGAGGCCACTCAACCCAAAGTTATGATGATTCTCTGAGCGAGCATGAACACACACGTCCCATTTTCTCACTTCTCTCTCTGAGAGGCCTAATCTCACACAATCTTTTCAACCCCTCCCCCCCCCACCTACAGTACTTGCCAATAAAAATTAAACAGTAAGAGTGCTGCCTTGTTAATACATACTCAGTGATTTGAGGGCACACCAACCAAGATGGCAGAGACACTTTTTCAAACTAGTCTGGCCAATCTTCTGATGTGTCATGTGCCTCTCCTTGATATTCCACCGTATACACCACACCCCACTCCGTACTATAAATTCAATTATATCATATGCCTCTCAGCAGTACAAGCTCTGACATATCACACCTAAATCTGCAGTACAATTCATTACTTGCAACTCTTTGATTTACTCTATAGTCACTAATATAACCAATATGGAGGAAAATCACTTCACTAATGGACAAAATGTCATAAATACAGTGCAAAAGCTCACATGCTTTCTGCACAGATCAATTATCTTTTAAGAAGATTTTTGCACACTTCAAAGGACAGGCCATTTTGAAAGATTAATCGGAGGACCAAGACATTGTTATGATCAAAGGCGTTATCTTAAGCATTAACTCTGTTTCTTTCTGTATAGATGCTGCCTGACTTGTTGAATATTTGTACCTCCTACACCTGGCTCATCATACCACACTCTTCCTCTGTCCACCAATCATCTACCAGCTCCTATCTTACTCCTCCTAGTATCTTCCTCACACCGGCCACCTCTCCTCTCCATTCTCAGTCTGATGCAGGGTCTTGACCTGAAGCACTGACAATTCCTCTCCCCCCCCCCCCCCCACCAGACACTGCCTTACCCGCTGAGTTCTTTCAGCAGCTTGTTTGTTTTGTTTGCTGATTCCAGCATCTGTAGTCTATTCTGTCTCCATTTTATTAAAACACGTCGTGTTAGCCAGAGCTCAATTTGTAGCACCCTCAGCCTAGAGTCAAAAGCTGCAATTAACTCCAGATAATTCACCACTAAATTTAGGTACAGCACTGCAAAAAAAGGTTTTATCCAAAGGCCCTGACTTTAAAAAAAGATGTAAAAGATCTCAATGATTTTGAAGAAGAACATGATCAGTGTCAGCTTCACTAATGATCTTCACTCCATCACAATGCCATTGGAATTGAACTCCAAACTCTAATACTGTAATAGCATCACATTCTAACCGCTACTCTACCCTGGTACTGATAGGTGGCAAGTACACTTGTGCAACACACAATTTCAGGCAATGACCATCTCCATCAAGAAAGAGTCCAGCATCTAGCAACACTGAATGGCATTCCCATCACCAACATTCTGAAGGTCACTACTGACCAGAAACTCAACTGGACCTGCCAATTCTTCCACCACCCACAAGGCACAAGTCAGGAGTGTGACATCTTACATGCCTGGTTGATTCTCAAGAAATCAACACCAACTGGGACAAAGCAACCTGCTTGATTGTCAAATCTACTTACCGCCCTAAACATTCATCTCCCCCGCTCCAGATGCACCATAGCTTAAGTATGTACTATCTACAAAATGTACTGAATTTACTCAGCAAAATTTCCTAAACAGCTCCTTCTAAACCAGCACCCTCTACTGCCTCAAGGACCAGGGCCTCAGACACAGAGGAACACCACTATCTATCTGAAGGCTCATTTCCAGGAACACCATCCTGATGATTTGGAAATGTATCACAATATTTCTCCATTACTGCATCCAAATCCTGGAACTCACCATCACACAGCAACTTCACCAAAAGGACTGCATCACATCAAGGTAACTCACTACCACCTTCCCAGAGCAACCATGCATGGGTAACATAGGAAAGACCATATCCCTTCAATGAATAACCAAGCTGTTTGTAAGAGTTCCAGATATACAAATTGGCTACTCTATCTCCTGCACTCCAGCTATTTGGATATAAATTACTTTGGGACACACTACAAGTATAATCATGCAAACATATTGCAATACATAGGCATGGGCGTGTAAAAGCAATGTATTAAAACTGATAGTGTTCATGTATTATAACCAAACCATACACCACCACAAGCACGCCTATATTTTCAGACATTTGTTAACAGTATACAACCACTTGGAATGCACGCACATGCATGCTACTCTGCTTCAAACATACACCAACACTCTTCACAGATTACACTGCCACACAGCTTGCATGCAAAAACCCTGTCAAACTTTGCGGTGGAGCCGGAGCTTCGAGTCCTACGCTAAGGTTACACCCAGAAGTGTGGGACAATGGCGGGAGGGGGTCACATTACCGTGCAACAGTGGTCGCCTGCAGCAACAGTCAGATGGGCTGAGAGTGTCATTCCCTGTAAGGAACTCCGCTTGGCTTCACATCTGACTGCTCTCACTGTGCTCGTTTAGAAACGGTTCAGATACAGCCCCAACAGATCTCAAAGGAACCCAACCCCAGAGATGTGGCTGAGCGCAGGGTCATGATTCATGGGCAGACACGCAAAGGTCCACTGGCTGACGGTGGCCGGGGGAAACCCTGGCACTGTGTCCTTCTTGTCTCACATTAGTGCAGTTCCAATGACTCTGCAGATCCTTCACGAGTTGGGAACCCCAACCACAGCACATGCTGACACTGGCCTCCTCTCCCTTCGTCTGGGCTCGGTTCCCCAAACGCAGGCTTTCACCATCATCATGTCAATCACCAGAGCCTCCAGCAGATCACTTTCATTTACCCTGGGTGGCAGAGGCAGTGGGAGGGTGTGTGACCACACCTGACGGTGGAGAGGATGGGTCGGCTATTGTTCAGCAGAGTCCCGGCTTCAGCGAGTGCCCGCTCCACCCTGACCATCGGCTACAGCGGTGAACACCCACCACCTCCCCCAGGAACGGCTGCAGACCGAGAGCCGGGCATCCCGGCAGCCGGAGAGAGAGGCGGGACGCAGCAGCCGTGGGCGAGCGGGACTGCACTGGAACAATGGCCGGCTGTGTGTGCCCGGGTACCGGGCGGTCTCTCTCCGGCAGCTCCGAATCTTTGCATTGAGATGAAAGCAGATGTAGCCCGTGGCCGGACTCCACTTTCACCAACCCCAATCCCACCCCACCTCCTTCACCAGGCGGCCCGGCCGATTGACTGCATGCGCTCACCATATGGATGTCCTCCGGGTGCAGATGTCCGTGGGCTTGGGCTAAGAACCGAGTTCCTCCGACAGTCAGCGTGAAGCTCCCCGTTTGTCAGCCCCCGGCAGAAAGCAGCGACTGTCGGCAGGATGTGGCCGCTGATTGGCTCCCGCCCTCCAATTCCTTTTAGAAGCCTGCTGTCGGCTTTATTTTCGTCGTCCGTGAGAAAAGAACCAATTCCCGTTTCTTAGGTACCGGCTTCAGACGTGCTCCGTTCCTAAAAGCAGCACAACCTTCGCCCCACTCATCTGTGGTATCCTGCAGAGGTAACCTTACGTTGTGATTGGAGTTAGGATTGTCCCAATTCTCCAGGGACTCGCCAACAAGAAGAAATGCAATCCCTGGCGCCGAGTAAGGCTATGCCCTCTCTCAGAGTATTTGCATCAGTCCGTTCGCCAACCTGTCTCAATTTTACTGTCATCTTTCACACCTTCTCTATCACCTGCCGGACTCTATCCACCCCTCCTCTCTCTATGTTCAGATACAGTAGTTCCGACCTGAAATGTCCTCCATAGATGCTACTCAATCCACTGATTTCTTCACTGAATAAGCAGATTGTTTATTGGTCCAGATTCCAGCATCTGCGATTTCCATTTCCCCGGTTATTTCATTGCAACCTACTCTCTCTCACGTCCCATCAACTTCCTCTAGGTACTCTCACTCACCCATACCGAGCGCCGATTAACCTACCAGCATTTTTTTTTGGAATGTGAGAGGAAAGTGGAGCATATGATGGACACAGGGAGAACTTGCAAACAGCTGAGGATCGAACCTGTGAGGCAGCAGTTGTATTGCCGTGCTAACCTGCCATCTAGTACAGCCACACAGAGAAATTTTTTCGACTTCTTGAGTCTGTTCCATTTGAGATCCTGGTCAGTGGTAATCCCCAGAATGTTGTTGGGTGTCAATGAGAGGTGGATGGACTCTCTCTGCATCCAGTCATGGATTTGTATTGCGTGAAAACAGGCCAGTCGGCCCAACATATCCATGCTGATCAAGTTGGCTTAATGAACTAGTCCCATTTGCCTGCATTTGGCTCATCTCTCTTCTCAACTTTTCCTATTCATATACCTGTCCAAATATCTTTTAAATGATGGATGACAATATCTATATTTTTATTCTACTCATGCTCCTCCCAACTGCTTCCCATTCCCACCATAGTTTCCACCACTCATCTGCATACAATTTACAGCACCAAATTAACTACTACCTTAGGGATTGGATGGTAACTGGAGTACCCAGGGGAGAACCCAGGTTGTCACAGGGAGAACGTGCAAACTCTACACAGGCAGGATGATGTCAAGATCAAAACTGGAGTTGGGAGGCAGCTGCTGTACCTGGTGTGTTACTGCACCGTCCTTGTTGCAGAAGGTAACCACTGCTCAACACTTACATGACACATATAGTATATTATTTTGCATTTATCATTCCAAGCCTAAACATTATTAGTTTACAAACATGAACTGCTTCATTTCTCTGAGGAGATGGGGAAAGAAGGTTGGTGGTGTTGTGGATGGTGTAGAGGATTGTCGAAGATTGCAGAGAGACATTGATAGGATGCAGAAGTGGGCTGAGAAGTGGCAGATGGAGTTCAGCCCGGAGAAGTGTGAGGTGGTACACTTTGGAAAGACAAATTCCAAGGCAGAGTACAAAGTAAATGGCAGAATACTTGGTAGTGTGGAGGAGCAGTGGGATCTGGGGGTACATGTCCACAGATTCCTGAAAATTGCCTCACAGGTAGATAGGGTAGTTAAGAAAGCTTATGGGGTGTTAGCCTTCATAAGTCGAGGGATAGAGTTTAAGAGACGCGATGTAATGAAGCAGCTCTGTAAAACTCTGGTTAGGTCACACTTGGAGTACTGTGTCCAGTTCTGGTCGCCTCACTATAGGAAGGATGTGGAAGCATTGGAAAGGGTACAGAGGAGATTTACCAGGATGCTGCCTGGTTTAGAGAGTATGGATTATGATCAGAGATTAAGGAAGCTAGGGCTTTACTCTTTGGAGAGAAGGAGGATGAGAGGAGACGTGATAGAGGTGTACAAGATATTAAGAGGAATAGATAGTGTGGACAGTCAGTGCCTCTTCCCCAGGGCACCACTGCTCAGTACAAGAAGACATGGCTTTAAGGTAAGGGGAGGGAAGTTTAAGGGGGATATTAGAGGAAGGTTTACTCAGAGAGTGGTTGGTGCGTGGAATGCACTGCCTGAGACAGTGGTGGAGGCAGATATACTAGTGAAGTTTAAGAGACTACTAGACCGGTATATGGAGGAATTTAAGGTGGGGGGTTATATGGGAGGCAGGGTTTGAGGTTCAGCACAATATTGTGGGCCGAAGGGCCTGTACTGTGCTGTACTATTCTATGTTCTATGTATACTTTGCTATCGTCAGGAAACATCCCTGTTAACCCGTCTTATTATTAAGTCTCATTGATGAAGCAGCTCTGTAATTAGTTCCCTGAAAACAGAACTGCAAATTTGAAGCAAAAACAAAAATGCCAGAAGAACTCAGCCAGTCAGGCAGCATCTGTGGAGAGGAGAAACAGTGTGAGGAAGTGGTTTCTTGTTCCACAGATGGTGCCTGACTGGCTAAGTTCTTCCAGCATATCTGTTTTTGGTTCATTCTAGAGCAGAGGTTCCCGACCTTTTTTATGCCATGGAGCTTTACCATTAACTGTGGACCCCAGGTTGGGAAGCCTTGTTCTAGAGGATTGCCCAGTGGAATTCCTACACTGATGTCTTAAGATGGAGAAGATTAACTGCTAGCAATTTCACCAATGTTGTTTTGTGTTTGGTATGTCTCCTGCCAGTTTAGTAAGTCTCATTGTTCACCATGCTCAAGGCTAATTTAGGCTTAGATGTGAAGAATGTAGAGTGGGAAAAGCCAGGAGGCCTGGAATTTGATCATGACGTGCAGTCAACACCAACAGGACAGGAGAGAAAATCGACAGTAAACAAAAGAATGGGAAGTGATTATGAGCTAATCCCGGCTGAAGCCAGAAAGACAGAGAATTTTTTGTGTATCGAGGACAGTTTTCTGAAGGAGAACAGACAAGGGACCAGGCCATACCAGATTTAGTAATGACTAATGAGCCAGAATTAATTAATAATCTGACAACAAGGGAATATTTTGCAATAACCATAAAATAATCGAGATTCATATAAATTTTCTTAAGGAAAATCTCACCAGAAATTAAGGTCCTGAATTGGGGGAAGGCTGATAAAACAGGATCTGGCGGCAACTACTTGGAGATAAACCTACATGTGGCCAGTTAGAGTTTCACAGCCTGTGAAAAGTGAAAAGTAAGTCATACATGTCTAAGGAACCCTGAATGTCAAGGAGTAATGAGGGTGCATTAAAAACATATCCTATGGCAGTATAGAGCACTGAAAACAAGAGTATGAAAAGTATAGGAGGTTCTTAGATATGTAAACAGGAGGTTGTAGAGGAGGGATGGAAGAGCAGAAGATGAAAGAAAATTACAGAGCCTCTTAAAAAAGTATTAAGTGCAAGAGGGTAACCAGGGAAATAGTAGGGCCCATTTGGGACCAAGGCATCAATGAGTTCATGGAGCCTGATCACATAGGTGAGATCTTTAATAAATACCAAGGGGGAGGAGTTGGAACATAGAAATCTACTGCATATTACAGGCCCTTTGGCTGACAATGTTGCGTTGACCATGTAACCTAGAAACTGCCTAGAATTTCCCAAGCACATATCCCTCTATTTTTCTAAGCTCCATGTACCTATCTAAGAGGCTCTTAAAAGACCCTACTGTATCTGCTTCCACCACCGCCACCGGCAGTGCATACCACGCACTCACCACTCTCTGTGTAAAAAACTTACCCCTGACATGCCCTTGTACCTATGGCCAAGCACCTTAAAAAAATGCCCACTCATATTAGCCATCTCAGCCCTGGGAAAAAGCCTCTAGCTATCCACATGATCAATGCCCCTCATCAACATATGCACCTCTATCAAGTCACCTGTCATTCTCCATCGCTCCAAAGAGAAAAGGCCAAGTTCACTCAACCTATTCTCATAAGGCATGCTCCCCAATCCAGGTAACATCCTTGTAAATCTCCTCTGCACTCTCTCTAGAGTATACATATCCTTCCTATTGTGAGGTGACTAGAACTGAACACGGTACTCCATGTGGGGTCTGACCAAGGTCTTATATAGCTGTAACATTACCTCACGCCTTTTGAACTCAATCCCATGGTTGATGAATGCCAATGCACCATATGCCTTCTTAACAACACTGTCAACCTGCGCAGCAGCTTTGAGTGTCCTATGGACATGGACCCCAAGATCTCTCTGATCCTCCACATTGCCAAGAGTCTTACCATTAATACTATATTCTATTTTCAAATTTGACCTACCAAAATGAACCACATCACACTTACAGACACAAAATGCTGGTGGAACACAGAAGGCCAGGGAGCATCTATAGGGAGAAGCATTGTCGACGTTTCGGGCCGAGACCCTTCGTCAGGACTAACCGAAAGGGCATCTGCATCTGCATCCAGCATCTGCAGATTTCCTCGTGTTTGCACTTCACACTTATTTGGGTTGAACTCCATCTGCCACTTATCAGCCCAATTCTGCATCCTATCAATGTCCCGCTATAACCTCGTGACAGCCCTCCGCACTATCCACAACACCCCCAACCTTTGTGTCATCACCAAATTTACTAACCCATCCTTCTACTTCATCATCCAGGTCATTTATAAAAATCACAAAGAAGAACGGTCCCAGAACGGATACCTGAGTAACACCACTGGTCACCAACCTCCATGCCGAATACGAACCATCTACAACCACCCTTTGCCTTCTGTGGGCAAGCCAATTCTGGATCCACAAAGCAAAGTCTCCTTGCTTAGTCACATACTCAAAAAAATCAATCAGGTTCGTAAGGCACGATCTGCCTTTGACAAAGCCATGCTGACTATTCCTAATCATATTACGCCTCTTAGGATCTTCTCCATCAACTTACCAACCACTGACGTAAGACTCACTAGCCTATAATTTCCTGGGATATCCCTACTCCCTTTCTTGAATAAGGAACAACATCTGCAACTCTCCAATCCTCCTGAGCCTCTCCGCATTGATGATGCAAAGATCATTGCCAGAGGCTCAGCAATCTCCTCCCTCGCCTCCCACAGTAGCCTGGGGTACATTTCGTCCAGTCCCGGTGATTTATCCAACTTGATGCTTTCCAAAAGCTCCAGCACATCCACTTTCTTAATATCTACATTCTCAATCTTTTCAATCCACTGCAAGTCATCCCTACAATCGCCAAGATCCTTTTCCGTAGTGAATACTGAAGGAAAGTACTAATTAAGTACCTCCACTATTTCCTCCGTTCCATACACACACTTCTCCATTGTCACACTAATAGGTCCTATTCTCTTACATCTTATCCTCTTGTTCTTCACATACTTGTAGAATGCCTTAGGGTTTTCCTTAGTCCTGTCTGCCAAGGCCTTCTCATGGTCCCTTCTGGCTCTCTTAATTTCATTCTTAAACTCCTTCCTGCTAGTCTTATAATCTTCTAGATTTATATCATTACCTAGTTTTTTGAGCCTTTCGTACCTGCTACTGTGGGAAGCGAGGGAGGAGATTGCTGAGCCTCTGGCAATGATCTTTGTGTCATCAATAGGGGTGGGAGAAGTAGTGGAGGATTGGAGGGTTGCAGATGTTGTTCCCTTATTTAAAAAAGGGAGTAGAGATAACCCAGGAAATTATAGACCAGTGAGTCTGATTTCACTGGTGGGTAAATTGTTGGAGAAGATCCTGAGAGGCGAGGGTCTTGGCCTGAAATGTCGACAGTGCTTCTCCCTATAGATGCTGCCTGGCCTGCTGTGTTCCACCAGCATTTTGTGTGTGTTGTTTGAGGCATGATTTATGAACATTTGGAGAGACATAATCTGATTAGGGATAGTCAGCATGACTTTGTCAAGGGCAGGTCATGCCTTACGAACCTGATAGAATTCTTTGAGGATGTAACAAAATGAAGGTAGAGCTGTAGATGCAGTGTGTATGGATTTCAGCAAGGCATTTGATAAGGTACCTCATGCAAGGCTTATTGAGAAAGTAAGGAGGCATGGGATCCAAGGGGACATTGCTTTGTGGCTCCAGAATTGGCTTGCCCACTGAAGGCAAAGAGTGGTTGTAGACAGGTCATATTCTGCGTGGAGGACGGTGACCAGTGGAGTGCCTTAGGGGTCTGTTCTGGGACCCTTGTTCTGTTCTTGGTGATTTTTATAAATGAGCTGGATGAGGAAGTGGACGGATGGGTTAGTAAATTTGCTAATGACACAAAGGTTGGGTGTATTGTGGATAGTGTGGAGGGCTGTCAGAGGTTACAGCAGGACAGTAATAGGATGCAAAACTGGGCTGAGACATGGCAGATGGAGTTCAACCCAGATGAGGTGGTTCATTTTGGTAGGTCAAATATGATGACAGAATATAGCACTAATGGTAAGACTCTAGTTAGTGTGGAGGATCAGAGGGAAATTGGGGTCTGAGTCCATAGGATACTCAAAGCTGCTGCGCAGGTTGACTCTGTGGTTAAGAAGGCATATGGTGCATTGGCCTTCATCAATCATAGGATTGAGTTTCAGAGCCGAGAGGTAATATTGCCGCTATATAGGACCCTGGTCAGACCCCTCTTGGAGTACTGTGCCCAATTATGGTCGCCTCACTATAGGAAGGATGTGGAAACCTTAGATAGGGTGCAGAGGAGATTCACAAGGATATTGCCTGGATTGGGGAGCATGCCTTATGAGAATAGGTTGAGTGAACTCAGCCTTTTTTCCTTGGAGTGACGGAGGATGAGAGGTGACTTGATAGAGGTGTACAAGATAATGAGAGGCTTTTCCCCAGGGCTGAAATGGCTAGCACGAGAGGGCGTAGTTTTAAGGTACTTGTAAGTAGGTACAGAGGAGATATCAGGGTTATGTTTTTAACGCAGAGAGTGGTGAGTGCATAAAATGAGCTGCCAGCGACGGTGGTGGAGGCGGATACGATAGGGTCTTTTAAGAGACTCCTGGATGGCTGCATGGAGCTTAGAAAAATAGAGGGCTATGGGTAAAGCCTAGGTAGTTCTGAGGTAGGGACATGTTTGGCACAGCTTTGTGGGCCAAAGGGCCTGTATTGTGCTGTATGTTTTCTATGTTTTGTTCTATGTAGCCTGGATATATTTTGTCTGGTCCTAGTGACCTATCTAACTTAATGCTTTCCAAAAGCTCCAGCACATCCTCTTCTTAATGTCTATATGCTCAAGCGTTTCAGTCTGCTGTAAGTCATCCCACAATTGCCAAGGTCCTTTTCCGTGGTGAATACTGAAGCAAAATATTAATTTAGTACCTCCTCTTCTTCCTCCGACTCCATGCCTACATTTCTACTGTCACACTTGATTGGTTCTATTCTCACACGGCTCATCCTCTTGCTTTTCACATACTTGTAGAATGCCTTGGGGTTTTCCTTAATCCTGTCCGCCAAGGCCTTCTCATGACCCCTTCTGGCTCTCCTAATTTCATTCTTAAGCTCCTTCCTAGTAGCCTTATAATTTTCTAGAGCTCTAACAGTACCTAGTTTTTTGAACCTTTCGTAAGCTTTTCTTTTCTTCTTAACTAGATTTTCTACATCCTTTGTACACCATGGTTCTATTACCTGACCATCCTTTCCCTGCCTCAATGGAACATACCTATGCAGAACTCCATGCAAGTGTTCCCTGAGAACATCTGCTCTCAAATTATGCTCCCAAGTTCCTGCCTAATAGCATCATATTTCCCCCTACCCCAATTAAATTGTCTGCTCCTATCCCTCTCCAGTGCTATGGTAATGGAGATAAAGTTGTGATCACTACCTCCAAAATGCTCTCCCACTGAGAGATCTGTCACCTGACCAGGTTCATTTCCCAATACCAGATCAAGTACAGACTCTCCTCTTGTAGGCTTATCTACATATTGTGTCAGGAAATCTTCCTGAACACACCTAACAAACTCCACCCCATCTAAACCCCTTACTCTAGGGAGATGCCAATCAATAGCAAAATCAAAATCTCCCACCACGACAACCCTATTATTATTGCACCATTCCAGAATCTGCCTCCCTATCTGCTCCTCGATGTTACTATTGGGAGGGGTCTATAAAAAAACACCCAGTAGTGTTATTGCCCCTTTCCTGTTTCCGACTTCCACCCACACTGACTCAGCAGAACATCCCTCCATGACTTCATCCTTTTCTGCAGATGTGACACTATCCCTAATTAACAATGCCACGCCCCCACCTCTTTTGCCTCCCTCTCTGTTCTTTTTGAAACATCTGAAGCCTAGCACACTCAGCAGCCATTCCTGCTCCTGAGGCATCCAGGTCTCCGTAATGGCCACAACGTCGTAGTTCCACATATTGATCCACGTTCTAAGTTCGTCCGCCTTGCATTAAATAGACACATTTCAAACCTTCAGGCTGAGTGCATTTTTGCTCTTCCTATCCTTCCTCACAAACTCCCTTCAATCTGTCTCTACTTGTGCTCCAACTTCACCATCCTCTGCTTCTTCACTTCTGTTCCCACCCCCTGAAAATCTAGTTTAAACTCTCTCTGCAGCATTAGCAAACCACCCCACCAGGTTATTGGTCCCCTCGACAACTTGTCCTTTTTGTACAGGTTACATCTGCCCCAGAAGAGGTCCCAATGATCCAAAAGTCTGAATCCCTGCCCCTGCTCCAATCTCTCAGCCATGCATTTATCCTCCACCTCATTCTATTCCTATATTCACTGTTGCGTGGCACAGGCAGTAATCCTGAGATTACTACCTTTGTGGTCCTGCTTCTCAACTTCCTTCCTAACTTCCTGAATTCTGTTTTCAGGGCCCCCTCCCTTTTCCTACCTATGTCATTGGTACCAATATGTACCACAACCTCTGGCTGTTCATCTTCCCACTTCAGGATATTGAGGATGCGCTCAGAAAAATCACGGCCTCTGGCACCTGGGAGGCAAACTATCATCCTTCTTTCTTTTTCACGCCTACAGAATTGTCTATCTGACCCCCTAACAGTGGAGTCTCCTATCACTACTGCCATCCTCTTCCTTTCCCTACCCTTCTGAGCCACAGGGCCAGACACTGTGCCAGAGGCACGGCCACTGTTGCTTCCCCCAGGTAGGCTGTACCACCCAACAACACTCAAAATGGAGTACTTATTGTTAAGGGGTACAGCCACAGGGGTGCTCTCCACTACCTGTCACCCTCCCTTCTCTCTCCTGATGGTCACCCACCAATCTGTCTCCTGTAGCCCTGGTGTGACTACCTGCCTGTAGCTCCTGTCTATCACCTCCTCACTCTCCCTGACCAGACGAAGGTCAACGAGCTGCATCTCCAGTTCCCTAACACGGTCCCTAAGGAGCTGCAGCTCGACGCACCTGGCGCAGATATGGGAGGCTGAGAGGCTAGAAGTCTCCTGGACATCCCACATCTGATACCCAGAAGAGAAAACAGTTTCTAGTTGAAACATTCAGGGAGGCGATACTGGAATTCTAGGGCACATTATCATTGAAAAGGAAGAAGATTTAAAATAGATTGGCAGCTTTAATGTGACAAAATCCCCAGGGTGTGATGTGAACTATCCCAGGCTACCATGGGAGGCAAGGGAGCAGATTATAGAGATCCTCAGAGTGGAATATCTATGAATTGTTAGACAAACGAAGGTGGTTTGAACACTAAACTTTGAAAATGTGGTGCTGGAAGAACTCAGTGGTTTGAGCTGAAACGTTTTGGGTCAAAACCCTGACTGAGGTGTGGGTGCATGGACTTGGCTGAGGACTGAGCACTCAACATTAGAGAGAGGATCAGGAGGAAATGGCAAGGACCCAGCAGAGGTTGGAGCTTGGGTGAGGATTTGGGTCAGGAGAGGGAGAACAGGGTAATGGGAGTGGGGTCTTGGGGCAGATGAGGAGAGGGGAGAGGATGAGATAAGAGGAGGGGAGGATTTCAGGGGAAAAGGGGAAGAGGAGGTAGTAAGTGTAGTGTGAGGGTTGGAGGTAGGACATGAAGCAAGGAAGTGTGGGCTGGGGTGAGAACAGAAGTGGGGAAAAGAAGTGAAAGATCCCATTGGAGCATTAGAAACTTAGGGCTGGATGGCAGAGCGAGATGGTTGTTGCATGAATGAAGTCACTGGAGAAAATTACTGGTAGGTACAAAGCAGCTACTTTATTCAACAAGGTACAGCAGGCATCATATGGAGACGCTTTTGGTAAAAAGGTCTTAGTTTATGTCCTGACATCAAAGGCAATCCCATATTTACAACATTTGGACAATGCTTTCTTTGAAACTACACATAAACTTCACACCTCCTGATTCGCATCCACACCACAGACATCGAAATGAAATTTAATTAGCATTCTCTGGTCTGGGATTCATGGATTTTATGAACCCATTGTTCAGAGCTGCACTCCCAATTAAATCCACAATACATATTCAGATGTGAAGACAGGTAGCCAAAGTCAACTGCTGAATGTAAATGTGCTTCACTCAAAAAATCGCTCTAACAGTGGTGATTGGGACCGTGAAGCTGGGTAAAAGTGCAAGGAAGTCCAGATGGATCTTTGGCTGTGTATGAAATATGGTCACTGTGTTCCAGGAGAGCAGCAGGTATAAGCCTGGTAATTACAGGCTGTCAAGTCTTACATCTGTGGAATAGAAATTACTGTAAAACATTTTTAAGGACGGGATTAATCTACACTTGGAGAGGCAGGGATTAATCAAGTACAACAGTGTGACTTTGTTAACGGGAAATCCTGTCTGACTAATCTAATTGAATCTTTCAAAAAGGTAACTAAGTCAATGAGGATAGTGTGATTGATGTAGTCCACGTGGACCTTTGACAAGATGTCACATGGTTAAAGTCCATGAAATCCAATATTTGGTAAATTTCTCCTGATTAGGTTGGAGATCAGAGGCAGAGCGTGATGCACAAGGGTGTTTTGATGATTGGAAATTTGTGATCAATGATGTGCCACAGGGACCAGGGCTGGGAACTTTGCTGTTCATCATTAACAGTCTGGGTGTAAATATAGGATACAATTAGGAGGTTTGCAGATGTTATAAAGATTGGTGGTAGGACATAGAACATTGCTTCCTCAGCACTACCTACCCCTCTACCTATCTTCGTATCATCCACAAACTTTACAATCTAACAGTGGTGATGGCTGTGTGAAAAGTAGCAGTCCCAATATTGACCCCTAAGGAACACCACTCTTCCAAGGGATACAGTCCTAACCTATTCAATCTTTCCTAATAACTCAGGTCCTCTAGACCTGGCAACATCCTTGTAAATTCTCTCTGCACTCTTTCAACCTTATTTACATTTTTTCTGTAGGTAGGTGACAAAAACTGCATACGATACTCCAAATTAGGCCTCACCAATACCTTATACATCTTCAACATAACATCTCATCTCCTGTACTCAGTACATTGATTTCTGAAGGCCAATATGCCAAAAGCTTTCTTTATGACCCTATCTACCTGTGATGCCACTTTTAAAGAATTATGGACCTGTATTCCCAGATCCCTTTGTTCTACAGCACTCCTCAGGGACCTACTGCTCACTGCGTAATACCCACCCTGCGTGGTCCTACCAAAGTGCAAGACCTCACACTTGTCTGCGTTAAATTCCATCTGACATTTTCAGCCCATTTTTCCAGCCTGTGCAGATCCCTCTGCAAGCTGTGATGTGATGTCCACTACACCCCCAATCTTGGTGTCATCCACAAATTTGCTAATCCAGTTAACCACATTGTCATCCAGATCATTGACATAGATGACAAACAACAAAGGACCTGGCACCGATCCCTGTGGCACACCACTAGTCACTAGTTAGATTGGGAACCATCTACTACCATTTTCTGGAGTGCTGGAAGGTGTTATTAGAAAGATGGCTACACGACATGCTGAGCCAAATCACCTGGTTCGGCAATGTATGTATGACTGTGACTCTAGAACTCACTCTGAAACCACAGCTTTAAATTCAAGTGACACCAATCTTGAAGAAATGACATGTCAGCTCAATGTCAGGGACTGAAGGCTGACAAATCCCCAGGTCCAGATGGTCTGCATCCTAGGGTACTAAAGGAGGTGGCTCTGGAAATTGCGGATGCATTGGTAATCATTTTCCAATGTTCCTTAGATTCAGTATCAGTTCCTGAGGATTGGAGAATGGCTAATGTTATCCCACTTTTTAAGAAAGGAGGGAGGGAGAAAACAGAGAACTATTGTCCTGTCAGCCTAACATCAGTCGTGGGGAAGATGCTAGAGTCCATTATTAAGGATGAAATATTGGCATATCTAGATAGCAGTGATAGGATTGGGCTGAGCCAGCATGGATTTACCAAGGGCAAATCATGCTTGACTAATCTATTGGAGTTTTTCAAGGATGTAACCAGGAGGTTAGACAAGGGAGATCCAATGGATGTAGTGTACCTCGATTTTCAGAAGGCATTTGATAAGGTCCCACATAGGAGATTGGTGGGTAAAATCAGAGCTCATGGCATTGGGGGGAAGACATTGACATGGATAGAAAACTGGTTGGCAGATAGAAAGCAAAGGGTAGCGGAGAATAGGTGTTTCTCGGAATGGCAGGTGGTGACTAGTGGGGTGCCACAGGGCTCGGTATTGGGACCACAGCTGTTTACGATTTATGTCAACGATTCAGATGAAGGCATTGAGAATAATATCAGCAAGTTTGCTGATGATACTAAGCTGGGTGGCAGTGTGACATGTGATGAGGATGTTAGGAGAATTCAGGGTGACTTGGAAAGGCTGGGAGAGTGGGCAGATACTTGGCAGATGACATTTAATGTGAATAAGTGTGAGGTTATCCACTTTGGGAGTAAGAACAGGAAGGCAGATTATTATCTGAACGGTGTAGAGTTAGGTAAGGGAGAAATACAAAGAGATCTAGGAGTCCTTGTTCATCAGTCACTGAAGGTGAATGAGCAAGTGCAGCAGGCAGTGAAGAAGGCTAATGGAATGTTGGCCTTTATTACAAAGGGAATTGAGTACAAGAGCAAGGAAATCCTTTTGCATTTGTACAGGACCCTGGTGAGACCACACCTGGAGTATTGTGTACAGTTTTGGTCTCCAAAGTTAAGGAAGGACATCCTGGCTGTAGAGGAAGTGCAGTGTAGATTCACGAGGTTAATTCCTGGGATGTCTGGACTGTCTTACGCAGAGAGGTTAGAGAGACTGGGCTTGTACACGCTGGAATTAAGGAGATTGAGAGGGGATCTGATTGAAACATATAAGATTATTAAGGGATTGGACAAGATAGGGGCAGGTAATACGTTCCAGATGCTGGGAGAGTCCAGTACCAGAGGGCATGGTTTGAGAATGAGGGGTAGGTCATTTAGGACAGAGTTAAGGAAAAACTTCTTCTCCCAGAGAGTTGTGATGGTGTGGAATGCACTGCCTCAGAAGGTAGTGGAGTCCAATTCTTTGGATGCTTTCAAGAAGGAGCTAGATAAGTATCTTATGGATAGGGGAATCAAGGGATATGGGGACAAAGCAGGAACCGGGTATTGATAGTAGATGATCAGCCATGATCTCAGAATGGTGGTGCAGGCTTGAAGGGCCGAATGGTCTACTTCTGCACCTATTGTCTATTGTCTATAATATGTAAAACTGTGTAGAAATAAATCTACATAGAATAATGAGAAGTATTCAAAGAATAACTTAATTTAATACAAGACTAATACTGTATATAGCTCTGAAGCAGAAAAGTCCGAAACAGACAAGTTAGGAAAGCATTTAATTGGAGTAAGTGGAAATAAGAGACTATCAGGCAGGAACTTGGAAGCATAAATTGGAAACAGATGTTCTCAGGTAAATGTAGGGAAGAAATGTGGCAAATGTTCAGGGGATATTTGCGTGGAGTTCTGCATAGGTACGTTCCAATGAGACAGGGAAAGGATGGTAGGGTACAGGAACAGTGGTGTACAAAGGCTGTAGAAAATCTAGTCAAGAAGAAAAGAAAAGCTTACGAAAGGTTCACAAAACTAGGTAATGATAGAGAGCTAGAAGATTATAAGGATAGCAGGAAGAGCTCCAGAAAGAAATTAGGAGAGCCAGAAGGGGCAATGAGAAGGCCTTGGTGGACAGGATTAAGGAAAAACCCCCAAGGCATTCTACAAGTATGTGAAGAGCTAGAGGATAAGACGTGAGAGAATAGGACCAATCAAGTGTGACAGTGGAAAAGTGTGTATGGAACCGGAGGAGATAGCAGAGGTGCTCAATGAGTACTTTGCTTCAGTATTCACTACAGAAAAGGATCTTGGCAATTGTAGGGATGACTTACAGAGGACTGAAAACCTCAAGCATATAGATAGTAAGAAAGAGGATGTGATGGAGCTTTTGGAAAACATCGCTGGATAAGTCTCCGGGACCGGATGGGACATACCCCAGGATACTGTGGGAGGTGAGAGAGGAGATTGCTGAACCTCTGGTGATGATCTTTGCATCATCAATGGGGATGGGAGAGGTTCTGGAGGATTGGAGGGTTGCGGATGTTGTTCGACTATTCTAGAAAGGGAGTAGAGATAGCCCAGGAAATTACAGACCAGTGAGTCTTACTTCAGTGGTTGGTAAGTTGATGGAGAAGGTCCTGAGTGGCAAGATTTATGAACATTTGGAGAGGCATAATACGATTAGGAATAGTCAGCATGGCTTTGTGAAAGGCAGGTCGTGCCTTACGAGCCTGATTGAATTTTTTAAGGATGTGACTGAACGCATTGATGAAGGTAGAGTAGTAGATGTAGTGTATATGGATTTCAGCAAGGCATTTTACAAGGTACCCCATGCAAGGCTTATTGAGAAAGTAAGGAGACATGGGATCCAAGGGGACTTTGCTTTGTGGATCCAGAACTGGCTTGCCCACAGAAGGCAAAGAGTGGTTGTAGACAGGTCATATTCTGCATGGAGGTTGGTGACCAGTGGTGTGTCTCAGGGATCTGTTCTGGGACCCCTACTCTTTGTGATTTTTATAAATGACCTGGATGAAGAAGTGGAAGGATGCGTTAGTAAATTTGCTGATGACCCAAAGGTTGGAGGTGTTGTGGATAGTGTGGAGGGCTGTCAGAGGTTATAGTGAGACATTGATAGGATGCAAAACTGGGCTGAGAAGTGACAGATGGAGTTCAACCCAGATAAGCGTGAAGTGGTTCATTTTGGTAGGTCAAATATGATGGCAGAATATAGTATTAATGGTAAGACTCTTGGCAGTGTGGAGGATCAGAGGGATCTTGGGGTCAGAGTCCATAGGACACTCAAAGCTGCTATGCAGTTTGACTGTGTGGTTAAGAGGCCATACAGCGCATTGGCCTTCATCAACCGTGGGATTGAGTTTAAGAGCCGAGAGGTAATGTTGCAGCTATATAGGACCCTGGTCAGACCCCACTTGGAGTACTGTGCTCTGTTCTGGTCGCCTCACTATAGGAAGGATGTGGAAACCATAGAAAGGGTGCAGAGGAGATTTACAAGGATGTTGCCTGGATGGGGAGCATGCCTTATGAGAATAGGTTGAATGAACTCGGCCTTTTCTCCTTGGAGTGATGGAGGATAAGAGGTGACCTGATAGAGGTGTATAAGATGATGGGAAGCATTGATCGTGTGGATAGTCAGAGGCTTTTTCCCAGGGCTGAAATGGCTAACACGAAAGGGCACAGTTTTAAGGTGCTTAGCAGTAGGTACAGAGGAGATGTCAGTGGTAAGTTTTTTATGCAGAGAGTGGTGAGTGTGTGGAATGGGCTGCTGGTGATGGTGGTGGAGGTGGAAACGATAGGGTCTTTTAAGGGATTCCTAGATAGGTACATGGAGCTTAGAAAAATAGATGGCTATGGGCAACCCTAGGTAATTTCTGAAGTAAGAACATGTTTGGCACAGCTTTGTGGGCCGAAGGGCCTGTATTGTGCTGTAGGTTTTCTATGTTTCTATATACAATCAAATAACTTGAGGCAATGTGCAATATCAAGCTACAGTGTCTTTGACAAATGCAAGGCACTGAGCCTCCCAAGTACTACAGTATAGGAAAGACCAAATGGACACAAATTAAATACTTTTTTCAGTCAAGTAGTATATATTTTTGTTGTACAAGGTTAAAGAACAATATAACTTTGTTTGTGACACATGATTTTAAGGTATTTCATCTTCAGATCAACATGTAATTGCATTTGTTACATTGTTGGCAAGAAGGGCTATTTTATTAAAATGGAAAGATATCTTCTCTTCCCCTACATTAATTGAATAGTTTTCTCAAGTAATGTTATGTCTCAGCTTGGAAAAAAATAGAACTTTTGAACCTTGATTTGATTTTGAGAGAAGATGGGGTTCTTTTGCCAAATATTACCATTTAATTTAAATTATTCTACATGGTTTCCTTGCAATTTTATTATCTTTTTAAAAAAAATGTGAATTGGCCGTTGATGAATTTTTTCTATATATCTAGGTGATGGTTAAACGTATTGCTTCCGGGGGTTGATTCCTAATAGGTTTTTTTTGTAGTTAATGGGTTTTTTTTTTCTTAGTTAGGTGGGGTTCTTTTTTTTCCTTCTTTTTTCTATATATATATATATATATTTTCATTTTTATATATTATGATTAGTTTTTTTCTTCAGCTCTATTATTAATTTGTTGAAATTTTGTATTATTCTATAGTTGTAGAAGATTATGTATTAATAAAAAGATTCTAAAAATGAAATGGCACATGATTTTGTTGCTTTTGGCTTTTAATCACACAAGTAGGGGTGGTGTTCATCAATACGGAATTGATTCCTCACCTGTGAAATGGATTTTTGTACTTCCGCAGTGAGGACTATGCAAGCTCTGGATAACAAGAGGAAGCCCAGCCGCTGCCCGATGTATAGGGAGCAGAGTATTATAGTTACAGAGTGCAAAACAGACCTGTTTGGCCCACTGAGTCCATGCCGACAACCAAGCACTTATTTACACCCATTTTATTCTGCCCATATTCCCACTAACTCTCCCGTGATTCTTCCACTTTCCTACACATTAAACACAATATACAGTGGCTAATTAACCTACCAACTCACCTATCCTTGGGATACAGGAGGAAGTTGGTGTACCTGGAGGAATCCAAGGAAGGATATGCAAACTCCACAGACAGCAACAGAGGTCAGGATTGGACCCGTGCCTCTGGAGATGTGAAGCAGTGGCTCTACCAGCTGTGCCGCTGAGCCAGCAGAGATATTGGAGAGTCAGGCTGTTGGAGTCGGGCACGGTGATCTTTGGAGCAGCAACAGAGCATGTGAGTTCAGCAGTTCCACGTACGTACTGGTCCTGCATTTGTTCTTAGAAAACTGTGTGTGTTTTAGTCTCATGGCTTTTCAAGCAGGAGGGAGTCCACTGGGAATGCAGATAATGACAAAGGACAGCAAGATGGGCTCTCACTTGCTTTCTAGTTCAATTGTCTAAGAAACAATGTATCAAGAAGGGCTTATCAGGATGTGTTTCCTCTGCAGTCAGAGCTCCAACCATATTGAAGGTTATAGAGAAGATGTCCCCCCTGCCCCCAGCAGAAAGGTCTGGGATCAGGAGCCAATTTTTCAAAGTGTCAGGTTGGCCATTTAAGACAGTGATGAGGAGACATTTTGTCACTTAGGGGTGGTGTATGGTTGGAACTCTCTACCCCAAGGGCTGTGGAAACTCAGTCATAATGTTCATTTTGAACAGTAGATTTCTGGGCATTAAGGCAGCCATGGAGTAGGAGGAGAGTGCAGGAAGTGGTCCTAAGCTAGACCAGCCATGATCTCAATGAACAATGGAGCAGGGTGGAGAGATGAATCCTGCTGCTATTTTTTTACGTTCTTTTAGAGTCATAGTGTACTACAGCACAGAAACAGGCCCTTTGGTCCATCTAGTTCATGCTGACCTGGTCTTCTGCCTAGTCCTATCTATTTGCACCTGAACCTTAGCTCTCCATACCCCTCTCATCTATGTGCCTATCCAAACCTCCTAATACAATTGACCTTGCATTCACCACTTTCATGGCAGCTTGTTCCACACTTGCACCACCCTCTGGTGTGAATTTGAAGAAGTTCCCCCCACTCATATTCCCCCTAAATATTTTACCTTTCACCTTAAACCTATGACTTCTAGTTCTAGTCTCACCCAACCTGAGGGGAAAAAGCCTGTCTATTTTCCTCCTAGCTTTGTGTACCTTTGTGAGACCTCTCCTCATTCTTCAGGGCTTCAGGGAATAAATTCCTAATCCATTCAACCATTGTCTATAACTCAGCTCCACAAATCCTGACAACATCTTTATACATTTTTTCTGCACTCTTTCTTTGCACTCTATGTAATCATATTTGCATCTAATTGCCCTTGAATTTCCTAAAGTCCGCATCATTCCAGGTTGTGGTGGATCAAAGTCACCATGTGCCACAATTTGCTGGATGTGAGGGAAGCGTTAGTGAATTATTATGATCTCTATGATACTCAGTGGACAATGAAGGCAGTTTGTCAGTGCTGGATTACAGTAAATAGTTAGGTTGGTTAATAGGGTGGCAATGCATTGGAGTTACTTTCAGATTTGTCCTGAGAAACTGACAGGACAGCTTATGGATAATGTTTAAGCTGTGGGCTTTCTGCAGGGAGTGATTACTTGCATCTTTGAAGAACTCAGGGTTTCACAAGTTAACCCACAGCACCCTGAATTTGCAGATAATGTGTAACTATAAAATCCATTTGATCAGTACACTACACTGTTCATGGGAAGCATATACAAGTTGTTGATCCCAAGCCTGTCTGATGTGCCTATTCTATTCTAGCCACTCTAACACATTGGGACAATGTTACCTCATCTCTCTGAGGTAGCTCATTCCAGTGCAGGCTTTTGGTCGTGTTGGTGATCACACTTTCAACAGGGCTTCCAGAAATCAAGCTGCAACCCTTGCATCCTCACATCCCAGAGAGACCCTCACCTATAATAGTCTCCTGCATGTTCTGCAACCAGCAGCAGCACAAGGAGGAAGAGGAGGAGGAGCAGGAGAGTTGTGTCACATTAGAGCCCCTCTATGCATATTTGCATTCAGCACCACACACTGGCAAACACTTACCTCATTCAGCAGAAAGCATTAGCTAACCTGACTTTTCACTAAGGCATCATTGACACAATGCCTTCATTGTGCACCATGAACCCTATAGACTTTAATAATTCACCAACTGTTCCTCTTTATCACCCGAATAAACTTTAACTCCACTGCCCAGAAAGATAAGGCTAACTGTTGCTCGGTTACTTTATCACATACAAATCAAACTCAGCCACAAAACATCCTCATTTAGAAATATATGTAATTTTCTTGCATGCTTACTCACTCATTGTGTTGGAGCTACTCCCATAACAGCATTGTCCAAATTCCCTAAGCACAAGTGAGCCAGAAATATGGCTTCTCAACTTTCCCAAATGCAATTAGGAATGAGCAGTAAATACACACCATCCCATGCATTCACAACCACAGTGAGAAAAGAGAAACTCCAATCCCCCTAGTGATCCATCTCCCACATCACCGCCCTCTGTAACAGGTCATTTCAGAGTCTGCACAAACTACCAAAGCCAGAACACACCAAACATTTGCATACATCCATTCAAAGTCAATACCTCATAAGAGTTGAGTAATTATATTTAGTCCTGTCTTCTGCTTGCCTTTAGTTAGTCTAGTGTGAGACCTTGGAGCATGGAGGTTTCTGATGTCCATGAAGGGCCTGAGAGCAGTTTAGGGGTCTATGTAGCCAAGCTTTGCTCTAAATTATGCCCCATAACCATCAACAGTGTAGGCTGTTTGACTGAGAGATAACTTTGAGCACTTTGTTGGAGTCAGGATGCTGGAAGTGCATATATTATCATCATGAGAAGTCCAGCTGATGCAGTCTTCATGGAGCGATTACTGCTCTCCAGAACAGGGCATCAGCAATATCAGTTACCTAATGCTGCACCTGAGACACTCAAAGCCCCTTTCAACAATCAAATCTACAGCCATGAACAGCAATCTGATCTTGTGACCTTGTCAAAAGCCTAGCTGAAATCCACGTGGACTACATTAAATGAGTAACTCTCATTGACCTTCTTTGCTAAAACATCAGCGGCTCCAGGGCTCCATATTGAATCGTAATTCAGATAAGCAACTTTTACAATTTACATCACAACTGATCAGTTCAGATGCAAAGTCATGAACCTGCAAACTCAGCACTGTTTCCCTCTTTATGTGGCCTGATGTGATGAATCTTCCCAACACTTTCTACTTCTATTTGAGATCCTCCTTGTTACCTCCTCATTCAGGCCAAGATCATCCTCTGATAAATCTCTGTTGACTATCCGAGGTTAATGTGTATATTTTAAGTGAATGTTAATATTGTCTCTTGGAACCAATTCCAATAATTTGCCTGTAACTCTAATTAAACAAACTGAATTGCAATTTCTCAGTGATTCGTAAGGCCTGTGATGTTGTGGGGGTGGAACTGGACTCTCTGACGGTGGTGTCTGAAAAGAGGATGCTGTCCAAGTTGCATGCCATCCTGGACAATGACTCCCATCCACTCCATAATGTACTGGTTAGGCACAGGAGTACATTCAGCCAGAGACTCATTCCACCGAGATGTAACACAGCATCATAGGAAGTCATTCCTGCCTGTGGCCATCAAACTTTACAACTCCTCCCTCGGAGTGTCAGACACCCTGAGCCAATAGGCTGGTCCTGGACTTATTTCCACTTGGCATGATTAACTTATTATTATTTAATTATTTATGGTTTTATATTGCTATATTTCTACACTATTCTTGGTTGGCGCAGCTGTAACGAAACCCAATTTCCCTCAGAATCAATAAAGTATGCCTGTCTGTCTGCATCTTTTCCCCTCTTTTTAACCAAGAGTACAATATTAAGGTTTTCAAATCATCTGGTATCATTCCTACAGTGAGAATAATTTCAAAAAGTTTCCTCTATTGTTTCCTTTAACAGAGTGGGATACATTTCATCTGGCCCTGGTGATTTTTCACTTTACTCCATTTAAAAGGTATTAAATAGCTCTTCATGAATAACCCTACCCACATCCTCTGACTTTATACACAAAATTCATAATGATTTATTTTATTATGTTGTTGAATTTTGGGGTATGTTCAGTGGCCACTTTAGAGATACAGGATTTATGAACATTTCCTGAGAGGTAGGATTTATGAACATTTGGAGAGGTATAATATCATTAGGAACAGTCAGCATGGCTTTGTCAAAGGCAGGTCGTGCCTTACGAGCCTGATTGAATTTTTTGAGGATGGGACTAAACACATTGATGAAGGTAGAGCAGTAGATGTAGTGTATATGGATTTCAGCAAAGCATTTGATAAGGTACCCCATGCAAGGCTTATTGAGAAACTAAGGAGGCATGGGATCCAAGGGGACATTGCTTTGAGGATCCAGAACTGGCTTGTCCACAGAAGGCAAAGAGTGGTTGTAGATGGGTCATATTCTGCATGAAGGTCAGTGAACAGTGTTATTCCTCAGGGATCTGTTCTGGGAACCCTTCTCTTCGTGATTTTTATAAATGACCTTGATCAGGAAGTGGAGGGATGGGTTAGTAAGTTTGCTGATGACACAAAGGTTGGGGGTGTTGTGGATAGTGTGGAGGACTGTCAGAGGTTACAGCAGGATATTGATAGGATGCAAAATTGGGCTGAGAAGTGGCAGATAGAGTTCAATCCAGATAAGTGTGAGGTGGTTCATTTTGGTAGGTCTAATATGATGGCAGAATATAGTATTAATGGTAAGACTCTTGTTAGTGTGGAGGATCAGATGAGAGGCATTGATCATGTGGATAGTCAGGCTTTTTCCCAGGGCTGAAATGACTAGCATGAGAGGGCACAGTTTTAAGGTGTTTGGAAGTAGGTACAGAGGGGATGTTAGGGGTAAGTTTTTTACACAGAGAGTGGTGAGTGCATGGATTGGGCTGCTGGTGACGGTGGTGGAGGTGGATAAGATAGGGTCTTTTAAGGGATTCTTGGAAAGGTACATGGAGCTTAGAAAAATAGAGGGCTATGGGTAACCCTAGGTAATTTCTAAGGTAAGGTCACGTTTGGCACAGCATTGTGGACTGAAGGGCCTGTATTGTGCTGTAGGTTTTCTATGTTTCTCTAACTCCTATACCTAATAAAGTGGCCACTGAGTGTATGTTCGTGGTCTTCTGCTGCTGTAGCCCATCCACTTCAAGGTTCAATGTGTTGTGCATTCAGAGATGCTCTTCTACACACCACTGTGGTAATGCTTGGTTATTTGAATTACTTATGCCTTCCTGTCATTTAGATCAGATTTCTTCCCCATTCTGGTATTTGGTCTGAACAGCAATTGAACCTCTTGACCATGTCTGCATGCTTTTCAGCATTGAGTTGCTGCCACTTCATTGACTGAACAGGCATTATTGAGCAGGTGTACAGGAGTACTTAATAAAGTGGCCACCAAGTTTACATGCTTTTGATTTGGGAATCTGCTTTTTGATATTATGAACATTATTTTTGGTTCATTATGTGTTTATTTGTTCATCAGTTGTTCTTCTTGTACTTAGAAACCACCAGAGGATTTTATTTTATAATTAGACTTTCCAGTATTTTTCATTCTTTTTTAGTTTATCTAATCTTTTTATTTTTACTTTCTATATTTTAGGCTTTCTGTAGTATTAAGTTCTTGACAGTAGACATAAATTTCCCATTTTTGTTTTTTTCTTCAGAATTTTCCTGCTCTATTTGGACTTTGTAATCCAAAGAGCTGTAAACTTGCCAGCTCGATCCTTTCTCTTTATGGAAACATATTTTCCCTGGACCTCTCCAATTGTCTTCTTGACTGCCAGCTGTGGTTTTGGGGTAGATTTAACACCAAGTATTTTTCAGTCTAGTGAAACTGGCCCCACTCCAATTTAGAATTTCTAGTGCTGTATTATCTTTGACCTTTTTTGTAATAATACTAAATCTGAATTATGACCTATATCATAAACCCACTCTCCCAATGATATTCCTCCATCCTGTCCAGCCCCATTCCTTAAAACTAAGTCCAGAATTAATCTGGTGAATCTCATTTAGGATTCTGTGCTATTTGCATCTTCTACTGTGTCTATATACAAATACTTTATTGTCACCAAACAATTGATACTAGAGCGTACAATCATCACAGTGATATTTGTTTCTGTGCTTCGCACTCCTTGAAGTACAAATTGAAGTAAATATAATAAAAATTTAAATTATAAGTCATAATTAGAAAATAGAAAAGGGAAAGTACGGTAGTGCAAGTCAGGTCCGGATATTTGGAAGGTACGGCCCAGATTCGGGTCAGGATCTGTTCAGCTGTCTTATCACATTTGTAAAGAAGCTGTTCCCAAATCTGGCCGTATGTATCTTCATGCTCCTGAACCTTCTCCCGGAGGGAAGTCTGACAAAAAGTGTGTTGGCTGGGTGGGACTTATTCTTGATTATCCTGGCAGCACTGCTCCAACAGTGTGTGGTGTAAAGTGAGTCCAAGGATGGAAGATTGGTTTGCGTGATGTGCTGGGCTAGGTTCACAATCTTCTGCAGCTTCTTCCAGTCTTGGACAGGACAACTTCCATACCAGGATGTGAAGCACCCTAGAAAAGGGGTGGGCAAACTTTTTGACTTGTGGGCCACAAAGGGTTCTAAAATTTGACAGGGGGGCCGGACCAGGAGCAGATGGACAGAGTGTTTTGGTAATACACCTCATAAGAGAAAATAAAATATCATGGGATATGTAGAAAACATGTGCTTTAATTTCAATTGAAAATGAACAAATGCATTACAACAAAATATCTGTCTTTGAAGTCCCATGGTATTTAGCTATTTATTGAAATGACTTTAAAACACTGAAAATTAAATGAATAAAATACAGCTTTTTTAATAGTAACAGTTATTATTTTAAAGCACTGAAAATTCTGTTATCCTTCAAGATATTATCATCATCACTCTCCTCCTGCCTGTCTTTATTTCAAAAACGGTAGGAGATGCAGGTCTACTTGTCCTGCTCCTTCTTATTCAATTGTCCCCTGTGCCAAAACTCAACAATGACCAGCACAAGGACAGAACAGTGACAGAGCGCCAGTATGCGGAGCGCGTTATTTGATCTGGAGCGCATTTTTTATTTTGAGAACATATGTGCACCTGCGCACTACTCATGTCCATCACTTAACAGAAATGACATGTAACATGTAAGGCTTATTGAAAAAATTATTTTCAAATGCATTTTTTACGTAACACAACGAAGAAACTTATTTTTAATTTCAGTGGGAACAGTGTTCTTGGTCTCCCTTTTTAGCCAGCGCATCAAAGTCTGGATTTAGTTTTGTTGTGGCGATTCTCAGGATGGATCTGAGGTGTTGGTCAGTTAACTTGGATCTGTGGCTGGCTTTGTTGATGTTCATGATGCTGAACGCCTGTTCACACAAATAGGTCGAGCCGAACAAAGAGTAAAGCGCAAATGTGGAGTAATACGCTGCACCTCAACAAAGGTCAATGTGTATTGGTGTGCTACATGCAGTGCTAAAATTACGACACGGAGTCGATAACTGCAGTCGAAGAAAAAAACTTTATTCGAAATCCCCAGCCTCACTTTTAAGCCTCCCTCAACCTGCCCCCCGTGGCGCAGAGGCTCCAAAGCTCTGTGCTCGCAAATCCCCGCAGGCTATCTCCCTTAGCCGGAACGCTGGCTAATTGTGAGCCGGTTCGAATGTGCCAGGAAATGGGTCTCCACAAATGTATATAGAGTGCGTCATCTATTGGGAAAACGCCAGAATTGCGGGGAAAAAACATTAACAAGGTTTATTAATATAATTTCATCAAGTTCTGCGGGCCGGATTAAAAAGCTTAACGGGCCGCATATGGCCCCCGGGCCGTAGTTTGCCCATGCCTGCCCTAGAAGAATGCTTTCTATGGTGCACCTATAAAAATTAGTGAGGGTTTTAGGGGACAGGCCAAATTTCTTCAGCTTTCTCAGGAAGTAAAGGCACTGGTTGGCCTCCTTGGCAGTGGACTCTGCTTGGTTAGACCAAGTCAGGTCATTTGTGATATTCACCCTGAGGAACTAAAAGCTTTTGACCTGTTCCACCTGCGCACCACCGATGTAGATGGGGTCGTGCGGTCCACTACTCCTTCTGAAGTCAACAACCAATTGCTTCGTCTTGCTGACGTTGAGGATAGGTTATTGCTTTCGCACCATGCCACCAGGTTCTTAATTTCCTCTCTGTAATATCCCAGTGAACATTAGGGGAATCAGAAGCTCCCAGCATTTATGACTTGTCAGAAATTTGCTTCTCTATTTCTCTCAGACTGAACTTTAATAGCACTTGCCCAACAGCATAACTGCTCCCTTTTCTGTTTCTTAGTTTGACTTGGAAAGTTTTATTTGTTGATCTTTCAACTATATTCCTTCTCAGAGTTGTGATTATTTCCTGAACGTACACTGACATTCCTTCTTTTTTTTTAAAACGCTCTACCTTGACTAAAAATTGTGTAATCAGGAGAATTAAACTTCCCTTTCTATCCCACATTTCAGTAATAGTCTTGACAACTTATACCCACATATCTATCTGTGCCTTCAGCTTATCTGGCTTATTCACTGGAGTTCAGGCATTTAGGCCCATGACATGAAGCGGATACCTTCTTTTTGGTTATCTTGTAGCTTTGCTTCCTTTTCTTTTTAAACTCTAATTTCCTGTCTTCGATTTCCAGTTCTGCTTTTCTCCCTTATGAAGCTTCTCATCCTTCGCCAAGCTAATTTATATTAACCTGAGTAGCACAACAGGCCAGCGAGTGTGGATATTGTTCTCTGGCCTGCTGAGGGAAATTTATCTGTTCTGTGCAGGTCTGACCTTTCCCAGAACTAGCCCCAATGCCCCTTGAACCTAAAGCCCTCCTTCCTGCATCATCGCTCCAGCCACATACACACATTTGCACTATTCTCTGTTTTTGTACAGTCACTCCTTGATTTACAAATGCTGGATTTACATATTTTTTTAGTTTAACCTCATTAACTCTTTGTGGTGTGTGCCTTTGATTTGTGAATCCACTTCTTACTATAATGAACAGGTCAAAACTCTCTGCTAATCAGAATACAGCATACCAACATGGTCACAATGCATTGCATCCAGCCTTCACTACTTATGAAATTTTGCTCAACAAAATTATTTCTAGGAACACTTCTCATTCATAAATTGAGGAATGGTTGTACTAAATGGTGTGTGGTACTGGAAGCAATACTGTATGGAGATTTATGTGAGACTTCCTCAAAGGAGTCAAAAATAGGTACTGTAAATTTAAGGTACTTTGCAAAAGGATTAAAGTGGAGATGCGGAAATCAAGTGGTGAGGGTCAAATTCTTTGCCTGAAAGGATAGTGGAGGCAGAGATCTTGAACAAACAGAATTTAAACTTGTCTGTGTGCTTGAAGAGCAGTGACCCACAGAGCTAAAGGCTGGAAGATGAGATTGAGTTGCATGGCTCTTTGATGACTAGCACTGACATGAATGGCTGAATGGTTTTCCTATGGGATATATTTTCTATGATTCTTCCTAGCTCATTAAAATCTTCTATCAGGACTTCATCCCATTTCTCCCCATATCGTTGGTAGTGTCAGGACCTGTAGTAAACTATGTACACCTGTCTGGACATACCCCTCTGCTGACTGCTCCTGTGGCTCCTCCCACAGACCCCTGTATAAAGGCGATTGGAGGCACTGCTCCTCCCTCAGTCTCCGAGATGCCGTGCTCCGTTTTGCTGCTAATAAAAGCCTATCGTTCACTTCCTGTCTCCGAGATGGTGCATCAGGACCAGACCTCTGGCTGTTCACACTCAACCCCTAATAATCTCTTTAAACAGGAGGGCACTGGAATCACGTCTGTAACCACAGAAACACCCATCTGCTTTCCAGGTTATTGAGGACATCTTCAAACGGTAGTGTTTCAACAAGGTCTTCACAATCCAGGATATGCCCTCTTTATACAACCCTGAGATTCATTTTCTTGCAGGTGTTCACAGTAATTACAAAGAAATACCACAAGTGCAACAGACAAAGAACATAATTAAAATACACAGCACTAAATTACTTCCTTCTTTTCCTGTTCTCTATCTAAACAGACTGCTTGTTTAAACACTCAGAACCTTGGTGTTCCTGTTGAATTTTTTCAGAAGTGAAATTGGGAGGCAGTTTGAGAGGATGATTAGTTTTGTGAGGATGAGAGTATTGAATGCCGAGCTGTAGTTGATGAAGAGGACCCTGATGTAGGTATCTTCACTGTCCAGGTGTTTCAGAGCTGAGTGGAGAGTCAATGAAATGGCATCTGTGTGCAAGGAAATGAATCTCAGGGTAGTATTTGATGATATATATATATATACTTACTTTAATAATAAATTTACTTTGAATTCTTCACTATTTGTTTATTTTTATAACAGTTATTTTTATGGCTTACACTGCAAAACAAATTTCATGAGATACTGCACATGTGATAATAAATCTAATTCTGATATTGATTCTGAATTGCCTCAAGTACGCTTTTGAATTTCCTGCTCCATCTCTCTACACTTGAGCAATCCATGGTATTATGGTTTCAGCAATGGCTGCAACCTGAGGAGAAATCTGCTGGGAACTGAATACTAGTTACAGACTAAGATGACACCTAGAGGTTTCCCGGACAACCTGCCTGTTCTTTTATTGTTTGCCTGGATGACATCAGTGACATCAGTAATTGTTCAGGCTCCTCCTGCCTTTAGCTACTCATACTTCAGGACCTGGGCATCACTGGCAAATTCTAACTGCCCTTGAGAGGTGCTGGTGAGCTGCCCACTTGAATCACTACAGCCCTTCTGGCAAAAGTGCTTGCACAATGTGTTTGAACATAGAGTTCTGAGATTTAGACTTGATGGCAGTGAAAGATCGGTTATGTATTTCCGAGTCAGGGTGGTGTGTGAGCCACATTCTCTTGTATTCACATAATGATGTGGCTGCTTAGTTGAGTTTCTGGTCATTAGTGGCTCCAGGATGTTGTAAGTAGTTAAATCTTCTCTTGTTGAAGATGGTTTTTGCTGAATATTTTTGTGGCATGTCACTTGCTACTAATCAGCCCATTCTTGTATGTTGTTCAGATCTTGCTGATGATTGGGACAAGGACACTGCCCTGAAGTATGTTTACAGTGAAGTCCTGGGGCTGAGATGATTGCCCTCCAACAACTACAACCATCTTCCTTTTTGTGAACCATAACTCTAACCCCTGAAGTGTTTCCCCTTTATTGACCAGTAAATTCAGTATTATGAGGGCTTCTAGGTGCCACACAATGGTGTTTGGAGTCCAGAACATTCACTCTCAACTCATAATGCTTTCTGCTCCAAGGCAATGGAACCATCTTGGAGATCCCACTTGGCACAAGTTGTGCATTCCATAGGTCTGACAGGCACATACATGCAACAGCCAAAGAGCATAATTAAAATACACAGCACTAAATTACTTCCCGCTTTAACTGTTTAATTGAACATATTGAATTTCTCTGCTCTCTATCTAAACAGACTGCCTGTTTAAACTCTCAGAACCTTGGTGCTGCTTTTGAACTCTTTCAGAAGTGAAATTGGGAGGCAGTTCTTCCATCAAAGAAGAATAGAAATCTGGGAGTCCCTCCCCAAAGGCTGTAGATGCAGTTCCTGAACTGAAGGATTCAAGCTCAATCAGAATATGTAGGAATAGCAAGGAACAAGAGTAAAAGCAGGAAAGTGAAGCTGAGCCACAGATGAGTAACAATTTGCTTGAATGCCAGATGGAGGCTCGAGCATAAAATGGCCTCCTCTCTCTGTAGCTGTACTCTCTTAGCACATAAACTATGGTATTTTCCTCAACAAGTTTGGGTAGATTTTAACAAAGATATAACTGCAGTGTGATTAATTGTTTACTTCAAAATGTTTATAATACTGAGTATTTGTGGTCTATTTCATTTCCAAAATGTAAACCACTGTTTCCTTGGCAACAATTCCACACAAATAAATGCTCCAAGCCATCTGATGGAGCTGATACGTGGTGAGTAACACTCATACCACAGCAGTGCTAGGCAACAATCTCTCCAACAAGAAAGAAGCTACCTACTTACCCTTCATATTCAATGGCAATGCATTGTTGAGTCTTCCAGCATCAACATCCTGGGACAAAAACAGGAATTTTGGAAGAACTCAGCCAGTCAGGCAGTGTCTGAAGAGAAAGAAAGAAAGGAATTCATTTTTGGGTCAGGTGCTTTCCTCAGAACTGGTTTCTCTTCCCACAGGTGCTGCTTGACTGGCTGAGTTCTTCCAGCATTTCTGATTTTGTTTCAGATCCCACTAAGTGCAGTTTTATTCATCCTGGGGTTCACCATAGATCAGAAATTCAACTAAGCCACACAGCTAAGTCCCATGGTTAAAAAAGCACCAGCACTCTAAAATCTATTGCCATCTTCAAGGCCCAAGTCGGGAGTGTGAAGGGATACTTTCCATTTACTTGGATAAGTGTTGAACCTCAACGCCATCCAGGGCAGAGCAATCCACTGGATCAGCTCCACATCACCCACCTTGAATGTCCGTACTCAACTACACTGATGCAGTGTACCCCATTCAGATACTCACTGAGGATGCTCTGTGATCCCAACCACCACAAAAGATGAGGGCAGCAGGTGCATGGGAACTCAGTCACACACTGTCCTGATCGGGAAATTTATCTTTGTTTCTCCATTGGTGCTGGGCCTACATCCTGGACCCCCCACTTCTATAGTAGTACCTTCACTGAGAAGGACTGCAGCAGTTCAGGAAGGCAGCATTCCACCATCTTCTCTAGATTAATTATGATGGGTAACCAATGCCCATCCTGAAGCATTAAAATCAGATCTTAAAATAGTCAGATAGTCAGAGGCTTTTTCCCAGGGCTGAAATGGTTGCCACAAGAGGGCACAGGTTTAAGGTGCTTGGAAGTAGGTACAGGGGAGATGTCAGGGGTAAGTTTTTTACGCAGAGAGTGGTGAGTGCGTGGAATGGGCTGCCAGCAATGGTGGTGGAGGTGGATACGATAGGATCTTTTAAGAGGCTTTTAGATAGGTACATGGAGCTTAGTAAAATAGAGGGCTATAGGTAAGCATCTTAATTTCTAAGGTAGGGACATGTTCCGCACAACTTTGTGGGCCAAAAGGCCTCTATTGTGCTGTAGGTTTTTCTATGTTTCTAAAAAATAAATATTTTAAAAGTATCATCTACCTGTTTTTTTATATGTAATGATTTTTCTGTCACTCCATTCTCTAGCAAATTCAAGGTCAGGATCCAAAGTCAGTGATGCATCATCTCTGTGCTCCTTCTCTGGTGCCTGCTGACACACAGGTTACAGTAGTTTTCACCAGCTGGTGCCCTCTTCCTAGACTTGATGGTAATGGGAGGTGGGGGCTGTGATATTCCATGGGCGAGATTAGGCCACATCACTGCTGTGTGCCCACTGCTTCCTTGCTTGTGAGATGGCATGGCAACAGACCATCCCCACTTCCTTTGGGAGAAGCTTGTTCTTTGTTTCCTTGTGCTTTTATAACCCCTGGTTATAGAAGATAAAGTGGCCAGATTAAAACCTTATAATTATAACTTATGATGTCCATGGCTTTTCAAATGAATGGGGTTGGGTCATGCTTTTGCCCCTTTGACATAAGATTTCACTCTCTCTTCAAAAACATGATCCCATACATGCTGGAAACTTGGACCTGATCTGCTCGCTCAGGGATTGTATAGGATGATTGGAAAATAAGTGCCTTTTGATCCAAGCTCAGGGACTTCCACTGAATTTACTTTGGACCAGAGGCCAGAGCTCTTTTTCAGCCTGGACTCCAGGTGGCTCCGTGAAGCAGTTTAAGGACATGGGCACTGGGAGATCCTTCTGTGAATGCCAACCTAGCCAACCAGTAGAGTTGCTGACTCACATCTCCATCTTAACCTCCAGTGCCCTTTGTGTGGAGTTTGCACATTCTCTCAGTGACTCTGCATCCCCTTCTACATCCCAAAGATGCTCTGCTTGATAGCTGTTGATTGTCCCCACCGTGCAGGTGAATCTGTGGGAATAATATAATAAGATGAATGCAGGATTGGTGTAGATGGATGGTTGAGGGTCGTGGTGGGTCAAATGGCCTGTTTCTGTCCTTTAATACCCTGTGACCCTATACTTCCTCCCAATGTTCTGTCCAACATGGTGCATGCACAGAACAATCACTGAGCAAGAGATTTATAGCACTGAGAAGCAAATTCACCAATGCCCGAAAAGTCATTGGACATTCGAACAATTAAATATGTCAGGAATGAGGCCAACAGGGTTGCCAGCCAAGTATCAAGGGATATGGAGTGATGTTGGAAAGAGTGGGCAGGGTATCTGAAATACGCGTATGTTGGAAGTGGACTAAGATTGGCGCGTGGCCAAGTGGTTAGGGCCTTGGGCTAGTGATCTAAAGGTCGAGCCTCAGCCGAGGCAGCGTGTGTGTCCTTGAGCAAGGCACTTAACCACACACTGCTCCTGCACGTTTATAGCCCAGTGGCAGCAGTTGGTGCAGTATGGACAGGACAAAACAAGACACAACTGCTTTCTAGTCTATGTTCCTCTGTTCAAAGTTGAAAGTAAAGTTATTCTCAAGTACATATATATCGCCATATACAACCCTGAGATTCACTTTCTTCTGGGCATACTCAATAAATTCATAATTTAAAAAATAACCATAACAGAATCAATGAAAGACCACACCAACTTGGCATTCAACCAGTGTGTAAAACACAACAAACTGTGTAAATACAAAAAGAAAGAAATAACAATAATAAATAAATAAACAATAAATATGAAGTAAATTATTCTCCCATCAAAACTACAAACTGAGCCCTTCTAACTGAATGTTACCTGTTCACTGATTATTCAAAGTACGTATATGTTATGACATGCTATCTTGAGATTCATTTACTTACAGGCACTTACAGGAAAAAAGTACAAAAGAATTTATGAAAAACTATTTGTAAACAGACAAGGACTGATGAACAACCAATGTGAAAAAGAAGACACACTATGCAAACAAAAACTAATCCTGAGAACGTGAGTTGTAAAGAGTCCTTGAAAATGATTCTGTAGGTTGTAGAATAAGTTCAGAGTTGTGGTGATTAAAGTTATCCATGCAGGTTCAAGAGTCTGATGGTTGTAGGATAATAACTATTCCTGAACCTGGTTGTGTGGCTGTACCTCCTTCTAATGACAATAGTACTAGTAGTAGTAGTAGTAGTAGATAGAAGAGCGATGAGATGAAGAGGTTAGTACCCAATTGGAACTACTGTAAAATAGCACTTGTTTCACCATTCAGGAAACACTCCTATTATCTTAGGTTCTCCTCACTACCAACCAGTTGCTGATTTGTGTCTTATCTATCTTCAGTTCTAAGGATTTTCTCTTTTGATTTTAATGGCTAAGTTTCCAAACTAATATCCAGATATTTGGAAAGGTGAGCTTGAACCTACTGCGGCAGTTGGTGAAATTCAAGTCCATGAAGTTATAACTGGAATAAAAAGCTGGTATCAGTAAAGTTCATAGAGCCATACAGCACAGAAACTCACTCTTTGGCTGACCTTTGTGGCCATCTACATTAATTTCACTTTCTTGCACTAGGACCATGAAACTTCTGTGTTGTCTTAAAATCTCACCTCATTTACCCTTTCTGATACCCTTACATGGTTTGACCTATTTGTGATTGCTAATCAAAGCAATCTGGTTGATTCTTGTGGCACAGAAATGGTCTATTAAGGCAATTCAAGAAGGGCAAATAACTCACACAATTTGGACAAATAAACTGCAAAACAGCTTGCATAGACAACATACACAGCCACTTCCCTCTGGTGACCTTCTCTGAGGGCTATGGATGAGGAAGTCTTTATTGCCTGCATTCTCCTATGTTGGTTCAGCACACTGTACTATTGTGCTCTGAAGGTAATTTAATGGGCTCAGTACCCCTCCAAAATAAAAAAAAACTGTAGATTCCAGAAATCCAAAATAAAACCAGAAAATGCCAGAAAATCTCAGCAGGTCAGGCAGCATCTGGTGAAGGAGAAAGCGAGTTAATGTTTCAGATTGGAAACCCTGCTTCAAAAAATTAAAGGTTGAGCTGAAAGGCTAATGAAAACCTCAGCAACATGTGTTTTGACCCAGTTTCAGTTCAGCTTTTCCACGCCATTTGACGTCAAGCTCTAACCTGTTGCATACGCCTTCTCTTTTTACTTGCAACTTATCTGATCAATTTGCTTCCCTTTTATAGTCTCCGTCTGCCTTCACACACCTTCACTGGTTGAAAGGTCAGGGTGGATTATTATCCACAAGGCAACGCCAAGTGTTTGCTGGAGAACTCAGTTCTTGCATGCCTGACAGCATGAACAGGGTGAGTCTCCTCCCTCTGTTTCACTCTTCCCACCCACCCCCCACCCCTCACCATTACAACTGGAATTCATTAATCAAGCAGTTCTACTTTGTCGGACCTCCCAGAATACCCACTGCCTTTATATGTGTGATCAGCACAGCTTGCCAATTTGAGTCTGATAGTTTCTTATGTTCATGTCGCTGCTTGAGGGAAGTTGCTGTGTGCAGAATCAGAATCAGAATCAGGTTTATTATCACCAGCATGTGCCGTGAAATTTGTTAACTTAGCAGCAGCAGTTCAATGCAATACATAGTGCTGAAGAGAAAAAAGGTAAAAATAAATAAATCGATTACAGTATATGGATATTGAACAGATTAAAAATTGTGCAAAAACAGAAATAATATATATTAAAAAGTGAGGTAGTGTTCACGGGTTCAATGTCCATTTAGGAATCGGATGGCAGAGGGGAAGAAGCTGTTCCTGAATTGCTGAGTGTGTGCCTTCAGGCTTCTGTACCTCCTACCTGATGGTAACAGTGAGAAAAGGGCCTGTCCTGGGTGCTGGAGGTCCTTAATAACGGACACTGCCTTTCTGATACACCACTCCTTGAAGATGTCCTGGGTACTTTGTAGGCTAGTGCCCAAGATGGAGCTGACTAGATTTACCACCCTCTACAGCTTCCTTCGGTCCTGTGCAGTAGGAATGGCTACTGCTTTCTGTTACTACAGCGGCAACCACACTTCAAAAGCACTTGCCACTCAAGACCATGGTGACTTAGCAGATCTATTGTTACATTTATTGTAATCGCTCTGTTCTTTCAATCACAATTCTAAAACTGTAAGAATTGCTAACGCCATTCTCTTAAATATGCTTACAGGTCTGGCAACCTTCCACTATAACTATAACACTATGTTCTACATTCTGTTTTGTTTTGCCTTTGCACTACCTCGATGTACTGATGTATAGAATAATCTGTCTGAGTGGCAACAAACACAAGTTTTCACTGTATCTCAGTACATGTTACATTAATAAACCAATTATCACCCAGAGGTGGTGAATATTCAGGGAGCTGCCCTTTATGAGTAACTACAAGCTGAAAACGATGGTGGTGAATTTAGTAACCCTGACCAGAAACAGCTGGAGACAAAAATAATTGGAATATGTGCTGATCGCTCCCAATAACATTGCCGACTTTGCCATGAAGTGAAAACTTTGACAAACTTCTACAGATGCACAGTGGAGAGTTTAATTCTGTTGCATCACAGCCTGGTATGGAAACACCAATGTCCAAAAATGGAAAAGGATACAGAAAATAGTGGATACCCCCCAGTCCACCACAGGCAAAGCCCACCCCACTATTGAGTACATTTACGTGGAGCACTGCCACAAGAAAGCAGCATCCATCATCAAGGACCCCCATCATTCAGGCCATGCTCTCTTCTTGCTACTACCATTGGATAGGAGGTAAAAAGCCCTTTGGTCCCACACCACCAGGTTCTGGAACAGTTATTATCCTACGGTTTTCTAAGGTTGTCATAGCCAGGAGGTGGTAATGGCAATAAGCCCCCACTACCTATCAAATGCTCCCAATGCCTTACATCTTAAATAGTCTCTGATAACCAAGTTAAAGCCCTGGCCTTCTGGTGTGGCTTAGCTACTAAGCCTAGCAGATCTGCTTCTACTGACAGGAGAAGGGGCAAAGGTGGGTGAATGGTGTCTTAAAAGCAGTCGCTTTGAGCAGATGGGGCTCATCAGCTGTGGTAGGCAGCTCACTTAGGAGAAGGAAAACTCTGATCTTAAACCTCTGCTGGCTTGTGGTACATCTGTCCTTTGTATCCTGCTCTGAGGAGGCAACTTCTCAGTCACTGAAACCAAAGAGACGTTTGGTGGGAGTCTCCTTGCAGTGGAATTAGTATACCAAACACTCCATTCTGGCTAATCAATAACCCACATGGAGTGGGCAGCTAACCACCCACCTGAGGCTCCCACCGCTGCTGGCAATCTCCTAGCTGATCACATTGGCTGTTGAATTCAACTGCATTGTCAATGTGACTGGACGTTCTAGCAGTGCTGACAGGAGACTGACGAAGATGTCCTCAGCTCTGTGGGACTGGATGGGTCCATACCTGCTGGAAGTGTACAAACCTATGTTCTAACTGGCAGCATGTCAGAATCCACATGGAAGGACATCATCACCGTCATCCAGGAGCAGAGAGGAGAGCGGTCAGACATTAGGGATCAGAGATCCACTCGCTGTTGAATGTGAAGAACAAATATCACAACATATGCCAGTGATATTAAACCTGATTCTGGATTAGAAGATCACAGAGACGAAACCTATGGTGTGCTCAGCAGGATTATCTCTGACAGCCTTGCACTGCTCAGGGATACCATCACCTTTGTGCGGGATCAGAAGGACTTTGACAGGATATTGCACACAACTATGATAGGCTGTGAGGAATTGGATACTGGTAATGGGAGGCAGGGTTTGCGGGTTGGCACAACATTGTGGGCCGAAGGGCCTGTAATGAGCTGTACTATTCTATGTTTCTATGTAACACAATGGGTGGGAAATAGATAGCTTTCCCATCAAGTCTGGAGTCTACAAAGTTGCCTATTTTCCTGTTCTGTTTGTGTGTTGTACAGAAACTTCTGCTGAATCTATCAGGGAGGACCCTAATACTAGGAAACGGGTGCATTCATATCAAAACCATGCTGTACATAGATGATGTCATCATCTTCTGCTCAAAACCACAGTCAGTACACAGATGGATCTGTGATAGGTTTGAGTTGGTATTGAGGGCCAGAGTTGACGCCGGAGAACAAGGCCATGCTCTTTGACATCAGGACCAACTGAAACATACAGTAAATGTGTCATTTGTGATACAGTCTGAGGATTCGCTAGGGCAGCCTGCAAGGTTCACCATGCTTCCAGAGTCAACATTATATTTCTCCAGTATTCAACAGAACAACATGCAATCAATATACAAGACAGACACAACAACAGCAAAACAAACTCTTTCCTACCTCCCACCAAACCACCCAGTTTGGGGTACCTGACTTCTGAACCCGTTGTTTGAGCCTTTAGTCACAGGACAGGCCACCTTTGGACCTCTGACCTCAGTATGGAATTGCTGACCTCGGATTTCTGACATCCAGACTTACCCATTGACCTTTGACCTCAGGACTTGCTGGCTGACCCCTGTCCCAGGACTTGCCGACCTTGGGGATCATTGGCTCTCATCCTCAGGTCCCACCCTGAGTACAGAAAATCAGAGTGCACAAGCAGCATGTGTCACTACATGCTGAGGTTCTATCTGACCTTGCTGCCTTGAAGGATGGGCCCTCGAGAGGGTTGTGATGAGGCTCATCTCACCTACCCCTTTGTAGACTGTACATTTGCAAAATGGTCTTGAAACAGATGCAAGGCTCATCTCAAGCAGCTGTGTAACAGATCTCTGATCTTCAAGCTCTTCTCAGAAACACATACAGAGATAAACACAATGCTGTTGGACAATCATCAACTCAGTGAAAGATGCTCTTTGATCAGACTGAAACTTACTGGTCTTCTGGTACAATGTCATGTCTGTAAGGGAATACTGCTTGCTGGCACATTCCAGGCTGCAGGGGTATGTGCTGAAGACACACTGAAGTCCAGGGAAGCTGATGCAAAGGCTTTGTAAAGAAACACCACAGTCTAGGCTCCTTCTGCCATTAGACGTTGAAAGGGTAAGCTCAGCGTAACACTTGAAGTTTGTATTGTCCTGAGAGGTCACATGAATGGCACGATACCTTATATATAGAATGTTCTCATACTTAAATGTACAGACCTGAGAAGACTGTGAATGTGCTCTGAGCATAAAGAAAGCCATGCGCTTTTCCTGCATTTCTTGTATATATTTTCAAATAAAAGAAATTTAGTCAGACAGAGAACTGCTGGACTGCCAACAAGAAAGGTGGGAGAACACTGGCCGTGCACGGTGTACTAGTTGTGACATGTTACTGAGTGACAATGCAAGGGATCTGGAACACTCCGAGCAGTTAAAGGGGTGTGTGGTGGTACAGGGACGACACAGTAGTGCAGTTAGTAGAGCCACTGCCTCACATAACTTCGCACATAAGACAAAAATACATTGGAGTAGAATTAGGCTATTTGGCCCTTGAGTTGGCTCTGCCATTGTCCTTCCTTCTTCCTGTAATTTTTGATATCATCACTAATAAAGAATTTTTCAACCTCCACTTCAAGTATACTCAATGACTTGGCCTCTATAGCCACCTGCATCAATGAATTCCACAGATTCACCACCCTCTGCCTGAAAAAAATTCTTTCTCATCTATTTTCTAAAGGGATGTCATTCTATTGTGAGACTGTGCCCTTTGGTCTCACTATTGGAAACATCCTTCCCATGTTCACTCTGTCTAGGCCGGGGGTCGGCAACCTGCGGCTCCCGAGCCATTTGTGGCTCTTTCACCTCTGTGCTGCGGCTCCCTGTGGCTTTGGGAAATAATTGGTCAGTATTTAATTAAAATGTATTTTATGTTAGTTTGTTAGCTTTTGAAATGTAATTCTAAATTTGAAGATTATGGTGATCTTGTACAATCTAAGTGTGGCGACACATTTCCTCACAATTAGCCAGCATTCCGGCTAAGGGAGATAGCCTACGGGGGTTTGTGAGTACGCGTCTTTTGCAGCATCTGCGTCCATGGGGGCTGGGTTGAGGGAGGCTTAAAAGCAAGGCTGTTTAGTTCGAATAAAGTTATTCGACTGCAGTTTACTGACTGCGTGAGCACACCGCTACAACGTGTTTTTATCGCTATTAATATACGTCACCACTGCCAATACCTGACACCCGCCAGTGCGCGATTTCTTTAATTTTTCGATCCAAGGTAAGCCAACTATGGAGAATTCTAAAAAAAGAAAAGTGACTGAAGAAAACAGAACGTTTAATGATACGTGGACAGATTCATTTGCTTTCACTGTTGACGAGACTGGTTTACCGGTATGCTTAATATGCAATGAGAAACTAGCAAACAACAAAAAGTCAAATGTCGCAAGGCATTTCCAGAATAAACACGCAGCCTTTGCTCAAAAATATCCGGATGGAGATGAGAGAAAAAAAGCCGTTTCGGAACTGATGCGGAAGGTTGATCTGAGCAAAAATCATTTCCAGAAATGGATGAAGTCTGGAAAATCAACGACATACGCCAGTTATATTGCCGCTCAGGAAATAGTCAGGCACGGGAAGCAGTTTACAGATGGAGAATATATAAAAGAATCTTTCATTAAGATTTCAGAACATCTATTCACGGACTTTAAAAACAAGAGTGAAATTGTGCAGAAAATCAGGGATATGCCCCTCTCTGCAAAGACTGTCAAAGACAGAACCATAAAAATGGCAGAAGACATCACAAGACAGCAAATTGAAGACATCAATTCAGCTGTGGCCTACTCGATTGCCTGTGACGAGTCTAAAGACAAAGGTGATATTGAACAAATAGCGTTGTTCTGCCGGTATGTAAACTCTGCCGGGCCACAGGAAGAACTGATTGAGTTGATACCTCTAAAAGACCAAACACAGGGGGAGGACATCTGTGAGGCTGTCTTGAATTGTTTAAGAGCCAAAGGAATAAAGACCACCCATCTGGTGTCAGTAGCTACTGATGGGGGCACCGAATATGACGGGAACGCACAAGGGAATTGTGGCTTTACTGCAGAAGTCGCTGGACAGAAAGCTGCTGACTTTTCACTGCATCTTGCACCAAGAGGCACCGTGCGCTCAAACATTTCCTCCGGAATGCACAGAAGTAATGGATGTTGTCATTCAGATTGTCAATAAAATATTGGCAAAAAGTTTAAATCACCGTCAATTCCGTTTGTTACTGGACGAGCTGGAAATTGCATATTCTGATCTCCTGCTGCACAACAAAGTCTGATGGTTGTCCAGCGGGGAGGTGCTGAAACGCTTTGTCGCGTGTCTGGAAGAAGTGAAAACTTTCCTGGGCAGCAAAGGGCTCAACTTTCCTGAGCTGGAACAGCCAGAGTGGCTGGAAAAGCTACACTTCATGGTAGACATGACAGCGCACCTGAACACGCTGAACACAGCTCTTCAACGGGGTAAGGACGTACAGCCCTGCACATGTTGGAGGATGTTTTGGCATTCGAGCGCAAGTTGACGTTGCTTGCCAGAGATTTACAGAAAGGCACATTGTCTCACTTCCCCAATTTGAGAGAGTTCAAACAAGGTCACGACATGATAAATTCGGAGTATTTACATTCTGCAATCATCGCAATGCAAACATCGTTTGGGAAACGCTTCTGTGAGTTCAGAGAGGAAAAAAACACATTATCCTTCCCGGTCACTCCCCTAAGCATCGATCCATCCCTACTAAATACGACTGCATTGTCAGGTGTGAGTCAACCTGAACAAGTATGATAAATATTTTAATTGCCTATTATTTTACGTATATTCATATGTTTTCATTGTTCAGTGAAATAGTCCTTTTATTTTTCAGGTTGACAGCTGGCTGACGTTATTTTTGGTTTGCTGCTGGCGGAAAATTTAAGTTTGGCGTTTTTCATAAATACAAGAAGGTCTCAAATAGACGTTGAGTATTTTACTTAAAAGTAACCTTCAACCCAACGTCTTTTTTTCGGAGTTCAAAATGTTTTTGTTGCATGCAGAAATGTAATTTCATTTTCTCTGCAGGAGTTCATCAATTTCATAAATGCAACACATTATAGTTTGTTTATACATAGCATAAAGGCAAAACAAAACGTTGTATGCAGTGTTATTTCATTTTAAATGTCAAGCGGGTTTTGCGGCTCCCAGTGTTTTCTTTTCTGTGGGAAACGGGTCCAAGTGGCTCTTTCAGTGGTAAAGGTTGCCGACCCCTGGTCTAGGCCTTTCAATATTTTGGAGGTTTCAACAGGACCCCTCCCTCATCCTTCTAAACTCCTGTGAGTACAGGCCCAGAGCCATCAAATGTTCCTCATACTTTAACCCCTTCATTCTGGGGTCATTCTCATGAACCTCCTCTGGACCCTCTCCAATGCCAGCACAACTTCCCTAGACAAGGGACCCAACACTGGTCACAATACTCCAAGTGTGGTCTGACCAATGCCTTATAAAGCCTCAGCATGACATCCTTGCTTTTATATTCTTGTAGTCTCAAATGAACCCATTGTGTGGGTGGAAGCTGAACATTCTTGCTGTGACTGTGCATTTCTTCAGGTCCTCCATTTTCCTCCATTTGATTGCTACTGTACACACTAGGACTTCAAAACATATTCAGTGAGTTATCTCTGCATTCTGCTGAGGCCACTGGAGATACTTCATTGATTCACCAGAAGTTCCCTGTTAAAATATGTGAAGACGGAAATGTATCTAGTCATACTGTACCCTAAGTTCCATAAGGAACTTTTACAATTATAGGCCACAGCGAAACCATGTGCTTCATTGATCTGCTTTTTATTTTTATTTTATGGAGGAGGTCCTTCTGGCCCTTTGAGCAACTCCATAACCCTGATTAACCCTAATCTACTCATGGGACAACTAACAATGACCAATTAACCTAGCTGTCTTTGTCTTTGGAAAATGAGCTGGTGAAAAGCCAGCTGGTTGCTCGTCTCCATAAAGTGTGACCAATCTATAGCAAAGGCATGAATTGATACCTCTCAGGTCAGCAGCAGTATCTTGACTGTACCATCATGAACTCAGCAGTTATCACGTTGACTCCTGGAACTTTGCTTCCTGTTTCCTTGTTCACTTCCTCTTTGTCATGATTCAGAAACCCATATAGAGGTCCTTTACTTAAAGATGGTGAGAATGTTCCTAAATAGGCCATCAACTCAGTCAAATGGTTGGACCAGGGGAGTCCAACACTACTTGGTCTTATCCACAATGTATGGACTTCTTCAGAGTCTATGTTAGAGTCACAGTTGGCTACTTCTGAGGCAGCAAATGCACATTTACCTTTTCTCATCCTTGCTTTGGCCTCCCAGAATCAAAGTGAACTCTTTAGATTCTTCTTGTACTGTTCACCTTCAGGAAGGCACGGAGTGACCATTCCCTGCTGAACATCAATGGCTCCTCGGTAGAGATCGTAAAGAGCACCAAATTTCTTGGTGTTCACCTCGCAGAGAATCTCACCTGGTCCCTCAACACCAGCTCCAGAGCAAAGAAAGCCCAGCAGCGTCTCTACTTTCTGCAAAGACTGAGGAAAGTCCATCTCCCACCCCCCCATCCTCATCACATTCTACAGGGGTTGTATTGAGAATATCCTGAGCAGCTGCATCACTGCCTGGTTCGGAAGTTGAACAATCTCGGATCGCAAGACCCTGAAGCGGAAAGTGAGGTCAGCTGAGAAGATCATCAGGGTCCCTCTTCCCTCCATCATGGACATTTACACTACACGCTGCATCCGCAAAGCAAACAGCATCATGAAGGACCCCACACACCCCTCATACAAACTCTTTCCCCTCCTGCTGTCTGGGAAAAGGCATCAAAGCATTCAGGCTCTCACGACCAGACTATGTAACAGTTTCTTCCCCCAAGCTATCAGACTCCTCAATACCCAGAGCCTGGACTGACACCTTACTGCCCTATTGTCTTGTTTATTATTTATTGTAATTCCTGCCCTGTTTTGTGCACTTTATGCAGTCCTGGGTAGGTTTGTAGTCTAGTGTAGTTTTTTCTCTGTGTTGTTTTTTTACGTAGTTCAGTCTAGTTTTTGTACTGTGCCACATAACACCATGGTCCTGAAAAACGTTGTCTCATTTTTACTATGTACTGTACATAGCAGTTATGGTTGAAATGACAATAAAAGTGACTTGACTTGACCTGTCTTTACACCTAGTGCAATGTTATCTAGCTAGCTTTTGATGTCTGGCAAGCTTGCATCAAACTGTCCATTGCCCTCTTGGAGATTTCTGGAGCTGATATTATCCCAAAGAGAAACTTGTTGTACTGGTCAGTCTTTTTGAATATCCCTTTGAACCTCTGTCCCTCAATCTGCCGTGATATTTCAAAGGTTATGAAGATACATTCCCCACTTCAAAGGGAAGTCATCAGTCAGACCTATGGGCTATCTGTCCATCTTTGGTTTTCTGTTCATCATTAACTAAGAATCTTCCCAGATTCTAAAGGTAACATTAGTTTAATTTATTGGAACTACTGGAGGAGCCCAAACAGTAAAGTCAACCTGCTCAATGATCTTTATTTCCCGTGGCTTCTCCAGCTTTTCCTCAACCTCTTCCTTTACAGTGAGGTGCAGGCTGTGTTTTGAAGGACCAAGGTATAACATTTCCTTAAGATGAGCTTAACACAAAATGATGAGATACTTTTCAAATATGGTTGATGCAGAAAGTGCCTTCAAGCTCTTGTTCTCTCCTCAATTTAGCTGTGTCTTGGATAATTGGATTTGGCATATCAAACTGGACCCTTGATTTGGAATAATCAGAAGAAGAAGGAGCTTGGCTTCACTCCAGTTTCAAGTATCCCTATCACCTCTATAGTCTCCCCATTGTAGTTATGAAGGATGGCTGGAGGCTCCTTAGCTTCACTGTGTCATCTGAACCATTTTGCTTAAGTTCCTACACACACATCACCCCTACTGCAGCACCATTGTCATCTTCCATTGGTTCTCTTTTTCAATGCATACTGATGCACAGACAGGTTCAGTAGACTTCTGTCCTAATGTAAGCAGTCCATACAATCCTTTGAGGTCAGCGCCTTCTGCACCTTGTTCATGTGTATGATACCCTTCAGCTTACATTACAGTGTTTTGTGCTGCTGGTTATATCAGTTTGACATGGTGTTACATTGCTTTGCAGCAAACTGTTCACAGGTGTCACTTGATATGACCAATATTATGAACAGTCTCTGTGTCTGTACTCTCCAGCCTGATATTGTTCTGATAATATCTCCCCTTCAGGCAGTTCTTTCCGCTCCTGCAGAGGTCTCGTGTCACTGGGTGATCCGGCGAACCCTGCGCTTGCTTGTCTGAGATTCCATTGCCCGGGAAATGTCAACTGGTTGCTTGAAAATCATTTTCTTCTCACTCAGCAGCACCCTTTACATGCACAAATCATAGATTCCACGAACTATGTGATCCCACTAAACTTCCTCAAAACTCTATTAAACATGTTGTGTTCAGTTATCTGCCTTAAATCTGCAGTTGGATCACGTTGCTGGTTGTTTGAATTTGCAATGGTCTTGGACAACAGGGCTTGGGGTGGGGCATTTCTCTGGACCCCATTGACCAACTCTACAGATGTCTTGTGCCTTGCAATGCCTGGAGACAGCAAGGTTCTGATCAACATGTGGTTTAACAGGTTAGAGCAAAATGGACTTCTTCTTTCCTGAGTTGTCATCTACAGTGAAAAGTTGGGAAGCTTCTATCTCAGCAGCATTTTCCTACCTTTCCTCATATCCCTTAATTGCCTTGATACCCAGAACTTATTCCAACTCTATTTTGAATGAACTCAATAGCTATGGCTCCACAGTCCCCTGAGGTAGAGAATTGCAAAGGTTCAAAACCCTCTGGTGGAAAAATTTCTGCTCATCTCAATTCTAAATGATTTATCCATTATCTTGAAATTGTGACTACTGGTTCTAGACTCCTCACCTAGGGAAACAACCTCCCTTCATTCATCCTGTTACCAAAGCCAACACTTTCCAAACTCTGAGATGCAGTTCATCAGGTTCTTTCACCAAAGTTCAAAGTGCAAGGAGACTCATCACTTTACAGGCAGCCATAAAACAAGAAAACCAGAAGAACCCATAAAAAGAAGACCAACAAACACCTAATGTGCAGAGAGAGAGAGAGAGAGAGAGAGAGAAAACAAATCGTGCAAAGAATAAAAGTAAGCAAATAGCATTTGGAATGAAAGTGAGCCTTCAGAGATGGAGTCCAGAGTAGCTGGGGCAGGCTTCAGCCTCAGTTCAGCACATAGCGGAGTAAACATTGTGGGGCCTGCAAACCCAAAGCCTGGGGCAGGCTTCAGCCTCAGTTCAGCACATAGCGGAGTAAACATTGTGGGGCCTGCAAACCCAAAGCCTGGAGCAGCCAGAGCGGGCCAGAACCTGAGCCTCAGCCTCAGCGTAGCGAAGAGCGGAATAAACATCGCAGAGCAGTGAGCAGAACTGGCCCAACCCTCACCTCTACATTTTCAATCCATCTGGCCTGGTGTTTAAATTGTCTGAACATCAGGTCATTCCTCGTTCTAAGACCTGAACCCTGTTGCATCAATGCACTCTGGGCCTGGACCCCGCTGGCACATTTTGGCCCGTACCCAACCTTTCCAAATTGGCCAGGAGTTTAGATCAATCAAACTTTGCTCTTGGTTTAGGTGGATGGGCCACAAATCTGCTTCTCCTCTGCTCTGCTCGCCCCGACTTTGCCTCACACCCACATGCTTTGACCCTCGACCGCCTCCACCCACCTCATTTACCACAATTTTCAAAAGAAAAGGTAGTATTAATAAAGTAATTTGTACTTCTTGTTTCGTTAACTTCCAGTAAGTTGTTACTCGCCTTCAGCAGTGTCATCTTAAGCTGGTTCTAGAATTTCTCCAGTTTAACTTTTACTAATACAGTATTTCTTTCAGTCCCTCATTCTTGCTTTACCCATTGTTCTCTAACATAAGAAATGTAGTTCCATGATTGACTTTTCAAACCTTTGACAATCTGACTAGCACTTACTCCATTTTGAATTTCATTTCCATGAAGATACACCATGGCCACAGTATGTGAGCTGGTTAATTGTTGTGTTGCTCACAGTCCTGAAGAATTCTGGCCTCAGTTCCCAGAAGTTAACCTCTAAGATGGACTTGCTGCACCCACATCAGGGTTGCTGTCACCGACTCTCTTCCACTGCACCTCTCTGTTGTTTGCTTTCTGTGAGCTCTAATGAGGGTGTTGGGGGAGGATTAGTTTCCTGTTCAGCATCTAAATATTTAATGCCTCCCTCAGTGGTGCATCTTTAGGGAAAGCACAAAAATATGAAAGGCTGTTGATTTTTATGGAATAAATTTCAAGTAGGGTAGTGAGCAGCCAGCGTCAAAGTGTTGAGGGAAAGGTGATATGGGAGGTAGGTAGTAAAGGTGATGAACATGCAGTGTTTATCTCGTGTGGCGGGGGCGGGAGGAATGATAAAGGAGAAAGACAGATAATTGGCAGGGTGCTGGGAAGAGAGAAGATGTATAACAATGTAGGTAGAAAGAAATTTATGAGAGTAATGCATTCAGACTCATTATTTCAATAAGATTATATTTCAGTTTAGCACCACTCCCCACATTAACCTCATATCCCTTGATTCCCATAATTATTTAAAATGATATAAGTCACTCCCTTAAATGCAATGAGTACCCAGGCTTCCTCGGCCTTCTTGGGCAGAGAATTCCAAATTTTAACTGTCCTCTGGGCAATGAATTACTTCTTACCCCAGTCCTGAATGGCTAACACCTTATTTTGAAATTATAACCTTTGGCTCTGAACAATTCAACTATGGAAATATTATTTCTGCATTACCTTGACAAACTCTGTACCAAATTTGTGAGTTACTTTGAAATCACCTCTCTAACTCCTAAACTCAAAACTGCACAGGCTGACTCTGCTTGATGTCTTCTGACACAAAAAGCCTGCTGTCTCCAAAATCCATGTCACAAATCTTTGCCTCTACCTCCCTCTCAATCACTTGTATATCCTTCCTTAAGATTGCAGACCAGAGCTATACACAACATTCCAGATTCAGTGTCACCAAGTTTCTGTGAAATTGGAGTAAGATAATTTTATTTGAAACATACTGAAGTTCTCTTGCAATCAGGTCTAATAGATCATTTGCCCACTCTGCATGCTAACTTTGGTGATTCTTTTACAAGGAAACACAGGTTCCTCTGAGCACCCACTTTATTCCCAATCCTACCATTTAAAAATAATGTCTTTCCAGTTATACTTTCAAAGGGGAATACCTCACATTTTACACTTATTTCTCATCTGCCATGTCTTTGCCCGTTCTCCTAATTTGTCTGTATCTGTCAAGCCTGCACAGGCAAGCACCTCCCAGTCTCTACCCAGCTAGCAGGAGTCACTTGCCACTCGTTTCCAACTCATCACTCGCAGCCTATTTAAACCCAACACTCAACCACAATCCTTGTTTACTCATTGAACCAGCCAATCTCAACCAGTTACTCCTAGCCTTCAGTTACCTTGTTGCCTGTGGTGTTTAGTACTTTCTCTTGTTTTTTGGTTCCTCATGGCTTGCTATTTTGCAGTTTATTATTAAAGTTGATCGCTCACTGCTAAATTGTCTCCACTGCTCTGCATTTCGGTCAAACCTTTCCTGACAGGATGGGTGAACCAGTGATTGACCCAGCAGAGTTTGCTTGCCTAAAGGGAGTCATCCATTGACATGAGCACGTGAGCCAGAAGCATCAGGAAACTATTGACCATTTGTTCGCCACTCTTAACCAACTCTTTGTCTCTATACAGCAACCCTGTGCCATTCAACTTCCTCCCTCGGAGCCCCAGATTCTGCTGCTCGAATGCTTCAACACATCCCCAACCTGATGCCACAACTTCCTGTCCCAGCAAGTCCTGCATTTAAGCTGCAGCCATCTCTGTATGTTATGGACTGAACCAAGAGTGCCTTCATCATCTCTCTCTGAACTGGGAGAGCTCTGACCTGGGCTGCCACTAATTGGAACAATAAGACCACTGTTTGCAATAAATACAGACAGACAGACATACTTTATTGATCCCGAGGGAAAATGGGTTTCATTACAGCCGCACCAAGAATAGTGAAGAAATATAGCAATATAAAACCATAAATAATTAAATAATAATAAGTTAATCATGCCAAGTGGAAATAAGTTCAGGACCAGCTTATTGGCTCAGGGTGTCTGACACTCCGAGGGAGGAGTTGAAAAGTTTGATGGCCGCAGGGAAGAATGACTTCCTATGACGCTCAGTGTTACATCTCGGTGGAATGAGTCTCTGGCTGAACGTACTCCTGTGCCTAACCAGTACATTATGGAGTGGATGGGAGTCATTGTCCACGATGGCATGCAACTTGGACAGCATCCTCTTTTCAGACACCACCGTCAGAGAGTCCAGTTCCACCCCACAACATCACTGGCCTTCCGAATGAGTTTGTTGATTCTGTTGGTGTCTGCTACCCTCAGCCTGCTGCCCCAGCACACAACAGCAAACATGATAGCACTGGCCACCACAGACACGTAGAACATCCAGCAAATATGAGGAATTCAGCACTGAGATACGCCAGGCTTTCGACCATCCAGGAAATGGAAGGGGGGCAGCGGATCGAATCCTTCATCTGCATCAAGGCTCACGCTCAGTGTTGGATTATACTGGAATTCAGGACCCTCGTGGTGGACTGCAGCTGGAATATGGAAATGTTGCTGGTCCACTTCTGTCATGGTCTCTTGGAGCACTTGAAAGATTCAGGAGGTGCCCAGCAATCTCAAAAGCCTCATCGCTCTGGCCCTCTGTGTTGACAAGCGTCTTATGAAATGCCCCTCCAGATCACCAGCCAGAATCTCTGTTCTGTTCACAGAACTATTTTGGGCTGCAGGGTCACATCAACAATGCCCTCAGAACTGTGCGGTTAGGGAGAGCTCCCTTAACCCTCAAAGAGCATGAGCATTAGAGGAGAATTTACTTATGCACTTACTACAGAGCAACTTTTTGGACTGAACTCCGTGTGTGCAGCTTGGACTCCCTACCGAGCGTATCTCACACCCCATATACATCACGACCATTGATTGGTAGGATGGTCAGAACGCACACAAGTCCTGTGCACATGAGCATGAGAGAGCACCGCAAGTCCATCCAATTCCTCCTGATTGACTCACTCATCACATCTTAGGTTACCCTCACTTTGCCTGGATATCTGGTTAATTGCTGAGTTCACCTGCCAGACCTTCTGTCTGCAACCTCTGTTGACTTCACCCCTTAAATCCACAGAGGTGGAGGAAACCCTTAACCTCACCAAATTCCCACCAGAATACCTCAATTTGCCTATTTGCCTTCAGCAAGAGGGAAGACAGCACCCTGCCACCTCAGAAACCACCTCCTCCCTTGGCACCACCCCTTCCCAAGGTCATCTGTTCTCCCTCTCCCGTCCGGAGACCCAAGCCATGGATGACAAGATCACTGAAGTGCTACAGCACAGCTTCATTCAACCATCATAGCCCCAGCTGGTGCAGGATTCTTCTTTGTCAAAAAGAAAAATGGGGTTCTTTGTCCATACATTGTCTACTATAGACTCAAAAAAAAATCAGCATTAAGAATCACTACCCTCTCCCCTTTGATGGCTAGCACGACTGAAACACTCCATGGAGCCCAGATCTTCACCAGACACATACAACCCAATCCGCTGGGGGATGAGTGGAAGATGGCGTTCATAACACCCACTGGCCACTATAAATATTTGGTGATGCATTTCAGGTTTCACAACAGTCCAGCTGTTTTCCAAGCCTTCATTCATGAGATCCTGCAAGATATGCTACACAGGTTTGTGTTTATCTACCTCAATGACATCCTCATCTTCTCCAAGGACCTCCAAGACCACATCTGAAGTCCGTTCAGTCCTTTAGCATCTCCTCAAAAACATGTAAGTTAGAGAAATACCAGTTCCACACCCTAGTTATTCTCTTCCTGGGGTACACACTTACACCCCAAGGCATAACCATGGACCCAGAGAAAGTGTGCACCATTATTGAATGGCCCCAACTGCACTCCCTCAAACACTACAGCACTTGGACTTCTCCAACCTTTACCACAATTTCATCAAAACTATAGTTTCAAAATCATCTACCTCACGGACAACCTAGTCTGCTGCTTTGGACTACAGCTCAAGAGACGCTTCACCATCACTCACATTCTCCGCCATCTAAACCTCTCCGGACCTTTTGTGGTAGAGGTGGACATATCTGATGTGGGAACTGGAGCTATCCACTCCCAGCAAGGACTGGATGGGAAAACACACCCTTATGTTTTCTTCTTGAGCAAGTTCAACTCTACACAATGTCGTTATGGAGAAGGAGAGCGAGAGTTACTCATCATCAAATGGACCTTGGAGGAATGGCGACATTGACTGTGAGTGAACACCGAAACTTTCCTGATCTGGACTGACCACCAGAAACTTATATCCATTCAGCAGACCCAACAACTCAACCCACGTCAGGTTCACTGGTCCTTCTTCATTAAACAATTCAACTTCATTATTTCTTTCCGACCTGGCTCCAAGAACACTAAGGCAGACCCCTGTCACGACAGTTTGACCCAGCTGAAATGAAGATCAACCCTCAGCACATCATTTCATCCTCTCAAGATCCTCACCCCAATTGTCTGGAACCTTGATAACCAGATTTTCCAGTGGGTCCACTCCTCACCACTCTTTGGCCATCCAGGCAAATGGCGAACCTTGAATTTTCAGTTCTAATGGCCCATAATGATCGCAGATGTACATCAGTTCTACACTGCCTACCCTCAATGTGCCCAGTACAGTTCCACCCAGCTAACAGGAGTCACCTGCCACTCGTTTCCAACTCATCACCTGCAGTCTATTTAAATCTTGCTCTCATCCACAGTCCCTGTTCACCCATCGAATTAGTGAGCCTCAACCAGTTGCTCCTAGCCTTCAGTTACATTGTTGCCTGTTATCTTTTTTCTCTTATTTTGTGGCCCTCGTGGCTTGTTATTATCCTTGCAAGAACAAAGCCTCCCAACCCGAAATGACTCATTTTTACCCCTAATCTTTATTTTTGTCTGTTAATCAATTCTCAATCCACACCAGGGTGTAACCTCCAACACTTGGTTTTCTGTTTTTTTTTTATAATATCTTGCATAATACCTTATCAAAGGCCTTTTGAAATTCCAAATATACCACATTGTTTGGTTTACCTTGATCTATTCTGCTAGCTAAAATGTCAGTAAACCACCAGATTTGTCAGACTAGTTTCCCATTCCTATTATTAGTTTTTAATTACATAAAGAAATGGAAATAAGGGGAAGGGATGAAGTCCAATGGTGAAATGGTGGGAGGAGGGGAGATGCAGGCTGATAGTTGCTTTCTGGAACGGATGCTGCTTCAAACCCACAAGCATTGAGACTTCCTTGTCTGCTCAGCCACTTAGGTTCCTGCTCAATGCTGACAAATTGGTACTAAGTTTTATGAAGTCCCATGTTTGTTGACTGGTGGTAAAACTAAAAGTCTGTTTTATCATTCAGTATTGGGAAATAGGTTTTCGGAACCTGGAGCGAGAAAGAGGAAGGGGTAATTAGAAATGCTTTTTAAAAGAGGCAGTATCTGTTACCTAATTCACTGTTGGGAAACAGGTTGAAGATTTTAGAGCCTGGGCAACAGACAGTTTTAAACTGCTATTAAATTCTTTGTTAATTATTTTTGCTCCCCGTAAACAAATCCTTCAACTCTGTTTCATTCAATTATTTTTTGTTGTAGACTTTCCAAGAACTTAATATAACTCCAAAAGTCTGCTACAATGATTAGAATAATATTTGGTTAATGTAGGGGCTGTGAGTGTCACTAGCAAGACCTATCCCTAATTGCCCTTGAGAAGGAAGTGAACTACTGTCTTGACAAGGGCCTGCAGTTACTGGAAATTTGGACCAGCATACAAAGGTGCTGGAAGAATGTAGTGGGTCAGCATTGGCTATATCCTCTCTTTTTTTCCAGTCCAGAGGAAGGGTCTCAACCCAACTAGATCATTAACGGTCCAAATCCCTCCATCCCACCTGATCTTCTGAGCTCCTCAAAACCTTTGTGTGTTACTGCCTTGGACATCTTTAGTCCTTCTCATGAAGGTACTCCCACAGTGCTGCTGGGGAAGGAATTCCAGGATTTAGACCCAGCAATGAAGGAAGAATTGTAATATATTTGTACAGTATGTCTGAATGGGATGTGACAGTTCAATGCACCTGCAGTTCCTATCCTTCTCTAACACATTGTTTTAGAAGGTGCTGTGGAAGAGGTTATAGGTAGTAGACCTTAGTCTATTCCCTCCATCACAGATGTACCTTAGTTGCTGCTAAGGTGTAAATTTTTAAAAAGGTAGATGGGATACCAATTAAGGGCTGCATTGACTGGATGTTGTTGAGTTTCTTGACAGTTGTTAAAGCTGATGGCAATTATTCTCACTTAAACTCTGCAGTGCTAGAAGCATTAGAAATGGAAACTTAAGCAGGAATAGTACATTCAAACAATCCTGATTCCTCCACCACTCAATCACAGTTGATCTTTTAATTCCACATTACTTTACAAAACAAACTCCATATCTCTTGATTGTCTTAATATCTAAAAATCTATTGACACCTTTGGGATGATACACTCCCCTACCTCTGACCTGCACTAATTTGGAGTCCAGTTAAGTCGTGACTCCAGGATACAAAATGCTGGAGGAACTCAGAAGGTCAGACAGCATTTATGGAAATGAGTAAACAGTTGACGTTTCAGGCCGAGGCCCTTCTTTAGGACTGATTATGATTATCCAATAGAGTTATGCCTCTAAATGTCAAGTGAAGTGGTTAGGCTCTCTGTTGTTGAATACAGGCATTATTTGTGACGTGAGATTTGAGTCCTCCTGTTGGCAAGCAAAACTGGAATTCCTCCAAGATTGTAAAATGCTGCTTCATTATTGGAGGAAGTGTGTGTGGAATTTAACTCTGTACATTCTCTGTGAACATCACCACTTCTGAGGTGGTAAAGTAAGTTGATCAAAGGAACTGAAGATGCTTAGGCACGAGGTATGACTCAGGCTGGAGGAGCGTACTCCTTCTGAATCTCATTGGCTTCAATATTTGTTGGGTTCCTTGATGGTAGACTTAGTCAAGTACTGCTGTTGTGTCAAAACCCAGCTATTTAATCTCAAATTTAGCTCTTCTGTCATATCATGACCAAGTTGGCATTGGTTTCTGGAGCCAAGTGACCCTCACAGACAGAAACTAGGCATTAATGAGCATGTTATTGCTAGGTGCCACTGGATGATGCTGTCTTTGATACACTCCATTACATTGTTATTGAATGAGAGGGGACAGACTGAGAAGGCTGAGGATGGAACATACCAGGGAAATGTTAGAGTTACAAACAAACTGCTGGAGGAACTCAGGCTTATCAACATTCAGGCCAAGACCCTGCATCGGAGCTGAAAAGGAGATAAACAGTACAAAAAGGGGAAGAGATTTTTTTGCAGTACGTTGGGTAGATGCCAGTCTTATATGGAAACTGCTGACTGCTGACATAGTTCTCCAAAGGATGCCTGCCAGTGGCTTACAACAACGTAATATGACTTTCTAGTTTTTGTACTCCAGGCTCCTGTTAGAAAGCCAAAGGTCCATGAGGTATTTTAACATGTTTCTCAATGAGGACCGAAAATATTTCCCAATAAAATATGTTGCTCATGTGGCATCGAGAAAAGGAGCAGGAAATGCTGCTAAATCTTCAGACTGTTTCATTTTCATGCCAATCTGAGCACTTATAAATTAACTACACTTTCAAATAAATGGGTGCTGGGGTGGAGATAACAAAGGAGGTGTAAGGCGCTCCTTCCCTCAGCTAGCTTGCCGGTCACCCTTGGGCAAGGTGTAGTACCTACTTAGCCTCTGATCAGGGTCACGTGAAACCATGGGAGCAGGTGGTGGGTGGTTGTTTGAGCAGCTGGTGCATATCAAGTCTTGGTTATGTGACTACTGACACCAGGCAGGCAATCTCTGAAGAGTAATGATAATGGCTGGGGTCACCCGTCTTGTGCCCAGAAGAAGGCAATGGCAAACCACTTCTGTAGAAAAAATTGCCAAGAATAATCATGGACATGGAAAGACCATGTTCACCCACATCATACAACATGGCATGTAATGAATGAACAAACACTTTCAAAGCTAACCATTTGGACAGGGAGACAATTAGAGACAGCACTCTGTAAAATTTGCTGGAATTGTATGAATTGATGCACGTGCAGGGGTGTCATCTCAGGGACAGGAACAGGGTCATAACTGAGGTAGGTACAGGTGCAGGGCAGTGACTGGGAGTAGAGCCAGGACCATCCTGAGAGGGAGGCAGCGTCCCTATGAATGGTGATGGGAGCTCTCGGTCAGTAGGAAGTGGGTCTAAAAAGAATTGGGGAAACTAAAACAAAAATAAGTAAAAGTGAATATTTCAGTAGAAGGTATAGGACCTTTTTGATGTATGGGATATGGACATGACACCAGGTTCTAAAAATTCAATTGTATTGCCTGTGTTTGCAAGGTTTTGAATGTTGAGGAGTAATTGAATTAGGTGTTTAGAAAGTTGAAAGGACTGGGTAAGGTTGGTGAGATACCAAGTCAGACTCTAATTGAGGGGCTTTGACAACAGGGGCAAAGTCTTAAAATTGGACTCGGTTGAGGAGGAACACAGGATGGTAGGAACTCCCTCTTTCCAAGAAGCTGTGGGTTTGTGGGACAACTGAAATCCTCAAAGCTGAGGCCTTTTAAAAAAATTTATTCAGTGGGTGTGGGCTTTGCAAGCTCAGCCAGCACTGCACATCCCCAATTGCTCTTGAGATGGTAGTGGTGAGCCGCCTTCTTGAACCACTACAGTCCCTGACCCAATGATGGTGAAGAAACAGTGAAAAATTTCAAATCAGGATGGTGTGTGGCTTGCTCGACAACCTCCACTGATGTGGCTGAGAAAGGTATTAAAGGGTCTTGGTTCAAACGTGGACAACAAGTGAACCTTGATCTGATAAAATGGTGTAACAACCTGAGGGAATGAATGGCCTATCTGTTTACACAAGGGAATTGTGAGGTGTGGAAGTAATGGCCATCATGTACGATTCCATAGGAAGACCCATGCTAGTAAATCTTATTTCAATTCAGAATCAGTAATTGAGTTAGATGCTCCATTAAAAATACTTTTCAGTAACAAGGGAATTCCCATGTTGACATTCGTTGCATTCCATGTGATGGCAGCAGGCAGAACTCAGGCAGGTAATTTGCAGCTTGACCATGATTGAAAACACTTCTCTGTATCACAGGACAATTAATCTTTTAAGACTTCTTGAGTGGAGCTCCATCTGTAGGTGTAGATAAATATTTTACAAGGTTTGAATCCCTGCTGAATTAATGTGTGTTCTCAGGAGATTGCTAAAATCGAACAAAGCCCATTTGCAGAGTGTACAAGCCAATATACACAAGACACAAAGAGCTGAAACCAATGTGTCTTTTCTTTATGGAGACATGAGAGATTGCAGATGCTAGAACATGGAGCAACACGCAAAGCACTAGAGGAACTCAGTGGGTCAAGCAGCATCTATGGAGGGAAAGGGACAACTGATGTTTTGAGATGAAAAGTCTTGATCCAAAATGTTAACTATCTATTTCCCTCTATAGATGATACTTGACCCATTGAGTTCCTCCAGCACATTGTGTGTTGCCTCCATTTAATTCCAGGATTTCATCAACTTGCTTGTGGAGCTATTTATAAAGATTGTTGTTCATAACAGTGAGTTACAAGTCATAAACTTTAAAGAACTATCAGTCTTAAAACAACAATTGTTGTTCACTGCCAATGTTCCTTATACTAGAATGCTTCCCATTTTAAACACCAGGACACGAACACTGAGTTTACATCCTCACAAGTTTACAAGTTTAAAAGCTACCATAGCTGAGGGGGTGGTAGAGGAAGGTACATTTATGATATTTAGATGTCTTTTGGACAGGTACTTGGACTTGGGAGATGGGATGGAATGTGGCTGTATGTGGGCCTAATGCAGACAGATGGGATTGGCATCCATGGACATCACAGTAGGTGGATGAGTTGTGTCAAAGGTTCTGTTTCTGTGCTATAAAACTCCATGGCATCATGTTACAACCTTGGTTAAGCCACAGCCGAAGTACTGTGAGCAGCTCTGTTCTACAACTCTATGGGAAGGATATAACTGCACTGAAGAGGATGCAGGAAGAGACTCATCAGGATGTTGCCTGGACTGAAGCATTTCAGTTATAAGGAAAGATTAGATAGCTTGGACTTGTTTCCCCTGCAGCAGATGAGGCTGAGAAAGGTATACAAAACTATGAGAAAGGTAGAAAATAAAAATCTTTTCCCATGGTTTGGGTGTCCTTGACAAGAGGCTGTAGGTTTATGGTGAGAGATAGGAGGCTTAGCAGGAATCTGAGAAGGTGTTTTCTCCATAAACAAGATGCTTGGAGTCTGGAATTTCTGCCTGAAAAGGTGGTGGAGGCAGATACTTTCACAGCATTTAAGAACACCTAGTCAAGTTCTTGAACATTAAGACATATTCAACAAGTTACAGAACTAATGGGATTAGTGTAGATATGTACAATGGTTAGTATGAGCATGGGGGGGTGGGGGTCTGAAGGGCCTGTTTCTGTGCTGTATGACTCAATGACTCTAAACTACTTTGTACCATCAACTGTGACCTCCGCAAAGGTATTGGTGGCACCTGCAATCAATTTGTAGATTCCTAGGTATTGCTGGAGGATCCACCCGGTCTGGTCTTACTGATGATGCCTCCTCAATAAGATCACATGCTGATTCTTCGTCACCAGTTTGGGATGCACTGCAGAAACATCCTTCATCTCACAGTCCTCCTTGCTCTGCTCCTGGATATTTTGCACCATAAGCCACCCGCAAGGAAATCTATTGCTGACTTTCACTTGATAAATCCTAGTCCTGTCTGCCTTTTGTATACCCATAATACTCTATCAATGATCTGGATGATAATATGGTAAATTGGATCAGCAAATTTGCTGATGATACAAAGATTGGAGGTGTAGTGGACAGTGAGGAAGGTTTTCAAAGCTTGCAGAGAGATTTAGACCAGCTGGAGGAATGGGCTGAAAAATGGCAGATGGAGTTTAATACAGACAAGTGTGAGGTATTGCACTTTGGAAGGACAAACCAAGGTAGAACATACAAGGTAAATGGTAGGACACTGAGGAGTGCAGTAGAACAGAGAGATACGGGAATACAGATACATAATTCCCTAAAAGTGGCGTCACAGGTAGATAGGGTCATAAAGAGAGCTTTTGGTACATTGGCCTTTATAAATCAAAGTATTGAATATAAGAGTTGGAACGTTATGGTGAGGTTGTATAAGGCATTGGTGAGGCCGAATTTGGAGTATTGTGTGCAGTTTTGGTCACCAAATTACAGGAAGGATATTAATAAGGTTGAAGGAGTGCAGAGAAGGTTTATAAGGATGCTGCCAGGATTTGAGAAACTGAGTTACAGAGAAAGATTGAATAGGTTAGGACTTTATTCCCTGGAGCGTAGAAGAATGAGGGAGATTTAATAGAGGTATATTAAATTATGATGGGTATAGATAGAGTGATGCAAGCAGGCTTTTTCCACTGAGACTAGGGGAGAAAAAAACCAGAGGACATGGGTTAAGGGTGAAGGGGGCAAAGTTTAAAGGGAACATTAGGGGAGGCTTCTTCACACAGAGAGTGGTGAGAGTGTGGAATGAGCTGCCAGATGAAGTGGTAAATGCGGGCTCACTTTTAACATTTAAGAAAAACTTGGACAGGTACATGGATGAGAGGTGTATGAAGGGATATGGTCCAGGTGCAGGTCAGTTGGACTAGGCAGAAAAATGGTTCGGCACAGCCAAGAAGGGCCAAAAGGCCTGTTTCTGTGCTGTAATGTTCTATGGTTTTATATGGTTGATAAGACAAATTAAAATGAAGACTTTTGTCTGTTCCTTCAAATGGAGTGGGAGGTTGGGAGCCAAAACGATGAAGAATTGAGGTCCAGATGAGAGACTGAATCCAACGAGAGAATGATAGGGAGAAAGCAGTTTTAAGATGGAGAGAGTGATGAGAGAATTACAAAGCTTTGAACTCAGAAAATTAAGTTTATACTGTGGCAGCAGATTAAAGAAACACAAAGTGCAGATGTTAAAGAAATGAGGCACCGTTGACAACTGAGATTCATTTTCTAGTGGGCATACTCAGTATACCTATAGATCAGTAACCATAGCAGAACCAGTTAAAGACTGCAGCAACTTGCGCACTTAACCAATGTACAAAAGACACCAAACTGTGCAAATACAAACAGAGAGAAAAAATTATAGTAAAAAAGCAATAAATATCGAGAACATGAGACAAAGAGTCCTTGAAAGTGAGCCCATTGGTTATGGCAAACACGTGGAAATCTGCAGATGCTGGAAATTCAAGCGACACAAAATGCTGGTGAAATGCATCTATAGGAAGAAGTACAGTCGACGTTTCGGGCCGAGACCCTTCATTGGGACTAACTGAAAAGAAGAGATAGTAAGAGATTTGAAAGCTGGAGGGGGAGGGGGAGTGTACTTCTCCCTATAGATGCTGCCTGGCCTGCTGCATTCCACCAGCATTTTGTGTATGTTCCATTGGTTGTGGCAACAGTTTAGTGATGGGCAGGTGAAGTTGGGTGAAGTTATTTATCCCCTATGGTTGATGGGGTAGTAACTATTTCTGTCATCAGGTTCGGATATGGCCCAAGTGCAGAGTGAGAGACACTGAACGGGTCGACATTTCACAGACTTTAATGCAAATAGTGTTAAAGGGAAAAGAAAACAATAAGCACTAGGCCAAACAGGGCCATTAACTAAGCTCTTGAATGGAAAACAAAGCCTTCACTGCAGCTGGAAAGAACAACTAACTATTAAATGAATCCCGCTAGACTTCAGTGTCAGTTGATTTGGCAGTCCAATTTCTCAGGCAAGACCGAATGCAGACAAGCAGCGAAGCATTGCTGTGCTGTGTCCAAGTCTCGACAAATATTACAACGGAATGAATGGAGTTAATTACTATCACAATGAAATAATAATTAGCTGACACATGCATATTCACGAGTGCAGTTGCTGTATTGACTGCGCTGCTGAATCCGTGGTTATGATCGTTGGTGTGAGTCCTGAGGTTCCTGTATCTTCTTCCTGATGGCAACAGGGAGAAAAGAGCATGACCAGGGTGGTGGGGATCTCTGGTGATGAATGCTGCTTTCCTGCGGCAGCATTTCATATTGATATGCTCTGTGGTGGGGAGGGCTTTACCTGTGATAGACTGGCCATATCCACTACTCTATGTAGTATTTTCCATTCAAGGGCTTTGGTGTTTCCATTCCAGACTGTGATGCAGTCAGTCAATATACTCTCCACCATCCATCTATAGAAGTTTGTCAAAGTTTTAGATGTCATGCCGCAACTCCTAAGGAGTAGAGTTGTTCCCATGCTTTCCTCATAATAGTACTTAAGTGTTGTGCCCAGGGCAGGTCCTCCAAAATAATAACAGCGAGGAATTTAAAGTTGCTGACCTCTCCACCTCTGATCCCCCGAGCACTGGCTCATGAATTCTGATTTCCTTCTCCTGAAGTCTATAATAGGATCCTTGATCTTGCTGACACGGAGTGAAAGGTTGTTATGACATCACTCAGCCAGATTTTCAATCTCCCTCCTATATGCTGACTTATCACCATCTTTGATTCGTGACCCTGCTGCAGCCTCGTTGCCTGCCACATTACTTGCTCTACCATTACTAAATGATAAAAAATGTAACAAAGTTCAAAATAAGTTTGTTATCAAAGTACATATATGTCAGCATATACTACCCTGAGATTCATTTTCTAGTGGGCATACTTAATAAAACTATAGAATAATAACCATAGCAGAATCAATGAAAGACCCTCTCCACTTCTGATCCCCCAAAGAGGACTGGCTCATGGACAACCAGATTAATGTGATCTCATAACAAATAAATCTAATTAAGACTTGGCATAGTTACTATTTCTGGTCAGAAATAGTGAACTCAGAACTTAGAACATGGAGCATAAAACAGTTCAATGCAGGAGCAGGCCATTCAGGCCAGTTGACTGTGCTGCCAGTCTAAACTAATCTCATCCGCCTGCACAGAGTCCATATCTGTGTTCCTACCTGTTTCTTCCCAATGCCTCTTAAACAGCAATATGGTAACTACTTCCGGCAGCATGTTCTACTCTCTATGCAAAAATAACACTTGTTTGTAAATTTCCTTTCAACTTACTCCTCTCTCCTGAACACTATACAGTCTATTATTTGACATTTCTACAATGGAAAAAACACTCTGACTATCTACCCAACCTATGCTCCTCAGAACTCTATCAAACTCCAGAGAAAGCAATCCAGATTTGTCCAACCTCTCCTTATAGTTACTATTCTCCAAACCAGGCAGCCCGGTAAACCTCTTCTACACCCTTTCAAAGCCTCTTCATGCTTCCTGCAATACAGCAACTGGAATTGCATGCAGTGCTCCAAATGTGGTTTAACCAAGGTTTTATACAGCTGCAACATGACTTCCCAATTTTTATATTCAATGCCCCAAACTTGTCTTTCTGTGTTGCGATTTTCAGGAACTGTAGATATGCTCCCCAAGATCCTCCTGTACATCAATGGGTCCTGCCATTTACTATATACTTTCTATATACTATATAATCCAACTTTCTCTTACATTTGACTTCCCAAAGTGCAATACCACACACTTGTCTGGATTAAAGTCCACCTACAGTTTCTCTGTCCACATTTTCAACTAACTTATATTCTGACAATCTTCCTCACTATCCACAATTCCGCCAATTTTTGTATTGTCTGCAATCAACCCACCTATATTTTCATCCAAATCATTTTTATACGGTACATCACAATCAACAGAGTTCCTCCAGCAGATTTTTTTTCAATTGCAGGGTTACTTAGAGCACGTTTTGAAAGGCAACTTCCCACAGGCTGGAGGTAGCAGCTGCAGGAGGAGATGTTGAAGAACAAGTACTCTCCAGTGGCTCATTTTTGGACAAGAATATTCAAAGTCAGCAAGTTTGCAGACAACAGTAAAATAGGTGGTATTGTAGTAAGTGAAGAAGGTTATTAGGAACTACAGCAGGATCTTGATTAGCTGGGAAAGAGGGCTAAGGAAAGGAAAAATTGATTTTAATTTAGATACGTGTGAGGTGTTGCATTTTCAAAATTTAAACGAGGGTATGACTTTCACAACGAACAGTAGGTCCCTGAGGAGTGTTTTTGAGCAGAGAGTCCTAGGAGTAAAAGTACATAGTTCACTGAAAGTCATGTCATAAGTTGACAGGGTGGTGAAAAAGACTTTTGTCACGCTGGCCTTCTTCAGTCAGTGTACTAAGTATAGAGGTTGGATGTTATGTTGTAATGGTCGCGCTAGGCAAATTGTCTTCAGTTTTGGTCATCTTACTATCGAAAAGATATCATTAAGTTAGAAAGAGTGCAGGAGGGATTTACGAGGATGTTGCAATGATTCAAAGAACTATTATATTGAGAGGTTGGGCAGCTTGTATTTTATTCCTTGGAGTGTAGGAGATTGAAGGGTGATCTTATAAAAGTCATTGGGGGACAAAGTCTTTTTCTCTGGGTTGGGGAGTCATGAACTAAAAGGCATAGATTTAAGGTGTCAGGAGAAAATTAGGGACCTGAGGGGCAATTTTTCCACATGTTGAGTGGTATACATATGGAACAAACTGTCAGAGGAAGTGGTTGATGCAGGTGCACTAACAACATTTGAAGGGTATTTGGACAGGTACATAGATAGGGAAGGTTTAAAGGGATATAGACAAAACACAGCTAAATGGAACTAGTTTAGTTGGGAATCTTGGTGGGCATTGATGAGATGAGCTGAAGGGCCTGTGTTTGTGTTGTATGATTCTGACTCCCTCCATTACTTGCACTGAATATCTCTTCTGAAGTACAGAAAACAAAACTGTATATAATACTCCAAGTGCAAACTCACCAACAGACATTCTACAATTGCACCAAACCTTCCCCTGATCATACCACTAGCCACCTACAATATTAGCCTGTTAATCAGCACACTTTTGGAGTGTGGGAGGAAACTTGCACCTGGGGTAAATTTGTATAACGTGCAAAATTCATGTAGACAGTATGGGAGATCAGAATTGAAGACAAGTCATGGTGCTGTGAGGCACCTACGCTACTTGAGGTGCTATTGTGCCCTGTTCTGTTACTTTTTATGTACTTGTAGAATCCTTCACAGTTCTTGCATGTTTACTCTCATATTTTTCATTTATACATTATCAAACCTTCCAGGTGCAGATCCATGATCTTGCAAGACTAACGGATGCCACCATTATCAATAATTTAGTTAGCTGCCGGTCTTTGAAATTATCCAAATCTTTAGGCACACCTCAATTCTTTGTAGAATTAAAGACCTTTGCTTCCAGTCTAACACTGTCCTTAACTGCTTTAAGTAACCATAACTGGAATATTTTTTTCCCACAGGGTCTGTAGGCTTGCATGTTTTCTGATAATTATGCTAAGATCTTATCTGCCACAGGCCATCTACTGTCATTCATTTTAATCTCATTTCCAAGTCCAGTTTAGTCAAACTGTCCCTTCATATCTATGTAATTGACCTTCATTAAGTTTAAGACTTTATTTTCTGTTTGTTGTTTGTTATTTTGAAACTAAATGTGAAATTTGGTTGTGTTACGATTAACTTTTCTCTAGAAGACTCCACAAGGAATTAAATCCACCTCCTTCCACAGGATGAGATATAACGTAGCTCTTTCTCTTATTTACTGTAACATATTATTATAAGAAGTGACCTTGAATGCAATGCGTGATCTCATTACCTTTGGCATTTTGATTTGCCTCATCTGTGAAGATCAGGCAAAGTTCAATGTAAATTATCAAACTACATATATGTTACCATATACAACCCTGAGATTATTTTTCTTAGCATCATTTGGTGACCAGTGGTGTGCCTCAAGGATCTGTTCTGGGACCCCTACTCTTCGTGATTTTTATAAATGAGCTGGATGAGGAAGTGGAGGGATGGGTTAGTAAATTTGCTGATGACACAAAGGTTGGAGGTGTTGTAGATAGTGTGGAGGGCTGTCAGAGGTTACAGCAGGACATTGATAGGATGAAAAACTGGGCTGAGAAGTGGCAGATGGAATTCAACTCAGATAAGTGTGAGGTGGTACATTTTGGTAGGTCAAATATGATGGCAGAATATTGTATTAACAGTAATGTGGAGGATCAGAGGGATCTTGGGGTCCGAGTCCATAGGACGCTCAAAGCAGCTGTGCAAGTTGGCTCTGTGGTTAAGAAGGCATACGGTGCATTGACCTTCATTGATCATGGGATTGAGTTTAGGAGCTGAGAGGCAATGTTGCAGCTATATAGGATCCTGGTCAGACCCCATTTGGAGTACTGTGCTCAGTTCTGGTCACCTCAGTACAGGAAGGATTTGGAAACCATAGAAAGGGTGCAGAGGAAATTTACAAGGATGTTGCCTGGATTGGGGAGCATCCCTTATGAGAATAAGTTGAGTGAACTCGGCCTTTTCTCCTTTGAGTGACGGAGGGTGAGATGTGACCTGTTAGAGGTGTACAAGATGATGAGAGGCATTGATCGTGTGGATAGTCAGAGGCTTTTCCCAGAGCTGAAATGACTAGCATGAGAGGGCACCATTTGAAGGTGCTTGGAAGTAGGTACAGAAGAAATGTCAGGGGTAAGTTTTTTATGCAGAGAGTGGTGAGTGTGTGTAATGGGGTGCCGTTGACGGTGGTGGAGGCGGATACAATCGGGTCTTTTAAGAAACTCCTGGATAGGTACATGGAGCTTAGAAAAATAGAGGGCTCTGTGTAACCCTAGGTAATTTCTGAAGTAAGTACATGTTCGGCACAGCTTTGTGGGCCAAAGGGCCTCTATTGTGCTGTAGGTTTTCTATGTTTCCATGTTTCTATCTATAGGAAGGGAAAGTGAATTTCAAAAAACACTTCAGGAAAATGGGTCAGTGTTAAGTTGTAGAGAGGATGTGATAGCAATGGACAGAAGAAAGGGAAGGCTAGCATTAACATGTTGCGATCTGTTCAATAGGTTAATTATGGCAGTTAGAGACATAGAGAGAAACCACAAAGGAATAAAAAAACTGGAGATAACTTAATTGAAATTTTCTGTTTTTTTTATTGAAATTGATTCATTTTGCTGATTCCCTCAGGCAAGGCAATTTCTTCCTATTGTCCGACTTACCTCAGTATCAGATAAGCTCTCCACTTCATCTTCTATTCAGCCTAACCCTCTGAAATGCCAAAAATATTGCTTGCAAGATGTTGGCTTAGGCACATGAATTGGTGTATTTAAAGTTCAATGTACATTTGTTATCAAGGAAAATACATCGTATACAGCATTGAGATTTGTCTACTTGTAGGCAGTCACAAAACAAAGTAAGAATCACAAATGAATCCACAACACACCAAATATCACAAGGATGGTCACACATCCAATGTGCAAAAACAGAATAAATCGTGCAAACAATGGAAAATGCAAACAAATAAACAACAGAATGCAACCACTGAGTCCCTGAAAGTGAGTCCACAGGCATGGAGCCCGTTCAGCTCGACTTTGCTACTTGTCTATGTAACATCACTAAACATACTTAAATAACACTTTAGAAAGGCACAGATTAATGAAGGACAGATTCTGTGGATTTGTCACACGTTGGGGCTTAACTGAAGATTTTGTTTGTTGATGGAGTAACAAGGAGAGTTATGAGAGCTATCTGTTTGATGTAGTCTATGTGGATTTTTGGATTGCTTTTGATAAGGTTCCACAAGGAAAGCTGGTCAAATATTTAAACAACACACACAAAATGCTGGTGGAACACAGCAGGCCAGGCAGCATCTATAAGGAGAAGCACTGTCGACGTTTTGGGCCGAGACCCTTCGTCAGGGCTAACTGAAAGGAGAGATACTAGGAGATTTGAAAGTAGTGGGGGGAGGGGGAATGCAAAATGATAGGAGAAGACCAGAGGGGGTGGGATGAAGCTAAGAGCTAAAAAGCTGATTGGCGAAAGTGATACAGAGCTGGAGAAGGGAAAGGATCATGGGACGGGAGGCCTCGGGAGAAAGAAAGTGGGGGGGGGGAGCACCAGAAGGAGATGGAGAACAGGCAGAGTGATGGGCAGAGAGAGAGAAATAAACAAACAACTAAATATTGTCAGGGATGGGGTAAGAAGGGGAGGAGGGGCATTAACAGAAGTTAGAGAAGTCAATATTCATGCCATCAGGTTGGAGGCTACCCAGCCGGTATATAAGGTGTTGTTCCTCCAACCTGAGTGTGGATTCATCTTGACAGTAGAGGAGGCCATGGATAGACATATCAGAATGGGAATGGGACATGAAATTGAAATGTGTGGCCACTGGGAGATCCTGCTTTCTCTGGCGGACTGAGCGTAGGTGTTCAGTGAAACGGTCTCCCAGTCTGCGTTGGGTCTCACCAATATATTAAAGGCACACCGGGAGCACCGGACGCTGTATTCCACACCAGCCAACTCACAGGTGAAGTGCCGCCTCACCTGGAAGGACTGCCTGGGGCCCTGAATGGTGGTGAGGGAGGAAGTGTAAGGGCAGGCGTAGCACTTGTTCCGCTTACAAGGATAAGTGGCAGGAGGGAGATCGGTGGGAAGGAATGGGGGGGATGAGTGGACAAGGGAGTCGTGTAGGGAGCGATCCCTGCGGAAGGCAAAAAGAGGGGGAGGGAAAGATGTGCTTGGCAGTGGGATCCCGTAGGAGGTGGCGGAAGTTACGGAGAATTATACGTTGGACCTGGAGGCTGCTGGGGTGGTAGGTGAGGACAAGGGGAACCCTATCCCGTGGGGTGGCAGGCAGATGGGGTGAGGGCAGATGTGCAGGAGATGGGAGAGTTGTGTTTGAGAGCAGAGTTGATGGTGGAAGAAGGGAAGCCCCTTTGTTTAAAAAAGGAAGACAATTCCCACCCTGTCTCTTGCAAAAATGCTAACCCCTTCTCACAATTCCTCCGTCTCCGCCGCATCTGCTCTCAGGATGAGGCTTTTCATTCCAGGACGAAGGAGATGTCTTCCATTTTCCTTCTCCCTTCTCCAGCTCTGTATCACTTTCGCCAATCAGCTTTATAGCTCTTAGCTTCATCCTACCCCCTCCGGTCTTCTCCTATCATTTCACATTTCCCTCTCCCCCCCACTACTTTCAAATAGCTTAGTATCTCTCCTTTCGGTTAGTCCTGATGAAGGGTCTCGGCCCGAAACGTTGACAGTGCTTCTCCCTATAGATGCTGACTGGGCTGCTGTGTTCCACCAGAATTTTGTGTGTGTTGTTTGAATTTCTAGCATCTGCAGATTTCCTCGTGTTTGCTCTTCAAATATTTAAAGCCCACTTGGATGCAAAGTTGGCTCAGTGGCAGGACACAAAGGGCAATGGTGGAAGAATGTTAATGATGGAATTGGTCATGTCCCTTCTCCGTGCTTTTTATAGCAAATATTGATAACTTAGATTCAAATGTAGAAGATATGAAAATGAAGTTTGCAGACAATACAAAAAAAATAGCCATATGGTTGAAAATGAGGAGAAATGTTCTCAACTAAAGAATGCTATAGGTGATGGCAGGGTTTGCAAGACATTACTTCCTACAAAGCAAAAAACAATAGCATGAATGGCAGTGATGCTTCACTACCAGATGAGCTCAACACCTTCTATGCCCACTTTGAAAGGGAAAATATAACTACAGATGTGAAGATCCCTGCTGCACCTGATGCCCTGTGATCTCTGTCTCAGAGGTCAATACCAGACTGTCTTTAAAGGGAGTGAACCCTCGCAAGGCGGAAGGTCCTGATGGAGTACCAGGTAAGGCTCTGAAAACTTGTGGCCAACCAACTGGTGGGAGTATTCAAAGACATTTTCAACCTCTCACTGCTATGGGAGGAAGTTCCCATTTGCTTCAAAAAAGGAACAATTATACCAGTGCCTAAGAATAATAGTGTGAGCTTTCTTAATGACCATCACCCAGTAGTACTCACATCTACAGTGATGAAATGCTTTGAGAGGTTGGTCATGACTAGACTGAACTGCCTTAGCAAGGACCTGGACTCACTGCAATTTGACTATCACCACAATAGGTCAACAGCAGATGCAATCTCAATGGCTCTCCACACGGCTTTAGACAACCTGGACAACACAAACACCTACGTCAGGATGCTGTTCATCGACTATAGCTCAGCATTTAATACCATAATTTCCCCCAATCCTGATTGAAAAGTTGCAGAACCTGGGCCTCTGTACCTCCAATTGCAATTGGATCCTCGACTTCCTAACTGGAAGACCACAATCTGTATGGATTGGTGATAACATCTCCTCCTCGCTGACGATCAACACTGTTGCTCCTCAGTGGTGTGTGCTTAGCCCACTGTTCTACTCACTCTATACCCATGACTGTGTGGCTAGGCATAGCTCAAATACTATCTATAAATATGCTGATGATACAACCATTACTGGTAGAATCTCAGGTGGTGACGAGAGGATGTAGAGGAGTGAGATATGCCAACTAGTGGAGTGGTGCCGCAGCAACACTCAACGTCAGTAAGATGAAAGAGTTGATTGTGGACTTCAGGAAGGATAAGACAAAGGAACACATACCAATCCTCACGCAGGGATCAGAAGTGGAGAGAGTGAGCAGCTTCAAGTTCCTGGGTGTCAAGATCTCTGAGGATCTAACCTGGTCCCAACATATCAATGCAGTTATAAAGAAGGCAAGACGGCGACTATACTTTATTAGGAGTTTGAAGAGATTTGGTATGTCAACAAATACACTCAAAAACTTCTACAGATGTACCGTGGAAAGCATTCTGACAGGCTGCATCACTGTCTGGTATGGAGGGGGCTACTGTACCGAAAGGACCGAAAGAAGCTGCAGAGGGTTGTAAATCTAGTCAGCTCCACCTTGGGTACTAGCCTACTAAGTACCCAGGACACCTTCAAGGAGCAGTGTCTCAGAAAGGCAAAGTCCATTATTAAGGACCTTCAGCACCAAGGGCATGCCCTTTTTTCACTGTTACCATCAGGCAGGAGATACAGAAGCCTGAAGGCACACACTCAGTGATTCAGGAACAGCTTCTTCCCCTCTGCCATCTGATTCCTGAATAGACATTGAATCCTTGGACACTACCTCAATTTTTAAAATATATAGTATTTCTGTTTTTTGCATGATTTTTAATCTATTCAATATACACATACTGTAATTGATTACTTATTTATTTTCTTCTGCTAGATTACGTATTGCATTGAACTGCTGCTGCAAAGTTAACAAATGTCATAGCACATGCTAGTGATAATAAACCTGATTCTGATGTGATCAGTGGGCAGAAGTGTAGCAAAAAGAATTTAACCTGGAGAAATGTGAAGTAATGCATTTTTGGGAAAGGGTAGGTGCAGCATGGCAAGAGAATGTTAAAAGGGACTTTGGACTGCGTGGTCATAGATTTAACCCAGGCTGCCATAGGAGGCAAGGGAAGAGATTACTGGGGCTCTGAGAATTTTTAACTATTGCGGGCCAGATGACTGGAGGATGGCATATGTGGTCCTGTTTCAAGAAGGGCAACAGGAAAAAGCCTGTTTATTAGAGATCTGTGAGCCTAACTATTAATGTTATGGAAATTCATGGGAAAAAATCTGTGGGAAAGGATTAACAATCACTTGGAAAATTGGGGACTAATCAGTTTCAACCAACATGGCTTAGTCAAAGGCAGATTGTGAGTGATCAATCTGATTATTTTTTGAAGAGTAACAAGGTATATTGATTAAAGCAGTGCAGCAAATCTAGTTTACATGGATTATTAATAAGACCTTTGACATGGTCCCACATGGGAGACTGGTCCAAAGTATTAGGGCCAATGGGATTAAAGACGAATTGGTAAATTGAATCCAAAAATAGTCTGGTAATAGGAGACAGAAGATGACGGTAGAGGGTTATTTCTATGAGTGGATGTCTGAGATTAGCGATGTTGATCAACATTGCTGCTGCACCTTTGCTTTTAGTAATATATGTGAATGATTTCAAAGTAGATGTAATCATAGAAACAGAGAAAACCTACAGCACAATACAGCCCCTACGGCCCACAATGCTGTGCCGAACATGTACTTACTTTAGAAATTATCTAGGATTACCCATAGCCCTCTATTTTTCTAAGCTCCATGCACCTATCCAGGAGTCTCTTAAAAGACCCTATCATATCCACCACCGCCGGCAGCCCATTCCACGCACTCTCCACTCTGTGTGTAATAAAACTTACCCCTGACATCCCCTCTGTACCTACTTCCAAGCACTGTAAAACTGTGCCCTCATGTTAGCCATTTCAGCCCTGGGAAAAAGCCTCTGACTATCCACACGATCAATGCCTCTCATCATCTTATACATCTCTATCAGGTTACCTCTCATCCTCTGCCGCTCCAAGGAGAAAAGGCCGAGTTGACTCAAACTATTCTCATAAGGCATGCTCCTCAATCCAGGCAACATTCTTGTAAATCTCCTCTGCACCCTTTCTATAGTTTCCACTTCCCTCCTGTAATGAGGTGACCAGAATTGAGCATAGTACTCCAAGTGGGGTCTGACCAGGGTCCTATATAGCTGCAACATTACCTCTCAGCTCTTAAACTCAATCCCATAGTTGATGAAGGCCATTGCACCGTATGTCTTCTTAACCAGAGTCAACCTGTGCAGCTGCTTTGAGTGTCCTATGGACTCGGACCCCAAGATCCCTCTGATTCTCCACACTGCCAAGAGTCTTACCGTTAATACTATATTCTGCCATCATATTTGACCTACCAAAATGAACCACCTCACACTTAACTGGGTTGAACTCCATCTGCCACTTCTCAGCCCAGTTTTGCATCCTATCAATGTCTCGCTGTAAACTCTGACAGCCCTCCTCACTATCCACAACACCCCCAACCTTTGTGTCATTAGCATATTTACTAACCCATCCCTCCACTTCTTCATCCAGGTCATTTATAAATATCACGAAGAGAAGGAGTCCCATCACTTGTAGAAAGTATAATCATAAGTTTGCAGTTAACACTAAGATCAGTGCAGTTGTTAGTTGTGTTGTTTTAAGATGTTAAGCTGTTAATGGCAGATGGAGATTAATCCAGATAAATGTGAATATTTTGTACCAATGAGGCTGGGATATGCATCATAAATGGTAAGATGTTAGGGAGTATTGAGGAACAGGACTTTGGTGTTTGCCCAAAGATCATTGAAAGTGTCAGTGTGGTTAAGAAAGCATGTGATAGGGCTTGGCCCTCATTAGTCTGGGCATTGAATATAAAGAGATGGATTCAGAGGGGATCTGAGGGGGAGATTTTCGTTCTGAGAGTGACGAGTATCTGGAACTTAGTGTTGGAAAGAGTGGTGGATGTGGAGTTGCAGAAAGCATTTAACTAGGGATTTAGACAAGCACTTGTAATTAGGCTGATGCGTTGTATGGACACGGTGGAGCAAACTGTCTGTTTCTATGCTGTGTGACTCTATGACCCTAATAGTGACAGTATAATAAATAGTTTAAAGTGCATACAGAATATTATCTTTTGTCAGCTGGGGCATAGAATGCAAGAGCAAGTAATAGTTTGGTTCTCAGTAAAGTTCTGGTGACCAGATTACAGGAAACAAGTAATTACACCGGAAGGGTGCAGAAATTTATGTGCATTTGTCCAGGACAGAAAACAAAGATAAGGAACAATTGCATAGGTTAGAATAGATTTCTTTGTCACATAGAAGCCTCAGGGTAAACTTAAAGTATACAGAAGTTTGAGAGGCATAAAAAAGTAAATGGGAAAGGCCTACTGCAGAGAGGATTACAGAGGAGATGGAGAAGTAGCTCACTGAACAGTGATAGGGCTTTGGAAGTTACTTATTAGAAGGATGGTGGAGGAAGAAACCTACATCACATTTAACGAGTTCTTGGATGTGCATCTGAAGAGCTTTAACCTGCAGGGTTAGTGTTATGTTCTGGAATGTGAGTTTAGCCCAGTGAGCTTGTTTTCAACTGGCACTGGGACAAGTGGCCTCTGTGTCATAAATTTTCTATGATTGGCCATGAAGCACTTAAGAAGGTCCCAAGGAAGTGAAAAACACTGACTTCAGGTTCTTTTTCAAACTCATGCTTTTCATTATTGTTTAAAGAAAGTTGTAGGAAATAATGGAATTGTTAGAGCACATTGTGAAAACAATCCAATTGATCCCATTCCTTGGCTACTTCCCAATAACCTAGCACATTTCTTCCTTCAGTTATTTTTGGTCCTCTGCCAATCCTCCCTCTTTATACACTTTAATTGTTTCATGACTTTTGAACACTTCGTGAAATTCCCATTTAATTTTCGCTCCTTTGAGGAGAATAACCTGATTCTTTATTCTTTCCATTTAAAGATACTTTGTACTCAGGGAGAAAAAAAATCTTTTGTGTGTTCCTAGACAGTAAATCAGTGGTTACAAAACTCCTTTACTTTTGACACTGTCTGTACTTATAAAACAGTCTTTTTTCACCTTTGCAGCTATTTTCAAACATCTGTGCAGACACAGATCATTGTGATCAGTAACTCTTTAGAAATGTACCTTTCAAGTTATTTTCTCTACCATTCTTTTTACCAAATCTTTATGTTATGCATCCTTGCATTATACTGTATTTTATTTGCCTTTATCTGCTGTCTAAATTACTTTGCAAACTATTGCAATGATCTTGTCCACTAACCGAAATAAACCACTGGACAAAGTTCAAACTGTCAAAACAGTTGTACAAAAGCAGTTGTCCCCAATACCAATCTAAGGCATGCCACTTTTCTACAGAAAAACAATTCACAACTCTGTTTAAACTTAGTCAATTTTGCATCCACGTTATCACAGCCCGAGTTATTTTTTGGACTCCAATTCTGCTGTTAGTATCTTATCAAATGTTTCAACATACTCAGATTAACAATCACTTCATCAATCCTCTCAACTCAACAAAAAAATTTTGTCAAATCTGTTAAATGCCATTTTTAAATAATGTGCTAACTTTTATTTATTAATCCACAGGATTGATTTTAATACTTGAAGTAGACTCCACACCACCAATATTAAGTTGATAGGCCTAAATTTGGTAAGTTTATTCTTTTCATCCTTTTCAGAATAAAGTTACAATTTGCTGTTACCTAGTCACATGCCACCACCTTTTCATTGAAGGCCAGAAATTTATATAGCCCATGGCTCTGCTATTTCTGCCCTGATTTTCCTCAGTAACCTAGGATGCATTCTATCCATCCTGACATCTCAGTACTAGCAAATACCACCTCCTGAAAAATGTTTAGCCAACCAAGTATTTCAACTACTTTCACTTTGACTGTGGCTATTGCAGCATCTTCTTCTTTTGTAGAGAGAGGGGAAAAGTCCTCCGTTTGTACCTCTATTGCAGTGTATGCATCTTTATTTGTGATTCCATATCACACCAGACTGTCCTTTTACGTACTAACATGTCTGTAAATGACTTTGGTTTTTCTGTTCTGTCAGCTGCAGGTCTACTTTCATAATCAGAAAGGCAGAGAAAAGGCAATTTCTCATCTAACTTTACTAAGAAAACTCTATAATGCACTGTTTAATCATGTTGGCATGATTATTAACACATTTAAAAATCAAATTCTACAGTTTAAGCACTGCTGTTTAATTTATCTCATTCGTTATTCTTTTCATTCTGGGTTTGCACAATCAAAATATATAAACGTGAGATTGAACATCAGTTAATTTTGTAGAGTGGTTTTAATGAATTGCAGGTTTGTTCTGCACAGGTGTCCAGTTGGTCTCACTAGTCAGCACTATACTGTTGCCATTTGTGTAAACAATGTATGCTTTCCTCAGCCACTTATTGATTTATCAATGTGGGAGAGATGTACAACTATGAGTGAACATCTCAACAAAAATATTTAAAAATTTCAGAAAACACACAAAAAATCATGGGTATTAGTTTATTATTTTAACTCACAGACATTATTTGTCATTTATATTTTTGTCTTTCTGCAAATGTTTTCCTTGCAGATTCAGCACTCCAGTAGTTTTGTTTCAAGTCTCTGTGGTTCTGTCTATGCACTTCACTTGCTTCCTCTCATTTGACTGCTCTGAACCAGGCTTCTGCTTAGTCTCCCTTTGCAAACTTATTTAATTTCCCTTTGTGGGGCTGCCCTCTTGGTGTAGCGCCCTTTTCCCCACAACCACTGTTTACTCGGGTGATTGCATTCTCCCTGGCTACTGCATCTTTCCTTCTCAAGCCTCTCTCTGCCATGCCACCTGGTCGAAGACTCTCTCTACTGCAATGACTACTTTTCTCTTTTTCACTTTATACTGTGCTATCTGCTTGCTTTCCTTGTGTGCCCAGAAGTCACTTGCTTGCTATTTATCTTTTCTCTGCTATGTTGTCTGCTGGACACCGCTGTGTTTTTTTGGTCCCTCAGCTTCTCTTTGTTAGATGCATTGCTTCTATTTCCTTTGTGTGCTGCTGAGCCTCTTCTGTCATTCAACTCTCCTCTGTTATGTTGTCTGCTGATTTTACCTCTCTTAGCTGCCGTATTTCTCCTGACTTTCAGATTCTCTTCGCTGGGCCCTTGACTCACTCTGTTGTCTTCAGAATATCTTTTGCTCTGAGTGCTCTCTCTGCTGGGGGATTGGTTTCCTTGGCCCCTGTGTTGTGAACTGTTTTTTCTACTATTTACATCCTCCTTGCTGTTCTGTCTGCTTGCAGTGCCCTTTTTAACATTCAAGTTTTCTTTACTGTGCTGTCTGCCTCTGCGTGCTGGAGAAGGCTTTCCCGCTTGATGTCTTGTGGCCTTCTTAACATTTGAATTCTCTGTTCCTTTTGTCTGCCCTTTCCTTGCTTTCTCTTTTTTCAAGTGTAGAACCTTCCTCTCAGAGGAACTGTTTGTGAAACGGACTTTTTTACCATCATTCTCTCTGTGGCGAAATCTATGTTTTGGTTGTTGTGTAAGACTATCATCTTCCATGCAATCTTTGCAGCAAAAATTTTGAAAGGCCTTGCATAAATTTGAGAGCATTGTCATATTTTACTGGCTGGAAAGATTTTGGAATATTTACTGGTCAAGGATGCAATAGAAAAAAATCTGGAAACAAGAATATTATTAAAGTTAATGCTGATTAATATGAAAAGGCATGGTCAATTATACTGTTACCTTAAGTACACAAAGAGTATACGGGATACTTCAATGGATTTTGTATGTATACAGGCAGTCCCTGAGTTAAGAACGTCCAACTTATGGACAACTTGTACTTACAAACGGAGGGAGGAGAATGCCGTCCGCTATTTTAAGTCATTGCCATTAACACTGTGTTGAGTGTGTAACTTTATATTTGGCTTAAATATTTCTGAGCAAGATTCGCCCTGACCCCCCCTTTTCCAGTCAGTACTTGTCCCATTTAACCTCAGTGCAGGTGGACTTTAGGACCTGGAGCAGCACAAGACCCACTGACCACGGCTGCTGCTGTATTTTTTTTATTAAGTGTGATCATGAACAATAGCCAGATCAGAAATGCTGATCAAGTCAACTAGTTCCTAAAGAGAACTCTGACAGGCCAATTAGACAGTTCACTGATCAGCGATAGAGCATAAAGTCCACAGTTTTCTGTTCCATTGATGGAAAATGATCGCGATTGAAAATAAAGTGGAAATAATAAAGCGATTGGAAAGAGGTGAAACGCCATTGGTCATTGGAAAAGCATTAGGCTGCAGTTGGTCAACGATCGGAACAACTTTAAAGGATACAGGTAAAGGATAAAGTGAGAATAATAGAGCATGTGAAAGGCCCTGCCCCAATGAAAGCTACAATTATTACTAAGCAACGCGGTGGTTTAATTATTGAAATACATACATTTCTCAAGTGTTTTATATACATAGAAAGGTAAAATATATACTATATACTAAGACAAACGTTTGACTAACTGACACTAAATAATACCAGATGTACCTATTCTGATTTACGTACAAATCCGACTTAAAGACGGACTCAGGAACGGAACTCGTTCCTAATCTGGGGACTGCCTGTATATAGAAAAACAAAAGGCAGGGAATGAAAATGACATCAAAGCAGGCATCAAACTGTGTGCAAACCAGCTAAAGAGTATAAAGGGGTTAAAAAGGGTCAGTGCTGAGACTGCATTTGCAAAAATAATATGGATGAACAACTTCTTGGTGAAAGTTCCAAATTTGTGGTCATGGTGGTGGTGGTGTCAGCAGTAGTGTAATGAGGACTTTGACAAAATACAACAAATTAATGCTAAAAATACTATGAATGCTTATAATCTAAAGTGGAAATAGGAGATGTTGGTAATAAGTAAACTTGCAAAATGGGTGGCGAAGTAGAAAATCAATTTCTTTTTAGATAAGTGCATGCCATTTTGGCAGGAGGAATAAAGCCAATCACATCTTGGAAATAATTTAAATGGCATACAACAACAGAAAACAAAAAGTCCAGGGTGCATTATATTTCTAGCAACTTGTACAAGTTAACAAAACTACAGAATGTATAATTAATTATTGTATCTCTAGAAAATTTAAATGCCAAGCCAGAAAATTATACCCAGTTGATCTAGAATTCATAGACCACACTTATGGATCTGCTCTCCATAAACAGACACTCCAATTTTCATTTTCCCTTGATTAAAATGACAAATACATGTCGGAGGTAGTGAAAAAAGTCATTGCAGAGCCCAAAGCCTGGAACTATTTACAAAACCTGAAATAGATTGTAACAATTTTTATATTTAAAAAAAACAGATGAGTAATCTGCTTCCATTCTTCACAACAGAGGCTAGATGTTTCCATATGGAATAATTCAAAACTAAATGCAAGTTAAATGCAAGATTCAATTCAACCCTGGGGGGAATTCAGGAGAAAACGGTCGCACCCGAAGGGGTTAATATGTGGGAGATAGCAGAGAGGCCGATGGAGCTGTGTTCAGGTGCTTGGGAAGGGGAAGCGGCTATCATCCGAGGAGCCACTGTGTGGAAGCAGATACCAGACGGGCTGGATGAGCACAATGACTTGGTTCCGTGCTGTTCATTCCAAGTGGCCGGGTAGATTCCTGTCCCAGTGGGAGACACGGCCGCGCTAAAGGCTTCGAGCGGCACAGATGAATAGAGGAATGGCTTGGCGGCTCACAGCATACAGATGCAGCCTTACTTGCCCTGCACTCCCTGAAAGCAGTCAGTGGCGGTTGTCAACTTCAATCTACCGCAAAACCACTTGCAAAGGGCTCGGCTTCGCTCCCACACACCCAGCCCAATCCAAACCCGCTCCTCTCCGATAGCCCGGCACGGCGGCTACCGGCACTCCGTCACATGGCTGCAGGCCCATTGTCAATCCTGCGACACAGGCGGGTCAGTAAAGGGGGCGTGGCCTGGTCCGGTCCCATGGCAACGGCTACTACGGTTGGCAGAGTGGAGCGGGACCTAACGTTCTGGCTAGGGTGCAACGGACTGAGCGGGGTTGGGGGTCGGTTTCGGCAGACTGGAACCGGGCCGAGTAGGTCAGTTCCCGGGGAACGGCTCAGGTTAGAGTCGTGCAGCGCAGAAACCAACACTCGGCTGGCCATGTTCATACTGATCCTTTTTGCCTGTCTCCATTAATCCTATGTGCCCGCATTAGATCCGTGTCTCCTTTATTAGGTGGCGGGTCCTCGAAGCTTCAGGTGGATGAACTTACAGAAGTGCTAGAGAAATCCAGCGGGTTAAGGTGGTGTCTGTGTTGGGGACGGACAGTCCATGCTTTGGGTCGAGCAAGTCTGGGTGAGTCCATGGTTGAAGAGGAGAGCAGATAGTGAATCTATCTGATTCCTCCTTTGGCAGTGCTTTCCACATTATCAACCACTCCTAGTGTGAGAACCCTACCTCAGAACTCTTTCCTCTTGCCATAACCCTATGCTGTCTTGGTTTTAATATTCCTACAATGGGAGAAAAACTTTAACCTTCTACCATGTCTCATCAGAATCTGGTTTAATGTCACTGGCATATATCACGATATTTGTTAACTTTGTGGCAGGAGTACAATGAAATACATAATATAGAAACAAAAAAAAAGTAAATTCAAGATGTCCAGCATCTCCAGATTTTCTGTTGTTCACAATCAATGTTGAATTTTGCTTTGTAGGAAGTAATGGCCTGCAAACCCTGCCAGAGTTGACCTGCATCCAATGTCACCTTGTTCCTTAGCTCTTGAAAATATACCTCTGTAAGGTCGCCCCCTCAGCTTCTGTTTCTCCTGAGAAAACAAGCCCAACCTATCCACCGCTGCGTTCTCTCTGTTACAATTACGTCCTTTCTATAATGTGATGACTAGAATTGCAGATAATGCAGGCTAATGAATGTACTTGGTTGGGTTGGGCTGGGCTTTGTGCCATCATCGTGGTAGTGGTGTACATTCCACCTCAGATCAATATCAGGCAGGTACTGGAGGAGCTGAGCACCATAGTCAGCAGTCACGAAGCGTGGGATTTCAACCAGGCCAGCTTGAAGAAGTCTCTGAACAACTACCACCTGTGGAACCAGAGGAGCCAACACAGTTGACCACTGTTATACCACCATCAAGAACACTTACCATGTCATCCCACACCCACACTCCAGAAAATCCGATCACTTGGCTGTACCCAGCAAACAGGCCGAAACTAAAGACTGTGATTAGGACCAAGGAAGGCAGAGAGTCAGTGGACTGGGCAATATTCAGGGATTCATTTTCAAATCTGAATGAATACACCACAGTCATCACCAACTTCATCAAGATCTGTGTGGATGAGTGTGTAACTTCAAGAACATAGCGGACATCCGCAAACAAAAAGCATGGATGAACCAGGAGGTTTGTAGTCTGCTGAGGGATAGACGTGTGGCATTCAAGATCGATGATCTAGAACTATACAAAGAGTTCAGATTCAGCCTACAGAAAGCTATGTTAAGAGTAAGAAAACAATCCCGATTGAAGTTAGAGACTGAATCAGATGTATGCCAGCTCTAGGTTTGCAGGCCATTAGTTCAATAGTTTAATTTAATATCAGAGAAATGTATACAAAATACATCCTGAAATTCCTACAACCATAACCTATAATCAGAATGGCTATGATGCTTCACTCTCAGAAGATCACATCTTTTATGCACATTTTGAATGTGAGAATAAAATTACATCTGTATGAATCCCTGTAGTATCTGGTGACCCTGTGATCTCTGGCTAAGAGGCCGATGTCAGAGTATTTTTCAAAAGGGTAAACCCTCACAAGGCGTCAGGCTCTGATGGTGTGTAAACTTGATGGGGCACTAAAAATCTGTGCCACCCAGTTGGCAGGAGTGTTCAAAGTCACCTTCAATTTTGCATTGCTGCAGTTGGAAGTTCCCGTCTGCTTCATAAGATTGACAATCATACCAATACCCAAGAAGAGGTAGGTAGAGGTTGATAGATTCTTGATTGGTCAGGGCGTGAAGGGATACAGGGAGAAGCTAGGAAATTGGGGCTGAGAGGAAAATTGGATCAGCCATGATGAAATGGCAGAGTAGACATCGGTGGACCAAATAGCCTATATCTTAATCTTTATCTAGATCATACATTAATGATCTGGATGATGGGGTGGTAAATTGGATTAGTAAGTATACAGATGATACTAAGTTGGCGTTGTGAATAATGAAGTAGGTTTTCGAAGCTTGCAGAGAGATTTAGGCCAGTTAGAAGAGTGGGCTGAATGATGGCAGATGGAGTTTAATGCTGATAAGTGTGAGGTGCTACATTTAGGTAGGACTAATCAAAATAGGACATACATGGTAAATGGTAGGGCATTGAAGAATGCAGTAGAACAGAGTGATCTAGGAATAATGGTGCATAGTTCCCTGAAGGTGGAATCTCATGTGGATAGGGTGGTGAAGAAAGCTTTTGGTATGTTGGCCTTTATAAATCAGAGCATTGAGTATAGGAACAACACACACAAAATGCTGGTGGAACACAGCAGGCCAGGCAGAATCTATAGGGTCTCGGCCCAAAATGTCGACAGTGCTTCTCCCTATGGATGCTTCCTGGCCTGCTGTGTTGCACCAGCATTTTGTGTGTGTTGTTTGAATTTCCAGCATCTACAGATTTCCATTGAGTATAGGAGTTGGGATGTAATGTTAAAATTGTACAAGGTATTGGTGAGGCCAAATTTGGAGTATTGTGTAAAGTTCTGGTCACCAAATTATAGGAAAGATGTCAACAAAATAGGGAGAGTACAGAGAAGATTTACTGGAATGTTACCTGGGTTTCAGCACCTAAGTTACAGAGAAAGGTTGAACAAGTTAGGTCTTTATTCTTTAGAGCATAGAAGGTTGAGGGGGGACTTGATTAGAGGTATTTAAAATTATGAGGGGGATAGATAGAGTTGACATGGATAGGCTTTTTCCATTGAGAGTAGGGGAGATTCAAACAAGAGGACATGAGTTGAGAGTTAAGGGGCAAAAGTTTAGGGTTAACACGAGGGGGAACTTCTTTACTCAGAGAGTGGTAGCTGTGTGGAACGAGCTTCTAGTAGAAGTGGTAGAGACAGGTTCGGTATTGTCATTTAAAGTAAATTTTGATAGGTATATGGACAGGAAAGGAATGGGGGGTTATGGGCTGAGTGCGGGCCAGTGGGACTAGGTGAGAGTAAGCATTCGGCACGGACTGGAAGGGCCAAGATGGCCTGTTTCTGTGCTGTAAACCATATATAGTTATATGGTTTTCTTATGGTCTTGAGGCCTACGAGCAGGGTGAGCTACCTCAGTGACTCTTGCCCAGTTGCACTCACATCTAAAAGAAGGCAGGACAGCTGCTGTATTTCATTAGGACTGAGACTTGGTATGTCACCAAAGGCTTTTGCAAATTTCCACATATGTACTGTGGAGAGCATTCATCGCTGTCTGGTATAATGGGAAAATTGCATGATTGGAAAAAGCTGCAGAAAATTGTAAACTCATCTGGCCCTGTCATGGGCACAAGCTTCCTTTTTGACACCTTCAAAAGGTGGTGCGTCAAGAAGGCTTCGTCCATTATTAAAGACCCCCATCACCCAGGACATGCCCTCTTCTCATTGCTACCATTAGGAAGGAGGTACAGGAGCCTGAAGGCACACACTCAACAATTCAGGAACAGCTTCTTCCCCTCTGCCATCCGATTTCTAAACCCATGAATACTACCTCACTACTTGTTTGCTCTTTGGCACTAATTTAATTTTTTACATATTTCTTATTGCATTATATAGTTTTTATTATGTATTGCAATGTACTGCTGTCGTAAGACAACATAATCCACGACGTATGCCAGTGCTATTAAACCTGATCCTGATTCCTTCCTTTGGCTGCAATTTAGTGCCACAGCACTGGCTGATGTTGTAATGATGCCAGTAGAGTATAACTCTAGTACACTGAAAGCATCCGGTCTTTTGCTTCAGGAGCTTGCTGACATTCTGGGTCGCGACTGGTGCTTTGGGAACAGTGAAGGTGTGCTGCGGTGGGAGTGGAGTCCGAACGCGTACTTCAGATAAGTGTTTGTAACTGGCTGTAATTTGAAGGGTTTACCTAATGGTTAGTGTCTGTCTTGTCATGTTTGAGTGTCTTATGTTCCCATTCATCGAACCTGTGAGCCTGTTTTCACACGATAGCTTTCTACCAAATGGTGCAGTAGATCACTCATCCAGCTTGGAATAGTGATGTCCAATGTCGCAGAGGATTGGTTCTCACCTGAGTTGGAGCCGTTACCAGATTTTATGATGGATATTAATTGCAGCACTAGCACCAGTTTTCTGCTTTGGTCAACAACAGCTTTAATGCTCTACAAGTGATGCACTACCTCTATTTTAACATGTAATTCTCCTCCTGTTTTCCAGTAGGTAGAAATGGAAGAAAGTGAGACCCTTGATTTTCAGGCTCTGGAACAGGAGATGCAGATGGCTGTGGCTATTGATGAGAAAAATCAGCGAGAAAATGATGCCAAGTTTAGAGCAGTTCATCAGAAAGTGGAAACATTTGAAGAATTTAGGTAACGATGAAGTTAACATTGAAAACTATTGCCAAAATCTGCCGTCAGATGTTGTGAGTCCTAATACACTGGGAAATGACTACCTTTTGTAAAGGGCATTCAGGGCCTCTGTGATTCCTTGTACAGGTAACATGTCTCCCACAAGTACTGTTCTTCACTCGGCTGTCTGGGTCCCTCTGACAGCTCACTCTTTCTCCTGAGAGCATCCAACACCACCCTCCAGTCATTATTGCACCATCTGTTGATTAAATACTCAGACTCCTTTGTCACTAGAAGCCTGCTGATTGTCTTGTGGTGTATACTTTTGTACATTGCTGACCAGGTCACCGCTGCTAGGCTTAAGTGCAAGCAGTCATGAGAACTGATGGTATATCACTCAAAGAATGCATGCTGACATTAACTGAATGAGGTGTTGCATAGGGATATCCATTAAAGCTTTTCTAGGAATCTCACTAGTGAAAATCAGAATTTATGGGATTTTCATAAGTGGCACTTGGATACCTCTGGTATGAAATTAAGTCCAGTTAAAGTATCTAATCTGAGCATAGCCAATCTAAGGCCAAGGATTATTACATTTTTTTAATATGTACCCAACCCACATATCATTTTGGTCCTGTCTGGCTTAGGTTGTGTGAAGGGATGTGAAATTTCCTGTACTTTTACATTCCATTCCAGTCCAGTCCAGATTTTACACTGAACTGATCAGTTTCTTAGGAAAAAAATAAGACCTGGCTTTTGTTCCCTATTGCTGGCACTTAGCGTAAACAACTAGATTGCTGTTCTTAAATTATTTAGGAAATGATTTGCAGCAGGTGTTCCCGACCTTTTTTTAATGCCACCTTTGAGCAAGGGGTCTGTGGAGCTTAGATTGGGAACCCCTGATTTACAGTTATTTTGTTAGTCTGCATTAACTTGCCACATTTTTTAAATTAAAATTCATTCATTAGAAACCTACCAGACAACAGCAATTATACTTAATCATTTCTGATACTTTCTTTCTTATTTCACAAATTCAATGTCTTATTTTCTGTTCATAGACTCTGTTCTGCTTTGGCTAGTTGATTTGGGACATAGCAGTTCTGGCATATTTTGCAGGCAGATCAAGAAATTGAGCTAATTTTTGTGTTGGCTACACTCTGAGGTGATTTGGAGCAGTCAGCCTGATCACACCCCAATCTACTTTGTGCATTATTTAAGAGATGGCCTAACCGTACTTGAGCCCAATGATCTATGATATTTTTCTTGCAGATTTGATGAGATGCAGCCGCAGGTAGTCTGATCATATTGAGGTTGGTTCAGCTAGCTAGGGTTTGATATCAACAAAATGCAGCAAAATAATTCTGAACTTATTTTTGAAAGTTATTTGGAACTTCTGTTTAAGGTAGCTTATAAATGCAGATTGTTTCTTGGGGAGGAGGGTGAAAATTGAACAAACTGAAGCTCCATGGCTATACTAGGGAATCTGTATTGTTAGTGATGTAATCTTTCAGATGAGACATTAGCTTTCTCTTTCACTTGAAAGTAAAAGATCACATGGCATTGATTCAAAGAGTAACAAGGTGTATTACTGGTATCCTGCATTATATTTATTTCTATTTAAATTTTTCTATAGCGGATTATTTGCTCATTGACACACTGCTGTTTTTGTACACAAATTATTTGCTTCCTTCTGCCCTCTCAAATATTCCCTCTCTCTACCTTCCCTGTTTTCACCCCAGGACTGGAAGGGTTAATGTATGAGGAATGTTTGATGGCTTTGGGCTTGTACTTGCTGGATTTTAGAAGAATGAATGGGGACATCATTGAAATCTACTGAATATTGAAATTGTGGATGTGGAGAGGATGTTTCCAATAGTGAGAGAGTCTAGGACCAGAGGGCACAGCCTCAGAATACAAGGACATACCTTTAAAACAAAGATGAGAAGGGACATTTTTACCCAGAGGATGGTGAATCCGTGGGATTCATTACCATAGATAGCCATGGAGGCTGTCATTGGGTATATTTAAAGTGGAGGTTGGTAGCATTAAATGTTATGTGGACAAGGAAGGAGGTTGGGTTGAGAGGATGGATAAATCACCTATGATTGAATGACAAAGCAGACTTGATGGGCCAAATAGCCTCATTCTGCTACTATGTCTTATGGTCTTTTCTACATGCTAAAATTAACTTTTTTTTTGTTTTCTCCATTACAATGGCAGCTGCACTTTTAAAAACACTTATATGGCTAAAATGTGCTTCTGGATGTCTTGATAGAGAGTTAGAGGCGCAATTTTCTGAAGGACCTGGCGGACTTAACTCTCAAGCATGTACATATGACACCTTTAAGTGGAGAAAAGTACATCACCACGGCTGAAAGAGAGGAAGGAGGGGAGGACTCCAAGCCAGACTGAAATGCCAGGGAATGAAACTTCCTCTACTTGATGTTCCACTACTCTAGCTATGATGTTGTGACCATTACAGAGACTTGGATGGCTCAGGGGCAGGAATGGTTACTTTGAGTACCAGGCTTCAGATACTTCTTAAAGGACAGGGAGGGAGGCAAAAGGGTGGGGGCATGGCACTGCTGAACAGTGATAGTGTCACAGCTGCAGAAAAGGAGGAAGTCATGGAGGGATTGTCGACTGAGTCTCTTTGGGTGGAAGTTAGAAACAGGAATGGGTCAATTACTCTACTGGGTGTTTTTTATAGACCACCCATTAGAAACAGGGACATCAAAGAGCAGATAGGGAGACAATTCTGGAAAGATGTAATAATAACAGGGTTGTTGTGGTGGGAGATTTTAATTTCCCAAATATCGATTGGCATCTCTTTGGAGCGAGAGGTTTTAGATGAGGTGGAGTTTGTTAGGTGTGCTCAGGAAGGTTTCTTGCTACAGTACAGTATGTAGAAACGCCTACAAGAGGAGAAGCTGTACTTGATCTGGTATTGGTGTCTGGAGTCAGATCTCTCAGTGGCAGAGCATTTTGGAGATAGTGATCACAGTTCTATTTCCTTTACCATAGCACTGGAGAGGGATAGGAACAGACAAGTTAGGAAAGTGTTTAATTGGAGTAAGGGGAAATATGAAGCCATCAGGCAGGAACTTGGAAGCATTTTATACCTTCCTGTATCATTCTGAATTCCCTCATGATTATAATACCATGTGTGATTTTCTTGGGAAATTGAATTTTCCAAAATTATCATCAGATGATCTTTCAATATTAGAAACTCCTATTACAGATGCAGAAATTAAAAGGGTTATTTCCTCTATGAATTCTGGGAAAGCACCAGGTCCAGATGGGTATACAGTAGAATTTTTAAAATGTTTTTTCTCTACTCTTTCTCCTTGGTTATGCAAGGTTTTTAAAGAAGCAATTAGATTAGGTAATCTGCCACAATCTTTTTATAGAGCTTCCATTTCTTTAATATTGAAGAAAGATAAAGACCCTACTGACTGTGCATCCTATAGACCAATATCCTTATTGAATGTAGATTCCAAGATCTTTTCCAAGTTACTGGCATCCAGGCTGGAGAAGGTATTACCTCAAATCATCTCGGAAGATCAAACTGGTTTTATTAAAAATCGCTATTTTTTCAATGTTAGGAGATTATTGAATATTGTTTATACTCCTTCACATAGCACTTCAGAATGTGTAATTTCATTAGATGCGGAGAAAGCATTTGATAGAGTGGAATGGCCATACTTATTTACTGTGCTTGAGAAGTTTAATTTTAGTCCAACATTCATTTCCTGGATTAAACTGATACATCATACTTCAGTAGCCTTGGTGCTTACTAACAATCAAAGATCTCCCTTTTTTCGTTTATTTTGGGGTACTAGACAAGGCTGTCCTCTTAGTCCATTATTATTTGATATTGCTTTAGAACCCTTGGCAATTGATATCAGAGAATCACAGAATATTTTTGGCATTAATCGTGGGACGGATATGCATAAGCTATCATTATATGCAGATGATTTATTATTTATTTCTGATCCTGAGAAATCCATTTCTGCAGTTATATCATTGTTGGCTCAATTTAGTAATTTTTTGGGTATAAATTAAATCTTAATAAGAGTGAATTGTTTCCTTTAAATAGACAGGTTCCAATTTATGGAAATTTACCTTTTAAATTAGTTAATGACTCTTATTTATTTAGGGATTAAAATCACAAAAAATTATAAGGACTTATTTAAGGTTAATTTTTTACCCCTAATCGATCAGATTAAATGTTTGTTTACTAAATGGTCACCATTATCTTTATCTCTGATAGGTCGGATTAATGCTATTAAGATGGTTATTTTACCCAAGTTTTTATATATATTTCAAGTGGTACCAATTTTTATTCCAAAATCTTTTTTTGCTAATGTTGATTCAAAAATTTCCTCATATATATGGCAGAATAAAAATGCTAGATTAGGTAAAAAATATTTACAGAAGGCAAGGAAGGAAGGTGGATTGGCATTGCCTAATTTTAGATTTTATTATTGGGAGTCAATATCCGATATTTGATATGTTGGTTAAAGGATTGGGATTTATCTTTTAGCCCTCATTGGGTGAACCTGGAAATTAAATCTGTACAAGGATTTTCATTGGGTTCTATTTTAGGGTCTTCTCTTCCCTTTGCTCTTTCTAAATTGCAGAAACAAATTGACAATCTGATAGTTAAACATACTTTACGTATATGGTTTCAATTTCGGAAATTTTTTGGGTTGACTCAGTTTGTTTTAAATATTCCTATTGTATCCAATTGCTTTTTTTATCCTTCTATTATAGACCAACCTTATTCAGCTTGGAAGACTGAAGGAATACTACGATTTTCCGATTTATTTTTGGATAATTGTTTTATGTCTTTTGAACAATTATCTAATAAATATAATTTGCCTAGATTTCATTTTTTTTTAGATATTTACAGATTAGGAATTTCTTAAATACTGTACTTCCTACCTTTCCAAATTTTGTGTCTTTAGGTATTTTGGAGAATTTATTTGAACTAAATCCTTCTCAGAAAGGGCTAATATCAAAACTCTACAATATAATTATGAAGATAAGTTCAGAGCCCTTCTATAAGATTAAAAATGATTGGGAAAGAGAACTTAACCTTACTATCCCTATTGAGAATTGGGATAAAATTCTTCAATTAGTTATTTCATCATCTATATGAGCTAAACATTCATTAATACAGTTTAAGGTTGTGCATAGGGCTCATATGTCCAAGTATAAATTGGCTCATTTTTATTCCTATATAAATCCTATTTGTGAAAGATGTCATTCTGAGATAGTGTCTTTAATTCATATGTTTTGGTCTTATCTGCTTTTGAAAAAATATTGGAAAGACATTTTTGATATTATTTCCACGGTATTGAACATTGATTTACAACCTCATCCTATTACTGCAATTTTTGGTTTACCAATGATGGACTCAGTCCATGTATCCTCTTCTGCTTGTCGAATGATTTCATTTCTTACATTAATGGCTAGAAGATCTATTTTGTTGAATTGGAAAGAAATTAATCCTCCTACTGTATTTCATTGGTTTTCTCAAACTATGTTATGTCTAAATTTAGAAAAAATTAGAAGTGTTGTATTTGATACTTCTATTAAATTTGAAAAGATATGGAGACCATTTATTCAATATTTTCATATGATATAATGTGACTCTGTTCCAAGCCTATTTGTTTTTCCAGTTTTGCTTTTACATATGTTGAGAGGATCGGAGTTGACGACACTGATGATTTTGTATTTTTGTTAGATATTATAAATAGCCCTTTTTTTTCTTTTTTTTCCCCTTTTTTCTTTTTTTGTTTTTTTCCTTATTATTAGATTGTTAGATTAGTTTTTCTTGCATATATGTTTGTTTTCTTTTTCTCTTTTCTGTTTTTTTAAATATATATTATGATATACCTAGGTTTGCTTTGTTTATATGTTACTTGTATTGTCCATGATTTGGGAAGACTCATTTATATTGTAACTATTGCTTATGTATTCTTTCATGTTCAGTTGAAATGTGTATGTTTGTAATCCCATTATCTATGTATTAATCTTATTATGTTGATACTAATAATAATAATAATAATAATAATAAAAAGATTGAAAAAGAAAGGAACTTGGAAGCATAAATTGGAAGCAGATGTTCTCAGGGAAACATATGGAAGAAATGCGGCAAATGTTCAGGGGATATTTGCATGGGGTTCTGCATAGGTATGTTCCAATGAGACAGGGAAAGGATGGTAGGGTACAAGAACCGTGGTGTACAGAGGCTGTTGTAAATCTAGTCAAGAAAAGAAAAGCTCACAAAAGGTTCAACAAACTTGGTAATGATAAAGATCTAGAAGATTATAAAGCTAGCAAGAAGGAGCTTAAGAATGAAATTAGGAGAGCCAGAAGGGGCCATAAGAAGGCCTTGGCGGACATGATTAAGGAAAACCACAAGGCATTCTACAAGTATGTGAAGAGTAAGAGGATAAGACGTGAGAGAATAGGACCAATCAAGTGTGACAGTGGAAAAGTGTGTATGGAACCGGAGGAGATAGCATAAGTACCTAATGAATACTTTGCTTCATTATTCACTACAGAAAAGGATCTTGGCAATTGTAGGGATGACCTACAGCAGACTGAAAAACTTGGGCATATAAATATTAAGAAAGAGGATGTGCTGGAGCTTTTGGAAAGCATCAGGTTGGATAAGTCACCAGGACCGGGCTCCTGTGGCAGGTGAAGGAAGAGATTGCTGAGCCTCTGTCGATGATCTTTGCATCATCAATGGGGATAGGAGAGGTTCTGGAGGATTGGAGGTTGTGGATGTTGTTCCTTATTCTAGAAAGGGAGTAGAGATAACTCAGGAAATTATAGACCAGTGAGTCTTGCTTCAGTGGTTGGTAAGTTGGTAGAGAAGATCCTGAGAGGCAGGATTTATGAACATTTGGAGAGGCATAATATGATTAGGAATAGTCAGCATGGCTTTGTGAAAGGCAGGTTGTGCCTTCCGAGCCTGATTGAATTTTTTGAGGATGTGACGAAACACGCTGATGAAGGTAGAGCAGTAGATGTAGTGTACATGGATTTCAGCAAAGCATTTGATAAGGTACCCCATGCAAGGATTATTGAGAAAGTAAGGAGGCATGGTATCCAAGGGGATAGCACTATCAAAGCATGACCTCAGTAGCAAGACTGTTTCAAGGCAACAGTCATGGTGATAGGGAACTGGAGAGTGTTACATGTGGAGTTGAAAATGGACAATCCAGCTACTAAATGTGGGCTACATCTTGCTACACCAAGGCTTCTAATGCCACATCTAGTTAGACATTTTGATGCAGTTTTAGTTCAAATATACCATACCTGGTAACAGTAAAAACTTATCGTAAAGAAGGGCAAAATATGTACAACTCAATTTTAATGAACTACAGGACTGATGAACTGAGACAGGAAACAATAGAAGGGAACAGGGTAATCTGGAGTCAAATCAGATACAGAGAAAGAAAACAGAAGGTTGGACTGATGGCAATAAAAATAGAGAAATAAAATGTAAAACAGAAATAAAATGTAAAGTTTGAAATTTTTCTTAAAGATTTCTGAAATTTTCAAACTTCAGTAATGTAATGCCAGTTTAACTTGTTCACATGGGCAAAATTATTTGCATCACATTATTAAGAGTTCTTGCACCATTATGCATAAGCTCTGCTTTCTGTTATGAGTTTAAATTAATATGCAAATCTAACATGTTTGTAAAACTAACAGTGAGCTAAAGGCACAATGCTGTTTTTGTGAAATAAATAGATTGGCATAAATCAGTGTGTTCTGGGGATTCACAGCTTGTGGAATAACCCTTCTTTCCTTAGACTTGCTGCCTATTTGCCAATTAATTAATGTGTATCATTAACATGCAATTACTTTTGAAGAAAGTGTTGACCTAGTAATTGGAAAAATCTCATTCTAAGGTTCCTTTGTGCAGCTCTACAGAATAGCCTTGATGCAGACGGTGCTGGCATTAGATAGTTGAAGCCTGTCACCCAGTGGTTTTGAGAAGTTGAAGCTTTTGTTTAGTTTTTTAAAAGCCCATGCAGTATTTAGTTATGTCTGGTATTGTAGATAACTACACACATTTTATTCTACCTTCTCATTAGAATTCTTTGTGCCTCTCCTGTGCCAGAAAAATCACTCCATACTAATCTCATTGCTACCAACCTGAAGCTGGTTCTAGTATGTTAATTTGAAATAATTGTTTATTGAATCCCCCTTGATTTTTAAAAACCTTATAATCCATTTTAAATATGGTGTTGAATACAGTGCATGGGATACAAAGAGAAAGGTAATACAGGTTGAAACTGTCTTATCTGATCCTCTTGGGACTTGACTGGTGCCAGACCTCAGACAATCTGGACCACAGAAATTGTACTGATGTTATATACTGTACTGTAAGGGTTTCGGGAACTGTCAGTAATCCATATTTCCTGTGAATGAGAAACACTGACTGAGTTCCCTAAAGTTGCACTGGTTGGTTAATTATCTACTGATTAGTGCACATCTCAGTTCTTAGTTTAGATCTTGGTTTGAATTAATTGGTATACATCTGTCTTACAGATTCTACACATACCGAACCATGGAAATTGTTAGAGCACTGAATGCAGTACTAGAGATTTTCTACCTATATTCCTATTTTATTTTGTGACCACCTTTCCTTTTAAAAACTTAATAATATTGGTTTGTTATTGTCATCTGTACTGAAGTATAGCTTTGTTTTGCATGTCATCTATGCAAATAATTCTATCACCTCAGTGCATTGAGGGAAAACAATAATAGAATGCAGATTAAAGTGTTACAGTTGCAGAGAAAGTGCATTGCAGGTAGACAATAAGGTGCCAGGCCGTAACGAGATAGACTGTGAGGTCAATAGTTCATCATATCACACTAGAGGACCATTTAATAGACTTAAAACAGTAGGGTGGAACATGGTTTCAGGCTTTTGTATCATCTGTATGATGAAAATGGGGAAGAGAGAGAATGTCCAGGGTGGGTGGGGTCTTTAATTATGTTGGTTGCGTTACCAAGGCAGTGAGCAGTGTGGACAGAGTTCATGGAGAGAAGGCTGGTTTCTGTAGTGTGCTGTGTCCATGGTTCTCTGTAGATTCTTGTAGTCTTGGGCAGAGCAGTTGCCATACCAAACTGAAATGTATCCAGATATGATACTTTCTATGGCACATCTGTAAAAAAAAATCTTCAATTTTGTTCACAATAGAAAAATTAGAAGTTGGAGGAAATGGAAATGTGAAGAAAGGCAGTGAGTAAATCCTGTTTTACCACTTTGTATTCCACAGGGAGATTGTGCTAGCTTCGCATCTGAAGCCTTTGGAATTGCGAGACAAGTTGGGAGCAAGGAATCAACCCTGGAATACATGTGCCACGAAAGCAAAGAGCAGTGTTCAGGTAGAATTATCCAAGGTCAGTATTCAATACTCGAGTAAGGAGGTTCTCAAGTGTGGGGTCAATGGCATCTTCTGTTCATCCTTAGAAATCTTCAAAGCATAATTATTAAAGGACTTGGAAGGGTAGATAAGAGTAAGCTGGTTTTTCAAGTGGGGAAAGACTAGTATAAAACAATTCTTCTTGTAGAGGATACTGGAAGTTTAAAACACTCTTCCTCATGAAGTGGTTGAGGCTGGGGCATCAACTGAAACTATTTAAATGGAGGTTAGACAGGGGCATTGAAGGGTATATGCACAGAGGTTCATCTATAGTTGGTGCTAAATGCAGTATGTAGTAATGTCGGCATACATTAGGGGAGACTGGTGTGGAATATTAATAGTGGCATGTACCTTTTGGGGCAAAATGACTATTTTTACAAATACTGTATAATACTGAATAAAGGCTGTCTGTGAGGAATTTCTTCCTGTTCTCTGTCCTGTCACTTCACATGCAGGGCTTCTTATGCAGCTGAGTTGTAGATAAGTACATTTTAAGATGTGTTGATGCCCTTTCTAAATGTCTTGAATATTTTTCTCTTCCCTTTCTCTGTTCAAAGCTGTATCAAGTTTTAGCCATATTGTTTTTTTAACCTCTGACCTAATCATTATGTTCTTCTTCACAAGATAGTGCAAGAGAAATTTGAGGTTCAAAATTCCAGAAAATCACTATCTTTTGAAGCTTTTAATTTAAATGCAATTAGACTTTTTTTTTCTTGACACTGTTATCTTCTACCCAGTTTTCCTCTGTTATACTTTAACAAGGTGGAAAAAAATCAATTTTTGTCATGTTACATGTGAATTTCTGCTTTTCTGTGTTTGCTTTTAATTCATTTCAGATGAGTTTCTTTCTAATTTCGATTAGTTTTACTTGCATCTTCTGTGCTTGTGATGCTGTTTCAAGCAAGTTATTTAGTGATAAATAAAGTCTTACATTATGCCTGTACTTCACTGCCCTTGTGACAATATATTCAAATTGATACTCCTTTCATACCATTTTGCTTCCTCATTTTTTTTTGTTCATTACTTACTTCATTCTTTTCACCCTTGTGTCAAAACTTTTGGGGGCAATTCTTGTATCTACATAAAAATACAGAAAACCTACAGCACAATACAGGCCCTTCAGCCCACAAAATTGTGCTTAACATGTCCTTACCTTAGAAATTACTAGGCTTACCCATAGCCCTCTATTTTTCTAAGCTCCATGTACCTATCCAAAAGTCTCTGGAAAGACCCTATCGTATCCGCCTCCACCACTGTTGCCGGCAGCCCATTCCACGCACTCACCACTCTCTGCGTTTTTAAAAAAAACCTGTTACTCCTGACATCTCCTCTGTACCTACTCCCAAGAACCTTAAAACTGTGCCCTCTTGTGGCAGCCATTTCAGCCCTGGGGAAAAGCCTCTGACTATCCCACGATCAATGCCTGTCACCAACCATTCCCAATATCCCTGACGTTTCATCTACAAGCAGTTAAACATTGCTGGACATAGGACAAAGCCCAAGGAGACACCCAAAGGACACAGACTTTTTGAGACTCATGCCTGCTGCCTTCAGCATGTTTTCTTGTCTGCAAACAATCTCTTCTCAGTCTCCCTTAGACCATCTTTATTAGAAAAAAAAACCAAACACAAGCCTAGCTTTTATTTGGGTAAATATTGATATTGATGGAAGCATTTAGGAGGAGTGGGCTGATGTGTGACAGTAATGCTGTAAACAGAAATGTAGTTTAGTACTTAAGTTGCTTGCAATGGAACAGGCCCAATGCAGTCATGCTCCTTTGGTTACCAATGGGGTGGCTTCCCCATATTCTGCTGTGGGAGGGGTGCTAGGGTCTTCTCCCAGGAAGAAAGTAATTCTCCAATTCATTTCCATAGACGCTGCATGACCTGTTGATTTCCTCCAGGATTTTGTGTGTGTGTTGCTTTTGAGTGAAGACAATATCATGCTAACATTTCACAAATTACAGCATGCAGATTCCCAGCCCAGGACAGCAGCAGAGTTTAGCCGTGACTGGAGAAGATATTATTCTACTGAACCAGAGAAGTATGCCTTCCTTCTCACCTTAGGTGCCCAGCTCTTGGGAAATATCTTCCATACTGAAATAGGATTTGGACTGCTTGGTGAATTCTTGGTCATACTTTGTGATCAGTTCCAACCAGAAGACACGAACGCAATTTATTGGATCCTGCTGCATCTCTCTCAAACTCGACGGTTCAGCCTGAGTGTGGATTTCCTGAACAGCAAAGAGAGGGAGAAGGGCCTAAGGCTGTTTCAACTGCTAGAGCAGAACCTGGGTGGAGATTTGCAGCAGGGAAGTGAGATAGAGATGAATCCTGAGGCAATAAATATGAGAGCGCTCCAACAGTTAATAAAAGCATACAAATTTAACTAGTCCAGTCTTTGTAACTCTGGACTACTCTATTCCCATTCAAATTTGGGAATTCCCCTGCATTTCTGACAGTGTAGCATCTGAATTTTTTTTCAAAATGGGAGCGCCAGTCTAAAAACCAGTATTTAAAATAAAAAGCAGTAAATGTAGGCAGCGTGACTCTTTTGGCTTGCTATATGTATCAGTAAGATCATGAGCACGTGTAACATCGGCTCTACTTTCTTGCTGTATCTGCATATGCCTTGATTGCTTGAGTGTTTCTAATTTATTGATCTTGATCTTGAATGTAATAGAATGAGCATCCACAGCTCAGAGTAAAGAATTCCAAAAATGTATGGTATTTTTGATTTGTTAATCCCATCTGGAATGTATACATTTGAAATAGACAAATGGAATAGCCATAATCTGTGTTAATATTAGTTTCAAAGTTGCCCGTTACAGTGTCTTGACTGCGCTCTTTATTTCAGTATACTTATAATTTGTTGGGTTGAATCAAATCAATTAAATCACTTTTTAAATCATTGGTGTTGGTTAGAAAGTTAGTTAGAAGCCGATGAATGGGGGGGGGGGGGGCGGGCGGGAAATAAGCTCATCTATTCTTCAGGTACTTCCAGCTCAGTTGTATTTTTGAAGTACAGTACTTTTATTTTTAGTTGTACTGTATTATGTTTTATTACTGGTTGCAATGTAAGTAGTAGCTGAACTTTCCACAACAGCTGTAATTAAACTGTTTTTATTTTTAATACTATCTATAAACCATCCATGGCACATGGCAGGAAAAGTGTGTTTGCTGTAACATTTGCTACATGCTGCAAGGACTGTAACATTAAATGGTTAGCATGTTCCATTTTGGCTGTTACTTGTTTTCTTGGGGTTGGGTTGATTGCAGAAATACAGTCTGCTTTCTGGCTATTATATTACTATTCCTGGAATACTGTCTGCTGGGACTGGGGAAAAATAAATTGATTTTAAGGATATTAGTGATTTCCAGAATTCCCACCCGTCACTCAAAGGGGGGAAATTTTTCCAGAGCCCCACTTCTCTTCAATTTAGTTTCTTAAGCATTTTGTTTATCAGTTGGTCAAAACTGCTGGTGGAATTCTATACAGAGGACCACTTGTTATGTATACTTTTTGGGAAATCTGTGGCACATACGTTAACACAAGCTCTGAATTCCTGTTCTTGCCCTGGCTCCAATTTCAATGTTTCGTATCTACCACTATTTCCTTTCCTGGGCCTAGTTTCTACTCCCCCTTCAAGCCCTGTCACCCACTGTTTCCACATCTGATTTATCCCATGGGTCTGACTGGATCACTTGGTGCCAACATTTACTGCTGTTTTGCAGATGTCTGGAACGTTATTAATCTGTGTTACTAACTAGGGCTGCTCAGATGAGGGTGTAAATAGATAATCCTAGCTCCACTTTCTGTGAGACAATCTCCAAATGGAAAATGTATGGATGCTTTTGCCATCTCTGATAAAATGGTCTTTAGGAGGGTTGGGGAGGCAGACATGGTCTGATATTGAATATTTGTTCTTTATGTCAGAATCAGGGACATGTATTTTGCTAATGTGCTAATGTCAACAAAGTAAACAGCCTCGTAATGGCTATTGGATCTTCACTTTAAACATCAACGCTTTTATGTAATCTATTTATGTTATCAAATTTTCTGTTTTGGAATGTACCAAAAAAAAAAGCTACTTTCTTGACATTCTTTTTGTGTGAATTTCATTAAAATTGTAAATGCTGAAGCTTTGAATATAATCCCTCTTTAGTAATTCAGTGGGCCACTTTAACTTCAGGAAATGAAAAGAGAACTAACTTACTGCCTTGTCATGCCACTGACGTTTAGGGCAGCCATGAAAGTCCTCCATTTCAGTGCTGTTCATTGTGCCAGTAATATCCTTGTAGCTTTCACTACTGTCAGTCGTGGGGGGGACGTCTCGTGATGATATAGGATCAAGACGTGGAAATCCAGCTCTCCCGTAAAAAAACAGTAAAATAATGTTTAAGTGAAGAAAAGTTAGTAAATACTTTTAAAAAATTACTTATAAACTACTCAGGATTGTCTTAAGATATGTCTCCTAAACAGAAGCAGAAGAAAACTACTACTTTGAAGACAACGCAAGTTGGAAAAGAATCAAGGCCGGCCGCCATGAAAGAGCCTCGGGTCCAAGTGCATTTTACCTCCGGCGATTCAGAACAGGAAACTGCGGCAACATCAACCATTTCCAAAAAAAAAGCAACAGGAATTGTGCATGCGTGAAGGAAGGGGCATGCGCAAACATGAGCAGTGCAAACACGGGCAACCCAAACTACAAATCTCAGCTATGATCGGAACTGAAAGTGAAAGTGAATATGAGGTGGAATCAGATTCTCTGGATAAATCAGACGAAGATGAAGAGTCAAACAACGAAGAGCAACAGGAAGAGGTTGGAGGTGATATTGGAGACAAAAAAAAATCTTTGGTGCAAATAATGCATGAATTAAAAGCATTAAAAGTAATAAAAAAGATATTAAAAATATGAAGATTATGTTTGATAAAATGATGAAAAGACAGGACAAAATGGACAAGAAAATTAAAAACTTGGAAGAAACCATTGGACACCATTGATAGAGCGAATAAAATGGAAGATAATATTTCTGCCTGGACATCAGAAAGAAAACGGTTGTTGGAAAAAGTGGATGTACTTGAAAATTTTAGCAGACGAATTAATATTAAGATTGTTGGACTTAAGGTATAGAGGGAGAGGATCCAATAATTTTTTTTCAAAAATGGATTCCGGAAATTTTGGAAATGGAAGAAGGAACCCAGTTAATTGAAATTGAAAGGGCTCACGGAGCCTTAAGATCAAGACCTCAAGTTGATCAAAACCCACGATCAATCTTGATAAAATGCTTAAGATATCAAGATAAAGAAAAGATCCTGAAGGCGGCTGCCCAACGTGCCAGAAAGAGAAATGGCCATTGATGATAGAAGGGAAAACAGTTCTTTTCTATTCTGATATAATTTATGACCTTTTGAAGAGAAAGAAGGAATTTAACCGGGCGAGAAAAGTTTTATGGGAAAAGGGTTATAAATTTATATTGCGCCACCCGGCAACCCTGATAATTTTTTTGGATGACGGAAAAAGAAGATCTTTTACTGATTATCAGGATGCGGAAGAATTTGCTCAAGAACTCCCAAATATTTGCTAACCACAGCCAAAGATTTAAAAGTAAAACGGATTAAAGATGAAGACAGGGACCATGAATGGAACTGATGGATGTTTAAGGACAGAAGAATATTTAAATATATTCTTAATTATATGATATGGGAGAGAAAGGTAAAAATTTGAGAAATATTAATCGAGAGTAGTGATATTATTTTTTCTTCTCTTAAATATACTTTTTTATGTTACGGGGGAGCTGGGGGAACATTGGATCAATTGCTACGGGATTCATGTGTGTAATCATGGTGATTGCCATGACCCGTACAACAGAGGGGGGTAATGTTGTGTTTTTTTTTATTCACAACATTAGTAGGGGGGTATTTTGTTATTTTTTTCTTTATAATCTATTTTTCTTTAATCTTTTTTTCTTTGCCTGGACAATCGGGGGTGGGGTGGGGGGGTGACACATAGCAACACGGAGAAGTTTAAAAAGATTCCCCAAGGTACTATGAAAGTTGAAAAGTTAGGTATTACTATAGACTGGAGTAACCCTGTTAAAAATAATGACTAATTTACATAATTTTTTAAGTTTTAATGTTAATGGGCTTAATGCACCGGTGAAAAGAAAAAGAATTTTAACATACATTAAGAAAATGAAAATAGATATAGCTTTTAGCTGTATTCCACTTGAAAAAATTACTTATAATTTAAGAGATAAATATGAAATATTTCTGAAATTTATTTACAAAAGATAGGATTAAATATATAGGTGCTCTGAAGATAAAATTATTGGTTATTTGGGGAAATAAATAAATATATATATATATTAAAGTTATTATGAACTCCGTGGAGCATGTGGGGATCTTCTGATATCCAGGCATTCTTTCTTTCTTTCTTTTTACTTCTCTTTTTTTTTCCTGTAGGGATATGTTAGGGGGAGGGGTTAAGGGGGGGAAGGGTTGATAATTTTTTTCCTTCTGTAACCATTTGAAAATTCAATTAAAAAATTTATTTAAAAAATACTGTCAGTCGTGCAAGTCCTGGGTGGAGACTCAGAAATATTTGCATGTAAGTATAGAAGGGTTCTTCATTGCTGTTCCTGTAAGCTGGTTTGACAGTCAGTGTTGTTAGTCCTGAGCTGAACTCCCCAAACCTGGAAGACCAGTGGACCACTCTTAGTCTGGCCTCTACTCTTTGGCCTGTTTGTCAAGGGTGACCCTACCAAGAGACAAAGCATGAGGTCCTGACTCCAGCCAACATAGTTGTCTGGGTCATTGAGGCACACAAGCCTCCAATATGTGTATAGTCCTCTTGGAGGAGTGAAAAGAAAAAGTGGTTGGAAAAAAATGTCTTTGATGCTGAAAATTAGTTGCCCCTCTTTTATCTGATCAATTTCTATATGAAAAGTTAATTCTCCCTCTAATTATGATTGCACGTTGTACACTTTAGAGATGTTACATAAAGATTTTTACTTCTCTTGTATACGAAGGATGTAAGAAATAAAGTCAATTGAATTCAAGTGAAGCAGTGGTATTGCAATTTATCTTTCCTGACTGTAGCCATTCTGTGGTTTTGGTCTTGTCAGTGGATGCTGAAATAAGGGATCATTTGGATCTGTGTGTACAGGTAGTTAGGGACTTTTTCAAGGCTGGCCTTGAAAACTTCTTTGGGATTCTTACCACTGGAGGAAACTTTTAGCGCATTATTAGCTGGATTTGAAGGTAGTTCCCAGGCATAAAGGGTTAATATTTAACTTTCAGCCATATCTATTGTGCATTGGTGCCACCTTCCGCATCCACACAGAGCTAGAAAGTGCCATCACTTTTGCTGCCAGCTTCCAACATGGTCTCACATTTTCATGGTCCATCTTTTACTCCCTTTCTGGAGTGCTCTGTCTCTAACTCAGGAGGTAGAGCAGTCACTAACATCTTTTATAAGCTCACAGACACCCACAGCAATCTCGACTATACTCTCATGCTTTCTCTTGTAAGGCTACCATTCCTTTCTCTTAGTTTCTTTGTCTCAGTTGAATTTGTTCCAATGTAAAGAATCCTGCTTTGGTGGTTCTTTAATCTTCTCCTGCCTGAAACATGACAGAAGTAAAATAAGAGTTCCCCTGATATTTGCCTTTCACTCTGCATATTTATTGTATTATCCTTTGCAATTCCTATCAACTTTAACATGACTCCACCACTAGTTACATCTTTGTCTCTCCTCCCTTCTTTACATTTCACAGGGACAGATTACTCTTAACTCCCTGGTCTGCTCTTCTATCCCTGCTAACCGCTCCACATTCCACTGCAGCTTCCCATGCAACTAGAAGAGTTGTCTATTCTCCTCTTCCCTTCTCACCTTCCAGGAACTCAAACAACCATAACAGGTGAAGCAATGACTCTCCTGCACTTCTTCCGATCTAATCTACAGCTTTCAGGGTTCAGAACGTGGTCTCTACACTGGTGAACCAAATGCAGATTGGGTGGCCACTCTGCAAAGCACCGACATGCAGTCCACAGGAGTGACCATGGGCTTCCCATTATATGCGTTTTTAATTTTCAGTCCTATTCTTGTTCTGACCCTCTGTCTGTAGCCTCCTCCATTGAAAAGTGAGGCCCAATGTAAACTTGAAGATTAATATCTTGCCTTGCATATATAGGTACTTAGCAACCTGGAATGACCATTTAAAAAAAAATTTCACGTAAACTGTTCTCTCATATCACACTATACCCTTTTCTTATCTTGATACTTTACAATTGGCTGCATGGTAGTGTAGTGAATAGCACAACTCTTTACAGTACAGGTGACCTGGGTTCAATTCCTGCTGCTGCCTGTAAGGAGTTTGTACGTCCTCCCTGTGACCGTGTGGGTTTCCTCCCACAGTCCAAAGATGTACTGGTTGGTAGGTTAATTGGTCATTGTAAATTGTCCTGTAATGAGGCTTGGATTGGGCAGTGTGGCTCAAAGGACTGGAAAAGCCTTGTCTCAATACATAAATAAAATTAAATAAATTCCTGCTGCTACCTATAGGAGTTTGTACATTCTTCCTGTGTTTCCTCTGGGTGTTGCAATTTCCTCCCATGGTCCGAAGATGTAGGTTAATCAGTCATTGAAAATTGTCCCGTGATTAGGCTAGAGTTAAATTGGAGGATTGCTGGGCTAGAAGGGCCTATTCCATGCTGTATCTCAATAAATAAGCAAATAAAAACCTCACTAATAGTCAATAATCATGTTGCTTACCACTGGATCCGTCTTAGCTTTCTTTTGTCTTATGCCTCTCTTCCTCCCAACTCTGCTTTGAATACTGATACCCTCCACTCTCCCCATTTGGAGGAAATGTCATTGATTCAAAACATTCCTGATGAAGGGTTTCGGCCCAAAACATCATCACTACCTCCTCCCATAGATGCTGTCTGGCCTGCTGAGTTCTGCCAGCATTTTGTGTTTTTGTTTTGTTTCAAAACATTGTTTGCTTTCTCTTTCCACAGATGTTGCATAACTGAGTTCTTCCAGCATTTTTTCTTATTTCCAATTCCAGATCTGTTGTTTTATTTGTGTTCCAGTGCATTATTTTTATGCAGTAGGTAATGCCAGTTCAAATAGTTGAGTTTCCAAAAACCATGATTATTAAAAGTTCCAGGTAATCTTCATGTGTGACTGATTACTGGAGACTAATCATCCTTTTAATCATATGACCATAAGGCATAGAAGCAGAATTAGGACATTTGGCCCATTGAGACTGCTCTGCCATTCCATCATGGCTGATTTGTTATCTCTCTCAACCCCACTCTTAATATCTGATGCTTTGACTAATCAAGAACCAATCAACCTCCACTTTAAATGTACTCAATATCTCAGTCACCACAACTGTCTGTGGCAATGAATTCCACAGATTCACCACCCTCTGGCTGAAGAAATTACTTCTCACTCTGTTCTAAATGGATGTCCCTCTATGCTGAGGTTGTGCCATCTGGTCCTAGACTCCCTCAACATCCTCTCCACATTTACTCTATATCGGCCTTTCAGTATTCGGTAGGTTTCAATGAGATCCACATCATTTTTCTAAATTCTAGCAAGCACAGGCCCAGAGCCATCAAACTCTCCTATTTAAATTTAACACTTTAAATCCTGGAATAATTCTTGTGAACTACCTCTGGACCCTCGCCAATGCCAGCGCATCTTTTCTTAAATAAGGGGCCCATAACTGCTCATGATACTCTGAGTGCGGGCTGAACAATGCCTTATAAAGCCTCAGCATTACATCCTTGCTTTTACATTCTAGTCCTCTCAAAATTAGCACTAACATTGCATTTGCCTTCCTTAGCACCAACTCAATCTACAAGTTGACTTTTTGTGATTACTGCACAAGGCATCATCGCAATGCATTTTACAGTCAACAATGCACTTTGAAGTAAAACTATTGCTGTGCAAAGTTCATCAGTTAGTTTACATAAAGCATTGAAATAAATTATCCAATCACATTTTTTGTATTGGCTTAGGGATGAATATTTGGTACAGTCTTGGGGAAAACAACATTGTTCTTCATCAAATAACGCCATGGTATGTTTTACATTGGCCGAAGAAGATGGATCTCTGTATAGCATCAATACTGGGGGTGCTCACTTTATGGTAGTTTAGGAAATGGAAATCCATCTTTGCAAAATTCACAAAGTTCTTCCAAAACATAGAACATAGAAAACCTACAGCACAATACAGGCCCTTCACCCATAATGCTGTGCCGAACATGTATTTACTTTAGAAATTACCTAGGGTTACCCATAGTCCTCTATTTTTCTAAGCTCCAAGTGCCTATCCAGGAGTCTCTTAAATGACCCTATCGTATCCACCTCCACCATCGTTGCTGGCAGCCCATTCCACGCACTCACCACTCTCTGAGTGAAAAACCTACCTCTGACATCTCTTCTGCACCTGCTTCCAAGCACCTTAAAACCATGCCCTCTCGTGTTAACCATTTCAGCCCTGGGAAAAAGCCTCTGACTATCCACATAATCAATGCCTCTCATCATCTTATACACCTCTATCAGGTATAAGATGACCAGGTATAGAACTTGCATTTTTTTTTCAGAGGCATAACGAGCATGTACTTTGCTCTGGGTGTCAGATGTGGGAATCCTGGGATTCTTCCAGCCTCTCAGATGGCCACATCTGCGCCAGGTGCACCGAGATGCAGCTTCTGAGAGACCGTGTTAGGGATCTGCTGCGGCTTAATGATCTACTGCTTATTAAGAAAAATGAGCAGAAGATAGATAGGATCTACAAGGAGTTAGTCACCCTGCGGCTGCAGGTGTTAAATAAGTGGGTGACTGTCAGGGAAGGGATGGGAAGAGCTCAGACAGTAGAGAGCATCCCCGTGGCCATCCCCCTCAGTAATCTTTATCTCGTTTTGGGTGCTGTTGAAGGGGTTACCTGACAGAGGACGACCACGGCGATCGGGTCTCTGGCACTGAGCCTGGTTCTGTGGTGCAGAGGGAGAGGAGAAGATGAGGAATGCGGTTGTCATAGGGGATTCCATAGTGAGGGGAACAGACAGGAGGTTCTGTCAACACACACAAAATGCTGGTGGAACACAGCAGGCCAGGCAGCATCTATAAGGAGAAGCACTGTCGACGTTTTGGGCCAAGACCCTTCATCAGGACTAACTGAAAGGAAAGATACTAGGAGATTTGAAAGTAGTGAGGGGAGGAGGAAATGTGAAATGATAAGAGAAGACCGGAAGGGGTGGGATGAAGCTAAGAGCTGGAAAGGTGATTGGCGAAAGTGATACAGAGCTAGAGAAGAGAAAGGATCATGGGACGGGAGGCCTCGGGAGAAAGAAAAGGTGGGGGGAGCACCAGAGGGAGATGGAGAACAGGCAGAGTGATGGGCAGAGAGAGAGAGAGAAAAAAACAAACAACTAAATATTGTCAGGGATGGGGTAAAAAGGGGAGCGGGGCATTAACGGAAGTTAGAGCAATGAACATTGACTTCTCTAACTGTTAATGCCCCTCCTCCCCCTTTGGAGCCTCTTCTGGGGGAGGTATGACCTGTATAAAATGGATGGGTTACACCTGAACTCAAAGGGGCCAAGTATCCTAGCGAGCAGGTTTAATAGAGCTGTTCGAGAGGATTTAAATTAATTTGGCATCGGGGTTGGGAACTGGAGTGATGGGGCTGAGGAAGGGGAAAACAGAAATAAATCAAAGATAGCATGCAACAGAGATGATAGAAAGGACAGGCAGGAGATGAGGCTTAATCACAGCCAGTGGGATGAGTTACAGGGCAATAGAGGCATGTTGCAGTTAAAACAGAAAGCAACAAATACTGGACTGAAAGTGTTGAATTTGAATGCACGCAGCATAAGAATTAAAACGGATGATCTTGAAATTTAGCTACAGATTGGCAAGTGTGACGTTGTGGCCATCTCTGAAACTTGGCTAAAGAATGGCTGCCATTGGGAGCTGAACGTCCAAGGATATACGGTGTATGGGAAAGATAAGTTAGTAGGCAGAGGGGGTGGTGTGGCTCAGTGTATAAGAAATAATATTAAATCATTTGAAAGGGATGACATAGGATCAGAAGGTGCAGAGTCTCTATGGGTTGAGTTAAGGAATGGCAAGTGTAAAAGGACCCTAATGGCAGTTGTATACAGGCCTGCAAACAGCAGTCGGGATGTGGATTGCAAATTACAGCAGGAGATAGAAAATGTGTGTCAGAAGGGTAATGTCATTGTAGAATGTCTAAGGGATGGCTTTTTAGAACAGCTTGTTGTTGAGCCCACTAAGGGATTGGGTGTTGTGCAATGATCTGGAGGTGATAAGAGAGCTTAAGGTTAAGGAACCCTTAGGGAACAGTGATCACAATATAATCGAGTTCACATTGAAATTTGAGAGGGAGAAACTAAATTCCAATGTGTTGGTATTTTAGTGGAATAAAGGAAATTACAATGGCATGAGAGGGGAACCAGCCAAAGTTGGCTGGAAAGAGACTCTAGCAGGAAGGACAGTAAAGCAACAATGGCTGGATTTTCTGCGAAATATGAGGGAAGCACAAGACAGATATATTCCAAATAAGAAGATTTTTTCAAATGGAAAACGGAACTACCATGGCTGACAAGTGAAGTCAGAGCCAAAGTAAAAGCAAAAGAGAGGGCATACAAGAAAGCCAAAGCTAGTGGGAAGATAGAGGATTGGGAAGCTTTTAAAAACTTGCAGAAGGAAGCTAATAAAGTCGTCAGGAAGGAAAAGATGAATTATGAGAGGAAGCTGGCAACTAACATCAAAGAAGATACTAAAAGCTTTTTTCAGTATATAAAGGGTAAAAGAGAATTGAGGGTAGATACAGGACCAATAGAAAATGACGCTGGAGATACTGTAATGAGAGACACAGAGATGGCAGAGCAACTGAATGCATATTTTGCATCAGTCTTAAGAATGGAAGACATCTGCAGTATACCGGACATTCAAGAGTGTCACAGATGTGAAGTTTGTGCAGTGAAAATTACGACTGAGAAGGTGCTCATGAAACTTAATGTTCTGAGGGTGGATAAATCTCCTGGACCTGATGGAATGCACCCTCGGGTTCTGAAGGAAGTAGCTGGAGAGCTTGCGGAGGCACTAACAATGATCTTTCAAGAATCAATAGATTCTGGCATTATACCGGATGACTGGAAAATTGCAAATGTTACTCCGTTATTTAAGAAGGGTGGGAGGCAGTAGATAGGAAACTATGGACTTGTTAGCCTGACATCAGTGGTTGGGAAGTTGTTGAACTTGATTGTTAAGGATGAGATTACAGAGGCACATGACAAGACAGGCCAAAGCCAGCATGGTTTTCTGAAAGGGAAATCCTGTCCAACTAATTTTTTGAGGAAATTACAAGCAGGGTAGACAAAGGAGATGTGGTGTACTTGGATTTTCAGAAGGCCTTTGACAAGGTGCCGCACATGAAGCTGCTTAGCATGCTAAGAGCCCTCGGAATTACATGGGTGGAGCATTGGCTGATCAGCAGGAAACAGAGAGTGGGAATAAAGGGATCCTATTCTGGCTGGCTGCCGGTTACCAATGGAGTTCCACAAGGTTAGTGTTGGGACCGCTGCTTTTTACGATGCATGTCAATGATTTGGACTATGGGATTAATGGATTTGTGGCTAAATTTGCCGATGATACAAAGATAGGTGGAGGAATGGGTAGTGTTGAGGAAACAGAGAGCTTGCAGAGAGACTTAGATAGTTTAGGGGAATGGGCAAAGAAGTGGCAAATGAAATCCAATGTTGGAAAGTGTATGGTCATGCATTTTGTTGGAAGAAATAAAATGGGCAGACTATTATTTAGATGGGGACAGAATTCAAAATGCAGAGATGCAAAGGGATTTGGGAGTCCTTGTGCAGGATATCCTAAAGGTTAACCTGCAGGTTGAGTCGGTGGTGAAGAAGGTGAATGCAATGTTGGCATTCATTCCTAGGGGCATAGAATATAAGAGCAGGGATGTGATGTTGAGGCTCTATAAGGCACTCGTGAGATCACACTTAGACTATTGTGTGCAGTTTTGGACTCCTTATTTTAGAAAAGATATACTGACATTGGAGAGGGTTCAGAGAAGATTCGCAAGAATAATTCCAGGAATGAAAGGGTTACCGTACGAGGAACGTCTGGCAGCTCTTGGGCTGTATTCCCTGGAGTTCAGGAGAATGAGGGGGGATCTCAGAGAAATATTCCGAATGTTAAAAGGCCTGAACGGATTAGATATGGCACAGTTATTTCCCATGGTAGGGGAGTCCAGGACAAGAGGGCACTATTGTATCCGCCTCTACCACCTTCACTGGCAATGCATTCCATGCTCCCACCACTTTCTGTGTGAAAAACTTACCCCTGACATCCCTCGTGTACCTACTTCCAAACACCTTGAAACTATGCCCCCTCATGTTAACCATTTCAGCCCTGGGGAAAAAGCCTCTAGCTATTCTGAGATACAGAATAAAAATTCACTCACATAATTTGTGTCAATATCTTGTTATAGTCAGTTTGTATTTCTTGCTGCATGTGCAGATGATGAGATTGCATTGAATTAAATGCATTGGGGTGAGTTTCTGGTAATTCATGCTCCCCTCAGCCCCAGTTATGACTGGGTTGCATGTACAGTATTCCTTCGTTCTGGAGTTTGAACTTTTGGGCTCAAGTTTCTGGCAGAGGACTTAAATCACAGCCTTCTGCTGCCACCTATGGACCTGACCCATTTTTTGAGAAGGACTGAAGATGGTGCCTGTTAACACAGTATCTTCATTTATGAAAATCATGACCAATGCCATTGAGTAGATAGTGAATCAGTTCTTTCATCATTATTCAGTTTGGAATGAATGACTTTAATTTTGTGAGTATTGAGATGTGGTGCCTCTAGCATTTTCTCTTCCTCAAGTGTTTGCTATTTATTGAAAATTATTTTCTTTATTGCACTATTAAGTATGACACCAAACTTTAGATATTTGCTCACCCATACATACAAAATGTTTTTGGAATGTAAATTAGTATGTCTTTCAGAAATGAATGTTGCTTTTATTTGAATGGGAGGGTAGAGCTAGTATTGGGGATGCAAGCAGTGAAATTGGTTGCACCTAAAATGGAAGTATAGAATTAATATAAGTGATGCTTTGGAGTATTGTGGTCCACAATGTGAGGTGATCAATCCTTTCCCTAGTTTCCCCTAACTTATCTTCCAGATTAATGAATATAGACCAAAGCCAGGATAAGAGGAGAGAAGCACCAAAATTATAGTGCAGGTGTCTGAATGAATGATGCCCAGGTATTAATAATATTTATTATAACAAAACTATATTCTATTCATAGGATTTGAGCATTTTAGTTTTTAGCAGATTAACAACCAGAGAAAGGATCCTAAAGGCTTAGCTTGAAAATCTTTTAATTCACCAATCCATCTCGGTGAGAAATGTCAACCATGTAAAACCATCTAAAACATCAATTTTCTCTACTACTAACACAGGTTGGTTGTACTGTGTAGTACCTACAAAATACAACACAGTTGCTGTCTCAGACTACTCCAGCAGCAGGTATTCTGACCTCACCCCAAGTAGGACCCAGGGAGCAAGTGAATGGATGCAGGTTCTCCCAAAGTTGTAAATCATCTTGACTTTGAAATATATCACAGGTCCTTCCTCATCACTGGGTGTAAATCCTTCAACTCCCTCCCCGACAGCACTTTGGGAGTGCCTTTATTAGTGGCTTAAAAAAGTAACCCAAAACCATCTTCTCAGGGGCAATTAGGAATGGGTGATAAACATTGACATTGCCGGCAGTGGTGTTCCACAGGGCTGCACCCTCAGTCCCAACTCCCTATTCATTTATGATTGTGTGGACAGATTTTGCTGTAACTCCATCTAAAAGTCTGTAGTTGATATCACCCTAGTGGGCTGTATAACACCCTGAGATACCAATCATCTGAGCCTGGTGATTTATCCATTTGAAAAGATGCTAAATCTTCCAATTTATTCATATTTTATCATGTTTATCTGATTCAACACCTACTTGCTTGACGTGCATGCTTCCTTGTTGACTTCAACATCAGTATCATTCTTTTCCTTAGTAAAGACTCTCTGCCCACATAATCTTTTTGCACACATAGATTAAGTCCTAAATCAGCCCTACTCTCCCTGTTCTTATACCTATTGTATTTATAAGACTTCATAAAACATAAAACATAGAACAGGACCTTCATTCTACAATGTTGTACTGAACCAGATAAATTAATAATCAAATGCCCAACTAAACTCATCTCTTCTGCCTACACAATGTCCATATCCCTCCATTTTCCTCACATTCATGTGCCTATCCAAACGTCTCTTACAAGTCCCTAATGTTTCTGCCTCTACCACCACCCCAGGCAGTGCATTCCAGGCACCTACCAGTCTCTGCATAAAACTTGCCTTTAACATATCCTTGAATCTTCTTTAATTTTACCTGCCTCCATTTTCTTTTGCTTTCTAATTGTTTTCCTAATTTCCCTTTTACTTGCAGCCCAATACTTTCTATATTCTTCCAGGAATTCTACAACATTAAATTGCCCACATTTGTCATAAATCCCTCTTTTTTGGCTTTAGTTTACTTCTTATGAACTTTGTAATCAATGATCTCTAGATTTGTCAGTCAAAGTCCATTTTCATACAAGGATTGTTTGGGCTCATGGATGAAGGGAAGGGCAGAGGACAGTTTGAATTTTCTACAGTTGCATGGAAAAGTCTTGTGAGTTTGTGGACATGGAAGAGAAAATAAGGTATTTGTGAAGGAAACAGTCCGTTAATTTGGAATGCAGAAAGGGGAAAGGAAGAGATGAAGCTTTTGGTAGTGGCATATCATCGAATGTGACAGAAATCGTGGAACATCACCAGTTGAATGTGGAGTAGAAGGTCAAGATAACGAGAAAGCTATCCAAGCTCTAAATGGGAGATGAAAATATGGGTGAGGAAAATAGGCAGGAAATATAAAAAAACATTAATCAAGTTCATGGCTAATTTCCCTCGAAGCCTCTATTATCCATAAATTGTCGCATGTACCAAAACACAGTGAAAAATTTGTCTTGCATACTGTTTATATGGATCAACTGAAGTAGAGCAAGCTGAAGCAATAACAATGCAGAATCAAGTGTAATATCTCCCAGGAAGTGCCGTGCTTGTAAACAATGAGATGCAAGATTATAACAAGGTAGATTGTAAGGTCAAGAGTTCATCTTATTGTACTAGGGAACAATTTAATAATCTTATGAAAGTGGGATAGAAGTTGTCCTTGAGCCTGTTGGTAAGACCTTTCAAGCTTTTGTATCTTTTGCCAATGGAAGAGTGGAGAGCATGTTCAAGGACTGCAGTCTGCAGTCTCTTGTTTGGCCAATAAAGAGCAGTATGTTTCTCTGAAAGTAATGGCTCACATTGATGAGATATTGGAAGGAAGCTGAATTAAATTGATATATTGAGCAGGTTTACACACCTGTCCAATTCACCTCTGTGGTTCACAATTCTTGTGTCAGTAAGCACTTGCATCTGATTACCAAGCTAGCTCTGAAATTCCTACTGACAAAGCATGTTCTTTAAGTCATAATGGTGGTGTTCTGGAACTTTAAGGGATTCCTTCTAGAACTCACAGTTTTATGTTGGTCTTCACCTGCTTGCATTTGAGACTGTAGAAAGATTTGGCCAGTCTCTCACTAAATGTTGCTCCCACACACTATTTTTTCATTTATACCCGTTCTGTGGGCACTGTCTGCTTATGCTAGTGAGTTTGTAATAGAAGAGGAAGAGGATATATTCAAGATCCAGTCCTGCCCTGCCTTCTTAATGTTCCAGAATGCTGCTTACCTGGCTGATATGACCTTTGAACTGCCATGCCTCTGTAAGCCTAAGGGGGTGACCTCGGTTGTCTGGTACTATCAGAAAAAACTGGGCAAGGGACACACAAAGGTGCTGAGTGACTTCAATGGAGCGAAGATCTTAGATACTTCACAGTTACGTTTTGGATCACCAATAAGTTCACGGTTCAGTATCTTAATGTTTAACCTGGTAGTTTTCAATGCCCAGCCTGAAGATTCTGGGCATTATATGTGTGGTTCTGTGAAGGGCGATTACTTCTATGGTTATGATGTTGATGTGCAAAGTTACAGCAATGTGCAGGTAACCTTCCAAGAGCAGAAGGAGAAGCCTCAGATGGATGTGGAGACTAAGACCTACAAGATTTTTACGTTGTATTGGGACTGGTCCATGTGTGATCGGTGTGGGGTGAGAGGAGAACAACGGCGCATTGGCTTGTGTTACTTCCATAGCCTTTACCTCTATTTCAGATACAAGAAGACCATACCTGACGTGGTCTCCTGTGGCTCTGCTGCTGTTCCCCCTAGGTACCACCAAATCCTGAAGAAGCGAACAGCTGAGATTATGGTGCGGAGCTGCTTCAAGCAGTGCCCAAAACCTCCCAATTTCGTTGAAGGACAGAAGTTCATCTTTGACCTGTTTGGTTTCACCAATGACAAGAATAAGGTAGTTCCTAAAGTCCCAGTGCAGGTGCATATGCATTTCATAGCTCAACCCTTGATTCTTGCCTGTCCAGGAGCCAGAGCAGAACAAGCAGTGGCCTGGGACAAGGGAGAACGACAGCTCTACAGGCAGGAGTACATGATGGGTGTAAACCATAGCATGAGGTTGTACATTGACCATGGCAATCACCTGGTTTTCCGTGACTTTCAGTTGAATGATCTTGGGACCTATTTCTGTTGGAAGCAAGGCCAGAAAGTGGCTGGGATTAAGCTGAAGATTGGCCTCACACCAAGGATCCATCGAAGTTTCACTGATCCTGAGTCCATCTTTGCAATGCAAACAATCTTGAGCTCTTACTTCATTATGATGATAATATTTATTTTCATCAAATGTATGAAGTGTTGCAATTATTATTTTGTATGCTTTTAAAACAGGAATATGAAGCAAACATTTATCACTTCACCTGTTCAAACAAAATGGTCAATGTCAATATCTGTGTGGAATTATATTTATACATATTCAGCCTAGGTATACAACTGGAGCCCTAACTTCTATTTCAATTGGACCCTGATTTCAATTATTAAATAGGAAGGGTTAGTTCAGATGCCTGTGTTGTTTTTGTATTTTGCATGATGAGCACAAGCACATGGGAATTTGTTATATTAATCTTATATTAATATAAAATGTATAACTCCATGTTAAAGAATGGTTTCACAGTAGATATGACTATATGAAATTTAGGGCTATTATGTAGAAGACTTTACCTCATTAGCCAAAATATCATAGGAATGGAGGACACAGTCATGTGAATTGATTTGTGTTACAAACATTAGGATTCCAATACTTAGGAAGCTAATAAAGTTTCATATTTGGAAAGTCCACAGTGCAATAAGCAACAAGATGGATAACAAATGGTTGTAACTAAATTCATCATAACATGAGCGTACAGCCTAACAGCATTTTACAGAATATAGCTGTGTGTGGGATTCACTTCTGCCTATTCTAATTAAGCATGTCTGTGAAGCAATGTACTAGAGTTCTTGGGGTATTGCACCTGAAGGAGTCCCTGGTATGTGAGTAAATTTGATATATGTATATTATTTACAGTACATGAAGGTTTAGTGTTTTGATTTTTCATTTACTTGATTAAATAAAGAATGTTAACCAGATATTTTGAATGATTCATGGTTCTCAAACTTGTATTAAGATTCAAGATTACTTAATGTCATTTCCAATACACAAGTGTAAAGAAGAACAAAATAATTGTTACCCTTTATCTGATGCAATCCAAAGAAAAACATAACAAGATGAAGAACACAATAAATATAAATGCATAAGGTAGCTTATATGCATAGATTCTTTCTTTCTTTATTAATCTTTTTATTGATTTAAAAGGAGTGTAAATACAAACAAGAGGAGAATTATCTCAAATATATATATCAATAACAATACAAACAGAAAGTGAAATAGTCATCAAAATCATACATAGTGTTAAACTAATATGTAGTATATAATAAAAAAGAAGATAGCTAATTCTCCTCTTATCAATTTATGGAGAGAAAAAAAAACAATTTTTAAATGAAAAAAAAGCCACTATACTGTACAAGAAAAGGAAAAAAAAAGGGACTGGGCAGTCCATTCTGAGGATACGGCCAAAAAAAAAGAAAGACTTTCTGATCAAATCTAAAACTTAGAAAAAAATAATCGGAAGAGTAATAAATCAAATCAAATGAAAATATTGAATAAAAGGTCGCCAGATTTGCTCAAATATAAAGGATGTATCAAATGTCTGACTTCTTATTTTCTCTAAACATAAACAGGACATGATGGAGGAAAGCCGATAAAAGACAGTGGGTGGATTAGAATCCTTCCACTTCAGTAAAACGGCTCTCCTTGCCAATAGAGTTGAAATGGCTATCATACGTTGGGCGGAAACAGGAATATTTCCTTCTTCCAATGGGATAATCCTAAACATTGCCGTAAGTAAATTAGGTTGTAGGTCCAGATCCAAGACTTTTGATAATGTTTTAAAAACATCTCTCCAAAAATTGTCTAGCTTTATGCAAGACCAAAACAAGTGGCCACCTCAATATTATATCTGTCACAAATAGGATTGATGTTGGAAAAAATACCTGCCAGTTCATCCTTTGACATTTGTGCCTGATGCACTACCTTGAACTGTATCAAGGAATGGCAGGCGCAAATAGATGAGTTATTAACCAAATGAAAAATTTTACTCCATTGATTATCTGTAAATGACTCTTGAAATTCCAATTCCCAAGCATGTTTAATTTTATCATTAGATATCATTTGTAAATTCAATAACCGTTTATAAATTATAGCTATCAACCCTTTTTGAATAGGTTTAAGCTGAAAGAAAGCATCTGTCATACTAGGTGGATAAGCGGAAGGGTAATTTGGCAGCAGACCACGTAAAAAATTCCTAATTTGTAAATACCTAAAAAAGTGTACATTAGATAATATATAGATTGATTGAGTATCCATAAAGTGGCACTAGGCACAGGAATATCTGTACATAAGGTGACCCTGACAGGAAATGATAATGTAGTGGTGGTTGGGAGCATGGGGGGGGGGGTGCGGATTAGTGGGTGGAGGTGTTGATCAGCCTTACTGCTTGGGGAAAGTAACTGGTTTTGAGTCTGGTTGTCCTGGTGTGGATGCTATGTAGCCTCCTCCCTGATGGGAGTGAGACAAACAGTCCATGACCAGGGTGGGTGGGATCCTTCATGATGTTCCTGGCCCTTTTCTGACACCTTTCTGTACATGTATCCTTGATGGTGGGCAGGTTGGTGCCGGTGATGAGTTGGGCAGTTTTGACTACCCATTGTGGAGCCTTCCTGTCCACCGTAGTGCAGTTTCTGTACCATGGGGTAATGCAGCTTGTTAGGATGCTCTCTACTGTGTACCTTGAGTTGCTCAACTTTGCTTGGTCAGGATTAGTCAGGAGTCAAGGGACATAAGTATAGATGGGCATGTCTAGCTCTCTTCAGCCTCCTCAGAAGGTAGGGGCATTGGTAAGCTTCCCTGACTGTGTAGGATGAGAGATTGTGTGAGATGTGCATTCCTAGGATTAGAGTTGAATGGATGTCCATGTCTATAGAAGGACTATATGAATATCTGGTAACACCTTCAATGCAAAATGCTGCAGATGCTTGAAACCTGACATAAAACCAGCATTGTAGGCAGCAGTTGTGGAGAGAGAATTTATTTATTTATTGAGATATAGTGCAGAATGGCCCCTCCTGGGCCTTCAAGCCACGCTGTCCATCAGTTCCCCAATTTAATCCTAGCCCAGTCATGCAACAATTTACAATGACCAATTAACCTACCAACCGGTATGTTTTTGGACTGTGGGAGGAAAGTAGAGCACCCGGAGGAAACCCACATTCACAGGGAGAATGGACAAGCTCCTAATAGACAATGGCAGGTATCAGAGTTAATAAGTTAGCAATCTTCAACAGCAAGGTTTACACAATGTTGTTGGGTTTCCCTGTTTTAATGCTGCCTTGTATCTGTTCCAAGTCTCCTTGCTACCAGTGTACAGCTAAGTAACTGAGACTTGATAGCCAATTGGTCAGAGATGTACAACAATACAAATAGCACTCTTCTGGCTACTGGGGATGATTACTACTTAATGAATGGCTGCTTGAACAATTGGTGTGGTGCGTGGGTGGGGGATAGAGGTGACTGATATGGGCAAAGGCTATCCAGGAGTTAGAGGGACATTGGAAGGCTGTTGAAGAACAATACTTACAAGGGTGTGTCAGTGGAGTCTCTTCAAGAAGTAATACTACGTGATTGCAGTTTGTGAGCACCAGCACTTTGGGGAAGCCTGCAATACTGGCACATTTATGTACCCAATCTGCACTGAAGAGGAGTTTCTCAGATTTATTCACCCTGAGTTTCTCACCTTTCCTGGGAAGTCACTGTATTGGTCAGGAGTCGAGGGAAAACAATGACCTTCTCTTATTGATCAGCGAGTCAGGCAGCATCTATGGGAGAGAATAAATTTTCAGCCGAGACCTTTCATCAGGACTGGAAAAGGAGGGTGGCAGAAGCCAGAATAAGAAGTTGTGGTGTGGAGGGGAAGGAGTACAAGCTGGCAGGTGAATGATAGCCAGTTCCAGAAACAGGTTCAACTCATGGGGATGTTTGCCGATGATCAACTCTATTTGCAGTTCCTCAGTAAATGATGTAGAGTCCATGCCCGTGGGCAATAGGAACTGGTCAACATCCAGCCAGTGGCAAGTAAAGTTCACTTCACAAAAATGTCAGCAAGCAGCCTTTATTTATTTACTTTGAGAGGCAGTGTGGAGCAGGCCCTTCCAGACCAATGAACTGCACTGCCCAGCAACCCACCTATTTAACCCTCGTCTAAAAATAGGATATTTTACAATGACCAATTAACCTACAAACTGTTACATCTTTGGATTGTGGGAGGAAACTGGAGCACCCAGAGGAAACCCAAGCATTCACAAGGATGTACAATCTCCTTACAGATGGAGCTGGAATTGAACTCTGGATTCTGGAGCACTGAGCTGGAATAGCTGCTGTGACACCCCAAGAAAAGAGAATCTCACTACCTACCCCGACCCCCCCCCCCCGAGCTGTAATAGCGTCGCGCTGCTACACTACCGTGGTGCCCCAAGAAAAGAGGTTCGCACTACCCACCCCGACCTCACTAGTCCCTCACCACCAATATCCTGGTGGTCATCATTGGCTAGAAGCTAAACTGTGTCAGCCACATAAGTACTGTGACCATAAGAGTACAGTAAGTCAGAGGCTGGGTATTCTGCAGTAGACAGGAACACTTCCTGATACCTAAGGATCTTTCCACCATAGCAAGATACAAGCAGGAATTGTTGCCTTGTGTTCAAAGTCAACAACTCTGAAATTGTTCTAAGTCATCTGGGACAAAGCAGACCACTTGATTAGCACCTTGTTATCCAACCAGAACTTTAATTTTCTAACCCAACAGTGGCTGCAGTGAACTTTGTAAAATGAAGTGTGCTGCAGATACTCACACAGGCTACTCCTGAAACACACAGCACCCAAGAAGGGCATGAGCACCATTAACAATGAAACACCATCACCCTCAAGTTCCTGTCCAAGTCCAACGTCATCCTGACAGAAATGCATTACTGCTACTTCGTCTTCACTGGACCTAAATCCTGGATCTTCATCTCCAGCGTTCTTCACCAGAGGCAACTCACCACCATCTTAAATGGGCAATTAGAGATGGATGATGAATGCTGGCCTCTCCAACTATGCCTAGATTTGGAAAGTGAATAAAAATAAAGTTGCTTTTGATAAATTTATAACACCATATCCTTCCCTATTCAAGTAATTACTCCTACTAATTTCCCAAGTATCCTTTCTCTACTGTTGTGAAATTAGTGAGACCATGACATTCAAACTCTGCTTCTTTACCTTAGTTTTTTTTTAGCTGGAAACAACATATAACTTACATCCACTTTCCTGATGTGGACATTTATTCCTGTGCATTTACTCATGTAGTCCTCCAGAGGGCAGGCATGTACTGTTTCCCTGATCCAAGGTGCACAAGTAACCAATAACCTGGTGTCTGAACACTAATCATTAAATCACAAAATACATAGAAGCAGAAGGTCCATTTCAGTTAGCTAATGCTATCTGACCACAGCTCTATATTGCTTTTACCAATATTTTTGACCCTTTTTTGCTAAAGTGGAGTAGATCCAAAACTTTATGACTGAGTGATCTAACAATAGTTGGGAGGTATTTATCAGAACATGAATGAGAAATTAAAGGCCGAGAATTTGTTCATTTGAGTGTCAGCTTCTGTCCACTATTTTAGTACTTGATAGCTGGTACAAAGCTCATGGTCTGCTGGGACCTGGACTACCAATAGTAGACACCTAATATTATGGAATTGTATCTCTAATGCTGCCTCTGCAAAATTCTCCAAGCTCACAGGAGGGACATCCTAACCAATATCAGTGTCTCCTGCCAGGCCAATGTTCCACCATTGTGGCCCTAATTACACTCAGCCTGCCATGTTCAGATGCCTGATATCAGACTCCTGAAATAGATGCTATTCTGAGATCTGTTACAAGAAGGGATTGTCAGGGTGCAGGTGGAGGAAATGGTTCAAGGGTGTGCTTAAAGCCTCCTTAAGAAAGTTGCAGCTTCTCCAATAACTGGTGGGAGTCTCTGGCCCATGAATGTAGAAGGAGCATTTGGGAAAGGATTGAGAACCTTGAGTCCATGCATTGGAAGCATACAGAAAGCTGATGTAAAGAGCAGAAGGAATACACAACGTCAGTAACTACCAAGCGCCCTCCCTTCAGCATCCTGTAAAAGAGTATGCAGATCCTTTACCAGATTCATTAGCCACTCAGAGCCCACAAAGGCCTGGTGAAAGCAAATAAGCCATCTCCAGTTCTAAGTGAATGCCAAAGAAGAGCAAGATTATTTCACTTGTAGAGTTGCCAACTCCCCAAGGTTATCCTTGTCTCCAGAAGTTACTGATCAATCTCTAGGTCATTGTTGTGAGCAATGTTGGAAAAGAATTGTAGGCTTGCTATATTAGAGGCGTATATCTATAAGCTATACATGTGCACATTGGGAAACCAATTGTTGCAGAAATACAGGGTCAAATGGCTGTCTATTATGTAACATTACTGCTGCTCTTCCACATACAGAGTGGTCTTTGCTGTACTTTATGATTTGAGAACTGCATGTAGCTATAAATCTATTCAATAGAAGTAGTTTGAAGGCTGGCCCTTGATTATAGCAATGATTCCCATCTTTATATCTTCTAATTATAGATCTCTCTACTCGCTAACACTATAATATGCTCAAGACTTGCCAAGAGAATTAAAAGTTCTTGAAGTTTAGTCATCAGCATCATCTCCACATGGATACGTACCAGCATGAAGTAATCATCAAATTACTGATGGTTGGCATATGAGCATTAAGTAACAGCCAGGGAGCTGAGATTGTTTTCATCCTATAGGATCAGATGGATTCATTAAATCCACTTGAGAGGGCAGATCAAATCTTCTGTTACCACATCATCCACATGGCAGCACTGCCAATTGGTGCCAAAGTTATGTGCTTGTTACTGTGGTAAAATTCCATGGCTCAACTCAGAGGTAAGAATGTTATGTTACTACTGAACCATAGAAAGCATAACAGTTTGGTATAGCAACTGTTGTGCATGTGCTCTGTGGTGAACTACATATACCTGCTCCTGTGGCTCCTCCCACGGACCCCGGTATAAAGGCGATTTATACCTTTATAAATCCAGGCTCAGTCTTTATAAGGCCAGGCTCAGTCTCCAGGATGCAGTGTGGTGGTCAATTGCTGCTTGTTCTTTCTTCCAGCCAATAAAAGCCTACATCTCGCTTCACATCCCAGAGAGTTATTGATGGTGCATCAATTTTATTGGCTGGAAGTTTAAAACATGGAAAGCATTTTACATTCAGAAAAATTAGATGTTGATTCTCAAGACTCCGAAGCAGCTCTTGCCTTTGAACTCTGGCTTGCATGCTTCCAATCATACTTGGAACAGATTCCAGTGACTGAGCCTGCCACACTGTACAAAATATTACTATCTAAGGTAAGTCCGAAAGTATTCTCCCTTATCAGGGACCTACCGACCTACCAAGGGGCACTGGACGCCCTCAAAAGACAGTACCTGCGGCTGGTGAACACTGTCTACACAAGACATCGCTTAGCGACGCGGTGACAGCGACCCGGCGAGTCGAGCAGGCAGTTTCTCCGAGCCCTACAGACACTCGTGCGAACTTGAGACTGCAAAGGACTGACGGCGGAACAACATGCGGAGCTGCTAGTATGAGCCGCCTTCGTTACGTGCACGTGCACCAGCGGCTGCTGGAAAATGCCGATCTTACCTTACGCTCAGCGATCGAGATGGCCGACATGCTGGAGGCTGCTCTGCACAACGCTGACGCTGTACAGCCATGTGATCCCCCGCTGGTTCCGTGGATGCTACAGACCCTGCCACCCGCGAGTGAATTCACCGCCACCACTGCATTCGTGAGTCCACGAACTCCCCGAAACCGACCACAGCTGCTGCCAGTCGCAAGTCTGTGCAGTGTTACTTCTGCGGACTCGAAAAACACCCCCGAAAACGCTGCCCGGCCCAAGAAGCGACCTGCTCCAGCTGCGGGAAGAAGGGCCATTTTGCCAAGGTCTGTAAGTCTGAACCACGGGCGGGGTCGGGCAGCGCTGCATGTGAGGCATGGGGGCTGCCATCTTGCCTGCCTGCCTCGTGCGAGGCATGGGGGCCGCCATCTTGCCTGCCCACCTCATGCGAGGCATGGGGGCCGCCACCTTGCCTGCCCGCCTCGAGCGAGACATGGGGGCAGCCATCTTTGTCGGTGCCACCTCGCCCCGTCCCTGACCACCGGTGCTTACAGGGCACCAAGACGGCGGTTCAACTCTGGCCTCCATAACCCTCGACCAAAGCGCCCCACACCAGTTTGCAAGGTCAATGATGGACATCCTGGTGCAGGGGCACAGGACTAGCTGCCTGTTTGACACAGGCAGTACTGAGAGTTTTATTGACCCGGACACGGTGCAACACTGCGGACTCGTGACACGGCCAGTAAACCAGAGGGTCACCTTGGTTTCTGGGTCGCATTCCGCAGACATCCAGGCGGGTTGTGTAGCGACGTTGGTGGTGCAAGGCACAGAATATCGGGACTTTGCGCTACTGGTCATGCCTCAACTGTGTGCGCCTGTGCTATTGGGGCTGGACTTCCAGAGCCACCTCGAAAGTGTGACTATGGCATATGACAGGCCCCTCCCACCACTCACTGTCAGGAATCCTCAATTTTGTGGGACTTCATCATATACCCCGCTACTGACCACACAGACACACCGACCCACACATCCCACCCAGCACCATGCCAACAGCTGCGCTACTGACACCACTTGCGGCCTCTCCACCCTCAAGATCCCTCCCCCACCGCTGTTCGCCAACCTGGCACCTGACTGTAAGCCTGTGGCAACTAAAAGCAGAAGGTACAGCGTGGGGGACAGGGCCTTCATTCAGTCGAAGGTGCAACGGCTGCTCAGGGAGGGGATCATTGAGCCAAGCTCAAGCCCTTGGAGGGCCCAGGTGGTTGTTGTTCGGACCGGGCAGAAAAATAGGATGGTCGTGGACTACAGCCAGACCATCAATAGGTTCATGCAGCTTGACGCATACCCCCTACCCCGCATCGCAGATATGGTCAATCAGATAGCTCAGTACAGGGTGTACTCGACAATAGATCTGAAATCCGCTTATCACCAGCTCCCCATCCGCCCAGAGGACCGACCCTACACTGCCTTCGAGGTGGGCGGCAGGCTCTATCACTTCCTGCGCATCCCCTTCAGTGTCACAAATGGTGTCTCTGTCTTCCAGAGGGAAATGGACCGGATGGTGGACCAGTGCCAACTGAAGGCCACATTTCCATATCTGGATGACATCACCATCTTTGGTCACGTCTGGTGGGATCACAACACCAACCTCCAATGATTTTTCCAAGTGGCCAAAGCTCTGAACCTTACTTATAACAGGGACAAGTGTGTGTTCGGAACCACCCGCCTTGCTATCCTTGGGTATGTCATGGAAAACGGGGTCATTGGCCCTGATCCCGACCGTATGCGCCCCCTGTTAGAACTCCCTCTTCCCACAGAGCCCTCGGACGGTGCCTGGACTTCTTTTCCTACTATGCTCAATGGGTCCCTCATTACGCAGACAAGGCCCGCCCCTGGTCAAGTCTACCACATTTCCCCTCTCTGCCGAGGCCCACGCGGCCTTCAGCTGCATTAAAGGGGACATTGCCAAAGCAACAATGCATGCGGTGGATGAGACCATTCCCTTCCAAGTGGAGTGTGACGCCTCCGATTTCGCGCTGGCTGCTACCCTCAATCAGGCAGGCAGGCCAGTAGCATTCTTTTCTCGTACCCTTCAAGGCCCTGAAATTCGGCACTCCGCGGTGGAGAAAGAAGCCCAGGCCATAGTGGAAGCTGTTAGGCACTGGAGGCACTATCTCACCGGCAAAAGGCTCACCTTGCTGACCAACCAGCGCTCGGTTGCGTTCATGTTCAGCAACCAACAGCGGGGCAAAATCAAAAATGATAAAATTTTGCAGTGGAGAATAGAACTCTCCACCCACAACTATGATATCCTGTACTGGCCTGGAAGGCTCAATGAGCCCCCTGATGCCCTATCCCGGGGAGCGTGTGCCAGCGCACAGCTCGACCAGCTATACACCCTCCATGCACATCTTTGCCACTCGGGGGTCACCCGATTTTACCATTTCGTGAAAGCCCGGAACCTGCTGTACTCCCTTGAAGACATCAGGACGATGACCAGGGACTGCCAAGTCTGCGCTGAGAGCAAACCGCACTTCTACCGTCCTGAAAAGGCGCAACTTATCAAGGCCACCCGCCCCTTTGAGCAACTGAGCGTTGACTTTAAGGGCCCCCTTCCCTCCACCGACCGCAATGTCTACTTTCTCAACATTATCGGCGAGCACTCGCGGTTCCCCTTTGCCATCCCCTGCCCCGACACCACTGCCACGTCCATCATAAAAGCCCTGCGCCAGCTCTTCACTCTGTTCGGATATCCCTGCTATATCCACAGTGATTGAGGGTCCTCCTTTATGAGTGACGAGCTGCGCCAGTACCTGCTGGCTAGGGGCATTGCTACTAGTAGGACCATGAGCTATAATCCCCGGGGTAATGGCCAGGTGGAGCAGGAGAATGCCACAGTGTGGAAGGCCACACTTTTAGCCCTTAAGTCAAAGGGGTTGTCGGTCTCTCGATGGCAGGAGGTCCTCCCTGAGGCACTCCACTCCATCCGCTCTCTGTTATGCACGTCCACCAATGCCACCCCCCATGAGTGCCTCTTTTCTTTTCCCAGGAAGTCTGCCACTGGGACCACCCTACCGGCTTGGCTGACGTCCCCAGGGCCAGAGCTGCTCTGGAAACACGTGAGGAGTAATAAATACTCCCTGCTGGTCAAGAGGGTTCACCTACTACATGCGAACCCCCAGTATGCCTACGTGGTCTCACCTGATGGGCGGGAGGACACGGTCTCCGTCCGCGACCTGGCGCCTGCAGGAGCAGCAGACCACTACCCCGAACACTCCACGGTAACTATGAACCCTGTACCCACCGAGGTGACACCACGCACACCGAGCCCTACACAGACTCCTCACGACACTCCTATACCGAGCATCTCACACGCGCATATACCAGGCGCCTCGCACATGCATGAGGGATCACTGACGCCTAGTGGGCTGACACCTCCAGTTAGGCCGGAACCAGCACAACCACTGTCTCCGGTGCAATCACCACTGGCACCTGTGCAATCACAGCCAGTGCTACGTAGATCGCAGCGACAGATTCGACCACCTGATAGACTGAACCTGTAAATATACTTGTAAGAAACTTCACCCCATGGGGACTCTCTTTTAAAACAAAGGGGGGGGGGTGAATGTGGTGAACTACATATTCCTCCCACTGACCATGGCTCCTCCCACGGACCCAGGTATAAAGGTGATTGGAGCCCGAGCCCCGGCCTCAGTCTCCAGGATGTAGTATGGTGGTCGATTGCTGCTTGTTCTTTCTTCCAGCCAATAAAAGCCTTTATCTCACCTCACCCACGTCTCCAAGAGTTATTGATGGTGCATCATGCTCATAAGAAACTGCAGAGTTGTGGGCACAGCTCAGCAAAGCACAGAAACCAGCCTCCCCTCTATGGACTCTGTCTATAGTTATTGCTGGCTCAATAAAGCAGCTGGCAGAATCAAATACCTCACCCACTCCAAACACTCTCTCTTCTCCCCTCTCTCACTGGACAGAAAATACAAAGGCCCGAAAGCATACATAGTGGATTCCAGTTAATTGGGACACATTGGGACCAGTACATTTTGGCCCAATTAACCAAAGTTTCATGAAAATAGTAGAAGTTATAAAAAAGGCAAACTACCATTTAACTGAGTAAGAAATTATGCATTTAAGTGAAATACAGAACAAATTAGAACACTATCAATACTACTACAGTATTATAAAACTGTGTATTTGTTCCTAATAGTTATTGACGGAGGAATTAATCCAGTGTATGCAGCTTTGTTCTTTTGATTGACTGTAAATGAACAAAATCAGCGTAGATACCTAGTGCAGATAATGGCTGCCTTCATACAATGCTTTCGACGATTGCATCCTCCAAATCTTCATTTTCATTGTAACATTCAAGATGATTGACAATACCTTCAAATTCTTCTTAGGTCCTAACTTGTTGAAGTAATGAAATTGTTTCATTTCCACTTCCAGCCATTTCTGGCATCTCCAAGCCCCAATGCTTGAAACCGTAGTGAGCAAAACAGTTTTGAATTGTCTTACTGCTTATTTCTTGCCAACTATCAATGACAAAAATCACTACTTTTTTGAACTCAAACACATGCAACTGACGCTATTTAAAAACTGTTCGCGTGAAGCACGGTTTAGTGTCTAACTGCCACACAAGTGCACGTGACTGACGCTAATTAGAAACTGTTCGGCAACAGTCTCCTGTCTCAAGTAAGTGGCATTGTGTTCCAAATAAGCAAATGGAATATCGGCTATTTTCTCGATTAGTTTTTTAAGAGCTGTCCCAGATAACTGGCTGCCCCGATTAACCGATGGTGCAATTAAGTGGAATCCACTGTACCACCAAGCTCAAGGACAGCTTTTGTCCTGCTGTTATCAGACTGTTGGATGGACCTCCTGTACAATAATTGGCTCTTAACCTCAAAATCTACCTTGTTATGATCTTGCAGTTCATCATTTACTTGCATTGCACTTTCTCTGTAGCTTTTACACTTTATTTTGCATTGTTATTGTTTAACCTTATTCCAGCTCAATTCACTGTGTAATGATTTGATCTGTATGAACAGTATGCAAGAGAAGCTTTTCACTGTATCTTGGCATATGTGACAATAATATACTAATACCAATATGATGGCTGATGTGTGACTGAATGGAGTTGTGGTGTGACATGCCTCTGCCATATTTTCTGGAGTTTCATAGTCCAGGGACTGGATTGTCATAAGAACAAACTACTACTACGTCGACTCAGGCCTAGGGGCCTGAGGTCAAGGCCTTGCCTCGCTACTGGTACCTCGTAGCCCAGTACTACCTGTCTTGGGTCGGGTTGTCGTCAACTCAACAGGCACACCCTCTGGTGCACTTCGGTTAACCAGGGAGGAGGGTGTGTAGGCACAAAACAAAACCTGTCAAAGGGCGGATGAACTCCTTGTGAGTCAACGGCCACCTATTGTCTGTGTGAGGAGTGGTGCACCACACAGTCTTTCATTTCGTGCCTTGTGAGGCATAAGGCAAAGGCAAGGCATGCAAGAGCAAAGTTGGCCCCTTATTCTCAGTCCTTTTCATTGTGCTGATGAGGGAAAAGACATTGATAGTAAATCACCTCAAGCAGAAGTGTTAATCAAAATTTGTCAGTTCAGTGTTGTGGCTGAGATCTGAATGCCAAGGAAAGTCAATAATCCCACAGGTTTGTTCACCAAGGTATAGACCAGGGGTCAGCAACCTTTACCACTGAAAGAGCCACTTGAACCTGTTTCCCACAGAAAAGAAAACACTGGGAGCCGCAAAACCCGTTTGACATTTAAAATGAAATAACACTACATACAACGTTTTGTTTTGCCTTTATGCTATGTATAAACAAACTATAATGTGTTGCATTTATGAAATTGATGAACTCCTGCAGAGAAAACGAAATTACATTTCTGCATGCAACAAAAACATTTTGAACTCCGAAAAAAAGACGTTGGGTTGAAGGTTACTTTTAAGTAAAATACTCAACGTCTATTTGAGTCCTTCTTGTATTTATGAAAAACGCCAAACTTAAATTTGCCGCCAGCAGCAAACCAAAAATAACGTCAGCCAGCTGTCAACCTGAAAAATGAAAGGACTATTTCACTGAACAATGAAAACATATGAATATACGTAAAATAATAGGCAATTAAAATATTTATCATACTTGTTCAGGTTGACTCACACCTGACAATGCAGTCGTATTCAGTAGGGATGGATCGATGCTTAGGGGAGTGACCAGGAAGGATAATGTGTCTTTTTCCTCTCTGAACTCACAGAAGCGTTTCCCAAACGATGTTTGCATTGCGATGATTGCAGAATGTAAATACTCCGAATTTATCATGTCGTGACCTTGTTTGAACTCTCTCAAATTGGGGAAGTGAGACAATGTGCCTTTCTGTAAATCTCTGGCAAGCAACGTCAACTTGCGCTCGAATGCCAAAACATCCTCCTGTACGTCCTTACCCCGTTGAAGAGCTGTGTTCAGCGTGTTCAGGTGCGCTGTCATGTCTACCATGAAGTGTAGCTTTTCCAGCCACTCTGGCTGTTCCAGCTCAGGAAAGTTGAGCCCTTTGCTGCCCAGGAAAGTTTTCACTTCTTCCAGACACGCGACAAAGCGTTTCAGCACCTCCCCTCTGGACAGCCAGCGATAAAAACACGTTGTAGCGGTGTGCTACACGCAGTCAGTAAACTGCAGTCAAAGATAGCTTTATTCGAACTAAACAGCCTTGCTTTTAAGCCTCCCTCAACCCGCCCCCCATGGGCGTGGATGCTGCAAAAGACACGTACTCACAAACCCCCGTAGGCTATCTCCCTTAGCCTGAACGCTGGCTAATTGTGAGCCGGTTCGGATGTGTCAGGAAATGGGTCGCCACAACGTCTTATTTAGATTGTACAAGATCACCATAATCTTCAAATTTAGAATTACATTTCAAAAACTAACAAACTAACATAAAATACATTTTAATTAAATACTGACCATGTAGCGGTGTGCTACACGCAGCGCTAAAATTACGACACGGAGTCGGTAACTGCAGTCGAAGGAAAAAACTTTATTCGAAATCTTCAGCCTCACTTTTAAGCCTCCCTCAACCTGCCCCCCCCCCCCCCATGGCGCAGAGGCTCCAAAGCTCTGTGCTCGCAAACCCCCGTAGGCTATCTGATTGTGAGCCGGTTTGGATGTGCCAGGAAAAGGGTCGCCACAACCAATTATTTCCCAAAGCAACAGGGAGCCGCAGCACAGACGTAAAAGAGCCACATGTGGCTCCGGAGCCGCGGGTTGCCGACCCCCGGTATAGACCAAGTGCTGGTATGAGGGTTTCGTGTGGATGGGTAATAAAAGGTTGACATGGATATGGTAACTGTTTGTGTGCTGTAAAACTATGACTGCTGGTGGTTTAGGGGTTAACTAGGGCAAACCAATGATGGCTGCTGTGTGTGAGGTGAGCTGGAATAGTCCAGGACAGGTTGAGAATTAGAATCAGAATCAGGTTTATTATCACCAGCATCTGTTGTGAACTGTGTTAACTTAACAGCAGTTCAATGTGATATATGATAATAAAGAAAGTAAAAAATAACTGTAGATCAATTACAGTAAGTATATATGTGTATATTAAATAAATTAAAATAGCGCAAAACAGAAGTAGTATATTAAGAAAAGTAATGAGATAGTGTTTATGGGTTCAATGTCCATTTAGGAATCATATAGCAGAGGGAAAAAGCTTTCCTGAATCGTTGAGTCTTCAGATTTCTTACCTCCTTTCCAATGAGAACAAGGCATGTCTGGGTGGTGGGGGTACTTAGTGATGGACGTCGCCTTTCTGAGGCACCACTCCTTGAAGATGTCTTCGACCCTACAGGTTGGTGTCTGTAGGGTGAGTTAAGATGCACAGAGACTTGGTGTGGCTGTGCATTTGGTGAGCTGGGACCTTGAGGGACAGATGGCTGGTGGGTGTGTGGAGTGGTGGGGCATGTCAGGGTGGGGAACATAAAAACATTAAAATAATAGAAATGAGATTAGGTCAATTGGCCTCACAAACCTCCCCTACCATTCAATATCATTATGGTTGATCTTTCTCAACCCTCAACTCCAGGTCCACATATCCTTGAATTCCTCAGTCTTTTACAAAAATATTTGTCTCCTCTTTAAATGAGCTGAATAATTTTTGAGGTATTTAAAAAAGAACTTCCTACATATCTCAGTTTGAAATGAAAACCCCAAACTTTTGACTATGTCTACTTATGTCAAATACTGGTGTTCCCACTATTTGACAGATTGTTAAGTGGGCGGGTTGTCTTCTGTTTATGATTACTGATTACTGAGATTTATGTAGAGTGGGATGGTGCAGCTACCTGTATGTGCAGCTGTTCCCTGCCCAGTTTTATTTCTAAACCTGATTGGATGTAGAAAGTATGAGCTGCCCGTACTGTGAAACTGGAAAAAGAATCAAAACTGGTTTAGAGTAAATAGTGAAGGAACACGGACGGATCAGTATTTCTAGATTTCTAAGTTTGAAGTCAATGTAAGTAATTAAATATATTTATTAAAGTTAAGTTTCTGAGCTGCCAGTTTCTGTCTGCTTGCTGCTGGTCCCCTGGTGTATATACGAGGAGGCAGTAGACACCATCCAAGTTGCTGCTTCTTGCCTCAGAGATTTGACAAAATAATAGGATTTGGTGTTCATCGAATGCTACAAAATAGCAGGAGCCCTTTAGCTCACAATTGTACCACCTCTTTGATAGAAATCCCCAGTTAGTTTTTCTTCATTGCAATTTTCCCATCTCCACCAGGAAAAAAAATTTTCAAGGATATAATTAATTGAGAAATGCTAATCAATCCTTTTCCATCATTGCTATGGGTAGTATATTTGCTTTAACTTTTAACTTTTTAGAAGATCTCTTCCTGGGTTCAGGATTAACTGTTCTTGGGGATCAGGTTCTGCATTCAATACCTTTCACTGAAGTCAGTTGGATGAACACCATGGCTCACTGGGGTTTAAATTCCATGGTAATGTCTCATGTCGATGTCTATGTTGTCAGCTCTCATCTAATTCTATGTTTGTTGTTAGACATTGGGGTCTGGTTTTGTGGGCATTGCTCCTTTTTGTAGTTTGGGTCTCTAGGGCAACGTATTTCACTGGAGGCCAACTTTACAGGTACCGCTCCTCAAAAAGGGTTTGGGTTCCCTGCATTCTGCTTCTCACTGGAAATCTGTTCCATGGATATTGTCTATCATTGGAACCAAGGATAGGGGGGTTATCTGATGCTGATGGACTTGGACTTATTTTCACTTGAGTTTAGAAAAAGGAGAGCCAGTCTTGAAATAAATAAAATCCCAATAGGCAGATGATAAGAGGCTTTTTCCACTTGTTGGAGAAACAGGGAATAAACTGAGGATAAGGGGTTGACCAACTCGAAATGAGTTAAGGAGACATTTCTGTATTCAGATAGTTACGAATCTTTGAAATTCCTTATTAGAAGGTCATGGATGCTTATTTATTGATAAAATTTGTATCTGAGGTTGGTAGATTTATGACATTGGAATGCAGATGCTATTGAATGGAGGAGAGCCTGGTCAGTCAGAAAGCCTGCTCCTACTTCCATCTCGCATATTCCCGTGGTGATCTGGTGGACCACCTTCCAGATTATTGCTGTTCTTTTTGTGGAAAATGCTTCCTGATTACACTCCTGAATGATCAACTCTAATTTTAAGATTATGACTCCTTGTGAAATACCCCTGCAGTGGATTCATGTCACAGATTACATAAACCTGGTTTGTATTTTCATGAGGCTAGAAGATGGAAGGAGGATATGACTGAAGTTTTGTTTTTAAGATAGTAGCAACTTAATATGCCAATCACACATAGACACTCTTTAAAAAGGAATAGAGAGGGGGTACTTATCCTTTGATCACACCTAAAAATTAGTGACCATTTACGTGATTGCTGACTGAGGGATCTTGTGAGGACAGACTTGTATCTATTTGCCTAAATTACAATTGTGATTACACTTTAGAAGGTACTAGGAAGTGTTTTTTTTATGTCTGAAGGTCATGGAAGGTACTGTATGAGTACAGGTTATAGCAATAACTTAATCATGGATTTCCATTTAGTCTGAGAGTGTGTTATAATTGCATTGGTGGATCAGTGTAAACTGCGGCTCTCGATTACTAAGTACTTGATACTATGTCACTTTTTATTAAATTGCTCTCCTAGTGGTGCTTGGCTACTCCCGGAAAAAACTGCTAGATGAATACCTTCAATGTATGTCATTGAAGTTCTTAATTGTAGGATTGAAAAAAAAAGGTGTGGTAAGTTAGTGAATCCTTTCATGTTTCTGATCAAGAGGTGTGTTTACATCTGAACCATAACTTAAATGAAGTTTAACCAGTTTGCTACAAAGAGCTTTGATCAGAATTCTAGACCATGAAGTTCAATTCTGCAATTTTAACACTTTTACACATACTGTGACCAAATAAATTTATATTTTGCTGTCACTGTTCTTTGCATTCAATTGATTATTTATGCATATAACCATTCTTCATATGTCAGTTATATAAGATCATTTTGTGGGGGGGAGGGTGGTATGGTAGCATAGTGGTTAGCACAATGCTTTACAGTACCAGAAACTGTAAGGAGTTTATACATTCTCTCCATGGCTGCATGGGTTTCCTCTGGGTGCTCTGCTTTCCTCCCACTGTCCAAAGATGTACTGGTTGGTAGGTTAATTGGTCATCGGAAATTGTCTCTTGGGTTAAATCAGGGGATTGGGGGAGCGGCGTGGCTTAAAGGGGTGGAAGGGCCTATTCCACATTGTATCTCAATCAATCAATAAATAAATAAACAGTGTCAAATGATTGTGCTCACGTCCCAGTCCATCAACTGGGCCTCCCACTCATAGGTTGTTGGACTTTGATCAGGTAGTTTTAGCTGACTGATTCCTCCAGAATAATTTCTTGATGTGATTCCCTCAGATTAGCTCCTCCAGGCTGATTTTTCCTGATCAACTTCTTGCTCTGAGGACACTCAACACCATTTTGTGGCATTGCTCTGATTTTTAGAGTGCAATGTTACACACTTTGGGCATTTATCTACTATTCTAAGCACTGTGCAGAAGTTTCAGGCACATACATATTGCTAGGGAGCCTAAGGCTTTTGCACAGTACTGTGTTTGTCAATGTGGAACAGAGAGTTTGTAAATCTGGTGGGAGAAAAGGATGTTGGGAATGGTGAAAGTGGAGTGCACGGGAGAGGCGTGGACAGGTGGCAGAGTAGGAGTGGTTGGGTTGGGTGGCATGGGTGCAGACATACCCAGCCCTGAGACACCAGGCAAGGTCATTTGATTCCAAACAATTGGATTATTGATCATTACAGAATGTCTCTCTGGTGCTTTCCACTCCCTCTCCTCTCCCTTCCCCCTTTCCCAACCATGATTCCCATCTCCCTGCCCCCTTCCCACTCTCAGTCCACAATAGAGACCCATATCAGAATCAGGTTTATCATCACTCAGGTATGTCATGAATTTTGCTTTAGTTTGTGACAGCATTCTAGTGCAATACCTAAAATTACTACAGTTCTGTGCAAAAGTCTTAGACACCCTATCTATATATGTATATATGTGCCTCAGATATTTTGCACAGTACTTTGCATATACAATAATTGTGGAGGATGTTAACCTATATAATGACATGGGAAACAAAATTGGCAGTAATAGTATGGAGGATGAATTCATACATTTTATGCACAGATTTACCATCATTCCTTGAAACACTGAAGTGGGTATTCAGTCCATTGTCTCCGTGCTGGCAATCCGTGCTATCCCATAGTCCCAGTCCCTGACTTATTCCCTGACTTATTTCTCTCACATATGTCCATTAAAACTTCTCTGATTTCCTCCTCAACTACCTACACACAAGGTGTAGCAAATTAACACACCAATTAGCACACCTTTATGATGTGGGAGCAAACTGAAGCAGCCAGGGGAATCTATACAGTCACAGGGAGGACATGCAAACTCCACACAGACAGCAAGTAGGCCAGGATCAAACTGAGCTGCTGTTGCAAAGAGGCAGCAGACTACCTGCTGAGTCCTTGTGCTGCGTTCGTCAGTACATTGTGGAATCAGACACAGGCTACGTCCACACTAGACTGGATAAATCCGTAACCAAAGCTTTTTCTCTTCGTTTTGACCCTCCGTCTACACTGAAACGGCGTTTTCCTCCCCCGAAAATGGAGCTTTTCTACAACGCCCTCCAGAGTGTGTAAATTTGAAAACATCGCTTGGGCAGGAGTAGTATGGATGGGGTAACAGGAGATTTCTAGAAATGCTGTCATGACGTGCCAGAACAGATGGCGGCATTTCATTGTTTTCCTGAACACAACCCCCCACACAACCTAACAATTTCAGAACAGACAGCAATGAGACTGAAGTCAGAAAAGTTAGAAATGAATTCACCAAATACTTTGACTCATAGCCTACTGAATAAATAACTTGCTTTTGTTCTGAATGCTATTGGCTTACTTTTAATATTTGCCCAATTTGCTTTGTTTCTCTCTTTGCACATTTGGTCTTCTTTTTATGGGTTCTTTTGGGTTTCTTTGTTTTGTGGCTGCCTGTAGGGAGACGAATCCCAAGATTATATAATGTATACATAATTTGATAATAAATGTACTTTGAACTTTGATTGGAAGTAATTTATTTCAATTCTCATAGATAATCTTTCCATAGATATTACCTGACTTTTTAGTGCTCCCAACATTTTCTGTCTGGATTTTAAATTTCATTTCCTATGTGGCTTGTGTAGAGTTGATGTTTCTTCTGGCTGGGGAGTCTAAAACCAGGGGTCACAGTCACAAAATAAGCTGTCAGTCATTCCGGACAGAGATAGGAAGAGGTATCTTCCCCCAGTGGTAAATCTTTGGAATTCTCTGTCCAGGAGAGCAATAACATTCAGTTTGTGAGTGCAAACAGTGAGCATAGATTTGGGGATGTTGTGGGATATAGGGTTACTGCAGGAAAATGACACTGAGATCAAGGGCCAGTCATGATGAACCAAGGACAAGAGAAAATCTGCAGGATTTCAAGTCCAAACAACACACTCAAAAGGCTGGAGGGACTCAGCAAGCCGGCAGCATCTATGGAAAAGTGTACAGTTGACTTTTCGGGCTGAAACCCTTCGGCAGGACTGATTTTCACTCAACTTCACTTGCCCATCATTGAAGTGTTCCCACAACCAATGGATTCACTTTCAAGGAAACTTCATCTCATGTTCTCAATATTTATTGTTTATTTATTTATTATTATTATTTCTTCTTTTGTATTTGTACAGTTTGTTGTCTTCTGCACTCTGGTTGAACCAAGTTGGGTGGTTTTTCAGTGATTCTGTTATGGTTATTATTCTGTAGATTTGTTGAGTATGTCCATGAGAATATGAATCTCAGTATTGGACATAGTTATATATATGTACTCTGAAGATAAATTTACTGTGAACTTTGAACTTTTACCAGGTGGTGGTGATTCTTGCTCACCTGCATTTCCAGGACATGGACTACCATTATAGGCACCTCAAAACACTAGAGGGATATCATCCTCATGGTTCACTTAAACCAAATCTCAGTGCAGACTAGATTCAAGAAAGAATGTACCATAGCACCAAAACTCTTCTTGAAATTCCATGGGGCGAACTTCACACAGGAAGTGATCACAATTCTACCTCCTTTACCATAACATTGGAGAAGGATAGCAACAGACAAGTTAGGAAAGTGTTTTATTGGAGTAAGGGGAAATATGAAGCTATCAGGCAGGATCTAGAAGATTATAAGGCTAGCAGGACGGAGCTTAAGAAAGAAATTAGGAGAGCCAGAAGGGGCCATGAGAAGGCCTTGGCAGACAGAATTAAGGAAAAACCTAAGGCATTCTGCAAGTATGTGACGAGCAAGAGGATAAGACGTGAGAAAATAGCACCAATCAAGTGTGACAGTGGAAAAGTGTGTATGGAAGTGGAGGAGATAGCAGAGGTACTTTGCTACAGTATTCACTACGGAAAAAGATCTTAGCGATAGTAGGGATGACTTACAGTGGATTGAAAAGCTTCATCATATAGACATTAAGAAAGAGTATGTGCAGGAGTTTTTGGAGAGCATCAAGTTGGATAAGTCTCCGGGACTGGACGACCAGTACCCCAGGCTACTGTGGGAGGGGAGGGAGGAGATTTCTGAGCCTCTGGCAATGATCTTTGCATCATCAATGGGGACGGGAGAGGTTCTGAAGGATGGAGGGTTGCGGATGTTGTTCCCTTATTCAAAAAAGGGAGTAGAGATAGCCCAGGAAATTATAGACCAGTGAGTCTTACTTTAGTGGTTTGGTAAGTTGATGGAAAAGATCCAGAGGGGCAGGATTTATGAACATTTGGAGAGGCATAATTTGATTAGGAATTAGGAATAGTTAACATGGCTTTGCCAAAGGTAGGTCATGCCTAACGAGCCTGATTGAATTTTTTGAGGATGTGACTAAACACGTTGATGAAGGTAGAGCAGTAGATGTAGTGGACATGGATTTCAGCAAGGCATTTGATAAGGTACCCCATGTAAGGCTAATTGAGAAAGTAAGGAGACATGGGATCCAAGGGGACCTTGCTTTGTTGATCCAGAACTGGCTTGCCCACAGAAGGCAAAGAGTGGTTGTAGATGGGTCAAACGGGTCATATTCTGCATGGAGTTCGGTGACCAGTGTACCTCAAGGATCTTTTCTGGGACCCCTTCTCTTTGTGATTTTTATAAATGAGCTGGATGAGGAAGTGGAGGGATGGGTTAGTAAATTTGCTGATGACACAAAGGTTGGGGGTGTTGTGGATAGTGTGGAGGGCTGTCAGAGATTACAGTGGAAAATCGATAGGATGCAAAACTGGGCTGAGAAGTGGCAGCTGGAGTTCAACCCAGATAAGTGTGAGCTGTTTTATTTTGGTAGGTCAAATATGATGGCAGAATATAGTATTAATGGTAAGACTCTTGATAGTGTGGAGGATCAGAGGGATCTTGAGGCCTGAGTCCATAGGACACTCAAAGCTGCTACACAGGTCGACTCTGTGGTTAAGAGGCCATACGGTGCATTGGCCTTCATCAATCGTGGGTTTGAGTTTAGGAACTGAGAGGTAATGTTGCAGCTATATAGGACCCTGGTCAGACCCCACTTGGAGTGCTGTGCTCAGTTCTGGTCACCTCACTACAGGAATGATTTGGAAGCTATAGAAAGTGTGCAGAGGAGATTTACAAGAATGTTGCCTGGATTGGGGAGCATGCCTTCTGAGAATAGGTTGAGTGAACTCGGCCTTTTCTCCTTGGAGCAATGGAGGATGAGAGATGATGTGATGGAGGTGGTGGAGGCGGATACGATAGGGTCTTTAAGAGACTTTTGGATAGGTACATGGAGCTTAGAAAAATAGAGGGCTATGGATAACCAGAGGTAATTTCTCAGCTTTGGCACAGCTTTGTGAAAGGGGCGGTATTGTGCGGTAGGTTTTCTATGTTTCTACGTCTCTATCTGCAACTCACGAACACAACCATCTACATTTTCTCATCCCCCTCTCTATCTTTCCCTCAGAGATAGGATGTCTTCTGTGGTGCATCGGCAAGAATGGGCAGGGTCTATAGGAGTCTGCCAAGTTCTGTTTATTGACTAGGGCAGCAGGCATGTTGACATGGACTGAACAATAGACATGATGTATAGGGACTCCAGAAAAGACATTTACCCATTCCGCTTGGTCGACTACTCTGTATAGTTGGGAATTTGACTGACGGATTTGACTGCGGAGGACTAATTTATCCGGATTGAAGAATATAATGTACGCTGACTTTAACAAGCCCATTCACAAAGACCAAAATGGTAGATTCCTCTGAAGAATAGAACAGAAGGGGGTAACGAAAGAAATGGAGCGGTGAGACAGGGAGGGAGTTGAAGAGACAGGGTCTTTTAAGAGACTCCTGGATAGGTACATGGAGCTTAGAAAAATAGAGGTCTGTGGGTAACCCTAGGTAATTTCTAATGTAGGGACATGTTTGGCACTGCATTGTGGGCTGAAGGGCCTGTATTGTGCTGTAGGTTTCTTATGTTTCTATGTTTATATGAATACAATTAATCCGTAGAAAGAACATGAATTTGCTCATTCTTTCTCATGAATTTGCTTCAGAATCAAGGAATCTCAAAACCTGCACATTTCAGTTCAATGAGCAAAATAAGCAAGCCAGTGTCAGTATCCTTTCTCTGCCAACATCATGAATCTCTCTGTCTCAATATACTGCCTTCCTGCTGCAAAATCTGTTGTTTCTGAATCGCCTGTTCTTACTGCACCCATCTCTTTTCCTCTAGTTCATTGTATGCAGGCCGGTGGCATTTAAGGTGAAGCCACCTGAAGCACAGCTACAGCATCTGACAATAGTACCAGACATTTAACAAGACCTTGATCCATTAGAAAGCCTGTAGGTGTGGGTGTGAATGTGAGCTAAGGCCAGTTCCTTTCTGGAATTAAGTGCAGACTAATTAGCTTCTGGAGTTTTGTCTTTCTTTGATGTTCCTTGTATGTCACCATAGGAACCATCATAATATTACTACTGAATGGTTTACCTTCTGGAGGATGTTGATTTTGACCAGGGTGTCCTGATGTTCTGATGCTAACCTTTCCTCCAAGATGCTGGGTCGCTCAAACCCCAGGAAAGAAGCAACAATGAGGAAAATCAGAGGGCAATAAAGTAAAAAAAATAGAAAACCTACAGCACAATATAGGCCCTTCGGCCCACAAAGTTGGGCCAATCATGCCCCTACTTTAGAAATTACTAGGTTTACTAGCCTTCTATTTTTCTGAGCTCCATGTACCTATCCAAGAGTCTCTTAAAAGACCCTATCTTTGGAAGGAGATGCTCAAGGTTTCCAAATTTACCCAAATACCATATGGGACTGGTTTCTAAACTCCAGATTAACACCCAGTTTCTGTTTCAGTGTTAGACTCCACTGTATGAAGTGGAGAATGGTTTTTCACTGAAGGACACGCTCCATGATCTACATAGTCTTGTGTCTTCAGCCTGAAACATTAACTCTGTTTCTTTTACCACAGATGCCACCTGACCAGCTGAGTGTTCCCAAATCTTCTATTTATATGTCAATATGTAAGGACATGGGGATTAATACACAGGCCAAGAGATAATGAATGATGCATTTTGAAACAAACATTAAAATTGTATTATGATGTGCTTTTATTAAGGCAGAGTCCAAAGGATATTTTTCTGTACTATTAACTGTGTGTACTTTGATAATTGTTTAATGGTGGTTTGTGCTGTGCTGGAGATTGTATAAAGAATGAACATTTGGTTACTGAGCCAACCCACCCACCCAACCCAAGCATCCCCAGCCTGGCTCGAACGCAGCATGAATGACAAAGGGCAAGGAGTAAAGTAATTGTTATGTCACAATAGAGGAGACATGCAAAAGATTCTACACATCATCCAATAAATCCCTGCATTACTGACTTGAGTGCAGAATACAGCAAGTGGTCCATTAAGGATCGTTGATCTCCCTTGAAAGAATAAAATAGATCGATGGTCTTGAGATCCTGGTGCCACGCATGGGAGTGTTCGACTGAAGTTTCAGCAGCTGTTTCAGTTGTGGGTCCCGTTGTTCAAGAATGGAATGAGGAGAGCCAGGAGAGGCCATAAAACAGCCTTGGCAAGTAGGGTGAAAGGGAACCCTAAGTCTACATATACATCAAGAGAAACGGAATAACTAGTGAGAGAAGGTGATGAAGATAATTGATGAAGGTTGATAGAACATTGAACATAGAAAACCTACAGCATAATACAGGCCCTTTGGCCCACAATGCTATGCTGACATGTACTTACTTTAGAAATTACCTAGGGTTACCCATAGCCCTCTATTTTTCTAAGCTCCGTGTACCTATCCAGGAGTCTTTTAAAAGACCCTATCGTATCTTCCTCCACCACTGTCGCTGACAGCCCATTCCATGCACTCACCACTCTCTGCATAAAAAACTTATCCCTGACATCTCCTCTGTACCTACTTCCCAGCACCTTAAACCTGTGTCCTCTCGTGTTAGCCATTTCAGCCCTGGGAAAAAGCCTCTGACTATCCACACGATCAATGTCTCTCATCATCTTATACACCTCTATCAGGTCACCTCTCATCCTCCATTGCTCCAAGGAGAAAAGGCCGAGTTCACTCAACCTATTCTCATAAGGCATGCTCCCCAATCCAGGCAACATCCTTGTAAATCTCCTCTGCACCCTTTCTATGGCTTCCACATCCTTCCTGTAGTGAGGCAATCAGAATTGAGCACAGTACTCCAAGTGGGGTCTGACCAGGGTCCTATATAGCTGTAACATTACCTCTCGGCTCTTAAACTCAATCCCACGGTTGATGAAGGCCAATGCACCTTCTTAACCACAGAGTCAATCTGCGTAGCAACTTTGAGTGTCCTATGGACTCGGACCCCAAGATTCCTCTGATCCTCCACACTGCCAAGAGTCTTGCCATTAATATTATATTCTGCCATCATAGTTGACCCACCAGAATGAACCACCTCCCACTTATCTGGGTTGAACTCCATCTGCCACTTCTCAGCCCAGTTTTGCATCCTATTGATGTCCTGCTGTAACCTCTGACAGCCCTCCACACTATCCACAACACCTCCAACCTTTGTGTCATCAGCAAATTTACTAACCCATCCCTCCACTTCCTCATCCAGCTCATTTATAAAAATCACGAAGAGTGGGGGTCCTAGAACAGATCCCTGAGGCACTCCACTGGTCACCGAACTCCATACAGGATATGGCCCATTTGACCCATCTACAACCACTCTTTGCCTTCTGAGGGCAAGCCAGTTCTGGATCAACAAAGCAAGGTCCCCTTGGATCCCATGTCTCCTTACTTTCTCAATAAGTTTTGTATGGGGTACCTTATCAAATGCCTTGCTGAAATCCATATACACTACATCTACTGCTCTATCTTCATCAATGTGTTTAGTCCCATCCTGAAAAAATTCAATCAGGCTCGTAAGGCATGACCTGCCCTTGACAAAGCCATGTTAACTATTCCTAATGAAATTATGCCTCTCCAAATGTTCATAAATCCTGCCTCTCAGGATCTTTTCCATCAACTTACCAACCACTGAAGTAAGACTCACTGATCTATAATTTTCTGGGCTATCTCTACTCCCGTTGTTGAATAAGGGAGCAACATCCAGAACCCTCCAATTCTCCAGGACCTCCCCCGTCACCATTGATGATGCAAAGATCATTGCCAGAGGCTCAGCAATCTCCTCCCTCGCCTCGCACAGTAGCCTGGGGTATATCTCATCCAGTCCCAGAGACTTATCCAACTTGATGCTTTCCAAAAGCTCCAGCACATCCTCTTTCTTAAGGAGCATGTCTACATGCTCAAGCTTTTCAGTCTGCTGCAAGTCATCACTACAATCAACAAGATCCTTTTCCGTAGTGAATACTGAAGCAAAGTATTCATTAAGTACCTCTGCTATCTCCTCCGTTTCCATACACACTTTTCCACTGTCACTCTTGATTGATCCTATTCTCTCATATCTTATCTTCTTGCTCTTCACATACTTGTAGAATGCATTGGGGGTTTCTTTAATCCTGCTCGCCAAGGCCTTCTCATGGCCCCTTCTGACTCTCCTAATTTCATTCTTAAACTCCTTCCTGCTCGCCTTATAATTTTTTAGATCTCTAACATCAACTAGTTTTTTGAACCTTTTGTGAGCTTTTCTTTTCTTCTTGACTAGATTTTCAACAGCCTTTGTACATCATGTTTCCTGTACCCTACCATCCTTTCCCTGTCTCATTGGAAAGTGCCTATGCAGAATGCCACTCAAACGTCTCCTGAACATTTGCCACATTTCTGCCGTACATTTCCATGAGAACATCTGTTCCCAATTTTTGCTTCCAAGTTCCTGCCTGGTATCTTCATATTTCCCCTTACCCCAATTAAGCACTTTCCTAACTTGTCTGTTGCTATCCCTGTCCAAATGCTATGGTAAAGGAGATAGAATTGTGATCACTATCTCCTAAATGCTCTCCACTGACAGACCAAGTTAATTTCCCAATACCCTTCTCTATCACATGCCTATCCACCCTCTCACACAGTCTCCAAGCTTTCTCTATTTGTGAGCCAACTGCCTCTTCCTTCATCTCTTCAGTTCGGTTCTAGTTTAAACTCTCCTCAATAGTCTTAGCAGACCAGGATATTGGTCTCCCTTGGATTCAAGTGTGAACCTTCCATTTTGTACAGGTCACACCTGCCCCAAAAGACATCCCAATGATTCAGAAATCTGAAATCCTGTCCCCTGCTCCAATCCTTCAGCCACACATTTATCCTCCACCTCATACTATTCCTATACTCACTGCCATGTGGCACAGTTGTGTTGTGGATGTTGTCTGTGCAGATTTTGGTAAGATCTTTGACAAAGTCCCTCATAGGGGGCTCATTCAGAAGACAAAGGTGCATGGGATTCTTGGTGACTTGGGCTTTTGGATTCAGAATTTACTTGACCATAGAAGACAAAGTGCAATGATCAATAGGACTTATTCTGGTTGGAGGTTTGTGACTAGCGGTGTTCCACAGTGATCTGTACTGTTTGCAATATATATAAGTGATCAAGATGAAAATATAGCCAGCTACATTAGTAAATTTGCAGATGATGCAGTGATTGGTGGTGTTGTGAACAGTGTGTAAGACTGCCAAAGGATACAATGGGATAGATCTCAGTTGCAGGTATGGGCAGAGATATAGCAGATTACCCCTGCCAAAATGCGAGGTACACTTTGGGAGATCAAATGTTTAGGGGAGGTATGTTGTTCATGGCAAGACCCTTAAGGGTCAATGAGCAGAGGGATCTTGGGGTCAATAGCTCCCTGAAAGTGGCTGCACAAGTTGATAGGGTGGTAAAGAAGGAGTATAGCATGCTTGTCTTTATTAGACAAGGCAATGAGTTCAAGAGTAGGAAGTTATGTTGCAGATTTATAAAATTTAAGATGAACTTTAATCCCGAGCAATCTGACGTGGGCTGCAGAGAGTATAGGTTACACAGGACCCAGCTTCGTGGTCTGATGTACCTGCATGTATGTGTTGTGTGTGTGTGTGTCTGTTTATGTGAATGTCTGTGTGTGTATACATGTGTGTATGAGTGTGTGCATGTATTTGTGTGTGTGTGAGAGTATGTGTAATGAAACAAAAACAGAAAATGTTAGGAATACTCAGCAGGTCAGGCAGCATCTGTTGAAAGTGCCACTGTTAATGTTTTAGGATTACACACACTGTACATTCATCATAGATCAGTTAGCATGGAAACAGGCCCTTTGGGCCCCATTGCCCATACTGATCCTTTTGCCCATCTACATTGACCCCATTTGCCTGAAAGTGAGATGGGATTGGAAGAAGTGCAAGGGACAAGGTCTAAGGACAGGTGCTACATGCTCCAGTTGCATGGGAGAGTGAAGTAAGAAGGGGAGTCACTGGTTCCCTTTATTATCATCTGCTTCACTCTTCCATTGACATCCTTCTTAAGGTTATCTCCCATTTCATATTTCTATACATACGTTATATGTATTATAAAAATACATCTGTAATTTTGTGAAAGTCTACATGTATTTATATGTTTGTAATTCAACTGTACATTTTAATGGCGCCTGTAACCAAGTTCCTTCTCACTCAGGTACACTGCTACAGCGTGCTGATACACCCATGACTGAGTACGAGAACTTGGATGATCAGCACTCACAAGGAACTGACAACGTGGAGCCAGGTAGAGTTTCAATCGATTCCGACCTGTCGCATGTTAAGTGACAAACTGCAGAGCCAGACTTCTCCTTATACCCTGAAGCCTGCAGCCACCTCAGCCAACAGTTTCAAAATACTAATGCCTAGAAATTGGACCTGGTGTATCTGTATTCCAAGATGTTTCCGTTCTTCTAACTCACCTAGACATGTCTTTCAAGTAACATATGACCACTCTGTTTTTCCTACCAAAATGTACTGCCTCATAACCATCTGTCTTGAAGCTCAATAGCCAATTATTTCCCTATTTGTTGTGTTTATTGATGTCTTTCTCAATCTTGGCACTCTGTGTATCGTGAAAATTTAGAAATTATGTTTTGATTCCACACCAATAAAACTTTACCAATTAAAATACAAAATGTATTAATTGATTCTGCAGGGAGATATGTAATTATACATTGTCAAATCTTTTCAGAACTATGGACTCTTATGAATATTTATGCACCAAGTGAAAACGATGTAAAATTTATACAAGAGGCCTTTTTGAATTTGGCTGATGCACATGACAAAATATTAATAGGTGCCCAGGTCCAGGCTGTGCCGGTTTTTTTGTGGGATATATGGAACGGTCTTTGTTTCAGCCCTACTCTGGCCCACCTCCACAGTGCTTTTTCCTGTAGATTGGTGACTGCATTGGTGTTGCTTCCCTACAGAACTCGAAAATGCCTTCACTTTCTTGCTGCCATTTTACACACTGCTCTTGTCTTCATGTGGTCCATCTCTCACCCTTCCCTTTCTGGCTGTTCCTGGCTAGTTTGGCTGTGCATCGTCCATCTTTCTCTCTCTCCATTAGTGTGGCTTGACTTGCTCAGTATGTCTGACAGCTCTGCACTTTATCTCATTCACATTCCTTTTATTGTGGTTCCTCCGTGAACCTGTCATCAAGAGCTTCTCACCATGGCAACCCTGGCCGCACCCTATCAAAAATACGCCCTGTATCCTAACTATTCTCTGCAAATGAAAATTGATTTATGTTCTCTCTTTAACCTGAATATTAACTCTTTTCACAGACAGCACATACAGTTTCTATTTTTCTTTTCTTTTTTTCTCAAGTTGTTGCCAACATTCTCATTCTGTCGGGATTTTCAAAACTTATTTTGGTTGGCCTGCACTCAAGAATTGTGAATCAGACTTTATTGAGGTGATGTATATGGCCTGGAACAGGCTCATACAAAGGATGTTTTCAGAAGCA